>NC_072385.2:5341730-5951730 GCF_028885625.2 Pongo pygmaeus
CATTTCCCATTCCATTCTATATCATTCCACTTTGAATTCCACATTCCATTCCATGCCATTCCACTTTCCATTCCATTCCATTCCACACTCCACTCCATTCCATTCCACATTCCATTACACATTCCATTCCATTCCTTTCCACATGCCACTCCATTCCATTCCTTATTCCTTTGCATTCCATGCCATTTCACATTCCTTTCGATTCCATTCCATTTTCCATTCCATTCCGTTTTATGTTTCATTCCATTCCATTCAATGTTCCACTCCATTCCATTGCTTTCCTTTCCACATTCCATTCCATTCCATTCCACATTTCATTCCACATTCTATTCCACATTCCATTCCATTCCATTCCAAATTCCATTGCACATTCCATTCTATTCCACTCCAGATTACTTTCAATTCCATTCCACATTCCTCTCCATTCCATTCTACATTCCATTCCACATTTTACTGCATTCCCTTCCACATTTCATTCCACATTCCATTCCACTCCATTCCACATTCCACTCCTTTCCATTCCATCCAACTTTGCATTACATTCCTTCCCACATTCCATTCCATTCCATCCCACATTCCATTCCCTTCCATTGTAAATTCCATTCCACATTCCATTCCATTCCATTCCACATTCCATTCCATTCCGTTCCACTTTCCATTCCATTCCATTCCCCATTCCATTCCACTCCACATTCCATTCCATTCCATTCCACATTCCATTCATTTCCTTTTCACCTTCCATTCCATTCCGTTTCAAATCCTGTTGCATATTCCTTTCCATTCCGTTCCACATTCCATTCCACATTCCATTCCACGTTGCATTCCATTCCATTCCATTCACTTCAACATTGCACTCCTTTCTATTCCACATTCCATTCCACATTCCACTCCACATTCCATTTCCATTCCGTTCCATTCCATTCCTCATTCCATTCTATTCCATTGCACATTCCATTCCATTCGATTCCACATTCCATTTCATTCCATTCCACATTCCATTCAATTCCATTCCATTCCACATTCCATTCCATTCCATTTCACTTTTCTTTCACTTCCATTCCATTCCACTTTCCATTCCATTCCATTGCACTTTACTTTCCACTTTCCATTCCATTCCATTCCACATTCCATTCCCATTCCATTCCATTCCATTCCACATACCATTCCATTCCACATTGCATTCCATTGCATTCCACATTCCATTACACATTCCATTCCATTCCACTTTGAATTCCTTTCCACATTCCATTTCACATTCCAAACCATTCCCTTCCACATTCCATTCCACATTCCATTCCACGTTCCATTTCACTTTGCATTTCTTTCCACTCCTCATTCCTTTCCATTCCACGTTCCATTCCATTGCATTCCACATTCCATTCCACATTCCATTCCATTCCACTTTGATTTCCTTTCCACATTCCATTTCACATTCCAAACCATTTCATTCCACATTCCATTCCACATTCCATTCCACGTTCCGTTTCACTTTCCATTCCATTCCATTCCACATTCCATTCCACATTATATTGCAATTCACATTCCAGTCCACATTCCATTCCATTCCATTCCACATTCCTTTCGATTCCATTCCACTTTCCATTCCACATTCTTTTCCATTCCATTCCATGTCCCATTCCATTCCATTTTATTTCCATTCCATTCCACTCCATTCCTGTCCACATTCCATTACAATACATTCCATTCCACATTCCATTCCATTCCATTCCATGTTCCATTACATTCCATTCCCCATTCCATTGAATTCCATTCCACATTCCATTCCATTCCATTGCACATTCCATTCCCCATTCCATTCCATTCCATTCCACGTTGCATTTCACATGCCATTCCGCGTTCCATTCCACCTGCCTTTCCATTACATTCCACATTGCATTCCATTTCCTTCCACATTCCATTCCATTCCATTCCACATTCTATTACATTCCTTTGCACATTCTATTCCATTCCTTTCCACATTCCTTTCCATTCCATTCCATTCCACATTCCATTCCACATTCAATTCCGTTCTATTCCACACTCCATTCCATTCCATTCCACATTGCATTCGATTTCCTTCCACTTTCCATTCGATTCCATTCCACATTCCACTACATTCCTTTGCACTTTCCATTCCATTCCTTTCCACATTCCACTCCATTCCATTCCACTTTCCATTCCACCTTCCATTCCTCATTCTATTCCATTCTATTCCACTTTCCATTCCATTCCATTCCACATTCCATTCCACATTACTTTCCTTTCTATTCCACATTCCATTAAATTCCATTCCATATTCCATTCCATTCCATTTCACGTTCCTTTCCACATTCCATTCCATTGCATTCCACATTCCATTCCACTTTCCTTTCCTTTCCATTCCATTGCTTTCCACATTCCTTTCCACTTTCCGTTCCATTCCATTCCATTCCACATTCTATTCCACATTCCTTTCCATTCCACTTTCCATTCCACATTCCTTTCCATTCCATTCCATTCTACATTTTATTCCACATTCCTTTCCACTCCACGTTCCATTCCACATTCCATTCAATTCCATTCTACATTCCATGCCATTCCATTCCATTCCATTCCACATTCCATTCCATTCCTTTCCACAGTCCTTTCCATTCCGTTCCACATTCCATTCCATTCCCAATTCCTTTCCACATTCTATTTCATTCCAATCCACATTCCATTCCACTTTCCATTCCATATTCCATTCCAATCCATTTCATTCCATGTTCCATTCCCCTTTCCATTCCATTCCATTCTACATTCCATTCCACTTTCCATTCCACATTCCATTCCATTCCATTCCATTCTACTTTCCATTCCACATTCCGTTCCATTCCATTCCACATTTCATTCCACTCCATTCCATTCCAGTCCATATTCCATTCCATTCCATTCCATTCCATATTTCATTCCATTCCATTCCACATTGCTTTCCATTCCATTCCACATTCCATTCCGCATTCCATTCCACATTCCATTCCACCCTCCATTCCATTCCACTCAATTCCACCTTCCATTCCTCATTCCGTTCTATTCCATTCCACATTCCATTCCATTCCTTTCCACATTTCATTGCATTCCATTCCACATTCCATTTCATTCCACTGCACTCCACTCCATTGCATTCCTTTCCACTCCTCTCCATTCCATTGCATTCTCCTCAATTCCATGACATTCCTTTCCAGTCCACTCCAGTCAATTCCACTCCATTCCACTCCACTCTATTACACACAGCTTCGTTCCATGAAATCCATTCCATGACACCCCTCAAATCTCGACTCCACTCCATTCCTATTCATTTCATTCCATTTTACTCCAATCCATTGCACTCCCCTCAAATCCACTCCACTCCATTCCATTGTACTAAATTCTACTCCGTTTCTTTCCACTTTACTCCAATCCACTCAACTCCACTCCATTACACCCCACTCCATTCCATTCCAATCCATTAGATTCCGCTCCAATCCACTCCGTTCCATTCCATTCCACTCCGTTCCATTCCATTCCATTTCAATTCATTCAATTCCATTCCCCACCATTCCCATACATTCCACTCCATTCCAGTTCACTCCACTGAATTATATTCCACTGCATTCTGCTGCATTCCATTCCACTGTATTCCACTTGACTCCTTTGCATTCCGTTCAAATCCACTGCACTCCAATCCATTACATTTAATTCTGCTCCACTCTGTTCAATGCCATTCCTCTCCATGCCACTCGAGTCCATTCCTCTGCACTCCTTTCCCTTTCATTCCATTCCATTCCACTCCACTCAGTTTCTTTCCACTCCACTCCTCTCCACTGCACTTGACTCCAGTCCATTGCATTCCATCCTGTTCCATTCCAAGCCATACCACTGCGTTAGATTCAATTCCATAACATTCCAGTCCGCAACATTATTTTTCACTCTACTCCACTCCACTACACTCCACTCCACTCCATTCCATGCCATTCCATTCCTCTCCACTCCATTCTATTCCATTCCTCTTTATTCCATTCCATTTCGTTCCACTTCACTCCACTCAAATCCACTCCATTCCATTCCATTCCTTTTCACTCAACTCCATTCTATTCCAATCTTTTCCACTCCACTCAACTCCATTACACTCCATTCCATTCCATTCCATTCCACTCCATTCTACTCTTTTCCATTTTAATGCAGTCATATCCATCGCACTACATTCCATTTCTTTCCATTCAACTCCATTCCTCTCCACTCAACTCAATTCGACTCCAGTCCACTCCATTCCTTTCCAATTTGTTCCACTCCACTCCATTCTTCTCGACTCCTCTTCATTCAACTCTGCTCTATTCCATTATATTAAATTCAATTCCATTCCATTCCATTCCACTCCACTTCATTCCATTCGACTCCACTCCTTTTCTCTCCATTCCAAGCCACTCCTCTCGAATTCATTCCATTCTATTCCACTCTACTCCATTCCACTCCGATACATTCCATTGCACTCCATTCCAGTCCAGTCCACTCCACTCCCCTGCACTCCACTCCATTCTATTCCTTTCCACTCCACTCCATTCCATTGCATTCTTCTCCATTCCATGACATTCCTTCCCACTCCACTCCATTCCACTCCACTCTATTACATTCAAGTCTATTTCAGCAAATCCACTCCATGACACCCAAAGAATCTCCACTCCACTCCATTGCAATCCATTTCATTCCATTTCACTCCAATCCACTGCACTCCACTCAAATACCCTCCTCTGCATTCCATTCTACTGCAGTCTACTCCGTTTCTTTCCACTTTACTCCAGTCCACCCAACTCCACTCTATTACAACCCAGTCCATTCCATTCCACTCCATTAGATTCCACACCAGTCCACTCCATTCCATTCCACTGCACTCCATTCCATTCCTTTCAATTTTACTTCATTCAATTCCATTCCACACTGTTCCCGTACATCCCACTCCATTCTACTTAACTCCATTCAATTATGTTCCTCTCCATTCCACTGCATTCCATTCCACTCTATTCCACTCCACTCCATTCCATTCTGTTCCACTCCACTCCACTCCATTTCATTCCGCTCCATTCACTTTGATGCCATTCATCTCCATGGCACTCCAATCCATTCAACTGCACTCCATTCCCTTTCATTAAATTCCATTCCACTCCACTCAGTTTCATTGCACTTCTCTCCACTCCATTCCACTCCACCCCTGTCCATTCCATTCCATTCTATTCCATTCCACTTCATTCCTCTGTATTAGATTCCACTCCACTACATTCCAGTCCACAACATTCCTTTCCACTCTACTCCACTCCACTCCACTCCACTCCACTCCATTCCATGCCATTCCATTCCACTCCACTCCATTCTATTCCATTCCCCTTTTTTCCTTTCCGTTCCATTCCACTTCACTTGACTCAAATCCACTCCAATCCATTCCATCCCTTTCCACTCAACTCCATTCCAATTCAATCCTTTCCACTCCACTCCATTCCACTCCATTCCATTCCATTCCATTCCACTCCATTCCATTCCACTCTTCTCCATTCTACTCCAGTCAAATCCATTCCACTACTTTCCATTTCTTTCCATTTAACTCCATTCCTCTCCACTCATTTCAACTCCAGTCCACTCCTTTCCATTCCATTCTATTCCCCTCCACTCCATTCTACTCGACTCCACTCCATTCAATTCTACTCCATTCCATTAGATTCGATTTCATTCCATGCCATTCCATTCCACTCAACTCCATTCCATTCCATTCCACTCCACTGCATTCCACTCCAATCCATTCCATTGCACTCTATTCCAGTCCAGTCCACTCCACTCCACTCCACTGCACTCCACTCCATTCTATTAATTTCCACTCCACTCCAATCCATTGCATTCTACTCTGATCCATGACATTCCTTTCTACTTCACTCCATTCCACTCCAGTCCATTACACTCCACTCTATTACACTCACCTCCATTCCATCAAATTCATTCCATGACTCCCCACCAATCTCCACTCCACTCCTTTCCAATCCATTTCATTCCATTTCCCTCTAATCCTCTGCACTCCACTCAAATCCACTCCAATCCACTCCATTATAATCCAGTCTACTCCGTTTTCTACCACTTTACCCCAATCCACTCAACTCCACTCCATTACACCCCACTCCATTCCATTTCACTCCATTAGATTCCCCTCCAGTCCACTCCATTCCATTCCATTCCTCTCCATTCAATTCCACTCCATTTCACTTCATTTTATTCCATTCCACACCATTCCCGTATATTCCACTTAACTCCACTCAATTATATTCCAATGCATTCCACTGCATTCCATTCCACGCTTTTCCACTCCACTCCATTCCATTCTCTTCCAATCCACACCTCTCCAATCCATTCCATTTCATTCTGCTCCATTCATTTCGATGCCGTTCCGCTCCATGCCATTCTAATCCATTCCACAGCACTCCATTCCCTTTCTTTCCATTCCATTCCACTCCACTCAGTTTCATTCCACTCCACTCCACTCTATTCCATTCTTCTCCAGTCCATTCCATTGCATTCTATTCCATTCCACTCCATTCCTCTGCAATAGATTCCATTCCACTATATTCCAGTCCACAACACTCCTTTCCAATCTACTCTACTCCACTCCACTCCATTCCATGCCATGCCATTCCACTCCACTCCATTCTATTCCATTCCCATTCATCCCATTCCATTCCATTCCTTTCCACTTCACTCCACTCAAATCCACTCCATTCCATTCCATTCCTTTCCACTCAACTCCATTCCATTCCAATCCTTTCCTCTCCACTCCACTCCATTCCACTCCATTCCATTAAATTCCATTCCACTCCATTCCACTCCATTCCACTCTTCTGCATTCTACTCCAGTCAAATCCATTCCACTACATTCCATTTCTTTTCATTCAACTCCATTCCTCTCCACTCCACTCAATTCAACTCCAGTCCACTCCATTCCATTCCATTCTATTCCACTCCACTCCATTCTACTCGACTCCACTCCATTCAACTCCACTGCATTCCATTCCATTTGATTCCATTCCACTCCATTCCATTCCACTCCACTCCATTCCATTCCACTCCACTCCATTTCACTCCATTCCACTTCACTCCTCTCCATTCAACTCCATTCCACTTCACTCCTCTCCATTCAACTCCATTCCAATCCATTCCACTCCACTGAATTCCAATCCAATCCCTTCCATTGCACTCCATTCCAGTCCTCTCCACTCCACTCCACTCCAGTGCACTACACTGCAATCTATTTCTTTCCACTCCGCTCCATTCCATTGCATTCTTATCCATTCCATGACATTCCTTTCCCCTCCACTCCATTCCACTCCACTCAATTCCACTCCACTATATCATACTCACCTCCATTCCATGAAATCCATTCCATGCCACTCCACTACAATCCATTCCATTTCATTCTGCTCCATTCAGTTTGATGCCATTCCTCTCCACGCCAATTCAATCCATTTCTTTTCGTTTCGCTCCAATCCACTGCACTCCACTCAAATCCACTCCACTCCATTCCATTCTACTGCATTCAACTCCGTTTCTTTCTACTTTACTCCAATCCACTCAACTCCACTCCATTACACCCCACTCGATTCCATTCCACTACATTAGATTCCACTCCAGTCCACTCCATTCCATTCCATTCCACTCCATTCCATTCCATTCCATTTCACTTCATTGAATTCCATTCCACACTGTTCCCGTACGTTCCACTCCATTCCACTTTACTCCACTCAATTATATTTCAGTCCATTTCACTGCATTCCATTCCACTCTACTCCACTCGACTCCATTCCTTTCTTTCCAATCCACTCCAATTCAATCCATTCCATTTCATTGTTCTCCATTCAGTTCGATGCTATTCCTCTCCACGCCACTCCAATCCATCCCACTGCACTCCATTCCCTTTCATTCCATTCCATTCCACTCCACTCAGTTTCATTCCACTCCACTCCACTCCATTCCACTCCACTCCAGTCCATTCCATTCCATTCTTTTCCATTCCATTCCATTCCTCTGCATTAGATTCCATTCCACTACATTGCCGTCTGCAACACTCCTTTCCACTCTACTCCTCTCCACTCCACTCCACTCCATTCCATGCCATTCCATTCCACTCCACTCCATTCTATTCCATTCTCCTTCATTCCATTCCATTACTTTCCAGTTCACTCCACTCTAATCCACTCTATTCCATTTCATTCCTTTCCACTCAACTCCATTCCATTGCAATCCTTTCCACTCCACTCCACTCCATTCCACTCCATCGCATTCCATTCCATTACACTCCTTTCTATTCCATTCCACTCTTCTCCATTCTATTCCACTCAAATCCATTCCACTACATTCCACTTCTTTCAATTCAACTCCATTCCCCTCTACTGCACTCAATTCAACTCCAGTCCACTACATTCCATTCCATTCTATTCCACTCAACTCCATTCAATTCGAGTCCACTCTGTTCAACTCCACTCCATTCCATTACATTCGCTTCCATTCCACAACATTCCTTTCCACTCCACTCCATTCCATTCCACTCCACTCCATTTTACTCCAATCCAATCGATTGCACTCCCTTTCAGTCCACTCCATTCCACTGCACTGCACTCCACTCCATTCTATTCCTTTCCACTGCACTCCATTCCATTGCATTCTACTCCATTCCATGACATTGGTTTCCACTCCACTCCATTCCACTCCACTCCATTCCTCTCCACTCTATTACACTCAACTCCATTCCATCAAATCCATTCCATGACACCCCAACCATCTCCACTCCACTCCATTCCAATCCATTTCATTCCATTTCGCTCCAATCCACTGCACTACAGTCAAATCCACTGCACTCCTTTACATTCTACTCCATTCTACACCGTTTCTTTCCACTTTACTCCAATCCACTCAACTCCACTCCATTACATCCCACTCCATTCCATTCCGCTCCATTAGATTCCACTATAGTCCCCTCCATTCCATTCCATTCCACTCCATTCCATTCCTTTACATTACATTTCACTTCATTCAATTCCATTCCACACCGTTCCCATACATTTCTCTCCATTCCACTTAACTTCACTAAATTATTTTCCACTCCATTCCACTGCATTCCATTCTATTCTATTTCACTCGACTCGATTCCATTCCTTTCCAATCCACTCCACTACAGTCCATTGCATTTCATTCTGCTCCATTCAGTTCGTTGCCATTCCTTTCCATGACACTCAAATCCATTCCACTGCACTCCTTTCCCTTTTATTCCTTTCCATTCCACTCCACTCAGTTTCATTCCACTCCACTCTACTCCATTCCAATCCACTCCAGTCCATTCTATTGCATTCTATTCCATTCCACTCCATTCCTCTGCATTAGATTCCATTCCACTACATTCCAGTCTGCAACACTCCTTTCCACTCTACTCCACTCCACTCCATTACACTCCACTCCATTTCATGACATTCCATTCCACTCCACTCCATTCTATTCCATTCCCCTTCATTCCATTCCGTTCAATTCCATTTCACTCCACTCAAATCCACTCCATTCCATTCCATTCTATTCTACACCAGTCCATTCCACTCCATTATACTCGACTACATTCCACTTCTCTCCATTCCACTCCTCTCCACTCCATTCCATTCCATTCCACTCCATTCCATTCCATTACACTCTACTACATTCTACTCCACTCCATTCCACTCCACTCCATTCCATTCCATTCCATTCCACTGCTTTCCTCTCCACTCCGCTCCATTGAACTTCACTCCACTACAGTCCATGCCATTCCATTCCATTCCTCTCCATTCATTTCCATTCCACTCCATTCCAGTCCATTCCACTACGGTCCCCTGCATTCCATTCCATTCCATGCAATTCTAGTCCATTCAACTCCATTCCATTCCACTCCACTCCATTCCTCTCCATTACCTTCCATTCCTCTACATTCCGTTCCACTCCATTCCATTCCTCTCCATTCCATTCCATTACACTGCAATCCACAACACCCGATTCCATTCCACTCCATCCCACTCTGCTTCATTTCATTCCACTCCATTCGAATACAATCCACTCCACTCCATTCCATTCCACTCCAATCCGTTCCTTTCCATTCCTCTCCACTATATTCTATTCCACTACACTCCATTGCATTCCATTCCATTTCATTCCACTCCACTCCACTCCAGTCCACTCAAGTACATTCCATTCCTCTCCACTGCACACCACTCCACTCCATTCCACTTCACTGCATTGGAATGCACTCCATTCCATTCCACCACCTTCCACTCCATTCCACTCCACTCCACTCCATGCCACTCCACTCCGTTCCATTACATTACGTTCAATTCCATTCTATTCCATTCCATTTCATCCCACCCTTCTAAATTCCACCCCACTCCATTCCACTCCACTCCATTGCACTTCATTCCATTCAACTCCATTCCACTCCAATCCCTCCATTTCACTCCTCTCCATTCCATTCCCTTCCATTCCATTCCACTCCATTCAACTGTACTCCAGTAATTTCCACTCCATTTCCTTCCACTCTACTCCACTCCATTCCTTTCCATTCCACTCCATTGCATTCCATTCCAATCCATTCCATTCTACTCCATTGCATTCCATTACAATCCATTCCATTCCATTCAATTCCATTCCATTCCTTTCCCCTCCTTTCTATTCCACTCTACTCCAGTCCATTCCATTGCACTCCATTAAACTCTACTCCACTCAATTCCACTCCATTCCTTTCCATTATATTCGACTCCATTGTATTCCCTTCCACTTAATCACATTCTATTCCATTTCACTCTACTCCAGTCCATTCCACTTCTCTCCATTCCACTCCACTCCACTCCATTCTATTCCACTCTACTCCATTTCATTCCCTTCCGTTCCACTCCATTCCATTCCATTCAATTCCAGTCCACTCCACTCCATTCCAATCCATTCCACTCCATTCCACTCCAATCCACTCCATTCCATTCCATTGAATTCCATTACATTACACTCCACTCCAGTCCATTCTACTATTTTATACTCCACTACAATCCGTTGCAATCCCATGCCTACCAGTCCAGTCCTTTCCGTTCCAGTCCTCTCCACTGCATACCATTCCACAGAATTCCAATCCATTCCACTGCATTGCACTATACTCCACTGCATTCCGTTTCATTCCATTACACTCCACTCCATTCCATTCCTTTCCACTCTACTCCATTCAACTCCACTCAATTCCACTCTTCTGCCTTCCATTCCACTGCGCTCCACTCCAATCCACGCCACTCCATTCCATTCCAATCTATTAAATTCCTCTCATATCCACTCCACTCCACTCCCTTCCACTCCACTCCATTCTATACCATTCCACTTCATTCCACTCCACTCCACTCTACACCACTCCATTCCACTCCATACAATTTCATTCCACTCTACCCCATTACCCTCCACTACACTTCATTCCATTCCTTTCCATTCCAATCCACTCCATTCCACTCCAGTCTACTCCATTCCATTCCACTACACTCCATTCCTTTACATTCCATTCCATTCCCCTTCATTCCAGTCCACTCAACTCCACTCCACTCCATTATACTACACTCCATTCCACTCCACTCCATTCCATTCCACTCCATTTCTTTCCTTTCCGTTCAACTGCATTTCATTCAATTCCACTCAACTCCACACCATTTCATTCCAATCCACTGCATTCCACTCCATTCCACTTCACTCCACTCCACTCCATTCCACTCCATTCCATTCCACTCTACTCCATTCCATTCCATTCCACTCCATTCCAATCCACTACATTCCACTCCATTCCATTCAACTCTTTTCCACTCCACTCCACTCCATTCCACTCCTCTGCTTTCCAGTCCACTCCAGTCCATTCCAATACACTCCATTACTTTACACTCCTCTCCGTTCCATTCCACTCCACTCTATTCGATTCCACAACACTCTTTTCCAGTACATTCCATTTCTCTCCACTCTATTTCATTACACTCCACTCCTTTCCACTCCATTGCATTCAACAGCACTCCACTCCACTCTGCTGCACACTTTTCCACTCCATTCCTTTCCAGTCCATTCCACTCCACTCCACTCCATTCCACTCCATTCCAATCCACTCCACTCCACTACACTCCGTTCCATTCCATTCCGTTCCATTCCATTCCATTCCACTCATCTCCACTCCACTCCACTGCACTCCATTCCATTCCATTCCATTCCACTCATTTCATCTCCACTCCCCTCCACTGCACTCCATTCCATTCCATTATACTCCACTACACTCTATGAAATTCCATTAAATTCCAATCAACTGCACTCCATTCTATTTCAATCCTTCCATACCTTTCCATTCCAGTTCACTCCATTCCACTCCACTCCATTCCATTCCATTCCATTTCATTCCACTCCACACCTTACCACTGCAATCCACTCCACGCAATTCCATTCAATTCCTCTCTATCCCATTCCACTCCACTCCATTCCACTCCACTCCACTCCTTTCCACTCCACTCCACTCTGTTCCACTCCATTCCACTCCAATCCACTCCATTCCACTTCTATCCACTCCACTCCTTTCATTCGAAACTACTCCATACCATTCTAGTCCATTCCATTCCATTCCACTCCACTGCATTCCACTCCACTCCATTCCACTCCACACCTTTCCATTCCATTCCATTCAACTCCATCAGCTCTATTCCACTCCTTGCCACTGCACTGCACTCCATTCCATTCTATTCCACTCCACTCAACTCCATTTCCCTCCATTCTACTCCATTCCTCTCCACCACACTCCATTTCTTTACATTCCATTCCATTCCACTCCATTGCATACCACTCCACTCCACTACATTCCATTACATTGCACTCCATTCCACTCCAATGCCTTCCATTCCACTGCATTATTTTCCATTCCTTTCGACCCCATTCCATTCCATACCACTCAACCCCACTCCAATATTCTCTACCCAAATCCATTCCATATCACACTACTCCATTCCCTTCCATTCCATTCCCCTTCATTCCAATCCTCTCCATTCCTTTCTTTACACTCCAGTGCAATCCATTCTAGTCCACTCTACTCCACTGCACTACATTCCACACCATTCCACTGCACTGCACTGCACTCCTTTCCATTCCAATCCATTCCACTCCACTCCATTCCATTCCAGTCCAGTCCACTACATTCCATTTAATTCCATGCCATTCCATTCCACTCCATTCCACTCCACTAAACTCCAAGCCCCTACGCTCCATTCCATTCCACTCCACTCCACTCCAATCCACTTCATTCCATTCTTTCAATTCCCCTCCACTCTATGCCTCTCCACTCTACTCCATTCCACTCCACTCCATTCCACTCCACTCCACTCCATTCTTTTACATTGCGTTCCATTCCCCTCCACTCCACTCCACTCCACTCCATTATATTACACTGCATTCCACTACACTCCATTCCATTGCACTCCATTTCTTTCCTTTCCATTCACCTCTATTCCATTCCCTTCAACTCAACTCCACTCTATTCCTTTTAATTCCACTCCATTCCATTCCTCTCCATTCCACTCCACTAATCTCCATGCCCCTCCACTCCATTCCATTCCATTCCATTCCACTCCACTCCACTCCATTCCACTCCATTCCATTACTTTTCATTCCACTCCACTCCACTCCTCTCCAATCCACTCCACAGCATTCCTTTCCACTCTGTTTCATTCCTCTCCTTTCCACTCCACTCCACTCCATTCCATTCCTTTCCACTCTACTCCATTCCACTTCAGTCCATTCCACTCCACTCCATTCTATTCCATTCATTCAGCTGTATTCCACCACACTCCACTCCGTTCCTCTCCACTCCACTCTGTTCCATTCCATTCCATTTGACTCCACTCCATTCCACTACACTCCATTCATTCTACTCCACTCCACTCCGTTCCATTCCATTCCATTTCACTCCACTCCCTTCCACTATACTTCACTTCATTTCACTCCACTCCACTCCGTTCCATTCCATTCTATTCCACTTCATTCATTCCAATCCACTCCATTCCAGTCCTCTCCACTGCACTCCATACCACTCCACTACATTCCACTCCTTTTCATTCCATTCCATTCTACTACGCTCCATTCTATGAGATTCCACTCCACTCCATTCCACTCAACTCCATTAGTTTCCACTATGCTCCATTCCATTCCACTCCATTCCACTCCATTCCATTCAATTTCATTCCACTCCACCCCACTCCACCCGATTCCATTCCATTCCACTCCCATGCACACAAGTTCACTGTGTTCCACTCTAGTCCATTCCACTGAGCTCAATTCCATTTCATTCCTTTCCATTGCATTCCACTCCTCTCCTCTCCACTCCACTCCGTGCCCCTTCACTGAACTCCATAGCATTTCATTCCATTCCATTCCACTGCATTCTACTTCATTCCACTCTACTCCATTCCACACCACTTCCTTCCACTCTGCTCCACTCCATCCCATTCCATTCAGATCTAATCCACTCCACTCCACTCCGTTCTATTCCATTCCATTCCACTGCATTCTATTTCTTTCCACTCTACTCCATTCCACTCCACTTCATTCTACTCCATTCCATTCCATTCCATTCCATTCCATTCCATTCAGCTCTATTCCACTCCAATCCACTCAATTCCAACCTACTCCACGCCATAAAATTCAATTCCGTTCCATTCCACTCAATTCCTTCGAAACCACTCCATTCCCTTCCACTCCACTGCACCCCACTACACTCAACTCAATTCCACTCCATTCAGTTCCACTCCATTCCACTCACGTCCATTCCGTTCGATTCCACTCCACTCCACTCCATTTCATTCTACTCCACTCCACTCCCCTATATTGCACTCTATTCCATTCCACTCTACTCCACTCCACTCCACTCCTTTCCAATCCTTTCCATTCCTCTCCATTCCACTCCACTCCATTCAACTCCATCCCATTCCATTCTAATATATTTTATTCCACTCCACTCCACCCCAGTCCGTTAAATTCCATTCCACTCCCCTGCACTCCACTCCATTCTACTCCACTCCAATCCGCTCCTTTCCATTCCATTCCATTCCACTCTTCTCCATTCCATTTCATTCCAGTCCTTTCCACTTCATTCCATTCCACTCCAATCCCTTCCATTCCATTCCATTCCACTCCATTCTACTCCAATCCACTGCATTCCGTGCCATTCCATTCCATTCCACTCCACTCCAAACCATTCCATTCCATTCCATTCCATGTCATTCCTTTCCATTCCATTCCGCTCTATTCCACTACATTCCAAACCATTCCTCTACATTCCCTTGCACTACACTCCATTCCACTCCATTTCCCTCCCTTCCACTCCACTCCAGTCCACTCCACTCAACTCCATACCTTTCCACTCCATTCCATTCCTCTCCATTCCACTCCACTGCACTCCATTTAACACCACTCCATTCAATTCCATTCTATTTTATTCCACTCCACTCCAGTCCACTCCAATCCTCTCCATTCCATTCTGTTCAATTGCACACCAGTCCACTCCACTCCATTCCAGTCCACTACATTCCACTCTTCTCCACTCCACTCCACTGCTCTCCAGTACAATCCATTCCATTCCACTCCATTCCATTCCATTACACTCTACTACATTCCAATCCACTCCATTCCATTCCAGTTCATTCCAGTCCTTTCCCCTCCACTCTGCTCCATTCAACTCCACTCCACTCAATTCTATGCAAATCCATTCCATTCCATTCCTCTCCATTCCATTCCATTCCACTCAATTCCAGTACATTACACTCCACTACACTACATTCCATTCCATTCCATTTCACCCCATTCAAGTCCATTCCACTCCATTGCATTCCACTCCACTCCATTCCACTCCATTCCCATCCTTTCACTACATTCCTTTCCAGTCCATTCCACTCCACCCCCTTCCATTCCATTACACTACTATCCACTCCACCAGATTCCATTCCACTCCATCCCACTGTGCTTCATTCAATTCCACTCCAGTCGACTCCACTCTACTCCACTCCATTTCCTTCCACTCCATTACTTTCCTCTCCATTCTACTCCACTCCACTCCATTCCACTCCACTCCGTTGCATTCCATTCCATTTCATTCCACTCCACTCCACTTCAGTCCACTGAAGTCCATTCCATTCCTCTCCACTGCATGCCACTCCACTACCTGCCACTTCACTTTATTCGAATTCATTCTATTCCATTCCACTACATACCTCTCCATACCACTCCACACCCCTCCATACCACTCCACTCCACTAACTTCCATTCCATTACATTCAATTCCATTCTATTCCATTCCACTCCATTCCATTTCATTCCACTCTACTCTATTCCACCCCACTGCATTCCAGTCCACTCAATTCCATTTCATTCCATTCATCTCCATTCTTCTCCATTCCACTCCATTTCACTCTTCTCCACTCCATTCCCTTCCCTTCCACTCCACTCCATTCAACTGTACTCTTCTAATTTCCACTCCAATTCGTTCCACTCCACTCCACTCCACTCCATGCCATTTCATACCATTCCATTCCACTCGTTTCTATTCCACTCCACTCCACTCCATTCCATTGCACTCCACTCCACTCTACTCTATTTTTTTATTCGACTCCATTCCATTCCACTCCATTCCACTCCTCTACAATCCATTCCACTCCATTGCATTCCAGTTGATTCCACTCCAATCAACTCCATTCCACTCCACTGCATTCCACTCCACTCCATTCCCTTCCATTCAGTTCCACTACACTCCACTCTAATTCATTCCAATCCATTCCACTCCATTCCACTCCAAATCCACTCCCTTCCATTCCATTGCATTCCATACCATTACACTCCATTCCAGTCCATTCCAGTATTTTCCAATCTACTACACTCCATTCCACTCCCATTCCACTCCATTCCGTTCCACTCCGTTTCACTCCATTCCATTCCACTCCATTCCAATACATTCCACTCGATTGCACTCCACTCCACTGCATTCCATTTCATTCCTTTACATTCCACTCCACTCCATTCCATTCCAGTCTACTCCATTCAACTGCACTCCATTCCACTCTTCTCCATTCCATACCACTACACTCCGTTCCAATCCACGCCACTCCATTGCATTCCACTCTATTAAATTCCTTTCCTTTCCACTCCACGCCACTGCATTCCACTTCTCTCCATTCTATACCTTTACATTTCATTCCACTCCACTCCAATGTACTCCACTCCATTCCACTCTATTCCGTTCCATTCCACTCTAATCAATTCTACTCCACTACACCCCATTCCATTCCTTCCCATTCCACTCCACTCCATTCCACTCCACTCTACTCCATTCCACTCCACTGCACTACATTCCTTTACATTGCATTCCATTCACCTCCAATCAATTCCAGTCCACCTCACTCCATTATATTGCACTCCATTCCACTAAACTCCATTCCATTCCACTCCATTCCTTTCCTTTCCATTCGACTCCATTCTATTCCATTCCACTGAACTCCACACCATTTCATTCCACTCCAGTAAACTCCACTCCATTCCACTTTTTCCACTCCTCTCCACTCCTTTCCAGTCTACACCATTCCATTCCGTTCCATTCCACTCCATTCCACTCCACTCCATTCCACAGCTTTCCATTCAGCTCCATTCCTCTCCACTCCACTCCATTACACTCCTTTCCATTGCCTTCCACTCTAATCCATTCCAATACACTCTACTACTGTACAGTCCACTCCATTCCATTCCACTCCACGCCATTCCATTCCACAACACTCCTTTCCACTACATTCCATTCCTTTCCACTCTATTCCATTCCACTACATTCCATTCCCTTCCACTGTATTCCATTCCACTCCACTCCTTTCCACTCCAATCCATTCTACAGCACTCCACTCGTTTCCGCTCCGGACCATTCCTTCTCCATTCCATTTCACTCCATTCCACTCCACTCCATTCCATTCCATTCCACCCCACTCCATTCCACTCGTCTCCACTCCATTCCATTCTATTCCGTTCCATTGCACTCATTTCCACTACACTCCACTCCATTGCACTCCACTGCACTCCATACCATTCCATTATACTCCAATCCACTCCACGACATTCCATTAAACTCCATTCCACTCCACTCCATTCTATTTCGCTCCTTCCTTTTCTCTCCATTCCAATTCCCTCCACTACATTCCAAACCACTCCCATCCATTCCATTCCATTTCATTCCACTCCACTGCTCACCACTCCAGTCAACTCCACTCCAGTCCATTCCATTCCACTCCACTGCACACCACTCCACTCAACTCCATTCCACTCCATTCCATTCCTCTCTACCCCATTCCACACCACTCCATTCCACTACACTCCACTCCATTCAACTCCACTCCACTCCGTACCACTCCATTCCACTCCAATCCTCTGTATTCCACTTCAATTCACTCCACTCCATTCATTCCAACCACTCCATACCATTCCACTCCATTCCATTCCATTTCACTGTTCTCCTTTCCACTCCACTCCAATCCTCTCCACTCCTTACCATTCCATTCCATTCAACTCCATTCCACTCCATTCCACTCGTTTCCACTTCACTCCACTGCATTCCATTTTATTCCTTTCCGCTCCACTCCATTCCCCACCATTCTACTCCATTCCTCTGCACCACACTCCATTTCTTTACATCCATTCCATTCCACTCCATTGCATTCCTCTCCACTCCACTCCATTACATTGCACTCCATTTCACTCCACTGCATTATGTTCCACTGTATTCCTTTCCCTTCCATTCGACACATTCCTTTCCATTCCACTCAATGCCACTCCAATCCCCTCCACTGCATTCCATTCCATTGCACTCTAATCCATTACTTTCCATTCCATTTCCCTCGATTCCACTCCACTCATTTACACTCCATTGAAATCAAAACCAGTCGGCTCCACTCCACCCCACTCCATTCCACTCCATTCCACTTCACTCCACTCCATTCCCTTCCAGTCCACTACATTCCACTCCATTGGGTTTTATTCCACTCCATTCCATTATCTACATTCCACTCCACTAAACTCCATACACCTCTGCTCCATTCCATTCCATTCCATCCCACTGCATTCCACTCCACTCCTCTATTCCATTCCTTTCCATACCACTACACTCCACTCAACTCCTCTCCACTCCGGAGACTCCACTACATTCCATTCCAGTGCATTCCATTCTTCTCCATTCCAGTCCATTCCACTGTATTCCATTCCACTGCATTCCAATCCACGGCATTCCATTCCATTCCACTGTACTCCATTCCACTCAAATCCATTCTACTCCACTCCATTCTATTCTATTCATTCAACTCTATTCCAATACACTCCTCTCAGTTCCACTCCACTCCACTGTGTTCCATTCCATTCCATTTGACTCCACTCCATTTGACTCCACTCCATTCATTCCACTCCACTCCACTCCTTTCCATTCCATTCCATTTCAGTCCACTGCCTTCCACTACACTCCACTTCATTCCACTGCACTCCACTCTGTTCCATTCCATTCCATTCCACTCCTTTCATTCCTTTCCACTCCATTCCATTCCATTCCACTCAACTCCATACCACTACACTCCATTCCACTCCTTTCCATTCCATTCCATTCCAGTACACTCGATTCTGTGAGATTCCACTCCACTCCACTCCACTCCGTTAATTTCCACTATGCTCCATTCCCTTCCACTCCACTCCACTCCATTCCACTCCATCCCACTCCATTCCATTCCATTTCATTCCAGTCCACTCCACTCCACCCCATTCCATTCCATTCCACTCCCATGCACACCACATCACTCCATTCCACTCCAATCCATTCCACTGAACTCAATTCCATTACATTCCTTTCCATTGCATTCCACTACTATCCTTTCCACTCCACTCCACTCCGTGCCTTTTCACTCAAATCCGTACCATTGCATTGCATTCCATTCCTTTCCATTCCATTCCATTCCACTGCATTCTTTTTCACTGCACTCTACTCCATGCCTCCCCAGTTCTTTCCACTCCACTGCCTTCCATTCCATTCCATTCAGCTCTATTCCACTCCATTCCACACCTCTCTACTCCACTCCATTGCATTACATTCCCTTCCATTCCACTCAAATCTTTCCACTCCACTCCATTCCAGTCCACTCCACTCCAGTCCACTCAACTCCATTCCACTCCATTCCATTCCTCTCCATTCCACTCCACTCCATTACATTCGATTCCACTCCACACCACTCCATTCCATTTCATTCTACGCCACTCTACTCCACTATGTTTGACTCCATTCCATTCCACTCCACTCTACTCCACTCCACTCCATTCCTTTCCATTCCATTCCATTTCATTCCACTCCACTCCACTCCACTCCATTCCACTCCATCCCATTCCATTCTATTACATTTCATTCCACTCCACTCCACTCCAATCCATTAAATTCCTTTACACTCCCCGACACTCCACTCCATTCCCCTCCAATCCAATCCACTCCACTCCACTCCATGAAATTCCATTCCAGTACAAGTCACTCCAATCCACTCCATTCCCCTCCACTCCATTCTCCTCCACCCATTATATTCCATTCCTTTCCATTCCATTACAATCTTCTCCATTCCACTCAACTCCACTTCATGCCACTCCCCTCCAATCCACTCCATTGCTTTCCATTCCATTCCATTCCATTCCTTTCCATTGCATTCCATTCCATTCCACTCCACTAGTCTCCACTCCTCTCCATTCCATTCCACTCCATTCATCTCTATTCCTGTCCACTCCACTCTGATCCACTTTGCTCCTCTTTGTTCCATTCCATTTCATTTCACTCCACTCCATTAAACTCAACTCCACTCCATTCCACTCCACCTGACTACATTTCAGTCCACTTCACTCCACTCCACTACACCCCATTCCACTCCATTCCATTCCACTCCATTCCACACCACTCCATCCATTCGATTCCACTCCACTTCACTCCATTCCCCTCTACTCCATTCCACTCCACTCCACTGCATTCCATTGCATTCCACTCTACTCATTTCCAATCCATTCCACTCCACTCATTTCCAATCCATTCCACTCCATGCCACTTCACCCAACTACATTCTATTCCATTCTATTCCATTCCACTCCATTCTATTCCACTCCAATCCAGTCCATTCCACTCCGTTCTTGTTCACTCCACTCCACTCTATTCCATTCCTATCCACTGCACTCCACTCGATTCAATTCCAAACCATTTTACTCCCCTCCATTCCATTCCACTCCACTCCACTCCATTCAAAATAATTCCACTCCATTCCATTCCACTTCATTCCATACCATTCCACTTCATTCCACTCCACTCCACTCCATTCCACTCCACTCCACTCCAGTCCATTCCATTTGATTCCACTCCTCTCCACTCTTTTCCAATCCATTCAACTCCTTTGCACTCCAATCCACTATATTCCATCCCATTCCATTCCATTCCATTCCAATCCGTTCCACTCCAGTCCACTCCAATCCACTCCACTCGAATCCATTCCATTCCATTCCATTACATACCTTTCCATTCCACTCCATGCCATTCAAGTCCACTCCACTCTATTCCACTCCACTCCACTTCACTACATTCCTTGCCACTCCACTCCGTTCCACCCCACTCCATTCCACCCCACTCCATTCCACTCGACTCCACTCCATTTCAGTCCACTGCACTCCACTCCACTCCATTCCTCTACTCTCCATTCCACTCCATTACAGTCCATTGCAATCCATTCCAGTCCACTCCACTCCTCCCCACTCCATTCCACTCCATTCCAATGCACTCCACTCCATTCCATTCCAGTCCACTCCACTCCATTCCCCTTCATCACACTCCATTCCATTCCATTTCATTCCACTCCACTCCACCGCATTCCATTCCATTCCACTCCATTGCACACCACATCACTGCATTCCACTCCAGTCCATTCCACTGAACTCTTTTCCATTTCATTCCTTTCCATTGCGTTCCAATCCTCTCCATTATACTCCACTCCGTACCCCTTTGAACAACTCCATACCATTCCATTCCATTCATTCTATTTCATTCCACTCTACTCCATTCCATTGCACTTCATTGCACTCCACAGCATTCCATACCATTCAATTCAGCTCTATTCCACTGCACTCCACTCCATACCACTCTACTCCACTCCCTTCCATTACATTCCGTTCCATTCCACTCAATTCCTTCCACTCCACTCTATTCCAGTCCACTCCACTCCACTCCAGTCCACTCAACTCCATTCCACTCCACTCCATTCCATTCGATTCTACTCCACTCCATTCCATTTCATTCCACTACACTCCACTCCACTACATTCATCTCCATTCCATTCCACTCCACTCCACTCCACTCCATTCCTTTCCACTAAATTCCATTCCTATACATTCCACTCCACTCCACTCCATTCCACACCATCCCATTCCATTTTATTCCATTTCATTCCACTCCACTCCACTCCTATCCATTAAATTCCATTCAACTCCCCTGCACTCCACTCCATTCCCCTCCGCTTCAGTCCACTCCACTCCACTCCATTAAATTCCGTTCCACTCCTCGTCACTCCAATCAACTCCATTCCCTTCCACTCCATTCTACTCCACTCCGTTCCTTTCCATTCCTTTCAATTCCATTCCACTCTTCTCCATTCCACTCTACTCCACTTCATGCCACTTCCCTCCAATCCACTCCATTCCATTCAAATCCCTTCCATTCCATTCCTTTCAATTCCATTCCATTCCATTCCACTCTACTCCATTCCACTGCACTTCTCTCCCCTCCACTTCATTCCATTCCACTCCATTCAACTCTATTCCAATCCACTCCACTCGATTCCACTCCACTCCTCTCCGTTCCATTCCATTCCATTTCACTCTACTTCATTAAACTCCACTCCACTCCATTCCACTCCACTTGACTACATTTCATTCCACTGCACTCCACTCCACTCCACCCCACACCACTCCACCCCATTCCACTCCATTCCATTCCACTCCTTTCCACGCCACTCCATCCATTCGATTACACTCCACTTCACTCCATTCCCCTCCACTCCGTTCCACTCCCCTCCACTCCATTCCATTCCATTCCACTCTACTCATTTCCAGTCCATTCTACTCCATGCCACTACACCCAAATCCATTCTATTCCATTCTATTCCATTCCACTGCATTCCATTCCATTCCATTCCACTCCATTCCAGCCCATTCCACTACATTCTTGTTCACTGCACTCCATTCTATTCCACTCCAATCAGCTGCACTGAACTCCATTCAATTCCAAACCATTTTACTCCCCTCCATTACATTCCAATCCACTCCACTCCACTCCATTCCATTTAATTCCACTCAAGTCCATTCCACTTCATTCCATTCGACTTCATTCCACTCCACTTCATTCCACTCCACTCAACTCCTTTCCACTCCACTCCAATTTATTCTATTCGATTCCACTACTCTCCACTCTTTTCCAATCCATTCCACTCCTTTTCACTCCAATCCACTAAATTCCACTCAATTCCATTCCATACCATTCCATTCCATTCCACTCCATTTCAATCCTTTCCACTCCACTCCACTGCAATCCACTCCACTCTGCTCGATTCCATTATATTAAATTCCATTCCAGACCTTTCCATTCCACTCCATGCAATTCAAGTCCACTCCACTCCATTCCACTCCACTCCACGACAGTACATTCCATGCCAATCCATTCCGTTCCACCGCACTCCATTCCACTGCACTCCACTCCATTTCAGTCCACTGCACTCCAATACGCTCCATTCCACTCCACTCCATTCCAATCCATTCGACTCCTCTCCGTTTGATTCCACTCCACATCACTTCATTCCCCGCCACTCCATTCCACTCCATTCCACTCCTTTCCATTCCATTCCATTCCACTTTACTCATTTCCGTTCCATTCCACTCCATCCGACTTCACTCCACTCCATTCTATTAGATTCCATTCCATTCTATTCCATTCCACTCCACTCCTTTCCACTCCACACAATTCCAATGAACTCCATTCCATTCCACTCCTATGTATTCCATTCCACTCCGCTCCTTTTCACCCCACTCCACTCCATGAACCTTCACTCCACTCCGTACCACTCCATTCCATTCCTTTCCGTTCCATTTTATTCCACTACATTCCATTTCTTTCCACTCTACTACATTCCACTCCACTCTATTGCACTCCACTTCATTCCATTCCATTCCATTCAACTCTATTCCACTCCATTTCACTCCATTCCACTCAACTCCACTCTGTTCCATTCCATTCACTACACTCCATTTAACTCAGCTCCACTCCATTCCACTACACCCCACTCCATTACATTACATTGCGTTCCTTTCCAGTCCATTCCTTCCACTCAACTCCATTCCACTCCACTGCACTCCACTCCACTCCTTTCCTCTCCATTTCATTCCTCTCCATTCCACTCCAATCTATTCCTTTCGATTCCACTCCAATCCACGCCACTCCATTCCCTTCTATTTCATTCTTTTCCACTGCACTCCACTCCTTTCCATTCCATTGCATTACATTCCACTCCACTCCATTCCATTCCACTCGATTCCACTCCACCTCACTCCATTAAATTCCATTTGATTCCACTCTAATCCTTCCCACTCCACTCCATTCAATTCCATTTCATTCAACTCAATTCTAATCTATTCCACTCCATTCCGTTCCACTTTGTCCCGGCTACTCCACTCCATTCCAATACTCTGCACTCCTCTACACTCCACTCCATTCCATTTCACTCCATTCCATTCCATTCCACTACGCTTCATTCCATTCCAGTCCATTCCATTCCATTCCACTCCATTCCATTCCATTCCACTCTACTCCATTAAACTACATCCCATTCCATTCCATTCCATTTCTTCCCACTCCACTCCACTAAACCCCATTCCATTCCATTCCTCTCCCCTGCACTCCACTCCACTCCATTCCACTCCACACCATTCCACTGAACTCCGTTCCATTCCATACCTTTCCATTCCATTCCACTCCTCTCCCGTCCACTACACTCCACTCATGGCCCTTCCCTCCACTCCATCTCATTCCATTTCATTCCACTCCACTCCATTTCATTCCATTCCATTCAACTTCATTCCACTCCACTTTACTCCATTCCACTCAACTCCACTCTGTTCCATTCCATTAAATTTCACTCCACTCCATTCCACTCCACTCCATTCACTGCACTCCAGTACATTGCATTACATTGCATTCCATTCCACTCCACTCCTTTCCACTCCATTCCATTCCACTCCTTTCCACTACACTCCATTCTATTCGATTCCACTCCACTGCACTCCATTCCATTTCATTCTACTCCACTCTACTAAACTCCTTTCCACTCCATTTGATTCCACCCCTCTCCACTCCACTCCATTCCATTCCAGTCCATTCCATTCCCATCCATTCCACTCCACTCCACTCCATTTATTTCCATTCCATTCCATTCAATTCCACCCCACTCCACTCCATTCCACTCCACCCTTTTCCACTCCACTCCACTCCATTCCACTCCATTCAATTCCACTCCACTCCACTCCATTCCATTTCATTCCACTCCATTCCACTCCACTCCAATCCATTCCATTCCATTGCATTCAATTCCATTGCACTCCATTACAGTCCATTCCATTATACTCCACTTCTCTACACTCCATTCCACTCCAAGGCCCTCCATTCCACTCCATCCCATTCCATTCCATTCCACTCCGTTCCATTCCAATTCATTCCACTCCATTCCACTGCACTCCAATCCTTTCCATTCCATTCTACTCAACTTTACTCCACTCCAATCCACTCCATTCCATTCCATTCCGTTTCACTGTTCTCCATTCCTCTACACTACACTTCATTACACTCCACTCCTGTCCCTTTCATTCAATTCCATTCCATTTCATTCCACTGTATTCCACTCCATTTCACTCCATTCAATTCCATTCCACTCCACTGTATTCCACTGCATTCTACTCCATTCCATTCCATTCCATTCCATTCCATTCCATTCCATTGCATTTCAATCCATTCCACTGCATTCCACTCCATTCGACCCTACTCCATTCCACTCCATTCCATTCAACTCCACTCCATTCCATTCAATTCTATTCTACTCCACTCCACTCCTTTCGAATCCACTCCACACCTTTCCATTCCATTCCATTTCACTCCAATCCGTTCCACTCTACTCCACTCCATTACAGTCCACTCCAATCCATACTATTCCATTGCCTTCCATTCCGTTACTCTCCATTCCTTTCCATTCCACTGTATTCCACTCCACTCCACTCCATTCCACTCCAACATCCTCCATTCCACTCCATTCCACTCCACTCCATTCCGCTCCACTCCATTCCATATAATTACTCTCCACTGAACTCCACTAAATTCCATTCCACTCCATTCCACTTTTCTCCATTCCATTCCACTCCACTCCAATACACACCAAACCATTCCATTCCACTCTATTCCATTCCTCTTCTTTCCATTCCACCCCACTCCCTTCCACTCCACTCCATTCCATAGCATTCCGTTTCATTCCACTCCACTCCAATCCATTCCATTCCACTTCATTCCATTCCATTCCTCTCTAATCCATTCCTCTTCACTTCATTCTATTCCGTTCAACTCTACTCCACTCCAATCCACTAAATTCCATTCCACTCAGTTCCAGTCCACTCCACTCCATTCCAATACTCTCTGCTCCTCTACACTCCACTCCATTCCATTTCACTCCACTCCATTCCATTCCAATACACTCCATTCCATTCCACTCCACTCCATTCCATTCCATTCCACTCCACTCCATTCCACTCTATCCCATTCTATTCCATTCCATTTCATTCCACTCTAATCCACTCCACCCCATTCCATTCCATTCCACTCCTCTGCACTCCACTCCATTCCACTTCACACCATTCTACTGAACTCCCTTCCATTCCATTTCTTTACATTCCATTCCACTGCACTCCTTTCCACTCTAATCCAATCCATGCCCCTTCACTCCACTTTGTAAAATTCCATTTCATTGCATTCCATTTCATTCCACTCTACTCCATTCCACTACAATCCATTCCACTCCACTCCATTCCATTCCATTCCATTCAACTCTATTCCATTCAACTCCTCTCTGTTCCATTTTATTCCATTTCACTCCACTCCATTCCTCTCCACTCCACTCTATTCCACTGCTCTCCACTACATTGCATTATATTGCGTTGCATTCCACTCCATTGCTTCCACTCCACTCCATTCCAGTCCACTCCACTCCACTCTACTCCACTGCTTTCCACTCCATTCCATTCGACACCATTCCTCTACACTTCATTCCATTCGATTGCACTCCACTCCACTCCACTACATTTTGTTCTGTTTCAGTCCTATAAACTCAGTTCCACTCCATTTCATTCCACTCCACTCCACTCCACTCCATACCGTTCCACTCCATTCCATTCCCATCCCTTCCACTCCACTCCTCTCCGTCCCTTTCCATTCCATTTCCTTGCACTTCACTCCACTCCATTCAATTCCATTCTACTCCATCACAGTATACTCCACTCCATTCCATTCCATTCAATTTCACTCTGCTCCACTCCATTCCAATCCATTACACTCCGTTCCACTCCACTCCACTCCATTCCATTCCATTGCATTGCATTCCATTCCATTCCATTGCATTCCATTCCGTTACACTCCAATCCCCTCCATTCCACTCCATTCCACTCCGTTCCATTCCAATCCATTCCAAAGCATTCCAATCCATTCCACTTCAATCGACTCCATTACATTTCATTCCATTCCATTCGACTCCATTCCATTCCATTCCACTCTACTCCATTCTTCTACAATCCATTCCACTCTTTTCGATTCCATTCCACTCCACTCCACTGCATTCCACGTCAATCCATTCCATTCCACTCTAATCCATTCTTTTCCTTTCCACTCCACTCCACTCTATTCCACTAGACTCCATTCCATACCATTCCATTTCGGTACCTCCAAACTCCTCCATTCCATTCCATTCCACTCCATTCCATTCCATTCCCCTCTCCTCCATTCCACTCCACTCAATTACGTTTCATTCCACTCCACTCCTTCTCACTCATCTGTATTCCACTCCATTCCATTCCATTCCACTGCACTCCACTCCACTCCATTCCACTCCACTCCATTCTACTCCACTGCATTCAATTCCATTCAACTCTACTCTATTTCACTCCCTTCCATTCCACTCCACTACACTGCATTCCATTCCACTCCACTCCACTCCATTCCACTCAAATCCTCTCCATTCCACTCAACTTCACCGCACTCTATTCATTCCATTCCATTCCATTCCACTGCATTCCATTTCAAATTCCCTCTACTCCATTCCACTCCACGCCTTTCCACTCCACTGCATTCCATCCCATTACATTCACGTCCATTCCACTCCCTTCCACTCCATTCCAATCCATTCCACTACATTAAATTCCATTCCATTGCTGTCCACTCCTCTCCACTCCACTCTACTCCAATTCAATCCACTACACTCCCATCCCTTACATTCCATTCATTCCGGTGCATTCGATTCCACTCCACTCCACTCCATTCCACTCCATTTCAGTCCACTCCACTCCACTTCACTCTACTCCATTCCAGTCCACTACAATCCAATCCTTTACATTCCATTCCAATCCACTTCATTCCATTCCACTCCACTCCACTCCATTCCATTGCACTTCATTCCACTCCACTCCATTCCATTCCACTCCATTCCGTTCCATTCCATTCGACTCTGTTACATTCCTTTCCACTCAACTCCACTCCATTCCATTCCACTCCTCTCCTCTCCACTCCATTGCATTCCACTCTACTCCATTCCGTTTCCTTCCATGCCACTCCATTCCACTATGTCACACTCCATTGCAATCCATTCCATTCCACTCTACTCCACCCCTATCCATTCCACTCCAATCCACTGCATTCCATTCCATTCCATTCCATTCCATTCCATACCTTTCCTCTCCAATCCACTCCATTCTACTCCAATTCACTCTTTTCCCTGCCATTCCATTCCATTCCACTCCATTCCATTCCATTCCATTCCATTCCAATCCATTCCAGTCCATTCCACTCCATTTCACTGCACTATACTCCATTCCTCTCCATTCCCCTCCGTTCCACCACACTCCAGTCCACTCCACTGTATTCCATTCCACTCCTTTCCATTACTCACCATTCCACTCCCCTCCACTCCATTGCATTCCATTCCATTTCTTTTAACTCCACTACACGCCACTCCACTAAAGTCCATTCCATTCCTCTCCACTGCACACCACTCCATTCCACTCCATTCCACTTGACTGCATTCGAATACACCCCATTCCATTCCATTCATTTCCACAACACTCCACTCCATTTCACAACACTACACTCCATTACATTCCAGTGCAATCCATTCCATTCCATTACATTCCATTCCATTCCACTCCAATATTTTCCATTCTATTCCATTCCACTCCAATCCATTCTACTCCACTCCATTACACTCCACTCCATTCCATTACTTTCAAGTCTATTCCAATCCACTTCACTCCATTCGTATCAACTCCAATCCCTTCCATTCAATTCTATTTCACTCCACACCATCACACTCCAATACACTCCATTCCACTCAACTCCACTCCATTCCATTACGCTCCATTCCATTCTACTCCATTCCTTCCACTCCACTCCATTTCAGTCCACTCCACTTCCATCCACTCCACTACACTCCACTGCAATTCACTCCATTCGGTTCGACTCCATTCCATTCTCATCCATTCCACTGCACTCCACTCCATTCCTCTCCATAATATTCGTTTCTATTCCACTTCATTCCAATCCACTCCTCCGCTCCAGTCCATTCAATTCCACTCCATTCCATTCCATTTCACTGTAATCCATTCCACTCCACTTCATTCCATTTCATTCAAATCCAGTCCTCGGCACTCGACTCCATTCCATTCCACTCCACTCCATTCCATTCCACAACACTCCTTTCCACTCTATTCCATTAAACTCCACTCCATTCCATTCCACTACAATCCTTTCCTCTCCATTCCATTCCACAGCAGTTCGCTCTACTCCACTCTACTCCTCAACTTTCCACTCCATTCCATTGCACACCATTACACTCCACTCCATTCCATTCCACTCCACTCCACTCCATTCCATTCCACTCCACTCCACTCCATTTCACTCCACTCCATTCCACTCCACTCTGCTCCATTCCATTCCATTCGATTCCAATCCTTTCCATTCCAATCCATTCCATTCTACTCCACTGCACTCCATTCCATTTCATTATACTCCACTCCACTCCACGCCATTCCGTTAAACACCATTCCACTCCACTCCATATCATTCCATTCCATTTCATTCCACTCCAGTCTTTGCCACTCCAACAGACTACACTCCACTCGATTCCATTCCAGTCCACAGCACTCCACTCCTCTCCATTCCACTCCACTGCATTCCATTCTATTCTTCTCTTCTCCATTCCACTCCACTCCATTGCACTCCACTCCATTGCATTCCACTCCACTCCACTCCACTCCCCTCCACTCCATTCCACTCCACTCCACTCCATTCATTGCATTCCATTCCATACCATACCACTGCATTCTACTCCACTCCACTCCACTCCATTCCATTGCATTCTATTCTATTCCATTCCTCTAAACTGCATTCCACCTCATACTACTACACACCACTAAACTCCGTTCCACTCCATTCAATTCCACTCCACTCAAATCCACTCCACTCCATTCCGTTGCTTTCCACTCAATTCCACTCCCATCAATTCCAGTCCACTCCACTGCATTTCAAAGCATCCCATTCCATTCCATTCCATTTCATTAAACTCCACTCCTCTCCACTCCATTCCATACCATTCCATTTCATTCCACTCCACTTCACTCCACTCCGTTCCATTACTCTCCATTCCATTCCATACCACTGTAAACCATTCCATCCCAATGCATTCCATTCAACTCCATTCCACTCTACTCCACTCCATTCCACTCCACTCCATTGCAGTACACTCCATTCCATTCCACTCCATTGCAGTACACTCCATTCCATTCCAATACTCTCCATACCTCTACACTCTACTCCATTCCACTCCACTTCTTTCCACTCCATTCTATTAAACTCCACTCCATTCGTTTCCACTCCCCTGCTTTACTCTCAATTCCATTCCACTGCATTCCACTCCACTCCACTCCACAGCATGCTACTCCATTCCATTCCACACCATTCTACTACACTACATTCCTTTCCACTCCATTCCATTCCATTCCACTCCACTGCACTCCATTCCACTCCATGCCACTCCACTCCATTCCATTCTATTTGACTCTTCTCCATTCCATTCCACTCCATTCCACTCCACTCTACTACATTCCGCTCCACTCCACTCCACTCCAGTTCACTCCATTCCACTCCACTCCACTCCATTCCATTCCTTTGGAATCCATTCCAATCCATTCCATTCCACTGTAGCTCATTCCTCTCCACTCCACTCATTTCCATTCCATTGCATTTCTCTCAAATCCATTCCACTGCACTGCAGTCCATTCCACTCCACTCCACTCCACTCCATTACTTTACATTCCAGTCCATTCCATTAAATTCTATTCCATTCCAATGCTTTCCATTCCACTGCTTTCCACTCTATTCCACTCTACTCCATTCCACTCCTTTCCATTCCACTCCACTCCATTCCATTCAACTCTATTCTATTTCCCTGCACTCCTTTCCACTCCACTGCACTCCACTCCATTCCATTTCACTCCACTCCATTCCACTCCACTCCACTCCACTATATTCCATTCCATTGCATTCCATTCCTTTACAGTCCTTTCCAGTCCATTCCACTGTATTCCTCTCCACTCCAGTCCATTCCACTCCAATCCCCTTTTTCAACTCCATTATATTCCCCTCCTTTCCAGTCTACTCCATTCAATTCCTTTACTCTCCACTCAATTCCACTCCATTCCTTTCCACTCCCTTTCACTCTTCTCCATTCCATTCCACTCCACTCCACTCCAATTCACGCCATTCCTTTCCATTCCACTCTATTGCATTCCTCTCCTTTCCACTCCACTCAACTCCATTCCACGCCACTCCATTCCATACCATTCCATTTCATTCCACTCCACTCAACTCCACTCCACTCCATTCCATTCCACTCCATTCCATTCCATTCCACTCTTCTTCATTCCACTCCACTTCATTCTATCAGATTCCATTCAGCTCCATTCCACTACACTCCACTCCATTCCACTAAACTTCATTTCAGTCCACTCCAATCCATTCCAATACACAACACTCTTCTACACTCCACTCCATTCAATTCCACTCCACTCCATTCCTTTCCACTCCACTCCTTTCCACTCCTTTCCATTCCAGTGCACTCCACACCATTCCACTCCATTCCATTCCACACCTTTCCACTCCAGTCCTTTCCATTCCATTCCATTCCACTCCACTCCACTCCAATCCATTCCATTCGATTCCATTCTTTTCCAAACCACTACAATCTATTCCACTCCACTCCACTCCATTCCACTCCTCTCCATTCCACTCCACTCCTCTGCTTTCCATTCCATCACATTCCATTTCATTCCATTCCATTCTATTCCACTGCTTTCAACTCCACTACACTCCATTCCTCTCCACTCCACTCCACTCCATTAAATTACGTTCCAATCCCCTCAACTCCACTCCATTCCACTTCTCTCCTTTCCAATCCACTCCATTCCATTCCATTCGTTTCCTTTCCATTCCACTATTCTCCATTTCTCTCCACTTCTCTCCACTCTGTTCCATTGCATTACGCTCTAATCCATTGCAGTCAACTCCATTCCACTCCATTCCCCTCCATTCCAATCCATTCCTCTTCATTTCATTCCAGTCCACTCCATTCCAGTCCGCTCCACTCCCCTCCACTCCTTTCCTCTCCACCCCATCCCACTCCACTCCATTCATCTCCATTCCATTCCACTCCACTCCATTCCAGTCCACTCCTCTTCACCCCACTCCGCTCCACTCATCTCCATTCAATTCCACTCCACTCCATTCCTTTCCACTCCACTCCTTTCCACTCCATTCCATTCCAGTGCACTCCACACCATTCCACTCCATTCCATTCCACTCCTTTCCACTCCAGTCCATTCCATTCCATTCCACTCCACTCCACTCCACTCCAATCCATTCCATTCCATTCCATTCTTTTCCAATCCACTACATTCTATTCCACTCCACTCCACCCCATTCCACTCCTCTCCATTCCACTCCATTCCTCTGCATTCCATTCCATTACCTTCCATATTTCATTCCATTCCATTCTATTCCTCTCCTTTCAACTCCACTACACTCCATTCCTCTCCACTCCACTCCACTCCATTAAATTACGTTCCAATCCCCTCAACTCCATTCCATTCCACTTCCCTCCTTTCCAATCCACTCCTTTCCATTCCATTCTTTTCCATTCCATTCCACTATTCTCCATTCCTCTCCACTTCACTCCTCTCCGTTCCATTCCATTACGCTCTAATCCATTGCAGTCAACTGCATTCCACTCCATTCCCTCCATTCCAATCCATTCCTCTTCATTTCATTCAAGTCCACTCCATTCCAGTCCACTCCACTCCCCTCCACTCCTTTCCTCTCCACTCCATCCCACTCCACTCCTCTCATCTCCATTCCTTTCCACTCCAATTCATTGCAGTTCACTCCACTTCACCCCAATCCGCTCCACTCGTCTCCATTCCATTCCACTCCACTCTATTCCATTCCACTCCACTCCATTCCATTCCACTCCATTCCACTGCACTTCACTCCACTCCACTCCACTCCATTCGACTCCACTCCATTCCATTCCACTCCATTCCATTATATTCCATTCCACTCCATTCCCTTCCATTCCACTCCACTCCACTTGATTGGGTTGCAATCCACTCCACTCCACTCCTTTCCCCACAACTCCACACCACTACAACACAGTCCATTCCATTCCACTCCACTCCACTTGATTAGGTTGCAATCCACTCCACTCCACTCCTTTCCCCACAACTCCACACCACTACACCACACTCCATTCCATTCCACTCTAATGCATTGCATTCAATTCCATTCAATTCCACTCAATTCCACTCCTCCACTTTTCACTCCATTCCACTCCATTCGAATCCATTCCAGTCCACTCCACTCCTCTCCATTCCATTCCATTCTATTCCACTGCACTCCACTCCACTCCATTGCATTCCACTTTATTCTACTGCACTTCATTCCATTCCACTCCATTTCATTCTTTTCCATTGCCCTCCACTCCTCTTCATTACACTGCACTCCATTCCACTCCACTCTGCTCCGTTCCATTACATTCAATTCCAAACTTCTCCACTCCAGTTCAATCCATTCCACACGTTTCCACTACACCCCACTCCATTCTATTCCATTCCATTCCATTCCACTCCATTCCATTCCACTCCATTCCACTCCATTCTACTACACTCCACTCCACTCCACTCCACTCCATTCCATTCCACTCCATTCCACTCCATTCCGTACCACGCCATTGCACTCCACTCCATTCCATTCGAATCCGTTCCACTCCACTCCATTCCATTCCATTCCCCCCCACTCCATTCCACTCCATTCCACTGCATTACAGTCCGCTCTACTCCACTCCACTCCACTCCATTCCATTCCATTACTCTGCACTCCATTCCATTCCATTGTAATCCATTCCACTCCACTCCATTCCTCTCCAACCCATTCCACTCCATTCCCCTGCATTCCAGTCCACTCCACTCCATTCCATTCCATTCCACTGCACTCCACACCATTCCATTCCAATCCATTCCACTCCACTCCAGTCCACTCTACCCCATATCATTTAATACCACTCCATTCCATTCCACTCCTTTCCACCCCACTCCTCTCCATTCCACTCCACTTTATTCCATTCCATTCCACTCCACTCGTCTCCACTCCACTCCACTCCACTGCACTCCAGTCCATTTGACTCCACTCCCTTCCATTCCTCTACATTCCATTCCACTCCATTCCATTCCTCTACATTCCATTCCACTCCAATCCATTCCACTCCCTCCCGTTCTACTCCACTCCATTCCACTCCATCTCATTCCATTCAGTTCAATTACATTCCACTCCACTCCACTCCAACCCATTCCATTCAGTTCAATGACATTCCACTCCACTCCACTCCATTCCATTGCATTCCAGTCCTCTGCCCTCCAGTCCACTCCATTCCACTACACTCAATTCCACTACACTCCATTCTAATCTGTTCCATTCCATTCCAAATCTCTCCATTCCTCTCCACTCCACTCCATTTCACTGCACTCCACTCCAATCCATTCCGTTCCATTCAAACCTATTCCACTCCAATCCTCTCCATTCCACTGCACTCCACTCCGTTCCTTTCCATTCCGTTTCACTCCACTCCATTTCACTACACTCCTCTCCATTCCACTCCAATCCACTCCATTCCATTCCATTCCACTGCATTCCATTCCATAACATTCCTTTCCATTCCACTCCATTCTATTCCATTCCACTGCATTCCTCTCCGTTTCACTCTACTCCATTCCATTGACTGCATTGCATTCCATTGCATTCAGCTGTAGTCCTCTCAACTTCACTCCATTCCACTCAACTCCACTCTGTTCCATTGCATTCTATTTCACTCCATTGTATTCTACCCAACTCCATTCCATTCCACTACATGCCGATCCATTGCACTCCCTTCCACTGGACTGCATTCAAGTCCATTCCACTCCACTCCACTCCACTCCATTCCACTCCATTCCATTCCACTCCATTCCCCTCCACTCCATTGAATTCGATTCCACTCCGCTCCACTCCACTCCAATCCATTTCATTCTACTCCACTCCACTAAATTCCGTTCCACCCCATTCCATTCCACTCCACTCCACTCACTCCATTTCTTTCCACTCCATTCCATTCCATTCCATTTCATTCCACTCCACTCCACTGCACTCCATTCAATACCACTCCATTTCATTCTACTCCACTCCACTCCGCTGCATTCAATTTCATTCCACTCCAATCCACTCCACCCCATTCCATTCCATTCCACTGTAATCCATTCCACTCCTTTCCATTCCATTCCATTCCATTCCATTCAACTGCATTTCACTCCACCCCACTCCATTCGACTCCACTCCATTCCAGCCCACTGCACTGCATTCCAATACACTCCAGTCCTCTACACTCCACTCCATTCCATTCCACGCCATTCCTTTCCATTCCATTCCATTCCACTTCACTCCATTCCGCTGAATTCCACTCCATTTTATTCCTTTCCATTGCGTTCCACTCGTTTCCTTTCCACTCCACTCCACTCCATGCCCCTTCACTTCACTCCATACCATTCCATTCCGTTCCACACCGTTCCCTTCCATTCCATTCCACTGCATTCCTTTCCATTCCATTCTACTACATTCCACTCCACTCCACTCCATTCCATTTCATTCTGCTCCACTCCACTAAACTCCGTTCCACTCCATTCCATTCTACTCCAGTCCACTCCACTCCACTCCATTCCATTCCAATCCATTCCATTGCATTCCATCTCATTCCTCTCTATTCCACTCCACTCCACTCCATTCCATTTCACTGTACTCCTTTCTAAACCACTGCAATTACATTCCTCTCCATTCCAATCCACTGCATTCCATTCCAGTCCACTTCTTTCCATTCCATTCTATTTCATTCCACTCCACTCTTCACCACTCCATTCCACTCCACTCCACTCCATGCCATTCCACTCAACTGCTCTACACTTCACTCCATTCCACTCCATTCCGTTGAACTCCACTACATTCCATTCCATTCCACTCTTTTCCATTGTACTCCACTGCATTCCACTCCACTCCAATCCATTCCACTCCACTCTACTCCACTCCACTCCATTCCACTGCTATTCACTCCATTCCATGCCACTAGAGTCCACTCCATCTCCATTCATTCCATTCCATTCCATACCATACCACTCCATTTCATTGCATTCCACTCTACTCCATTCAACTCCACTCCATTGCACTCCACTCAATTCCCTTCCATTCCATTCAACTCCAATCCACTCCACTGCAATTCATTCCATTCCACTCCATCCATTTCATTGCATTCCATCCCATTCCACTCCACTCCATTACACTCCAATCTACTCCGTTCAACTCTACCACACTCCATTCCTTTACATTCCATTCCATTACATTCCACTCCATTCAATTTAATTCCACTCCATTCCATTCCATTTTATTCCACTCCATTCCATTCCACTCCACTCCCTCCCAGTCCACTCAACTCCATTCCTCTCCACTCACTTCCACTCCACTCAACTCCATTCCATTCCACTGCACTCCATTTCATTCCACTCCATTCCATTCCATTCCACTCCATTGCACTTCACTCCACTCCACTCTACTGCACTCCATTCCAATGCATTCCATTCCACTCCATTCCATTCAACTCCATTCTATTGCATTCTGCTCCAATCCACTCCACTCCATTCCATTGCACTACATTCCTCTCCCCTCCATTCCATTCGTCTCCATTCCATTCCATTACATTCCTCTCCATTCCCTTCCATTCCTCTCCTCTCCACTCGTTACCATTCCCGTCCACTCCACTCTTTTCCACTGCACACCACTCCAGTCCACCCCACTACATTCCATTCCACTCTACTTCATTACATTCCCTTCCATTCCACTTCACTCCTTTCCACTCCATTCCTCTCCATTCCAGTCCACTCCCCTCCACTCTATTCCATTCCTATGCACCTCATTCCAGGCCATTCCACCGCATTCCACTCCAGTCCATTCCATTCCACTCCATTTCTCACCAATCCACTCGATTCCACCCCTCTCTCTTCCATTCCATGCACTTCACTCCACTTCATTCCACTACACTCCTTTCCACTCCACTCTGCTCCATTCCATTCCATTCCACTTTATTCCATTACAATCCACTACATCGCAGTCCACTCCACTCCACTTCACTCCACTCAAATCCATTCCATTCCACTCCACTCCAATCCATTCCACCCAACTCCATTCCATTCCACTCCATTCCAATGCACTGCACTCCTCTCCACTCCACTTAACTCCACTCCACTCGACTCCACTACATTCCACTCAATTCCATTCTACTCCTTTCCACTCCATGACATTCCAATCCTTTTCACTCCCCTCCAATCCCCTCCGTTCCATTGCACTACATTCGACTCCCCTCCATTCTATTCCACTTCATTCCCTTCAATTACATTCAACTCTATTCCTTTCCATTCCACTCCACTGCACTAGATTACATTCCACTCAACTCCACTCCTGTCCAATCCACTCCACTCCACTCCACTTCAGCCCACTCCATTCCATTCCACTCTACTCCATTGAATTGCATTCCATTCCATTCCATTGCATGCCACTCCACTCCTTGCCATTCCATTCTACTCCATTCCATTCCATTCCAGTCGACTCTACTCTACTCCATTCAATTCCATTCCACTGCACTCCACTCCAGTCCATTGCATTCCCTGCTTTCCACTCTACTCCATTCCACTCCACTCTATTCCATTTCATTCCACTCCACCCCACTTCATTCCACTCTACCCCACATCATTCCACTCCATTCCATTCCACTCCACTCTGCTCCTTTCCATTCCATTGCATTCCACTCCACTGCATTTCCTTCGTTCTCCATTCCAATCCACTTCACTCCATTCCACTCCAGTCCATTCCAATCCACTCCATTCCTTTCAATTCCACTCTTCTCCATTACACTCCACTTCATTCCACTCCTCTCCACTCCATTCCACTCCACTCCACTCCAATCCTCTCCATTCCACTCCACTCCACTCCACTCCATTCTATCCATTCCACTCCATACCATACCACTCCATTCCATTCCATTTCACTCTTTTCCATTCTACTCCACTCCATTGCACTCTATTCCATTCCATTCCATTCCATTCAACTCCATTCCACTCAACTCCACTTCATTCCACTCCTCTCCACTCCACTCCATTCCATTCCATTCCATTCCACTCCACTCCATTCCACTATACTCTACTCCATTCCACTCCACTCCACTCCGTTCCTGTATATTTCATTCCATTTCACTCCATTTCATTCCTCACAACTACACTCCACTCCAATCCTTTGCACACCATTCCACTCCATTCCATGCCATTCCACTCCGTTCTTTTTCATTCCATTCGACTCCATTCCATTCGTTTCCATTCCTCTCCATTCCATTCCACTCCATTGCATTCCACTCCATCCCATTCTAGTCCACTGCTTTCCACTCCTTCCCTTTCCATTCAATTCCATTTCGTTACACTCAACTACACTCCTTTCCATTGCATTTCACTCCCCTAAAGTCCAGTATGCTCCATTCCACTCCACTCAATTCCACTCCACTCCATTCCAATAGATTCCATTGCATTCCACTCCTCTCCATTGCACTCCACTCCACTCCTTTCCACTCCATTCCATTACATTCCATGCCATTCCATTCAATATTATTCCACTCCATTCCACTCCATTCCACTCCGCTCCACTCTATTCCATTCCATGTCATTCCAATCCACTGCATTCCCGTCCATTCCGTTCCATTCCATTCAGTTCCATTCCACTGCATTCCATTCCATTCCATTCCATTCCATTCCACTGCATTCCATTTCATTCCATTCCATTGCATTCCATTCCATTCCATTGCATTCCATTCCATTGTATTCCATTCAATGGCATTCCACTTCATTCCACTCTGCTACATTCCATTCCATTCCACTCCAATCCATTCTATTAAACTCTATTCACCTCCACCCCATGCCTCTCCACTCCACAGCACTCCATTCCATTCCATTTCACTCCACTCCTTCCCATTCCACTCCACTCCATTCCACTCCACTACTCATCATTCCATTCCATTGCATTCCATTCCATTACACTCCATTCCAGTCCGTTCCACTATATTCCCCTCCACTACACTCCATTCCACTCTAATCCCTTCCATTGAACTCCATTAAATTTCCCTCCTTTCCACTCAACTCCCTTCCATTCCATTATACTCCACTCAAATCCACTCCATTCCATACCATTCCATTCCTCTCTTCTCCATTCCTTTCCACTCCACTTTATTCCAATCCACACCACTCCATTCCTTTCCACTGTATTGCGTTCCTCTCCTTTCCACTCATGTGCACTCCACTGAACGCCACTCCATTACTTACCATTCCATTTCATTCCACTCCACTCCACTCCACTCCACTCCATTCCATTCCACTCCACTCCATTCCATTCCACTCTACTCCATTCCACTCCACTCTATTCCATTCCATTCCATGCAAGTCCATTCCACTCCACCCCACTCCATTCCACTGCACTTCATTTCAGTCCACTCCACTCCCTTCAAATACAGCCCACTCCTCTACACTCCACTCCATTCCATTCTACTCCACTCCATTCCTTTCCACTCCACTCTTCTGCAATCCATTCCATTCTACTGCACTCCACTCCACTCCACTACACAATATTCCACTTCATTCCACTCAATTCTGCAACACTCCATTCCATTCCACTCCACTCCATTCCACTCTGCTCCATTCCACTCCACTATGCTCCTTTCCATTCAATTCCATTGCATTCCACTCCACTCCATTTCATTCCACTCCACTTCATTCCACTCCACTTCATTCCTCTCCACTCCTCTCTGTTCCTTTCCATTCCATTCCATTCTTTTCATTTCCACTCCACTCACCTCCATTCCACTCCACTGTACTCCTTTCCATTCCATTCTATTCCACTCCTCTCCATGCCATTCCATTCTATTCCACTCCTCTCCATGCCATTCCATTAAACTCCATTCCACTCCATTCCATTCTGTTCCACTCTATTCCATTCCTCTCCCTTCCAATCCACTCCACTCCATTCCACTCCACTCCATTCCATTTCATTCCACTCCACTCCTCATCACTCCAATCCATTCCACTCCACTATATTCCATTCCAGTCCACTGCACTCCACTCCACTCTATTCCATTCCATTCCACACTGCTCCATTCTACTGCACTCCACTCCACTTCACTCCACTCTGTTCCACCCCTCCCCACTCCAGTCCACTCCGTTACATGCCATTCCATTCCAAACCACTCCCTTCCCCTCCACACCGTTACATTCCACTCCATTCCTTTCCAATCCATTCCACTCCATTCCATTCCATTCCACGCTACTTCATTCTACTGCACTCCGTTGCACTCCACTGCTCTCCGTTCCACTCCAATCTGCTCCAATCTGCTCCATTCTATTCCACTACAATCCATTCCGTTGCACTCTCCTCCACTCCATTCATTCCATTCCATTCCATTCCATTCCATTCCAATGCATTTTACTAAACTAAATTCCATTCCTTTCCATTCAACTGCATTCCACTCCACTCCACTCCATTCCAGTCTACTCCAGTCCATTCAACTTGAGTCCATTCCATTCCATTCTATTTCACTCCAATCCATTCCAGTCCACTCTACTCCATTCCACTCCAACACACTCCTTTACTTTTTATCCCATTCTGTTCCGCTACATTCCATTCCACTCCAACACACTCCTTTACTTTTTATCCCATTCTGTTCTGCTACATTCCATTCCATTTAATTCCTTTTCATTCCATTCCCCTCCACTCCACTCCATTCCATTCCCCTCCATTCCATTCCACTGCAGTACATTGCAATGCATTCCACTCCACTCCATTCCTTTCTGATCCATTCCTTTCCATTCCGTTCGACTCCATTCCATTCCACTCCACTCAAATGCAATCTTTTCCATTCCAATTCTCTCCACTCCATTCCACTCCACTCCACTCTCTTCCATTCCACTCTACTCCACTCCATTCCATTCCATTCCACTCCATTCCATTACATTCCATTACACTCCATTCCAGTGAACTCCATTCCACCCCACTCCATTTCACTCCATTCCACTGCATTCCACTCAATTCCACTGCATTCCACTCCATTCCATACCAATCCATTCCACTACACTCCCTTCCATTCCACTCCACTCCACTCCATGCCATTTAATTCTTTTCCATTCCTTTGCACTCCATTCCACGCCACTAAACTCCGTTCCAACGCACTCCATTCCATAACATTCCACTCCACTCCACTTCACTCCACTCCATTCCACTCCACTGCACTCCATTCCATTCCTTTCAACTCCACTCCACCCCAATCTACTCTTCTCCACTCCAGTCCACTCCATTCCATTCCACTCCATTCCATTTTCCTCCACTGCACTCCAATCCACTCCATTCCATTAACTGCATTTCATTCCATTCCACTCTACTCCATTCCACTCCACTCCATTCCATTCCATCCATTCAACTCTATTCCACTACACTACACTACATTCCATTCCACTCCACTCCACTCCGTTTCATTCCGTTCCATTTCACTCCACGCCATTCCACTCCTCTCTGTTCCATTCAATTCCATTCCATTCCACTCCATTCATTCACTCCACTCCATTGCAGTCCACTCTACTCCAATCCACACCACCACACTCCATTCCACTCCACTCTATTCCATTCCATTCCACTCCATTCCATTCCATTCGATTCCATGCCAAACGACTCCATTCCACTCCACTCCATTCCATTCCATCCATTCAACTCTATTCCACTACACTACACTACATTCCATTCCACTCCACTCCACTCCGTTTCATTCCGTTCCATTTCACTCCACGCCATTCCACTCCTCTCTGTTCCATTCAATTCCATTCCATTCCACTCCATTCATTCACTCCACTCCATTGCAGTCCACTCTACTCCAATCCACACCACCACACTCCATTCCACTCCACTCTATTCCATTCCATTCCACTCCATTCCATTCCATTCGATTCCATGCCAAACGACTCCATTCCACTCTACTCTTTTCCATTCCACTACACTCCATTCCATTCCATTACATTCCACTCCTCTCCTCTCCATTCCACCTCATCCCATTCCATTCCATTCCATTTCATCCCGCTCCACTCCACTCCACCCCATTCCGTTCCATTCCCCTCCCCTGCACTCCACTCCACTCCATTCCACTCCACTCCATTCCACTGAACTCCACTCCATTCCATTCCTTTCTAATCCACTCCACTCCATGTCCCTTCAATCGACTCCATACCATTGCTTTCCATTCCATTCCATTCAACTCCATTCCATTCCATTGAATTCCATTTTATTCCACTCAACACCATTCCACTCCACTCCATTACACCACTCCATTCCACTCCATTTCACTCCACTCCACTGCACTCCATTCCATTCCACTCCATTCGATTGCTATACATTCCACTCCACTCCACTGCTTTCCACTACATCCCATTACATTCCATTCCATTTAATTCCACTGCACTCCACTCCAATTCATTCCATTCCAATACACTGCACTCCACTCCAGTCCATTCGACTTAACTTCATTCCACTCCATTCCATTCCATTCCTTTCCATTTCATTCCACTCTTCACCATTCCACTCAACTCCACTCCATGCCACTCCACTCTCCTCCATTCCATTCCATTCAACTCCACTCCGTTCCACTCCACTCCATTCCAATCCATTCCATTCATCTCTATTCCACTCCACTCCAATCGTTTCCACTCCCCACCACTCTGTTCCATTCCATTCCATTTCACTCCCTTCCATTCCTCTCCACTGCACTCCACTACACTGAATACAATTCCATTCCATTCCATTCCATTCCACTCATTTCCACTCCAATCCACTCCAATCCACTCCAATCCATTCCATTCCACTCCAATCCATTCCATTCCATTCCATTCCTTTCCACTCCACACCATTCCATTCCATTCCACTCCATTGCAGTCGACTAAAACCGGTACATTCCACTCAAGTCCACTGCACTCCGCTCTATTCCCCTCCATTCCACTCCATTCCGTTCCACTCCATTCCACTCCATTCCATTACATTACATTACAATTCACACCACTCCACTCCATTCCATTCCACTCCATTCCGCTGTACTCCTTTCCGTTCCACTCCACTCCATTGAACTCCACTCCACTCCATTGCATTCTACTTCATTCCATTCCATACCATTCCACTCCACTCTACCCCATTCCACTTCTCTCCACTCCATTCCATTCCATTCCACTCCTTTCCATTCCATTCCAATGCATTCCTTTGCACTCCATTCCTGTCTATTCCACTACATTCTTCTCCACTCAACTCCAGTCAATTCCACTATATTCGATGCCACTGCACTTCACTCCATTGCATACCATTCCGTTCGATTCCACTCCAACCCACTCCATTCCATTCCATTCCATTCTATTCCATTCAATTCCATTCCACACCTTTGAACTCCACTCTACTCCGTTTAACACCACTTCAGTTCATTCCATGTCGTTTCTTTCCTTTCCGCTCAATTCCATTACATTCCACTCCATTCCAGTACATGCCACTCCACTTCACTCCATTCCATTCCATTCCATTTCACTACCTTCCATTCCATTCCATTCCACTCCATTCCATTCCATTTCAGTCCATTCCAGTACATTCCACTCCAGTCCTCTCCATTACATTAAATTCCATAGAATTCCACTACAATGCATTCCATTCCAGTCCACTCCACTCCACTCCACCACTCCATTTCTTTCTGCTATATTGTATTCCACTCAATTCTACTCCACTCCACTAAATTCTACTTCACTCAATTCCTTTCCATTCCCCTCCACTCCACTCCACTCCATTCCATCCCACTCCATTCCACTGCACTCCATTCAATTCCACTCCATTCCTTTCAACAGATATCCACTCTGATCCATTGCATTCCACTCCACACCACTCCATTTCATTCCACTCCACTCATCTCCATTCCACTGCACTCCACTCCAGTCAACTCCACTCCACTGCCCTCCATTCCATTCGACTCTAATCCATTCCATTCCACTTCATTCCAATCCACTCTATTCCACCCCATTCTATTCCACCACATTCTTGTCTACTCACCTCCACTCAACCTGATTCCTTTCTATTCCACTGCACTACACTCCATTCCATTCCACTCTATTCCAATCCACTCCACTCCACTCGATTCCAATCCTTTCCACTCTACTCCATTCCATTCAATTTCACTCCATTCCACTCCATTCCACTCCACTCCACTCAATTCCATTCCATTCCATTGCATTTCATTCCATTCCGTTCCATTCCATTCCACTCCATTCCACTCCAATCAACTCCATTCCACTCAAATCCATTCCATTCCATTCCATTGCATTCCACTCCATTCCATTCCATTCCATTGCATTCCACTCCATTCCATTCCATTCCATTACATGGCAGTCAACTAAATTCTGGTCCATTGCACTCAATTCCACAGCACTCCACTCTACTCCCCTGGTTCCACTCCATTCCGTTCTACTCCATTCCACTTCATTCCCTTACAATACATTACAATTCACACCACTCCACTCCATTCCATTCCACACCATTCCACTGTACTCCTTTCCATTCCACTCCACTCCAGTACACTCCACTCCACAACATTCCATTCTACTCCATTCCATTCCATTCCATTCCACTCTAATCTACTCCATTCCACTCCTCTCCATTCCATTCCGCTCTAATCTACTCCATTCCACTCCTCTCCACTCCATTCCATTCCATTCCACTCCATTCCATTCCATTCCACTCCATTCCATTCCATTCCACTCCATTCCATTCCACTCTTTTCCATTCCATTCCAATCCATTCCATTCCACTCCACTCCAATCCTTTCCACTCGATTCCATGCCAATCCACTCCACTCCAATGCCTACCATTCCATTCCATTCCACTCCAATCCACTCCATTCCATTCCTTTCCATTCCATTACTCTCCATACCACTCCACTCCACTCCAATCCATTCCATTCCATTCCGTTCCACAAAACTTCCCTGCATTCGATTCCATTCCAATGCATTCCTTTCCACTGAATTCGATTCCATGCCACTCCATTCCAGTCAATTCCACTACATTCCACTCGACTCCACTCCACTCTATTCCACTCCTATCCAGCCCAATCGGCTCTATTCTTTTCCACTCAATTCCACTCCACTCCCCTCCATTTCATTCCACTCCTTTCCACTCCACTCCATTCCACTCCAGTCTATTCCATTAAATTCCTCTTTAATCCGCTTAACTCCTTACCACTTCACTCCATTCCATTCTATTCCACTCCATTCCACTCCATTCCATTGCACTCCACTCCGTTCCACTCCACTCAATTCCATTCCATTACACTCTACTCCACTCCCCTAAATTCCACTTCATTCCACTCCATTCCACTCAATTCCGCTCCATTCTTCCCCAATCCACTCCACTTCTTTCCACTCCAAAGAATTCCATTCCATTCCATTCCATTCCACTCCCTTCCACTCTACTGCATTCCACTCCCCTTCACTCCATTCAACTCCACTGCACTCCATTCAATTCCATTCCCTTCCATTCCATTCCTCTCAATTCCACTCCACTCCACTCAACTCCACTACTCTCCATTTCATTCCATTCTATTCCACTCCACTTCCTTTCATTCCACTCCGTTCAAGTCTATTCCACTCCAATTCGTTCCACTCCATTCCATTACATTTCACTCCACTCCATTCCACCTCACTCCATTCTATTCCATTTCAGTAAACTCCACTACCATCCATTCCATTCCATTCCAATCCACTCCATTCCATTTTTTTCCACTCCAGTCCACTCCTCTCCATTCCATTCCATTCGACTCCACTCTATTCCACTCCAATCCACTTATTTCCTCTCCATTCCATTCCATTCCATTCCATTCCATTCCATTCCATTCCATTCCACTCCATTCCTCTACAATCCACTCTATTCCACTCCACTCGATTCTATTCCATTCCATTCCTCTCCATTCTATTCTATTTCACTGCATTGCACTACATTCCACTCCATTCCACTCTACGTCACTCCACTCCATTCCACTCCACTGCATTCCAATCCATTCCATTCCACACCATTTCACACCACACCCCCCCATTCCACCACACACCAATCCTCACAATTCCATTCCAATACACTCCACTCCACTTTAATCCTCGCCGTTTCATTCTACTCCACTGCACTCCACTCCACTCACCTCCATTCCATGCCACTGCATTCCATTCAATTACATTCCACTCCACACCACTCCACTTCTCTCTGTTCCATTCCACTGCACTGCACTCCACTACATTTCTTTCCACTCCACTCCGTTCTATCCCATTCCATTTCATTCCATTCTACTCCACTCCACTCCACTGCATTCCATTTCATTCCATTCCATTCCACCCCACTCTACTCCATTCCATTCCATTCCTCTCCATTCCAGTCCACTCCACTCCAGTCCACTCCACTGCATTCCATTCCATTCCACTGCACTCCATTCCCTTGCTTTCCACTCCATTCCGTGCCATTTCATTCCATTCCACTCCACTCCACTCCACTCCATTCCTCTCCACTCCATTCCACTACACTCCATTCTATTCAAATCCATTCCATGCCACTCCAGTAAATTCCACTCCACTCCACTGTATTCCTTTCCCATCCATTGTATTACACTCCATTCCATTCCAGTCCACTCCACTCCATTCTCTTCCATTCCACTCCATTTTATTCCATTCCATTTATTCCATTCCTTTGCTATCCATTCCAGTCCATTCCACTCCATTACACTTGTCTCCACTTCACTCCATTCCACTCCATTCCACTCCTTTCCATTGAACTCCATTCCACTCCTCTCCTTTTGACTCCATTCTACTCCATTCCATTCCACTCCTTTCTACTCCACTCCACTCCATTCCTCTACACTACAATCCATTCCATTGCATTGAATTCCATTCCATTCCACTACACTCCACTCCACTCAATTCCACTGCATTCCCCTCACCTTCAGTCCATTCAATTCCACACGACACCGTTCCATTCCAATCCATTCCATTCCAATCCACCCCATTCCATTACACTCCACTCGGTTGCACACCATTTCATTCCATTCCATTCTATTACACTGAATTCCATTCCATTCCTCTCCACTCCAGTCCACTACACGCCATTCCCCTCCACTCCACTCCACTATACTCCAATCCATTCCATGTCAGTCCATTCCTCTCCACTCCACTCCAGTCCATTCCACTACCTTCCATTTCATTCCATCTCACTCCAGTCCACTCAATTCCGCTCCATTCTATTTCATTCTATTCCACTCCACCCCATTCCATTTAATTCCGTTCCATTCCATTCCACTCCCCTCCACTCCATTCCACTCCACTCCAATCCATTCATTTCCACTTCATTCCACTTTACTCCATTCCATTCCACTCCACTGCAGGCCAATCCACTCCACTCCATTCCATTCCACTCCATTCCATTCCTCTCCATTCCACTTCACTCCTTTCCACTCCACTCCACTCCACTCCCTTCCTTTCCTCCAAAATCCACTAAACTCCATTCCACTCCATTACATTCCACTGCACTCCATTCCATTCCACTCCACACCACTTCATTCCTCTCCATTCCATTCGATTCCATTCCGTTCCATTCCATTCCACTCCATTCCTCTACAATCCACTCTATACCACTCCACTCAATTCTATTCCGTTCCATTCCTCTCCATTCCATTCTATTCCACTGGATTGCAGTACATTCCACTGCATTCCACTCTACGTCACTCCACTCCATTCCACTCCATTTCACTCCTTTCCATTCCAATCCATTCCATTCCACACCATTCCACACCACACCCTCCATTCCACCACGCACCATTCCATACCATTGCATTCCATTCCCTACCATTCCACACCACACCCTCCATTCCACCACGCACCATTCCATACCATTGCATTCCATTCCACTCCAATCCACTCTATTCCTCCCCGTTCCATTCCACTCCACTGCACTCCACTCCATTCACCTCCATTCCACGCCACTCCAATCTATTCAATTCCATTCCACTCCACTCCACTTCTCTCTGTTCCATTCCACTCAACTGCACTCCACTACACTTCTTTCCACTCCACTCCATTCTATTCCACTCCATTCCATTCCATTCCCTTCCATTCCCCTCCACTCCACTCCATTCCATTTCATTCCATTCCATTCCACTCCACTCCTCTCCATTCAATTAAATTCCTTCCCATTCCATTGCACTCCATTCCATTCCTCTAATTTTCAGTACACTCCAGTCAACTCCACTCCACTCCACTCCATTACATTTCATTCCACTGCACTCCATTCCATTGCTTTCCACTTAATTCCATGCCATTTCATTCTATTCCACTCTGCTCCACTCCACTCCATTCCCCTCCACTCCAATACACTACAATCCATTCTATTCCAACCCATTCCATGCCACTCTAGTAAATTCCACTCCTCTCCACTGTATTCCTTTCCTATCCATTGAATTACACTCCGTTCCATTCCAGTCCACTCCACTCCATTCTATTCCGTTCCACTCCATTTTATTCCATTCCATTCCATTCCATTCCTTTTCTATCCATTCCAGTCCATTCAACTCCATTACACTTGTCTCCAGTCCACTCCATTCCACTCCTTTCCATTGCATTCCATTCCATTCCTCTCCATTCGACTCCATTCCACTCCATTCAATTCTGCTCCTTTCTACTCCATTCCACTCCATTCCACTACACTCCAATCCACTGCATTCCATTGAATTCCATTCCTTTCCACTCCACTGCACCCCACTCCACTCCATTCCACTACATTCCCCTCACCTCCTCTCCAGTCCATTCCACTCGACACCATTCCATTCCAATCCATTCCATTCCAATCCACTCCATTCCATTACATGCCACTCAATTGCACGCCATTCCATTCCATTCCATTCTATTACGCTGCTTTCCATTCCATTCCTCTCCATTCCAGTCCACTACACGCCATTCCCCTCCACGCCACTCCACTCCACTCCAATACATTCCATTTCAGTCCGTTCCTCTCCACTCCATTCCTTTCCATTCCACTGCCTTACATTTCATTCCATCCCATTCCAGTCCACTCAATTCCGCTCCATTCCATTTCATTCCATTCCACTCTATCCCATTCCATTCCATTCCATTCCATACCATTCCATTCCATTCCACTCCATTCCACTCCATTCCACACCACTCCACTCCATTCAATTCCACTCCATTCCACTCTACTCCATTCCATTCCACTCCACTGCAGTCCACACCACTCCTCTCTATTCCATTCCACTCCATTCCATTCCTCTCCATTACACTCTACTCCACTCCACTCCATTCCCTTCCTTTCCTCCAAAATCCACTAAACTCCATTCCACTCCATTACACTCCACTCCACTCCATTCCATTCCATTCCATTCCATTCCATTCCATTCCATTCCATTCCATTCTATTCCATTCCATTCCACTCCACTGCACTCCATTCCTCTCCTCTCTAATCCTTTCCATTCCATTTCTTTACACTCCTTTGAATTCCATTCTACTCCACTCCATTCCAATCCACTCCACTCCATTCCAATCCACTGCACTCCATTCCATTCCCTTCCATTCCATTCCATTCCATTCCATTCTACTCCATTCAAGTCCACTCCATTCAATTTCTTGCCATTCTATTCAATTCCACACCATTCCATTCCATTCCTCTCCGTTCCAGTCCATTCAAATTCACTCTCCTCCATTCCATTCCGTTCCATTCCATTCCATTCCAGTCCAGTCCATTTTGGTTCATTTCATTTCATTCCATTCCATTCCAGTCCATTACACTCCATTCCCCTCCATTCCACTCCACTCCATTCCACTACACTCCTTTCTACTCCAGTCCACTCCATTTCACTCCACTACATTCCACCCCACTCCACTCAATTCCAATCCAATCCATGCCATTCAACTCCATCCCATTCCAATCCACTCCATTCCTGTGAACTCCACTCCAATCCAGTCCACTCCACTCAACGCCATTGCATTCCACCCCACTCCATTCCATTCCACATAACTCCATTCCAGTCCATTCCATTCCACTGCACTACACTCCACTCCATTCCACTCCATTCCATTCCACTGCATTCCACTCCAGTCCGTTACATTCCATTCCACTGCATTCCATTCCATTCCACCCTACACCATTCAAAGCCATTACATTCCATCCACTCCATTCCTCCACTACATTCCACTCCACTACATTCCACTCCACTACATTCCACTCCACTACATACTATTCTAATCGATTCCATGACACTCTTCTTAATTCCACTGAACTCCACTCCACTCCATTTCATTCCACTTCACTCCAATCCACTCCTCTCCACTCCATTGCACTCCACTGCATTCCATTCCACCCCATTCCATTCCACTCCACTCCATTCCTTTCCATTAGACTCCATTCCATTCCATTCACTTCCACTCCATTCCTGTCCACTACCCTCCACTCCACTCCATTCCATTCTACTCTATCCCATTCCATTCCATTCCACTCCATTCCACTCCACTCTGTTCCACTCCTTTCCACTCCACTCCACTCCCTTCGTTTTCATTCCACTCCACTCCATTCCACTCCAATGCATTCCATTCCTTTTCATTCCTCTCCACTCCATTCCATTCCACTCCTCTCCACTCCATTCCTTTCCATTCCATTACACTAATTTCCATTCCTTTACACTCTAATCCACTCCATTCCATTCCATTCCACACAACTCCATTCCAATCCATTCCATTCCACTGCACTGCACTCCACTCAATTCCACTGCATTCCATTCCACTGCTTTCCACTCCACTCCATTAGTTTCCATTCCACTTCACTGCATTCCATTCCACTCTACACCATTGCACGCCATTACATTCTACTCCACTCCATTCCACTCCACTCCAGATTGTTCCAATCCATTCCATGACACTCCACTAAATTCCACTCCACTCCACTCCATTTCATTCCACTTCACTCCAATCCACTCCACTCCACTCCATTGCACTCCACTACATTCCATTCTAACCCATTCCATTCCACTCCACTCGACTCCATTCCATTCCATTAGACTCCATTCCACTCCATTCTATTCCACTCCATTCAAGTCCACTCCCCTCCACTCCCTCCATTCCATTCAACTCTACCCCTTTCCATTCCATTCCATTCCATTTCACTCCATTCCATGCCATTCCACTCCATTCCACTCCAATGCATTCCATTCCTTTCCATTCCTCTCCACTGCATTCCATGCCACTCCTCTCCACTCCCTTCCTTTCCATTCCATTCCTCTTAATTCCATTCCCTTCCACTCTAATCCATTCCATTCCACTCCACTCCATTCCACTCCATTCCATTCAATTCCATTCCAATCCATTCCATTCCAATTCTTTCCACTTCAATCCACTCCATTCAACTCCACTCCCCTCCGTTCCACACCATTACATTCTATTGCACACCGTTCCATTACATTCCTCTCCATTGCATTCAATTCCACACCATGCCAGTACATTCCACTAAATTTCATTTCACTCCACTCCATTCCACTCAATTCCCCTCCATTATAGTTCATTCCATTACATTCCCTTACACTCCAGTCTATTGCTTTCCACTGCACTCCACTAACTCCACTCCACTCCATTCCATTTCACTCCATTCCATTCCTCTCCATTCCACTCCACTCCTCTATATTCCACTGCATTCCATTCCATTCCATTCTATTCCATTCAATTCCATTCCAATCCTCTTCATTCCATTCCACTAACTCCACTCCATTCCACTCCACTCCATTCCATTTCCTTCCATTCCATTCCACTCCACCCCATTCCATTCCATTCCACTCTACTCCATTCCTCTCCTCTCCATTAGACTCCACTCCATTCAATTTCATTCCATTCAAATCCATTCCACTCCACTCCACTCCATTCCACTCCACTCCACTCCATTCCATTTCATTCCACACCAGTACATTCAAATCCACTCCACTCCATTGCACTCCAATCCATTCCACTCCACTCCACTCCATTCCATTCTACTCCATTCCACTCCATTGAATTCTTCTCCACTCCATTCCAGTCCAATTCACTCGAATCAACTAAACTCCACTGCACTTCGCTCAACTCCATTCCATTCCACTCCTCTCCATTACATTCCACTCAACTCCATTCCATTGCATTCCATTCCACTACCCACCACACCACTCCACACAACTCCTCTCCATTCCATTCCATTCCACTCCATTCGATGCCACTATATTGCATTGCATTCCACTCCACTCCATTCCATTCCACTCTACACCATTTCCTTCCATTACATTCCTCTGCACTGCACTTCACTCCCCCTCCATTCCTCTCCACTCCTTCTACTCCACTCCATTCTATTCCAATCCATTCCATGACACTCGACAAAACTCCACTTCAATCCATTTTATTCCATTTCAATCCAATCCACTCCATTCGACTCCATTCCACTCCACTCCATTGCATTCCATTCCACTCCATTCCATTCCATTCCATTCCATTCCACTCCATTCCAGTCCATTCCACTCCGATCCACTCCACTCCAGTCCAGTCCAGTCCACACCATTCCACTCCATTCCATTCCACTCCATGCCAGTACACTCCATTCCATTCCATTCCACTCCAATCCACTCCACTCCAGTCAACTCAACTCCAATCCATTCTACTCCCGTCCATTCCATTGTGTTGCATTTCTTTCAACTCCACTCCACACCATTCTACTCTACTCCACTCCCTTGCATTCCATTCGTTTACATTTTACTCCATTCCATTAAATTGAAATCCATTCCAGTCCTCTACACGCCATTCCACTGCAATCCACTCCAGTCTTCTCCATTCCATACCATTGCATTCCACTTCACTCCATTCCATTCCTTTGCACTGCATTCCCTTCCATTCCATTCCACTCCACTCCACTCCCCTCCACTCCACTCCATTACACTACAATGCATTTCATTGCATTCCACTCCACTAAAATCCATTCCATTCCACTCCATTTCACTCCCTTCCACTCCACTCCACTGCACTCAATACCACTTCATTCCATTACATTCAATTCCACTCCAATCCATTCCTTTCCATTACACTCCGTTCCATTCCATTCCACTACTTTCCACTCCAATCCACTCCATTCCACTGCAATCCACTTCATTCAATGGCATTCCATTCCATTCCATTCCATTCCGTTCCGTTCCGTTCCGTTCCGTTCCATTCCATTCCATTTCATTCCATTCCATTCCATTCCATTCCATTCCATTCCGTTCCACTCGATTCCATTCCATTCTTCTCCATTCCATTCCAATTCACTACACAACACTCCATTCCATTCCAATCATTCCACTCCATTCCAGTCCATTCAACTCCATTGTACTGCACTCTACTCCATTCCACTCCATTCCCCTCCATTCCACTCCATTACGCTACACTCCTTTCCACTCCATTCCATTCCATTCCATGACACTCAATACCTCTCCGCTCCATACCATTTGACTCCAATCCAGTCCACTCCACTCCATTCAGTTCCATTCCACTCCATTCCATTACTGTCCATTACACTCCATTCCACTCCACTCCACCCCATTCCATTCCATTTCTTTCCACTCCACTCCACTACACTCCACTCCATTCCATTCCACCCCACTCCTCTCCACTCCATTACACTCCACTGCATTCCCTTCCACTCCATTGCATTCCATTCCATTCCATTCCACTGCACTCCACTCCATTTCATTCCAATGCATTCCATTTCATTCCACTCTACTCCATTCCACTCCATTCCATTCCACTCAACTCCATTCCATTCCATTCCATTCCTCTGCTTTGATCTCCACTCTACTCCATTCAACTCCACTCCAATCCTTTCCATGCCATTCCTTTCCTTTCCACTCCATTCCCTTATAATCCACTCCATTCCAGCACATTCCACTCCACTCCACTCGATTCCATTCTGTTCCATTACACCGCCTTCCATTCCATTACACTCCATTCCATTCCATTCCACTCCATTCCAGTACATTCCACTCCACTCCACTCCATTGCATTCCATTCCACTCCACTCCATTGCATTCCATTCCTCCACATTCCATTCCTTTCCACTGCACTACAATACAGCACTCCATTCCATTCTGCTCCATTGCATTCCACTACATTATACTCAGGTATACTCCTTTCTATTCCACTCCATTCCATTCCATCCCACGCCATTCGACTCCACTCCATTCCATTCCACTGCGTTCCATTCCATTCCAATCCACTCCATTCCATTCCATTCCACGCCACACCACTCCATTCCATTCCACTCCACTGCACTCCTTTAAACTGCACTCCACTCCATTCCACTCCACTCCACTGACCTACATTCCATTCCACTCCAATCCATTCCATTCCACTTCATTCCACTTCACTCCATTCCACTCCATTCCAGGCTACTCCACTCTGCTCTACTTGATTCCTTTCTATTCCACTGCACTCCACTACACTTCATTCCACTCTACTCGACTCTATTCCTTTCCACTCCACTCCATTCCACTCCATTCCACTCCTTTCCACTCCACTCCATTCCACTCCTTTCCACTCCACTCCATTCCAATCCTTTCTATTCCATTCTATTCCATTCCATTCCACGCCTTTCCACTCCAATCCAATCCATTCCACTCCACTCCAATCCATTCCAGTCCATTCAACATCATTACAGTCCACTCCACTCCACTCCATTCCATTCCATTACGTTACATTCCAGTCTACTCCATTCTAATCCATTCCATTCCATTCCAGTGCACTCCACTTCATTCCCCTCCATTCCACTCCATTCTGTTCCACTCCATTGCACTCCATTTCTTTACATTACATTACACTCCACACCAATCTATTGTGTTCCCCGCCATTACACTCCATTACATTACATTACATTGCCCTCCACACCACCCCACTCCATTGCATTCCACTCCATTCCACTCTACTCCTTTCCATTCCAGTCCACTCCAGTGCACTCCACTCAACTCCTTTCCATTCTACTCCACTCCATTCCATTCCATTCCATGACACTCCAATCCACTCCATTCCACTCCTCTCATCTCCATTCCATTGCATTCCATTTCATTTCATTCTATTCCTTTCCACCCCATTCTAGTCCATTCCAATCCATTCCACTCCACCCGACTCCAATCATTCCACTCCATTCCACTCCATTCCATGGCACTCCATTTCATTTCATGCCATTTCATTCCATTCCAGACCACTCTACTCCTCTCCATTCAATTACACTTCAATCCATTCCGTTCCATTCTACTCTATTCCATTCCACTCCACTCCATTCTTTTCCATTCCATTCCATGCCGCTCCACTCAAATGCAATCCAATCCAGTTCATTCCACTCCATTCCATTCCACTCCTAACCACTCCACTCCACTCCAATCCATTCGATTCCACAAAACTCCACTGCATCCAATTCCATTACAATCCATTCCATTGAACTCCATTTGATTCCATGCTACTCCATTCCACTCAATTCCACTCCATTCTACACCACTCCACTCCACCCCATTCCACTCCTATCCACCCAAATCCGCTCCATCCCATTCCACTCCATTACACTCCACTCTCCTCCATTCATTTCCACTCCATTCCACTCCACTCCTTTCCACTCCACTCCATTCCACTACACTCCACTCCATTCCATTCCATTCCATTTCATTCATATTTGATCTACTGCACTCCTTTCCACTCCACTCTATTCCATTCCAATCCACTCCATTCCATTCCATTCCATTCCACTCCATTCCACTCCGTTCCACTCTAGTACATTGCACTCCACTCCGTTCCACTCCACAACATTCCATTCCATTATACTCCACACCACTCCCCTCAATTTGACTCCATTCCACTCCATTCCTCTCCTCTCCATTCCATTCCACTCCACTTCATTCTTCGCCCATCCACTCCACTTCTTTCCACTCCACACAACTCCATTGCATTCCACTCCATTCCAATCCACTCCAGTCCATTCCACTCCACTCCATTCCTCTCCATTCCATTCCATTCTATTCCACTCCATTCCCTTCCATTCCACTCCATTCCAGTCCATTCCACTCCACTCCATTCTACTCCCTTCCACTCCATTCCACTGCATTCCACTCTACTCCATTCCATCTCACTCCATTCCATTCCATTCCACTCCACTCCACTACCCTCCATTCCATTACACTCCATTCCACTCCATTCCATTGCATTATAGTCTATTCCACTCCACTCCACTCCAATCCTCTCTATTGATTCCTTCCCATTCTGTTCCTCTGCACGCCACTCCACTCCTCTCCTCTCCATTCCTCTCCATTCCGTTCCATTCCATCCCATTACATTCCATTACACTCTGCTCTACCCCATTCCATTCCATTCCAATCCTTACCATTCCATTAACACCATTTCAATCCACTCCACTCCACTACATTCCATTATATCCGATTCCCTTCCACAGCATAGCACTCCTCTCTACTCCACTGCAATCCACTCCACTCCATTCCACTCCATCGCATTCCATTCCACTCCATTCAACTGTACACCTCTCCACCCGTCTCAAATCCACTGCATTCCATTCCATTTCATGCCATTCCTTTCCTCTGAATTCCGCTCCACTCCTCTTCAGTCCACTACACTGCACTTCACTCCAATCCATTCTATTCCATTCCATTCCATTCCACTGCATTACATTCTATACTTTTCTTTCGAGAGTATCTAAGTCTGTCACTCAGCCTGGAGCACACTGGCACAATCTCAGATGCCTTTACATTCCTTTCCATTACACTCCATTCCATTCCACTCCACTCCACTCCATTCCAATCCACTAAACTCCACTGCACTAATTTCCATTCTATTCCATTCCACTCCACTCCATTCCATTCCACTCCATTCCACTCCACTCCACTCCACTCCACAACACTCCATTCCATTCCACTCCATTCTACTCCATTCCACTCCAATCCAATCCATTACTTTCCTTTCAGTTCCATTCCATTCCTTTCCCCTCCATTCTATTCCATTCCACTCAAATCCACTCCCTTTCATTCCACTCCACTCCACACCGTTTCTCTTCTCTCCACTCCACTCCAATCCACTACGCTCCATTCCATACCGTTCAATTCCATTCTATTCCACTCATTTCCATGCCACTCCATTGCACTCCATTCCAGTCCATTCCGTCCTAATCCACTCCATACCATTCTTTCTATGCCACTCCTCTCCACTACCTTCCATTCCATTTCAGTCCACTCCATTCCATTCCACTCCACTCTACCTCATTCCATTCCATTCCATTCCACTCCATTCCTCTCCACTCCACTCCACTCCAATCCATTCCACTCCACTCTATTCCATTCCAGTCCAATCCATTCCATTCTATTCCACTCTATTGCCATCCTTTCCAATCCATTCCACTCTACTCCACTCCACTCCATTCCTCTCCATTCCACTGTCTTCCATTCCACTCCATTCCAATCCACACCATTACAACCCACTACACTCTATTCCACCACACTCCATTGCATTCCATTACATTCCACTCCACTCTACTCCACTCGTCGCCATTCCATTCCACTCCACTGCACTCCACTCCACTCACCTCCTTTCGACTCCACTCCATTCCCTTCCATTCCATACCACTCCACTCCAGGCCACTCCCCTTTTCTGTGTTCAATTCCACTCCACTGCACTCCACTCCACTCCTTTCCACTCCATTCCATTCCATTCCATTCTACTCCACTTCATTCCATTACGTTCCATTCCATTCCAACCAACTCCAGTCCTTTCAATTGCATTCCTTTCCATTCCATTCCACTTCATTCCATTTCATTTGACTCCATTCCAGTCCCCTCCACTCCACCCCACTCCATTCCTTTCCATTCCACTCCACTCCATTCCGTTGCATTCCACTCCATTCCATGATATTTCATTCCACTCCCCTCCATTGCACTCAACTACATTCCACTCCACTCCATTCCACTCCACGCCATTCTATTCCAATCCATTCCATGCCACTCAATTAAATTCCACTCCACCCCACTCTTTTCCACCCTAATCCATTGAAATACACTCCTTTCCATTCCAGTCAACTCCACTCCATTCCATTCCTTTTCACTCTGTTTTATTCCATTCCATTCTTATCCATTCCATTCCAATACATTTCAGTCCATTCCACTCCATTAGACTTCACTCCACTCAACTCAATTCCAGTCCATTCCACTCCATTCCAACCCACTACATTCGACTCCACTTCATTCGACTCCTTTCCACTCCATTCCATTACACTCCTTTCTTCTCCACTCCACTCCATTCCACTACACTCACTTACATTCCATTCCATTGAATTCAATTCCATTCCATTCCATTCCACTTCACTCTACTCCATTCCGCTCCATTCCACTGCACTCCATTCCAATCCATTCCACTCGACTGTATTTCATTCCAATCCATTCCATTCCACTTCACTCCATTACATTACACTCCAATCCACTGCATTCCATTCCATTAAGTTCCATTACGCTGCATTCTATTCCATCCCACTCCGTTCCCGTCCACTACACTCCATTCCACTCCATTAAGTTCCATTACGCTGCATTCTATTCCATCCCACTCCATTCCCGTCCACTACACTCCATTCCACTCCACAAAACTGTATTCCCTTCCATTAAGTTCCATTACGCTGCATTCTATTCCATCCCACTCCTTTCCAGTCCACTACACTCCATTCCACTCCACTCCACTCCACAACACTCCACTCCATTCCATGTCATCTCATTCCTCTCAACTCCATTCCACTCCATTCCATTCCATGTCATTCCATTCCTCTCAACTCCATTACACTCCATTCCACTGCCTTCCATTCCATTCCATTCCACTCCTCTCCACTCAATACCTCTTCATTCCATTTCGTTCCGTTCCACTCCATTCCATTCCATTCCATTCCACTCCATTCCATTCCATTCCATTCGACTCCACTCCACTCCATTCCACTAACCTGCACTCCATTGCACTCCACTCCATTCCATTCAGTTCCATTCCATTCCATTCCACTCCATTCCACTCCATTCAATTCCATTCTTCTCTACTCCAATCCACTCCACTGCAATCCACTCCACTCCTTTCCATTCCATACGATTCAACTACATTCTTATCCACTCCACTCCATTCAACTCCACTCCATTACATTCCACTCCACTCCATTCTACTCTACTCCTCTGCATTCGATTCCATTCCATTCCATTCCATCCCATTACATTACATTATATTCCACTCCTTTCCACTCCACTCCACTCCATTCCATTCCACTCCACTACTTTCTATTCTTTTCCACTCCATTCCACTCCACTCCACTCCACTACATTCCATACCTTTCCTTTCCACTCCATTGCATTCCTCTCCACTTCATTTCAGTCCACTCCACTCCATTCCACTCCACTCCACTCCTCTCCACTCCATTCCATTCTGTTCCATACCACCCCATTCCACTCCACTACATTCCAGTCCATACTATTCCACTCCATTCCATTCAACTCCACTGCACTACACTCCATTCCATTCCACTCCATTCCACTCTACTCCTTCCCATTCCATTCCATTCCACTACACTCCATTGCATTCCACTCCATTCTACTCCACTCCACTCCACTGCACACAACTCCAATCAATTCCACTCCATTCCACTCCATTCCATTCCAATTCATTCTGGTCCACTCCACTCCATTCCACTCCACTACACTCATTACATTTTATTCCTCTCCATTCCAATATATTCCATTCCTTTCCCCTCCATTCCATTCCATTCCACTTCGATCCACTCCATTCCTCTCCACTCCACTCCACTCCATTCCTTTCCAATCCACTCCACTCCAAACCACTACGTTCCATTCCATTCCTTTCAATTCCATTCCATTTCACTCATTTCCATGCCACTCCATTGCAGTTTATTCCACTCCATTCCAGTTCATTTCATTCCAATTCACTCCACTCCATTCTGTTCTTCTCCACTCCACTCCATTACATGCCATTCCATTCCCCTCCACTCCATTCAATTCCACTCCACTAAACAGCATTCCATTCCATTCTATTCCATTCCATTCCATTCCACTGCATTCCTCTTCACTCCCCTAAATTCCACTCCACTAAACTCCATTTCATTCAATTCCATTCCAATCCACTCCACTCCACTCTATTCCACTGTACTCCACTCCACTCCAATCCATTCCACTCCCCTCCATTACATTCCATTCCACTCCAGTCCATTCCGTTCCAATTCACTCCACTCCATTCCGCTGAACTCCACTCCACTCCATTCAGTTCCATTCCATTCCATTCCATTCTACTCCATTCCACTCCTTTCCACTCCATTCCACTCGACTCCACTCCATTCCTTATCATTCCATTCCATTCCAATCCATTCCATTCCATTCCACTCCATTCCATTCCATTCCACTTCTTTCCATTCCATTCCACTCCACACTACTCCATTCCATTTCATTCTATTCCTCTCTATTCCACTCCATTCCACTCCACTCAATTACATTCCATTCCTTTCCATTCCACTCCATTGAATTCCTCTCCACTCCATTTCTGTCCACTCCACTGCATTCCACTCCACTTCTCTCCGTTCTATTGCACTCCACTGCACTCCACTCCACTCCTTTCTACTCCACTCCATTTCATTCAATTCCATGCCATTCCACTCCGCTCCACTCACCTCCGTTCCATTCCATTCTATTCCTCTCCTTTCCTTGCCAGTCCATTCCACTCCTTTGCACTCCTTTCCAGTTCTCTCCATTCCATTCCAATCCTTTCCATTCTATTCCACTCCACTCCACTCCACTACATTCTATTCCATTCCACTCCACTTCATTCAATTCTATTCCACTCAACACCATTCCATTCCATTACACTCTGTTCCTCTCCACTCCACTAAATTCCACTCCACTCCATTCCATTCCATTCCATTCCACCTCATTCTACTCCATCCACCACACTCCTTTCCATTCCATTTCATTCCATTCCACTCCACTCCACTCCACTTCTCTCCGTTCCATTACACTCCACTGCACTCCACTCTACACCGCTTCTTTCGGCACCACTCCATTCCATTCGATTCCATTCCATTCCACTCCACTCCACTCCTCTGCGTTCTTTTCCATTCAATTCCATTCCACTCCACTCCATTCCATGCCTTTCTATTCCACTCCTTTCTGAACCACTCCATTCCACTCCATTGCACTCCATTCCATTCCTTTCCATTCCACTCCTCTCCTTTCCATTTTATTACACTCCTCTCCACTCCACTACTTTCTATTCCATTGCAATCCACTCCAATCAATTCCATTCCATGCCACACCATTCCTTTCAATTCCATTGAATTCCATTCCATTCCACTCCATTCCTCTCCACTCCACTAAATTCCACTCCACTCCACTCCACTCCATTCATTTCCATGCCAATTCACTCCACTCCACTCCACTCCACGCCATTCCACTGCAATCCACTCTACTCCAGTCCATTCCACTCCAATCCATTCCGCTCCAGTCCACTCCACTCCATTCGATTCCAATCCATGCCTCTGCATTCCACTACACTCTACTCCAGTACTTTCCATTCCATTCCATTCCTTTGAATTCCCTTCCACTCCATTCAATTCCATTTAATCGATACCAATACACTACACTCCATTCCACTACACTCCACTCGACTCCACTCCACTCCGTTCCAAGCCATTGCTTTCTACTACACATCCTTCCATTCCATTCCACTGAATTGCATTCCATTCCATTCCTTTCCACTCCACTCCACTCCACTCTAGTAAATTCCACTCCATTCTGTTCCATTCCACTCCACTCCATTCCATTCCACTCCATTGCCCTCCACTCTACTCCATTCCATTCCACTCCATTGCCCTCCACTCTACTCCATCCCATTCCATTCCATTCCATTCCACTACATTCCATTCCATTCCATTCCAATTCATTCCATTCCACTCCATTCCAGTCCATGTCACTACATTGCACTCCACTCCACTCCACTCCATTCTGCTCCATTCCACTCCATTCCATAACAACCCATTCCACTCCACGCCATTCCATTCCGTTCCAGTCCACTACACTGTTCTCCATTCCATTCCACTCCTTTCCATTCAATTCCTTTCCACTCCGTTCCATTCCATTCCACTCCATTCCACTCCACTCCATTCCATTCAATTCCACTCCATTCCATTCCTTTCCATTCCTTTCCATTCCGTTCCATTCCATTCCATTCCATTCCATTCTATTCCATTCCATTCCATTCCATTCCATTCCATTTTTCTCCAAACAACTCCACTCCATTCCACTCCACTCCATTTCATTCCGTTCCACTTCATTGCACTCCACTCCATGACATTCTATTTCACTCCAGTCCACTCCCCTCCATTTCACTCCGTTCCACTACTCTCCATTCCATTGCGTTCCACTCCATTCTTCTCCAATCTCCTCCTCTTCTTTCCATTCCGCACAATTCCATTCTGTTCCATTCCATTCCACTTCGTTCCACTCCACTCCATTCCACTCCACTCCAGTCCTTTCCACTCCTCTGCACTCCATTCCATTTCATTCCACTCCACTCCAGTCCATTCCACTCTAATGCACTCCATTCCATTTCATTCCATTCCTTTCCACTCAATTCCCTTCCATTCCACTACATTACATTCCATTCCAATCCACTCCTTTCCACTTCATTCCGCCACATTCCACTCCACCCCATTCCACCTCACTTCATTCCATTCAATTTCACTCCACTCCACTACCCTCCATTCCATTCCACTCTATTCCACTCCTTTGCATTCCATTCCTGTCCTTTCCACTGCACTGCACTGCAATACTCTCCATTCCATTCCATCCCATTCTGTTCCTCCGCACTCCACTCCACTCCTCTTCTCTGCAGTCCTCTCCATTTCATTCCATTCCTTCCCATTCCATTCCATTACACTCCACTCCACTCCATTCCATTCCATTCCATTCCAATCCTTTGCATTCCATTCAACACCATTCCACTCCACTCCACTCTACCTCATTCCATTACTTCCGATTCCATTCCACTGCATTCCACTCCTCTCCACTTCACTGCACTCCACTCCAATCCCCCCATTCCACTCCATCTCATTCAATTAGGTTCCATTCCTCTGTACCGCTCTCCACCAGGCTCCACTCCACTTCATTCCATTCCATTCCATGCAATTCCATTCCTCTCAATTCCAGTCCTCTCGACTACAATCCACTCCAGTCCACTCCAATCCATTCCGTTCCATTCCACTGCATTGCATTCCATACCTTTCGTTCGAGTGTATCTAACTCTGTCACTGACCCTGGAGCGCAGTGGCACAATCACAGATTCCATTCCATTCCTTTCCATTCCACTCCATTCCGCTCCACTCCACTCCACTCCACTCCAGGCCATTCCACTGCATTCCATTCCAATCCACTCCCCTACACTCCATTCCATTCCACTCCACTACATCCCATTCCATTCCACTCCACTCCTTTCCATTCCACTCCATTCCACTCCACTCCACTCCACTCCACACCACTCCATTCCTTTCCACTCCATTCCATTCCAATCCATTCCAGTCCACTACACTGCATTCCACTCCACTGCACTCCATTATATTCCATTTCTCTCCATTCCATTCCCTTCCATTCCATTCCACTCCATTCCATTCCATTCCATTCCAATGCACTCCATTCCATTCTACTCCACTCGATTCCTCTCCACTGAACTCCACTCCAAACCACTACTCTCTATTCCATTCCAATCAATTCCACTCCATTTCACTCATTTCCTTGTCACTCCATTGCGCATCATTCCACTCCATTCTAGTCCATTGCATTCCAATTCACTCGATTCCATTCTGTTCCACTGCACTACACTCCACTACTTTCTTTTCCATTCCACTCCACTGCATTCAATTCCATTCCACTTCACACCGTTCCATTCCATTCCATTCCTCTTCACTCCACTAAATTCCACTCTTCTAAACTCCATTCCCTTCAATTCCATTCCAATCCACTCTACTTCAATCCACTCCACTCCATTCCACTGCACTCAACTCCACTCCAATCCATTGCATTCCACTCCATTCCATTCTATTCCACTCCACTCCATTCCATTCCAATCAACTTCACACAATTTCACTCCACTCCACTCCATTGAGTTCCATTCCTTTGCATTTCACTGCATTCCATTCTATTCCTGTTCATTCCAGTCCACTACACTCCAATCCACTACACTACACTCGACTGCACTCCACTCCATTCCATGCCATTGCATTCCAATGCACACCATTCCATTTCATTCCACTGCATTCCATTAAATTCCATTCTAATCCACTCCACTCCACGCCACTCCAATGTAGTCAATTCCACTCCATTACATTCCAATACACTGCATTCCATAACATTACAGTCCATTGCTCTCCACTCTACTCCATTCCATTCCATTCCATTCTTTTCCAATCCAAGCTGGTCCACACCAGTCCATTCCACTCCACTCCAATCCATTGCATTCCATTCATCTCCATTCCATTCCATTCAATTCCACTCTACTCCAAACCACTCCATTCTTCTCCACTCCACTCCACTGCAAACCACTAGGCTCTATTACATTCCATTCAATTTCATTTCATTCCACTCATTTCCATGCCACTCCATTGCACTCCATTCCACTCCACTCCAGTCAATTCCATTCCAATCCACTCCATTCCATTCTGTTCCACTCCACTCCACTCCTCTATATTCCATTCCTTACCACTCCACTCCATTCCTTTCAACTCCACTACACTTCGTTCCATTCCACTCCATCCCATTCCATTCCATTCCGCTCCATACCTCTCCACTCCACTCCATTCAAGTCCACTCCACTCTATTCCGTTCCATTCCGCTTCATTCCATTCTATTCCACTCCATTCCTGTCCATTCCACTCCATTCCACTCTATTCCACTCCACTCGATTCCAATCTATTCCACTCCATTCCATTCCACTCTTTTCCATTCTTCACCATTCCACCCCACTCCACTACATTCCACCACACTACATTCCATTCCATTCCATTTCACTACCTTCCACTCCACTCCTCACCGTTTTATCCCACTCCATTGAAATCCACTCCACTCCCCTCCATTCCACTCCATTCCATTCCATTCCATTCCAGTCCACCACACTCCATTTCTCTCTGTTACATTCCACTCCACTGCACGCCACTCCACTCTTTTCCACTCCACTCCTTTCCATTCCATTCCACTCCACTCCACTCTGTTCCATTCCATTCCATTCCATTCTAACCCAATGCACTCCGTTCAATTCCATTCCTTTCTATTGCATTCCACTCCACTGCATTCCATTCGACTCCATTCTAGTACACTCCCCTCCACTCCATTCCATTCCATTCCATTGCATTCCAATCCATTAAATGCCATTTCATTCCACTCCACTCCATTCCACTCAACTCCATTCCACTCCAATCCATCCCACTCCACTCCATTCTATTACAATCCATTCCATGCCACACCAGTAATTTCAACTCCATTCCACCCTGTTCCACTTCAAACCATTGAATTACACTCCATTCCATTCCAGTCCACTCCACTCCTTTCTGTTCCATTCCACTCCATTTTATTCCATTCCATTTTATTCCATTCCATTCCAATCGATTCCAGTCAATTCCACTCCATTCCACTTCAATCCACTCCACTCCATTCCACTCCATTCTTTTCCACTCTGTTTCACTCCACTCCTTTCGACTCCATTCCACTCCATTCCATTACACAACTTTCTACTCCACTTCACTCCATTCCACTACACCCCATTCCATTCCATTCTATTGAATTCCATTCCATTCCATTCCACTCCACTCCATTCCACTCCATTACACTGCAGTCCAATCCAATCCATTCCACTCGACTCCATTCCATTCCAATTAAATCCATTCCCTCCACACCATACAATTACACTCCAATCCACTCCACTCCATTCCATTTCATTCTATTCCATTACGTTGCATTCCATTCCATTCACTCCATTCCAGTCCACTTCACCCCATTCCACTCCACTGCACTCCACTCCACTCCACTGCATTCCATGTAATTCCTTTCCTCCCCACTCAATTCCATTCCATTCCACTGCCTTCCATTCCATTCCATTTGACTCCACTCTACTCAGTTCCATTTCATTCCATTTCATTCCATTCCAATCAATCCAATTCCATTCAATTCCATTCCATTCCATTCCTCTCCCCTCCACTGCATTCCACTCCACTCCTCTCCATTCCACTCCACTCCATTACATTCCGTTGCATTCCATTCCATTCCAATTCATTCCATTCCATTCTTCTCAGCTCCAATCCACTCCACTTCAATCCACTCCACTCCTTTCCATTCCATTCCATTGAACTCCATTCCTATCCACTCCAATCCATTCCACTACACTCCACTGCATTCCACTCTACTCCATTCCACTCCACTCCTCTGCAATCCCTTGCATTCTATTCCATTTCATTCCATTCCATTCCACTCTATTCCACCCTGTTCCACTCCATTACACTCCAATCCACTCTATTCCATGCCATTCCATGCACTTCCGCTCTATCCCTTTCCATTCCACTCCACTCCACTACACTTCACTCCTTTCCATTCTATTCCTCTCCATTCCACTCCATTCCACTCCACTCCAGTACATTCCATTCCTTTCCTTTCCACATCCATGGCATTCCTCTCCAATCCATTTCAGTCCACTCCACTCCATTCCACTCCACCCCACTCCTCTGCATTCTATTCCACTCCACTGCACTCCACTCCACTCCTTTCGAATCCACTCCATTCCATTCAATTCCATTCCATTCCACTCCACTCCACTCCACTCCCTTCTGTTCCGTTCCATTCCTTTCTATTCAACTCTGCTCCATTCCATTCCATTCTATTCAACTCCTTTCCTTGGCACTCCATTCCACTCCTTAACACTCCATTCCAGTCCTCTGCATTTCATTCCTCACTTTTCCATTCTATTCCATTCCACTCCACTCCACTACATTATATTCAATTAAACTCCACTTCATTCAATTCCTTTCCACTCCAAACCATTCCATCCCATTCCACTCCATTCCATTCTATTTCATTCCATCCCTTTCCACTCCATTCCTCCCCACTCCACTAAATTCCACTCCACTCCATTCCATTCAAGTCCATTCCATTCCACCCCACTCCATTCCATCCACCACACTCTAATCCATTCCATTTCATTCCATTCCATTTCATTCCTCTCCACTCCACTCCATTCCACTCCACTCCACTCCATTCCACTCCACTCCACTCTATTCCATTCAATTCCATTCCATTCCACTCAATTCCATTCTATTCTACTCCATTCCAGTCCATTCTTCTCCATTCCACTCTACTCCACTCAACTCCATTCCATTTCACTCCATTCCATTCCTCTGAATTCCATTCCACACCATTCCACCCCACTCCTCTCCATTCCACCACCCTCCATTTCTTTCCATTCCATTCCATTCCATTGCTCTCCACTCCATAACTCGCCATTCCATTTCTCTCTGTTGCACTCCACTCCACTCCCCTCTTCCACTCTACTGCATTCCATTCCATTCCATTCCATTCCACTCCAATTCACTCCTCTCCACTTCTCTCTTTTCCATTCCACACCGCTGCAACCCACTCCACACCTTTCCTCTCCACTACACTCTATTCCATTCCGTTTCACTCCACTCCACTCCATTCCATTCCGTTCCATTCCATTCGACTCCAATAAATTCCATTCCACTCCATTCCAGTCCACTCCACTCTACTCCACTCCATTCCATTCCATTTCACTACCCTCCGTTCCATTGCATTCTACTCCATTCTATCCCATTTCATTCAACTTCACTCAACTTCATTCCACTCCACTCCACTCCACTCCATTCCACTCTACTGCATTCTATTCCAATCCATTCCATGCCACTCTTCTAAATACCACTAAACTCCATTCAATTTCTCTCCACTCCATTGAATTCCACTCCATACCCTTTCAGTCCACTCCACTAAATTCTATTCCATTCCACTCCATTTTATACCACTTCAATTTATTCCATTCCATTCCAATCCATTCCAGTCCATTACACTCCATCCCACTTCAACCCACTCCACTCCACTTCACTCCACTCTACTCCACTCCATTTCACTCCATTCCATTCCACTCGATTTCATTCCTCTCTGTTCTGTTCTACTCCACTCCATGCCACTCCACTCCATTCCATTTAATTCCACTCTATTTCATTCGAAGCAGTTCCACTCCACTCCACTCGATTCCATTGCAGTCCATTCCATTCCATTCCACTCCACTCCACTCCACTCCTTGCCATTCCACTCCTTTCCATTCCACTCTAATACTCTCCACTACATTTCAATCCATTCCACTCCACTCCATTTCATTCCATTGCACTCTGCTCCACTGCATTCCACTCCATTCCACTCCATTCGAGGACACACCACTCCACTTCATTCCATTAAATTCCACTGCACTCCACTCCTCTACTTTCCATTCCAATCTATTCCACTCCACTCCATTCCCCTCCATTGTACCCACGCCACGCCATTCCACTCCACTTCATTCCATTCCATTCAATTTCTTTGTACACCACTCCAGCCCATTCCATTTCATTCCAGTCCATTCCATTTCATTCCAATCCATCGCAGTTCATTCCACTCCACTGCATTACATTTCATTCCATTCCAGTCCACTCCATTCCTCTCCACTTCATTCCCCTCCACTCCACTCCACTCCGTTGCATTCCACTCTAATTCGTTCCATTCCATTCCATTCCTCTCCATTCCACTCCACTCCATTAAACTCCATTCCAATTCATTTCACTCCATTCCAGTCCACTCCACTCCCCTCCATTCCATTTCAGTCCATTCCAATCCACACAATTCCATTCCATTCCACTCTAATCCACTCCCCTCCACTCCAATCCATTCCATTCCCCTCCATTCAATTCCACTGCATTCCACTCCACTCCACTTTATTCCACTTCTCTCCATTCAACTCCACTGCGCTCCATTCCAATCCTTTCCACAACATTCCACTCCAATCCACTCCATTTCATTCCATTATATTCCATTCCGCTCCATTCCACTCCACTCCATTCCACTCAATTTCACTCCATTCCACTCCATTCCAGTCCTCCCCACTCCACTCCTTTCCATTCCATTCCACTGCACTCCACTCCATTCCATTCCAATCCATTCCACACCACTCCATTCCATTCAACTCGACTCCACTACATTCCTTTGATTTCCACTACATTCCATTACACTCCATTCCACTCCACATCACTCCATTTCACTCCACTGCATTCCATTCCATTCCACCGCATTCCGTTACAGTCCGTTCCACTCCACGTCACTCCTTTCCACTCCACTCGACTCCATTCCATTCCACTCCACTCCACACAACTACACTCCAGTTCATTCTATGACATTCCATTACTCTCCACTCCATTCCATTCCATTCCACAATGTTCCATTCCATTCCATTCCACTCCACTCCACTCATTTCCACTCCATGCCATTTCGTTCCATTCCACTCCATTGCATTCCATGCCATTCCATTTCATTTCATTCCTCTCCACTCCCCTCCAATCCATTCCACTCCACTCCACTCCATTCCACTCCATTCCACACCATTCCACTCCACTCCATTCCGTTCAGTTCCATTCCATTCCATTCCTTTCTTCTCTGTTGCAATCCTCTCCACTGCAGTCCAATCCACTCCTTTCCATTCCATTCCATTCAACTCCATTCCTGTCCACTCCACGCCATTCAACTCCACTCCTCTGTATTCCGTTCCATTCCATTCCATTCCATTCCATTCCATTCCGTTCCATTCCTTTCCACTCCACACTATTCCATTCCACTCCACTGTACTCCGTTCCATGAGATTTCATTCCATTCCACTCCATTCCATTCCATTCCACTCCATTCCATTCCATTCTTCTCCACTCCACTCCATTCCACTCCATTGTATTCCACTCCATTCCACTGCTCTCCACTCCACTCCACTGCCTTCCATTCCTTTCCATTCCACTCCATTGCATTCCTCTCCATTCCCTTTCAGTCCACTGCACTCCATTCCACTCCTCTCCACTCCATTCCATTCCAATCCACTCCAATGTATTCCATTCCATTCCACTCCACTACATTCCGTTCCATCGTATTCCACTCCACTCCACTCCACTCCATTCCTCTCCATTACATTCCACTCGTTTCCACTTCACTCCAGTCCATTCCACTCCATTCCATTCCACTCCACTCCATTACATTCCACTACATTCCAGTCCACTCCACTCCTTTCCACACCACTCAGTTCCATTCCACTCCACTCCATTCCAATCCATTCCTGTCGACTTCACTCCATTCCACTCCACTCCGCTCCATTACATTCGATGCCTCTCCAATCCATTCCCTTCCTTTCCTCTCCATTCCATTCCATTCCACTCGAATCCACTCCATTGCATTCCACCCCACTACACTCCATTCCTGTCGACTCCTCTCCACTCCAATCCACTGCAATCCAGTCTATTCCATTCCATTCCACTCCTTTCCATGCCACTCCATTGCTCTCCCTTCCACTCCCTTCCAGTCCACTCTAATCCATTCCGCTCCATGACATTCCAGTCCACTCCACTCCATTCCATCTCATTCCACTCCATTACATTCCATTCCATTCCCTTCCATTCCATTGCTTTCCTTTGCACCCTATTCCTCTCCACTCCACTTCATTCCACTACACTCCACTCTATTCCATTCCTTTTCATTCCATTCCCCTACATTCCATTCCGTTCCACGCCATTTCAGTCCAATCCCCTCTACTACAATGCACTCCATTCCACTCCATTCCACTCCATTCCACTCCTCTCCATTCCATAAAATTCCATTCCACCCCACTCCACTCCATCCACCACACTCCATTCAATTCCATTTCATTCCATTCCTCTCCACTCACTTCACTCCTTTCCGTTCCATTCCACTCCACTGTACTGCACTCCACTTCACTCCTTTTGACTCCTCTCCATTCCATTCGATTCCATTCCATTCCACTCAACTCCACTCCATTCCACTCCTCTCCCTTCCACTCCATTCCATTGAACTCCATTCCTTTCCATTCTATTCCACTCCTTTCGATGCCACCCCATTCTACTCCATTGTACTCCATTCTAGTCCTCCCCATCCCACTCCACTCCATTCCACTCTATTCCACTCTACTCCACTCCACTACATTCTGTTACTTTCCACTCCACTCCATTCAGTTCCATTCCACTCCAAACCATTCCATTATATGCTATTCCCTTCCGTTCAATTGCACTCCATTCCTTTCCTCTCCACTAAATTCCAGTCTACTCAACTCCATTCCATTCAATTCCATTCCAATCCACTCCACTTCTCTCCACTCCACTCCATTCTGCTGCATTCTTCTCCACTCCAATCCTTTCCACTCCTCTCCATTCCATTAAAATCCACTCCACTGAATTCCATTCCAATCCGCTCCTCTCCATTCCGCTCCTCTCCACTCCACTCCTTACCGTTCCATTCCATTCCATTCCAATCCGTTCCAGTCCACTACACTCCATTCCACTACTCGCCTCTCGACTCCCCTCCACTCCATTCCATGCCATTGCATTCTGCTGCGCACCATTCCATTCCATTACACTGCATTCCATTCCATTCCATTCTAATCCACTTCACTCCACTCTAGTCAATCCCACGCCATTCCATTCCACTCCAATCCATTCCATTCCATTCCAATTCATTCCACTCTACTCCACTCCATTCCATTCCATTCCATTCCATTCCACTCCAATCCATTCCCTTTCTTTCAATTCTATTCCATTCCACTCCTTTCCACTGCACTCAGCTCCAGTCCACGCCATTCCATTTCACTTGATTACATTCCTCTCCATTCCACTCCACTACACTCCATTCCATTTAATTCCACTGCATTCCATTCCAAACCGTTCCTCTCCACTCTACTTCATTCCACTCCACTCCATGCCATTTCGCTGCACTCCACTCCAATAGTTTTCACTCCACTCCATTCCATTCCTCTCTAATCCTCTCCACTCCATTCTAATCCATTCCATTCCACTCCATTCCATTCCACTCCACTCCGCTCCACTGCATTCCACTCGATTCCACTCCATTCAGGACACTCCACTGCACTTCACTCCATTCAATTCCATTCCACTCCTTTCCAATTCACTCCACTCCATTACCATCCATTCAACTCCATTCGTTCCAGTACATTCCTATCCACTCCATGCCATTCCATTCCATTCCACTCCCTTCCAGTACAATCCACTCCATTTACCTCCATTCCATTCCATTACATTATATTCCACTCCATTCCAGTCCATTCCACTGCATTCCATTCCACTCCACTCCATTCCATTCCAATTCATTCCAGTACATTCCACCCCACTCAACTCCATTCCATTCTATCCCATTCCATTCCACTCCATTCCAGTCCATTCCACTCCATTCCATTCCATTCCAGTGCAATCCACTCCAATCCACTCCACTCCACTAAATTCCACTCCATTCAACTCCTTTCCAATCTACTTCACTCCACTACATTCCTTTCAATTCAATTGGACTCCATTCCACTCCATTCCACTCCATTCCTCTCCACTCCACTCCAATACACTCCACTCCACTCCAATACACTCCACTCAACTACAGTCCACTCCTTTCCACTCCATCCCATTCCACTCCATTCCACTCCACTCCACTCTGTTCCATTCCACTCCACTACACTCCATTCCTCTCCACTCCACTCCACTCATATCCACTAAATTGTATTCCATTCCACTCCACTCCATTCAATTCCATTCCACTCCATTCCTCTCCACTCCACTGCACTCCAATCCATTCCACTCCATTCAATTCAACTCCATTCCAAACCAATGCACTCCACTCCACTCCACACCATTCCACTCCACTCCACTCCATTCCACTCCTGTACATTCCATTCCACTGCAATCCACTCCATTCTGCTCCACTCCACTCCACTCCATTCCAATCCACTCCATTGCACTCCACTGCACTCCTTTGCATTCCATTCCAATCCATTGCCGTCCACTACACTGCAATCCCCTACACACTACTCCACTCCACTCCACTCCATTCTGTGTCATTGCATTACACTCCACAACATTCCATTCCATTCCACTGCATACCATTAGATTCCATTCCATTCCACTCTACTCCCCTTCACTCCACCCTAGCCAATTCCACTCCATTCCATTCCAGTGCACTCCATTCCATTCCATTCCACTCCCCTCCACTCCACTCCATTCCACTCCATTGCACTCCACTCCACTCTACTCCATTGCTTTCCATTCCATTCCACTCCACTCCATTCCATTCCATTTCTTTCAATTACGTTCCATTCCACTCCGTTCCACTCAACTCCAGTCCACTCCTCTCTACTCCATTCCATTCCACTCGATAGCAATCCTGTCCATTCCACTCCACTTCACTGCATTCCACTATACTCTATTCTATTCCAATCCACTCCACTGCACTCCACCTCATTCTATTCCATTCCATTCCACTCCATTTCACTACACTCCACTCCACTGCACACCATTCCACTCCACTCCAATCCACTCCACTCCACTCCACGGTACTCCATTGCAGTCCACTCCTCTCCATTCTTTTCCATTCCACTCTACTCCACTACACTACACTCCACTGCACTCCATTCCATTCCATTCCATTCCACTCCATTTCATTCAATTTCACTCTACTCCATTCCACTCCACTCCATTCCTCTCCACCCAATTCCAATCCATCCTGTTCAACTCCATTCCACTCTACTCCACTCCATTCCACTCCACTCCACTCCATTCCACTCTATTCCATTTCACTCCACTCCAATCCATTCCACTCCATTCTACTTCATTCCATTACATTCCCTTACATTAAACTCCATTCCATTCAACTCCACTCCATTGCATTCGACTCTACTCCATTCCATTTGAATCCATTCCATTCCATTCCACTCCACTCCATTCCATGCAACCTCATTCCTTTCCATTCCATGCCACGCCACTGTGTTTCATGCCATTGCATTCCTCTCCACTCCGTTCTATTCCATTCCACTGTATTTCATTCCATTCCGTTCCTCTCAACTCCACTCCACTCTACTCCACTCAATTGCTATCCATTCCATTCCATTCCATTCCATTACACTACACTCCATTCCTTACCATTCCACTCCTCTCCACTCTTTTCCATTCCACTGCATAAGACTCCAATCCAGTCCATTCAATTCTATTCCTTTTCATTCCACTCCAATCCATTCCACTCCATTACATTCCTCTCCATTACACTGAACTTGAATTCTTTCCACTCCACTCCTTTCCATTCCACTCCATTCCACTCCACTCCACTCTATTCCACTCCACTACCTACCCCTCCATAACATTCCATTCATTTCCATTCCATTCCATCCCAATCGACTCCACTCCACTCCATTCCACTCCACTCCATTCCATTCTATTCCATTCCATTCCATTCCTTTCCATTCCATTCCATTCCACTTTTTTCCATTCCTTTCCTCTATACTCCTTTCAATTCCATTTCTTTCAACTCCACCCGAATCCCTTCCATTCCCTTCAACTCCATTCCACTCTACTCCCCTTCATTCCCCTCCACTCCACTCCATTCCATTCCTTTCCATTCCATTCCACTCCACTCAAATCCACTCCACTCCAGTCCATTCCACTCCATTCTACTCCATTCCATTCCTTTCCATTCCATTCCATTCCATTAAACTCCGTTGCATTTCTATCCACTCCATTCCAGTCCACTCCACTACATTCCACTCCACTGCACTCAACTCCATTCCATTCATTTCCATTCCACTGCACTCCATTCCATTCCACTATTCTGCATTCCATTCTTTTCAATTCCTCTGCACTCCACTGCTCTCCACTCCACTCCACTCCGTTCCACTCCATTCCACTGCACTCCGTTCCATTCCATTCCACTGCCACTCCATTCTACTACAGTCCATTCCATTCCACTGCATTCCTGTCCATTCCATTGAACTCCATTAGATTGCATTCCACTCCACCCCACTCAAATTCATTCCACTGCACTCCAGTCCAATCCACTCCTCTGTACTCAACTTCGTTCCACTCCATTCCAATCCATTTCACTCCATTCCTGTCTACTCCACTCCCCTCCACTCCATTACATTACATTATACTGCAGTCCATTCCACTCCACTATACACCATGTCATTCCATTCCGTTCCATTAAATTCCATTCCATTCCTCTCCTCTTCATTGCAGTCCACTCCACTGCATTCCATTCCATTCCATTCCATACCACTCCACTCCATTCCATGCCACTCCACTCCACTCCACTCCTCTCCATTCCACGCCACTCCATTCCAGTCCACTCCACTCCTCTCCACTCCACTCCACCCCACTCAACTGCATTCCCTTTCACTCCATTCATTCCATTCCATTCCATTCCACACCATTGCATTCCATTCCAAACCATTCTTCTCCACTCCTTTCCAGTCCATTCCACTACATTTTCCACGTCTCTACTCCACTTCATTCCATGCATTCCACTCCTTCCCATGCCACTCCATTCCACTCCACTCCATTCCATTCCATTCCACTCCACTCCACTCCTCTCCATTCCATGCCACTCCATTCTATTCATTCCCATTCCACTTCATTCCATTCCACTCCACTCCACTCCACTCCATTCCATTACATTACATTCCTTTCCACTCCTCTTCATTCCATTCCATTCCATTCTTATCCACTCCATTCCTCTCCGTTCCATTCCATTCCCTTCCATTCCATTACAATCCATACCACTCCACTCCACTCCAATCCATTCCACTCCCCAAAACTCCACTGCATTCAATTCCATTCCTTTACGTTCCATGACATTCCATTCCACTCTATTCCATTCCTTTCCACTTCATTCTTGTTAGTTCCACTCCATTCCACTCCAGTCCACTCTTCTGCATTCCACTCCTATTCACCCCATTCCACTCCATTCCATTCCACTGCATTCCACTCCACTCCCCTCCATTATATTCCACCCCATTCCACTTGACTCCACTCCACTCCTCTCCATTGCATTCGATTCCAATGCAAGACACTTCCCTTCATTCCAGTCTTTTTCACTCCGCTTCATAACATTCCATTCCACTCCATTGCTCTCTAATCCACTCCAGTCCTTTCCAATCCACTCCATTCCATTCCATTTAACTCCATTACCCTCCACTCCATTCCACTCCTCTAAATTCCACTCCACTCCATTCCATTCCTTTCGTCTCCCTCCCTCTCCACTCCATTCCATTCCACTCCATTCCACGCCACTCTCTTCCATTCCATTTAACTCCACTCCTCTCCCCTCCGTTCCACTCCTTTCCCCTCCATTACACTCCTCACTTTCCATTCCATTTCACTCCATTCTCCTCCAATCCACTCCACTCTGTTCCACTCTACTCCATTCCTTTCGATTCCATTCCACTCAATTCCACTCCACTCCATTCCACTCCACTCCACTCTATTTCACTCCACTGCACTCCATTCCATTCCCTTCCATTCCACTCCATTCCACTCCACTCCATTTCATTCCACTCCACTCCACTCCATTCCATTCCATTCCATTCCATTCCATTCCATTCCACTCCATTCCTTTCAATTCCACCCTATTCCAGTCCACTGCATTCCACTCCATTTCATTACACTCCACTACCCTCCATCCCATTCCACTCCATTCCATTCCCTTCCTTTGTACTCCACTCCCCTCCATTCCACTCCACTCCCTCCATTGCATCTCATCCCACTCCATTCATCTTTATTCCACTCCACTCCATTCCAGTCCACTCCAATCCTCTCCAACCCATTCAGTTCTATTCTATTCCTCCACACTCCATTCCACACCTCTACCCTCCTTTCCACTCCTATCCATTGTATTCCATTCAATCCCATTCATTTCCATCCCATTCCATTCCTTTACACTTCACTCCATTCCATTCCATTCCTTTACACTTCGCTCCATTCCATTCCATTCCATTCCATTCAAATCCATTCCATCCAACTCCCTTCCACTCCACTTCATTCCACTACATTCCATTACATCTGATTCCATTCCGCTCCACTCCACTCCTCTCCACTCTGCTGCACTCCCCTCCACTCCATTCCACTCAATCTCATTCCATTTCGCTCCATTCCACTGTACTTCTCTCACCCTACTCCATTCCACTTAATTCCATTACATTCCATGCTATTCCATTCCTCTCAATTCCATTCCACTCCCCTTCAGCGCACTCCAATCCAGTCCACTCCAACCATTCCATTCCATTCCATTACATTGTACTGCATTCCATTCCATTCCTTTCTTTCGAGACTATCTAACTCTGTCACTCAGCCTGTAGCGCAGTGGCATAATCTCAGCTTCCATTCAATTCCATTCCATTCCACTCCACTCCACTCCACTCCACTCCACTTCATTCTGTTCCACTCCATTTCACTCCACTCCATTCCATTCCACTCCACTCCTCTCCATTCCCTTCCAATCCACTCCACACCACTGCACTACATTTTATTCCATTCCTTTCCACTCCACTACATTCCATTCCACTTCATTTCAGTCCACTCCACTCCACTCCATACTACTACATTCCATTCTACTCCATCCATTCCAATACTTTGTGGTCCACTCCACTCCATTCTATTCCACTGCACTCCATTACATGCAATTCCTCTCCATTCCTTTCCATTCAATTCCACTCCATTCCATTCCGGTCTACTCACATCCAATCTATTCCATGCCACTCCACTCCACTCCATTCCGCTACACTCCACTCCACTCCATTCCATTTCCTTCCATTCAATTCCATTCCTTTCCATTCCACTCCTTTCCATCCCACTCCATTCCAGTCCATTGCTGTCCACTCCATTCCAATACACTCTATTCCTTCCTATTCCACTCCATCCCCTCCACTACATTCCCTTCCATTCCATTCCACTCCACTCCCCTCCATTCCTTTCCATGCCATCACACTCCGTTACACTCCACTCCATTACATTCCATTAAACTCCACTCCATTCCACTCCATTCCATTCCACCCCATGCCACTCTACTGAATTCCGCTCCACTCCACTCCATTCCATTCTTCTCCATTCCAATCCACTCCATTCCACTCCACTCCATTCTATTCCATTCGATTTAGTTCCACTCCATGACACTCCACTTAAGCCCACTCCATTCTATTCATCGCCACTGCATTGCACTCCTCTCCATTTCAATCCACTCCATTCCACTCCACTCCATTCCATTCCATTCCACTCTTGTCCAGTCCATTCCACTACACTGCACTCAATTCCAATCCACTCCTCTCCACTCCATCCCATTCCATTCCCTTCCAATCTTCTCCTTTCCATTCCATTCCATTCCACTCTACTTCGTTCCACTCCACACCAGTCCACTTCACTCATTCCATTCCACTCCATTCCATTCCACTCCACTCCATTCCAGTCCACTCCACTCCATTCCACTCCACTCCACTCAACTCCTTACCATTCCACTCCACTCATTCCATTCCTTTCCATTCCATTCCACTCCGTTCCATTCTCTTCCAATTCATTCCATTCCCCTCCATTCCTGTCCATTCCACAACATTCCCATCCACTCCACTCCACTCCATTCCACTCCATTCCAGTCCATCCCATGCCGCTCCAATCTACTCCACACCTGTCCATTCCATGCCACTCCAATCCCCTCCACACCAGTCCATTCCATTCCACTCCACTCCACTCCTCTCCATTCCATTCCACTCCATTCCTTTTGATTCCATTCTGTTCCACTCCACTCCACCCGTTCCATTCTCTTCCATTCCATTACACTCCGTAGCACTCCGCTCCACTGCAATCTGTTCCATTCCGTTCCCCAAAATTCCATTACATTCGATTCCTTTCCATTCCATTCCATTCCAATCTATTCCATTCCATTCCACTCCATTCAAGTCAATTCCACTCCATTCCACTCCACTCCACTCCATTCCATTCCATTCCACTCCAGTCCACTCCATTTCATTTCATTCAATTCCATTCCACTCCACTCCCCTCCATTCCATTCCATTCCGTTCCATTACACTCCATACCACTCTACTTCCCTCCAATCCATTCCATTCCATTCCCCAAAATTCCACTACATTTGATTCCATTCCATTCCATTCCACTCTATTCCATTCCCTTCCACTCCATTCCAGTCAATTTCACTCTATTCCACTCCAATCCACTCCACTCCATTCCACTCCTATCTTCCCCATTCCGCTCCATTCCATTCCAGTACATTCCACTCCACTCCCCTACAATGCATTCCACTTCATTCCACTCCACTCCGTTCCACTCCAATCTATTCTTCTCCACTCCATTCCAATCAATTCCAACCCACTCCACTGCTGTTGTTTCCACTCCTTTCCCCTGAATTCCACTCCTCTCCATACCATTCCATTCCACTCCATTCCTCTCCAATCCTCTGCACTCCTTTCAACTCTACTCCATTCCATTCCATTTAAGTCCAATCCATTCCACTCCATTCCACTTCACTCCATTCCACTCCAATCCATTCCATTCCGTTCTACTCCACTCCTCTCCACTCCTTTCCATCCCATCACATTCCCTCCAACTCTATTCCACTCCACTCCTCTCCACTCCACTCCAATCCTCCCCATCCTATTCCATCCAATTATATTCCTCCGCACTCCATTCCACTCCTCTCTCCTCCTTTCCTCTCCTCTCCATTCCATTCCATCCCATTCCATTCCATTCCATTCCATTCCATTCTATTCAAATCCATTCCATTCCATCTAACTCCCTTTCACTCCACACCATACCACTACATTCCATTACATCTGATTTCATTCCACTCCACTTCACTGCTCTACTGCATTCCACTCCACTCCATTCCACTCACTTTCATTCCATTCCACTCCATTCCACTGTACTCCTCTCCACCCTACTCCTTTCCACTTCATTCCATTCCATTCCACGCTATTCCATTCCTCTCAATTCCATTCCACTTCACTTCAGTGCACTCCAATCCAGTTCACTCTACTCCCTTCCATTCGATTCCAATCCACTCCACTCCCCTTCATTCCACTCCATTCCACTACACTCCATTCCACTCCACTTAATTCCATTCCATTCCATTCCACTCCACTCCATTCCACTCCACTCTATTCCATTCCATTAAACTCCTCTCCACTCCCCTCCATTCTACTCCAATCCACTCTATAACACACCTCACTTTCCATTCCATTCCACTCCATTCTATTCCAATCAACTCCCCTTTTTCCACTCTGCTCTATTCCATTCCATTCCATTGCATTCCACTCCATTCCACTGCCCTCCATTCCAGTCCACTCCACTCAATTCCTCTCCACTGTACTCCATTGCATTCCATTCCATTGCATTCCGTTCCATTCCATTGCATTCCTTTAAATTCCACTCCATTCCACTCCACTCCACTCCATTACACTCCACTGCACTCCTCTGCATTCCATTGCATTACATTCCACTCCATTCCCTTCAATTCCACTCCATTTCAGTCGATTGCACTCCACTCCATTCCAGTCCATTCCTCTCCATTCTGCTACATTCCACTCCGCTCTTTTCCATCTCATTCCATTCCATTTCATTCCACTCCACTCAACTAACCTCCATTCCATTCCACTCCATTCTACTCCATTGCATTCCATTCAAATCTACTCCACTCCACTTCAGTCCACTCCACTCCACTCCATTCCATCTCATCCCATTCCATTCAACTCTGTTCCACATCACTCCACGCCACTCCACTCCTCTCCAATGCTCTCCATCCCTCTCCTTCCAATTCTATTCGTCCACACTCCACTCCACTCCTCTCCTCTCCTCTCCAATCATCTCCATTCCATTTCATTCCATCCCATTCCATCCCATTACACTGCACTCCACTACATTCCACTCCATTCCACTCCTCTGCACTCCATTCAATTCCATTCCTTTCCATTTCATTACAATCCAATCCATTCCATTCCACTCCATTCCAGTCCACTCCACTTCACTCCATTCCACTCCATTCCATTCCATTGCATTCCACTCCAATCCATGCCATTGCATTCCATGCCACTTGATTCCACTCCATTCCCTTTCCACTCCACACCCTTCCACTTCACTCCATTCTATTCCAATCCATTCCATGACACTTCACTAAATTCCACTCCACGCCACTCCATTCCATTCCACTCCACCCCATTATTTTCCATTGCACTCTGTTTTGTTCCATTCCATTCCACTCCATTCCATTCCATTCTATTCCTCTCCGTTCCATTCCATTCCCCTCCATTCTATTCCACTCCACTTGTCTCCACTCCATTGTACTCCACTGCACTCCACTCCACTCCGCTCCATTCCATTCCACTCCATTCCACTCTAATCCATTCCCTTCCATTCCACACCACTCCAATACATTCCTTTCCATTCCATTCCATTCCAATCCACTCCATTCCATTCCACTCCATTCCAATCCACTCGACTCCCCTCCACACTACACCATTCCATTCCACTCCATCCATTCCCATACATTTTGGTCCACTCCACTCCACTCCATTACAATCAATTATTCTCCATTCCATTCCATTCCTTTCCACTTCACTCCATTCCATTCGACTCCTCTCCACCCCCTCCACTCCATTGCCTTCCATTTCATTCCTCTCTACTCCATTCCACTCCACTCCTCTCCATTTCCCTCCACTTCAATAAACTCCACCTCATTCCTTTCCATTCCATTAAACTCCATTTCTCTCCACTGCACTTCATGCAAATCTACTCCACTCCATTCCATTCCATTCCATTCCACTCCACTCCATTCCACTCCACTCCATTCCATTCCATTCCACTCCACTCCATTCCACTCCACTCCATTCCATTCCATTCCACTCCATTCTATTCCATTTCATTCCATTCCATTCCATTCCTTTGTACAGTGGCACAATCTCAGCTCACATTTCTTTTCAACATTCCATTGCATTCCATTCCATCCCAATCTTTTCTATAAAATTTCACTCCACCCCCTACACTTCACTTTATTCCATTCCTCTCCATTGCTTGCCATTCCATTCCATTCCCCTCCAATTCACTCCATTACATTTCATTCCATTCCATTTCACTCCATTCCATTTAGTTCCACTCCATTCCAGTACATTACACTGGATTCCACTCTACTCCACTCCACTCAATTACACTCCATTATACACCATTCCATTCTTCTCCATTTAATTCCACACCATTCCTCCCCACTCCACTCCATTCCACTACACTCCAATCCCTTGCATTCCATTACATTCCACTCAACTCTACTCCACCCCGCTCCACTCCTATCCGTTCCATTCCAATCCACTGCAATCCACTCTACCTCACTCCTTTCCACTCCAGTCCATTTCATTCAATTCCATTCCATTCTACTCCATTCTGCTGCATTCCATTACATTACACTCCACTCCACTCCATTCAATTCCATTCCTTTTGATATCATTAAACTCCATTCTTTTCCATTTTACTCCATTCCAATCCACTCCACTCCACTCCATTCCATTCCATTCCACTCCAATCCATTCCATTGCATTCCACTCCACTTCATGCCATTGCATTTCACTCCACTCCATTCCACTCCATTCCTTTCCTCTCCACACCATTCCACTTCCCTCCGTTATTTTCCAATTCCATGCCACTCCAGTAAATTCCACTCCACGCCACTCCATTCCACTCAAATCCACGCCATTCTTTTCCATTCCACTCTATTTTGTTCCATTGCATTCCACTGCATTCCATTCCATTCCACTCAATTCCATTCCATTCCACTCAATTCCATTCCATTCCACTCAATTCCTTTCCATTCCACTCAATTCCATTCCATTCCACTCCATTCCATTCCATTCTACTCCATTCTATTCCACTGCACTCCACTCTACTCCATTGTACTCCACTCCACTCCACTTCACTCCACTCCACTCCCCTCCACTCCATTCCATTCCACCCCACTCTACTCCGTTCCATTCCATTCAATTTCTTTCCATTCCATTCCACTACATTCCATTCCATTCCACTGTTCTCCATTGCCCCCCAGTCCATTCCGCTCCACTCCATTCCATTCAGTTGCATTCAACTGCATTACACTGCACTCCCGTCCATTCCACTCAACTGCACTCCATTCCATTCCATTGCATTCCACTCTTCTCCACTCCACTCCATTCAATTCCACTCCACTCCATTCCAATCCTTTCCATTCCATTCCACTCCACTCCACTCAGTTCCCGTACACTCCACTTCAATCCATTCAATTCCCTTACATTCCACTACTTTCCATTCCATTCCACTCCTTTGCAGTCCACTGCACTCCATTGCACTCGACTCCACTCCACACCACTACACTGCACTCCATTCCATGTCTTTCCATTCCACTCCACTCCATTAAATTGCATTCCACTGCAATCCATTCCATTCCACTCCCGTCCACTAAATTCCACTAAATTCCATTCCATTCCATTCTGTGCACTCCACTCCATTCCATTCCACTCGACTCCACTCCTCTCTCCTCCACTCCTTTCCGTTCCATTCCACTCTACTCCATTCCACTCCACTCCAATCCTCTCCATTTCATTCCATTCCAACCAATTAAACTCTATTCCTCTCCACTGCAGCCCATTCAAGTCTACTCCACTCCATCCCATTGCATTCTATTCCACGACACTCCATTCTACTCCACTCCACTCCATTCCACTGCACTCATCTCCATTCCATTCCATTCCACTGCATTCCATTCCACCCCAATCCATTCCTGTCCACTCCAGTGCATTCTACTCCATTCCACTCCACTACACTCAACTCCATTCCATTCCATTCCATTCCACTCCACTCCATTCCACTCCATTCCATTTCATTCCATTCCCTTCCATTTTAATGCATTACACTCCACTCCACTCCACTCCATTCCACTCCATTCCATTCCGCTCCATTCCACTCCATTCCATTCCACTCCATTCCACTCCATTCCACTCCACTCCATAAAATTCCATTCCACTCTACTCCACTCCATGAAATTCCATTCCACTCCATTCCACTCCACTCCATTCCATTCCACTCCATTCCTGTCAATTCCATTCCATTCCTTTCCATTCCATTCCACTCCACTCCATTCCATTCCACTCCATTCCACTCCACGACACGCTATTACACTCCACTCCACTCCTTTATACTCCTTTCAACTTCATTCCATTCCATTCACCTCCATTCCAATCCACTCCACTACACTCCAGTCAATTCCACTCCTCTGCATTCCGTTTCATTTCATTGCATTCCATTCCATTCCATTCCACTGCACTCCACGCTATTCCAATCCATTCCTTTCCACTCCACTCCACTCCACTCCACTGCACTACACTACACTACACTACATTCCATTCCACTACTTTCCATCCCATTCCTTTATTTTCACAGGATCTCACTCTGTCACAAAGGCTGGAGTGCATTGGCACAATCACAACTCACATTTATTTTCACCATTCCTTTGCATTCCATTCCGTTCCATTGCATTCCATTCTATTTCACTCCATTCCCATTCCATTCCATTCCTTCTCATTCCATTCACCTCCAATCCACTCCACTCCACTCCCCTCACCTCCACTTCACTCCACTCCATTCCATTCCATTACATGCCATTTCACTCCATTGCATTCCATTCCTTTCATTCAACAGGATATCACTGTGTCACCCAGGCTGGAGTGCAGTGGCACCATCTCAGCTCACTTTACTTCTTAACTTTCCATTTCATAGCATTGTATTCCATTGCTTTCCATTGCCTTCCATTCCACTCCATTCCATTCAATTCCATTGCATTCAACTCAGTTCCACTGCCCTCCACTCCACTCCACTCCACTCCACTAAATTCCATTACATCCGATTCCATTCCACTCCATTCCACTTCACTTCACTCCGCTGCAGTCCACTCCAGTCCATACTCCTCCATCCCATCCCTTTCCCCTCCATTCCACTCCAATTCACTCCACTCCACTCCGATAAATTCCATTTCATTCCATTCCATTTCACTCCACTGTATTCCATTCCTTTCTTTTGACAGGTTATCACAGTGCCACCCAGCCTGGAGTGCAGTGGCAGAATCTCAGCTCAAATTTCATTCCAATTCCAATCTATTCCACTCCATTCCAATCCATTGCACTCCAGTCTACTGCATTCCATTCTAGTCCACTCCACTCCTTTCCATTCCATCCCCTTCCATTCCACTCTTTTCCACTCCACTCCACTCCATTCCATTCCATTCCACTGCAATCCATTCCTCTCCATTCCATTCCACTCCATTCCATTCCATTCCACTCCATTCCATTCCATTCCACTCCATTCCATTCCATTCCACTCCATTCCATTCCATTCCACTCCACTCCACTCTATTCAACTCCACTCCACTCTATTCCACTCCACTCCACTCCAGTCTACTCCACACCATTCCATTCTACTCCACTCCATTCTTGTCCACTCCACTCGACTCCATACCACTCCTGTCCTCTCCATTCCAAACCACTCCATTCCATTCCACTCCACTCCAAACTATTCCACTCCACTGCATTCCATTCCACTCCAGTTCATTCCATTCCTCTGAAATCCATTCTATTCCATACCACTCCATTCCTGTCTTTTGCGCTGCATTCCGTACCATTCCACTCGACTCCATTCCACTTCACTGAATTCCACTCCACTCTATTCCACTACCCTCCACTCCTCTCTTCTCCACTCCAGTCCTTTCCATTCCATTCTACTCCATTGAACTCCACTCCAGTCCATTCCAATCCATTCCATTCCACTCCACTCCATTCCAGTCCACTTCACTGCTTTTCATTCCACCCCATTCCATTTCACTCCTTTCCACTGCAATCCACTCCACTCCTCTCCACTCGAATCCATTCCATTCCATGCCATTCCATTCCATTCATTTCCATTATTTTAACTGGTTCTCTCTATCACCCAAGTTGGTGTGCAGTGGCAAGATCTCAGGTCATATTTCTTTTCACCATTCCATTCCATTTCATTCTATTCCATTCCATTCCATTCCATTTCATTCCACTGCACTCAATTCGATTCCTCTCAACTCAACTCCATTCCGTTCCATTCCATTCCAGTGCATTCCATTCCATTCATTGCTTTTGAGAGTATCTCACTCTCATCCAATATGGAGCGCTGTGCCAGAGTCTCACCTTCCATTCCATTCCATTCCATTCCATTAAATTCCATTCCACTGCATTAGATTGCATTCCACTCCTCTCCATTCCATTCCACTCCACTCCATTCCACTCTACCCCATGCCATTCCATTACCCTCCACTCCATTCCACTCTACTCCATTCCTCTCCAATCCACGTCATTCTGCATCACTCCACTCCCCTTCATTCCACTCCATTCCATTCCAATCCATTCCTTTCCACTCCATTCCTTTCTATTCCACTCCACTGCACTTTACTCCATTCCATTACACTCCACTCCACTCTATAGTACTCTATTCCATTCCATTCCTTTCACTGCATTCCATTCCATTCCACTCCACTCCATTCCATTTCACTCCACTCTACTACACCCCACTCCACTCCATTACATTCAATTCCATTTCATTCCATGCCATTCCTTTCCATTACTTTCCACTCCGTTCCATTACAATCCACTCCATTCCATTCCATTCCTTTGCACTCCATTCCACTACAATCCACTCCATTCCATTCCATTCCTTTGCACTCCATTCCACTCCACTCCATTCCACTGCATTCCACTCCATTCCACTCCATTCAAGTCCACTGCATTCCACTGCACTCCACTCCATTCCATTCCTCTCCACTCCACTCCATTCCATTCCACTCCATTCTGCTCCAGTTCATTCCATTCCACTCCACTCCACTCCACTCCACTACATTCCACTCCACTCCATTCCACTCCACTCATTACATTCCATTCCATTCCGCTCTGATCCACTCCAATCCACGCCACCCCATTCCAATCCACTCCATTCCATTCCATTCCTTTCCAATCGAATCCACTCCATCCCATTCCACTCCAGTACATTCGACTCCAATCAACTACATTCCATTTCACTCCATTCCACTCCACTCCAGTCTATTCCACACCACTCCACTCCATTCCGTTCGACTGCACACCATTCCATTCCATTCCATTACACTCCATACCATTCCATTCAGCTCCATTCCACTGCACTCCACTCCACTCATCTCCACTCCATTCCTTTCCACTCCATTCCACTCCACTCCAATCCATTCCACTCTGCTCCACTCCTCTCCACTCCATTCCACTCCACTACATTCGAGTTGAATCCACCACATTCCATTTCACTCCATTCCAATCCACTCCATTACACTCTATTTCACTCCACTCCACTCCATTCCTCCCGACTGCACTCCATTTCATTCCATTCCACTCTATACCATTCCATTCCGCTCCATTCCACTCCACTCCTTTCCACTCCACTCCATTCCACTTCATTAGACTCCACTTCAATTCATTCCACTCCACTCCACTCCACTCCACTTCACTCCATCCCTTTCCACTGCTTTCCATTCCATTCCTTTCTTTCCACACGATCTCACTCTTTCACAAAGGCTAGAGTGCAGTGGCGAAATCACAACTCACATTTCTTTTCACCATTCTATTGCATTCCATTCCATCCCATTCAATTCCATTCTGTTTCACTCTACTCCACTCCACTACATTCTATTTCACTCCATCCCTTTCCATTACAATCCATTCCACTCCACTCCATTCCTGTCCTCTCCACTGCACTGCACTCCATTCCACTCCGTTCCATTCCATTTCAGTCCATTGCATTCCATTCCTTTCATTCGACAGGATATCACTGTGTCACCCACCCTGGAATGCAGTGGCACAATCTCAGCTCACATTACTTGTCAACTTTCCATTGCATTGTATTCTACTCCATTGCATTCCATTCCATTCCATTCCATTCCACTGAGTACCACTGCACTCCACTCCCCTCCATTCCACTAAATTCCATTACATTCTGTTCCATTCCAATCCATTCCACACCAATCCACTCCACTGCCCTCCACTCCACTCCATTCCACTACATACCTTTCCTTTCCCCTGCATTCCACTTCACTCCTCTCCACTCCCGTCCATACCATTCCGTTCCATTCCAGTTCCGTCCATTGCATTCCATTCCTTTCTTTCTACAGAATATCACAATATCACCCAGCCTGGAGTGCAGTGGCACAATCTCAGCTCACATTTCATTTCACCATTCCATTCCATTCCTTTCCATTCCATTCCACTCCACTCCACTCCACTCAAATCCATTCCACTCCACTCTTCTCCAGTCCATTCCACTATACTCCATTCCATTCCTGTCCACTCCACTCCTTTCCATTCCATCCCATTCCTTTCCACTCCTTTCCACCCCACTCCACTCCATTCCACTGCACTCCACTCCATTCCATTTCATTCCATTCCATTACTTTCTTTTGAAAGGATCTCACTCTATCACCCACGCTGGTGTGCAGTGACACAATCTCAGCTCACATTTCATTTCAACATTCCATTCCATTCCATTCCATTCCTTTCCATTCCATTCCATTCCATTCCATTCTACTGCACTCCACACCACTCAATTCCACTTCACTCTACTCCAATTCTTTCTATTCCATTTCATTCCAATCCCTTCCATTCCACTCCTTTCTTTCTACCGGATCTCCCTCTGTCACACAGGCTGTAGCGCAGTGGCACAATCTCAGCACACATTTCTTCATTCCATTCCATTCCATTCCATTCCACTCCACTCCATTCAAGTCCACTCCACTCCACTCAACTGAATTCCACTCCATTTCACTCCACTCCTTTCCATTTCACTCCATTCCATTCCACTCCATTCCTCTCCACTCCTCTCCTCTCGCCACCATTCCACTACACTCCATTCCACTCCACTCCCCTCCACTCCACTGCATTCCATTCCATTTCACTCCATTCCTTTCCATTACTTTCTTTCCACAGGATCTCACTCTGTCACAAAGGCTGGAGTGCAGTGGCACCATCTCATCTCACATTTCTTTTCACCATTCCTCTGATTTGCATTCCATCCCATTCCATTCCATTCTATTTTGTTGCACTCCATTTCACTCCCCTCCATTCCACTCCACTCCATCCTATTCTGTTCGACTCCATTCCACTCTACTTCACTCCACTCCACTCTACTGCACTCCATTCCATTCCATTCCATTCCATTCCTTTCCATTCCATTCCATTCCATTCCATTATTTCACTCCATTGCACTCCAATCCTTTGTTTCAACAGGATATCATTGTGTCACCCTGGCTGGAGTGCAGTGGTACAATCTTAGCTCACATTACATGTGAAGTTTCCATTTCATTGCATTTTAATCCATTGCATTCCAATGAATTAGATTCCATTCTTTTCGATTCCATTCCACTCCATTCCACTCCAATATTTTCCACTCCACTTCACTACATTTCATTACATCTGATTCCACTCCACTCCATTCCACTCCTCTCCACTCCTCTGCAATCAACTCCACTCCATTCCACTCCATCCCATTCTATTCCACACCATTCCACTGCATTCTACAGCACCCCACTCCACTCCACTTCATTCCATTCCATTCCATCCCATTCCATTCCTCTCCATTCAATTCCACTCCTCTTAACTCCATTCCACTCCATCCTCTCCTCTCCATTGCATTCCATTGCATTCCACTTCATTCCATCTCATTCCTTTCTTTCAAGAGTATCTCACTCTGCCACCCAGCCTGTGGCGTAGTGGCACAATCTCAGCTCCCAGTCCATTCCATTGTGTCCCACTCTGCTCCCTTCTGTTCCGTTCCATTCCATTCCACTCCAATATGTTCCGTTATATCAGATTCCATTCCACACCTGTACACTCCACTGCACTCCACTTCACTCTATTTCACTGGATCCCATTCCATTCCACTCCATTCCACTGCACTCCACTCCAACCCTCTCAACTCCACTTCATAACATTCCATTCCATCCTATTCCTTTCCTCTCCATTCCACTCCGTTTCACTTCACTCCCCTCCTCTCCTCTCCACTCCAATCCATTCCATTCCATTCCATTGCACTGCATTCCATTGCATTCCTTTCTTTCGAGGGTATCTCACTCTATCACCCAGCCTGGAATGTAGTGGTAATATCTCAGCTTCCATTCCTTTCCAATCCATTCCATTCCATTCCATTCCATTCCATTCCATTCCATTCCTTTGCATTCCATTCCATTCCATTCCATTCTATTCTATTCCATTCCTTTCTATTGCATTCCATTCCATTCCATTCCATTCCATTCCGTTCCATTCCATTTCACTCCACTTCTCTCCACTCCATTACCCTCCACTCCATTCCATTCCATTCCATTCCAATCCTTTCCACTCCATTCCCTTCCACTTCATTAAACGCCATTCCATTCCATTCCATTCGACTCCTTTCCAACCCAGTCCATTTCATTCCATTCCATTCCATTCTACTCTACTCCATTCCATTCCATTCCACTCCATTCCAGTCCAATCCATTCCACTCCACTCTACAACACTCCATCCTATTCCACTCTATTCCATTCCATTCCACTCCAATCCATTCCACTCCAATACATTCCATTCCATTGCATTCCATTACACTCCACACCAATTCTGTCCACTAAGCTCCATCCCATTGCATTCCACTCAACTCCACTCAACTCCACTACACTCCATCCCATTCCACTCCACTCCAATCCACTCCAATCCACTCCATTCCACTCCATTCCATTCCATTACGTTCCAATCCATTACATTCCCTTCCACTCTATTCTACTCCATTCCACTCCACTCCAGTCCATTCCACTAAACTCCTCTCAATTCTATTCCACTCCTGTAAATTATACTCCACTCCATTCCACTCCACTCCTCTCCATTCTATTCCATTCCATTCCAGTCCGCTCCATTCCATTCCATTCCACTCCATTCCACTCCAATCCACACCACTCCACTCGACTCCCTTCTACTCCACTCCCCTCCATTCGACTCCACTCCATTCTATTCCACTCTATTCCATTCCATTCCACTCTACTCCATTCCATTCCACTCCATTCTTCTCCACACCATTCCACTCCACTTCACTACACTACACTACATTCCACTCCACTCCACTCCAGTCCGTTCCATTCCACTACTTTCCATTCCATTCCTTTCTTTTGACGCGATCTCACTCTTTCACAAACGTTGGAGTGCAGTGGCTAAATCACAACTCACATTTCTTTTCACTGTTCCATTGCATTCCATTCCATCCCATTCCATTCTATTCTGTTTCACTCCACTCCACTCCACTCCATTCAATTCCAATCCATCCCATTCCATTCGAATCCATTCCACTCCACTCCACTCCTCTCCACTCCATTCCACTCCATTCCATTCCATTCCATTTCACTCCATTGAATTCCATTCCTTTCTTTCGACATGATATCACTGTGTCACCCATGCTGGAGTGCAGTGACACAATCTCAGCTCCCAATACATGTCAACTTTCCTTTGTATTGCCTTCTATTCCATTTTCTTCCATTGCATTCCATATCATTCCAGTCCATTCCTTTCAATACCATTCCATTCCACTTAGTTCCACTGCACTCCACTCCACTCCAATAAATTCCATTACATCCTATTCCATTCCATTCCATTCCACTCCACTCCACTGCCCTCCACTCCAGTCCATTCCACTCCTTCCTATTCCATTTAGCTCCATTCCACTCCACTCCAGTCCACCCCACTTCATTCCACTTCATTCCATTAGATTCCATCCCATTCCGGTTCTCTCCATTCCACTCCATTCCACTTCCCTACACTAAAGTCTATTCCATTCCACTCCATTTCATTCCATTCCATTCTATTCCACTGCATTCCATTCCATTCCTTTATTTGGAGAGTATCTCATTCTGTCACCCACACTGGAGCACAGTGGTACAAACTCAGATCAAATTCCAGTCCCTTCTATTCCATTCCATTCTGTTCCTTTCCATTGCACTCTTCTCCAATCCGCTCCATTCCATTCCATTCCATTCCATTCCATTCCATTTCCTTCCATTCCAATCCATTCCATTCCATTCCATTCCATTCCATTCCCTTCCATTCCACTCAATTCCACTTTGCTCAACTCCAATCCATTCTATTCCATTCCTTTCTTTTGGCAGGATCTCCCCCGTCACACAGGCTGCAGCACAGTAGAACAATCTCATCACATATTTCTCCATTCCATTCTGTTCCGTTCCTTTCTGTTCTGCTCTGTTCCGTTCCGTTCCATCCCACTCCACTCCACTCCCCTCCATTCCATTACATCTGATTCCATTCCACTCCATTCCACTTCTCTCCACTCCACTGCTCTCCACTCCACTGCACTCCAATCCAATCCATTTCACTCCATCCCATTCAATTCTTCTCCATTCCAATGCACTCCACTCCAATCCATTCCACTCCACTTCATTCCATTCCAATCCATCACATTCCATTCCTCTCCATTCCAGTTCAATCCACTCCACTCCACTTCTTACCATTCCAATAAATCCCTTTCCATTCCTCTCCCTTCCACTCCACTCCCCTTCACTCCACTCCACTCCAGTCAACTCCATTCCATTCCATTCTATTCCACAGCATCCATTCCATGCCTTTCTTTCTAGAGTATCTCTCTGTCACTCAGTGTGGAGCGCAGTGGCACAATCTCAGGTCACATTTCCTTTCACCATTCCATTCCATTCCACTCCACTCCACTCCACTCCACTCCACTCCACTCCAATCCATTACAGTCCACTCCATTCCACTCAAATCTATTCCACTTCACTGCACTCCACTCCACTCCAGTCAACTCCACTCATTTCCATTCCATCTCATTACATTCCACTCCTTGTCACTCCACCAGAATGCACTCAATTCCTCTCCATCCCATTACATTCCACTCCATTCCATTTCATTCCTTTCCACTAATTTCCATTCCATTCTTCTGAGAGGATCACACTCTGTCAACCATCCTGGAGTGCAGTGGCACAATCTCAGCTCACATTTAATTATTCCAGTCAGTTCCATTCCATTCCATTGCATTCCATTCCATTCCATTACGTTCCATTCCACTCCACTCCACTCCATTCCATTCTATTCCATTCTGTTCCATTCCACTCCACTCCTTTCCACTCCATTCCATTCAATTCCCGTCCACTCCATTCCACCCCACTCTTTTCCATTCCATTCCACACCACTCCACTCCACTCCATTCCATTTCACTTCACTCCATTCCACTCCACTGCACGCCACTCACTTCCAATCAACTCCACTCCAATCCACTCCATTCCATTCAATACCGCTCCACTCAATTCCATTCCAGTCCACTATATTCCATTCCATTCCATTCCATTCCCTTCCATTACACTCTAGTCCATTCCAGTCCACTCCACTCCATTCTATTCCACTCCACTCCATTCTATTCCATTATGTTCCACTTCATTCCTTTCTGTTCCATCGCATTCCATTCCACTCCACTCCACTCCATTCCTTTCCACTCCATTCCACTCCATTTCATTCCACTCCACTCCACTCCACTCCATTCCACTCCACGCAATTCCACTCCATTCCATTCCACTCCACTCCAATGAATCCACTCCACTCCACTCAACTCCATTCCACTCCACTCCAATCCATTCCACTCCACTCCATTCCGTTCCGTTCCACTCCATTCCATTCTATTCCATTCCATTCCATTCAATTCCACTACATTCCATTCAATTCCACTCCACTCTGTTCCACTCCACTCCATTCCACTCCACTCCACTCCACTCCACTGCATTCCATTCCATTCCTCTCCTTTCCATTCCATTAATGTCTTTCCACAGGATCTCACTCTGTCACAAATACTGGATTGCAGTGGCACAATCTCAGCTCTCACTTTTTCACCATTCCTTTGCATTCCTTTTCGTCCCAATCCATTCCATTCTATTTCATTCTAATCCACTCCACTCCACTCCATTCCATTCCTATCCATCCCATTCCATTACACTCAACTTCACGCCACTCCAGTCTATTCCATTCTATTCCATTCCATTTAACTCCATTGCATTCCACTCCTTTCTTTCGAGAGAATATCACAGTGTCACCCAGGCTGGAGTGCAGTGGCACAATCTCAGCTCACATTATATGTCAACTTTGCATTGCATTGCATTCTATACCATTGCATTCTATTCTCGTCCATTCATTCAATTCCATTGCATTCCATTCCGTTCCATTCCACTCTGCTCCACTCCACTGCATTCCATTACATCCGATTCCACTCAACTCCATTCCACTCCTCTCCACTCCACTGCACTCCACTCCACTCCATTCCACTCGATCCCATTCCATTCCACTCCATTCCACTGAACTGCCCTCCACCCCACTCCACTAAACCTCATTCTATTCCATTCCATCTCATTACATTTCTCCCCATTCCACTCCACTCCACTTCACTCCACTCCACTGCACTCCATTCAACTCCATTCCATTCCATTCTATTGCATTCCATAGCATTCCTCTCTTTTGGGAGTATCTCACTCTGTCACCCAGCCTGTAGCACAGTGGCACAATCTCTGCTCACATTCCATTCCGTTCCATTCCATTCTGTTCCATTCCATTCCGTACCATTCCGTTCCGCTCCAATCCAATCCGCTCCATTCCATTCCATTCCATTCCATTCCATTCCATTCTATTCCATTCCATTCCATTCTATTCCACTACATTCCATTCCATTGCATTCCATTCCACTCCACTCCATTCCATTCCACTCCATTCCATTCCACTCCACTCTACTCCACTCCATTCCACTCCATTCCATTTCACTCTACTCAACTCCACTCCATTCCACTCCATTCCATTCCATTCCATTCCAGTCCATTCCAGTCAACTCCATTAAATTCCATTTCACTCCATTCCACTCCATTCCATTCCACTCCACTCCACTCTACTCCATTCCACTCCATTCCACTCCAGTTCATTCCACTCCACTCCTCACCTCTCCTCTCCAATCCACTCTATTCCATTCCACTCCACTCAATTCCTTTCCACTCCTTTCCATTCCATTCCATTCCATTCCACTCCTCTCCATTCCATTCCACTCCACTCAATTCCATTCCACTCCTTTCCATTCCATTCCATTACATTTCATTCCACTCCTCTCCATTCCATTCCACTCCACTCCCTTCCATTCCATTGCATTCCACTCTGCTGCATTCCTTTCCATTCCATTACATTCCACTCTGCTGCATTACATTCCACTCCACTCCATTCCACTCCATTGCTTTCCACTCCTATCCATTCCACTCCACTCAGTTCCATTCCACTTCAATCCACTCCACTCCATTGCACTCCTCTCCACTCCATTCCACTCCCCGCCATTTCATTCCACTCCTCTCCATTCCACTCCACTACACTCTTTTCCACTCCCCTCGACTCCATTCCACTCCACTCCATTCCATTTCTCTCCACGACATTCCATTCCACTCCAAACCACTCCACTCCATTCCACTCCCCTAGACTCCATTCCACTCCAATCCATTCCATTCCTCTCCGCTACATTCCATTCCACTCCCCTCAACTCCTCTCCACTCCACTCCATTGCATTCCTCTCCACTACATTCCATTCCACTCCAATCCACTCCACTCCATTCCACTTCCTTCAGCTCCATTCCACTCCCCTCGACTCCATTCCACTCCACTCCATTCCATTCCTTTTCACTACATTCCATTCCACTCCACTCGACTATATTCCACTCCACTCCATTCCATTCCACTCCACTCCACTCCATTTAATTCCACTCCAATGCACTCCATTCCACTCCATTCATTTCCATTCCACTCCACTCCATTGCATTCCATTCCACTCCATTCCATTCCATTCCACTCCTGTCCATCCCGTTCCACTCCACTCCATTCCACTCCATTCCATTTCACTCCCATCCATTCCACTCCACTCCACTCCACTCCATTCCATTCCATTCCATTCCATTCCTTTCTTTCCACGGTATCTCACTCTGTCTCAAAGCCTGGAGTGCAGTGGCAAAATCTCAGTTCACATTTCTTTTCACCGTTCCATTGCATTCCATTCCATCCCATTCCATTCCGTTCTGTTTCCCTCCACTGCCCGCCACTCCACTGCATTCCATTCCACTCCATCCCATTCCATTCAACTCTATTCCACTCCACTCCACTCCACTCCATTCCATGCCATTCCATTCCATTTCAGTCCATTGCTTTCCATTCCTTTCTTTCGAGAGGATATCACTGTGTCTCCCAAGTTGGAGTGCAGTTGCACAATCTCTGCTCACATTACATGTCAACTTTCCATTGCATTGCATTCTATTCCATTGCATTCCATTGCATGCCATTCCATTCTATTCCATTCCATTCCATTCCATTCCATTCCTTTCCATTCAATTCCACTCAATTCCACTCTGCTCCACTGCAATCCATTCCATTCCATTACGTTACATTCCACACTATTCTTTCGACAGGATATCCCTCTGTCACACAGTTTGTAGTGGAAAGGCACAATCTCAGCACAAATTTCTCCATTCTGTTCCGTTTCATTTAATTCCATTCTGTTCCATTCCATTCCATTACATTCCACTCCTTTCCACTCCACTCCACTCCACGCCACTCCTCTCCATTCCATTCCATTCCACAATATTCCATTCATTTCTTTTGACAGGATATCACTCTGTCACCCTGGCTGGTGTGCAGTGGCACAATCTCAGCTCACATTTCATTTCACCATTGCATTCCATTCCATTCCATTCCGTTCCACTGCACTCCACTCCATTCAATTCCACTCCAATCCATTCCATTCCATTCTATTCCAATATCTTCCTTTCCACTCTTTTCTTTTGACAGGATTTCTCTCTGTCACACAGGCTGTAGCACAGTGGCACAATCCCAGCACACATTTCTTTTCTCCATTGCAATTCATTACATTCTATTCGATTCCTTTCCATGGCATGTCATGCCATGCCACGTCATGCCACTCCACTCCACTCTGCTCCACTCGATTCCACTCCACTCCACTCCATTCCATTCCACTCCACTGCACTCCACTCCATTCCGTTCCACTTTACTCCATTTTACTCCAATCCACTCCATTCCGTTGCATTCCATTCCACTCCACTCCACTCCATTCCATTTCACTCCACTCCATTCCACTGCATTCCACTGCACTCCAATGCACTCCACTCAGCTCCACTCCACTCCACTCAGCTCCACTCCACTCCACTCCATTCCATTCCATTCCAATCCATTCCAATCCATTCTACAGCTTTCCACTCCACTCCACTCCACTCCATTCGATTCTGACCCATTCCATTCCACACCATTCCACTCCACTCCTCTCCATGCCATTCCACTCAACTTCATTCCTTTCCATTCCATAACAATCCAAACCACTCCATACCACTCCAGTCCACTCCACTCCACGCCACTCCACTCCACTCCACTCCATTCCATTCCATTCCTTTCCAAATCCATTCCATTCCACCCCTTTGTTTTGACAGGATCTCACTCTGTCACCCAGACTGTAGTGCAGTGCACAGTCTTAGCTCACATTTCATTTCAACATTCCATTCCATTGCATTCCATGCCACTCCACTCCACTCCACTCCATTCAATTCCATTCCTTCCCATTCCGTTCCACTCCACTCCATTCCACTCCACTCAACTCCACTCCATTCAATTCCATTCCCCCCCATTCCATTCCACTCTATTCCACTCCACTCCACTTCACCACATTCCATTTCATTACATTCCGTTCCATTCCATTATGTTCCTTCCTTTCGACAGGATCTGACCCTGTCACACAGCCTGGAGTGCAGTGGCACAATCTCAGTTCACATTTCATTTCACCGTTCAATTCCATCCTATTCCATACCATTGCATTCGATTCCATTCCATTCCTTTCCATTATATTCCATTCTATTCCATTCCAATTGACTCCACTCCACTCCATTCCATTGTATTATATTCAACTCCTCTCCACTCCACTCCACTCGTCCTCATTCCATTCCATCCCATTCTATTCCACTCCTTTCCACTGCATTCCACTCCTCTCCAATCCACTCCACTGCACTCCATTCCAAGCCGTTCCCGTTCATTCCATTCTGTTCTATTCCATTCCACTCCATTTATTTCCATGCCTTTCTTTCGACAGGATCTCACTCTGTAAACCATGCTGGAGTACAGTGGCACAATCTCAGCTCACATTTCTTTTCACCATTACATTCTATTGCATTCCTTTGGATTCTTATCCATTGCCTTACATTCCATTGTATTCCATTTCATTCTTGCTATTCCATTCCATTCCATTCCACTCCTCTCCACTCTACTCCACTCCACTCCACTCCATTCCATTCTATTCAATTCCATTCAGTTAAATTCCATTCCATATCATTCCATTGCATTCCATTCCACTCCACTCCACTCCTCTCCACTCCACTCCATTCCATTCCATTCCATTCTATTCCACTCCACGCCACTCCACTCCACTCCACTCCATTCCATTCCATTCCATTCCATTCCATTCCATTCCATTCCATTCCTCTCCATTCCACACACATCAGAAAATTATTTCTCAGAATGCTTCTGTTTAGTTTTTATGAGAAGATATTTCCTTATCCACAGGAGGCTGCAATGCACTCCAAGCATCCCTCTTTAGATTCTATAAAAAGACAATTTCCAAACTGCTCAATCAAAAGAAAGTTTCTACCCTGTTAGATGAATGCGCACATCACAAATAAATTTCTCAGAATGTTTCTATCTGGTTATTATATGAAGATACTTCCTTTTCCACAATAAGACTCAAAGAGCTCCAAATATCCATGCAGATTCTACAAAAAGAGTGTTTCAAAGCTGTTTAATCAAAACAACGGTTCAGCTCTGGGAGTTGAATGCACACATCACAAAGTAGTTTCTCAGAATGCTTCTTTCTTGTTTTTATTTGAAGATATTTCCTTTTCCACAATAGGCATCAAAGTGCTCCAAATGTCCACCTGCAGATTCTACACAAAGAGTGTTTCCGAGCTACTCAATCAAAAGAGAGGTTCAACTCTGTGAGATGAATGCACACATCACAACGAAGTTTCTCAGAATGCTTCTGTGTAGTTTTCATGTGAAGATATTTCCTTTTCCACCATAGGCCTCAAAGCACACCAAATGTCCATTTGCAGATAGTACAAAAAGAGTGCTTCAAAACTTCTCAATCAAAAGTAAGGTTCAACTCTGTAATATGCATGCACATAACACAAAACATTTTCTCAGAATGATTCCTTTTATTTTTTAGTGAAGGTATTTCCTCTTCCACCAATGGATGTTTGGTGCTCCAAACGTACACTTGCAGATTCTACAAACAGAGTATTTCAAAACTGTTCTATCGAAAGAAAGGTTCAACTCTATGAGATGCATGCACCCATCACAAAGAATTTTCTCAGAATGATTCTGTCGAATTTTTATGTGAAGATATTTCCTTTTCCAACATAGTCGGCAAAGCCCTTGAAATGTCCAATTGCAGATTCTAAAAAAGAGGGTTTCAAAACACCTCAATCAAAAGAAAGTTTCAATTATGTGAGATGAATGCACACATCACAAAGAAGTTTCTCGGAATTCTTCTGTCTAATCCTTAAGTGAAGATATTTCCTTTTACACCATAGGTCTCACAGTGCTTCAAATGTCCACTTGCAGATTCCACTAAAAATGTGTTTCAAAGCTGATCAATCAAAAGAAAGGTTCAACTCTGTGACATGAATACACATATCAAAAAGACGTTTGTCAGAATGCTTCTGTCTAATTTTTATTTGAAGATATTGCGTTTTCCATCAAAGGCCTCAAACTACTCCAAATTTCCATATTTAGATAGTACAAAAAGGGTGTTTCAAAACTACTCAATCAAATGTAAGGTCCAACTCTGTGAGATGAATGCATGTATCACAAAAAAGTTCATCAGAATTCTTCTGTCTAGATTTTATGTGAAGATATTTCCTTTTCAACCATAGGCCTCAAAGTGCACCAAATATCCACTTGCAGATTCCACAAAAAGAGTGTTTCAAAACTGCTCACTCAAAAGAAAGTTTGAAGTCTGTGAGATGAATGCACACATCACAAATAATTTTCTCATAATCATTTTGACTAGTTTTCATGTGAAGATATTTCCTTTTCCACCATTGGTCTCAAAGTGCTCCAAATGTACATTTGCATATTCTACAAAAAGAGTGTTTGAAAACTGCTCAATGAAAAGAAATGTTCAACTCTGTGAGATGAATGCAAACATCACAAAGAAGTATTTCAGAATGTTTTTGTATAGTTTTTATGTGAATATATTTCCTTTTCCACCATAGGTAGCAAAGCCCTCCAAATGTCCAATTGCAGATTCTACAACAAGAGTATTTTAAAACTGCTAAAGCAAAAGAAATGTTCAACTCTGTGAAATGAATGCACACATCAGTAAGAAGGTAATCAGAATGCTTCTGTCTACTTCTGAAGTGAAGATATTTCCTTTTCCCCAATAGTCCTCAAATCGCTCCAAATGTCCACTGGCAGATTCTACAAGAAGAGAGTTTCGAAACTCCTCATTCAAAAGAAAGGTTCATCTCTGTGTGACGAATGCACACATCACATAGTAATTTGTCAGAATGCTTCTGTCTAGATTTTATGTGAAGATATTTCCTTTTCCACCATAGGCTTCAAAGCCCTCCAAATTTCACAGAGTTCAAACTTTCTTTTGATTGAGCAGCTTTGAAACACTCTTTTTGTAGAATATGTAAGTGGACATTTGGACTGCTTTGAGGCATGTGGTGGAAAAGGAAGTATCTTCACATAAAATCTAGACAGAAGCGTTAGGACAAGCTTCTTTGAGTTGTATACATTCATCTCACACAGTTGAAATTTTCATTTGATAGAGCAGCTTTGAAATACTCCTTTTGCAGCGTCTGCAAATGGACATTTGGAGTGCTTTGAGGCCTATTGGGGAAAAGGAAATATCTTCACATAAAAACTAGACAGAATCATTCTGACAAACTTCCTTGTGATGTGTGCATTCATCCTCAGAGTTGAAACTCACTTTTCATTGAGCAGTTTTGAAACACTCTTTTTGTAGAATCTGCAAGAGGACATTTGGAGCGCTTTGAGGCCTATCTTCAAAAAGGAAGTATCTTCACATAAAAACTAGACAGAGGCATCCTGACAAACTTCTTTGTGATGTGTGCATTCATCTCACAGCTTTGAAACTTACTTTTCATTGAGTACCTTTGAAATACTCTTTTTGTAGAATCTGCAAGTGGACATTTGGAGTGCTTTGATGCCTATGGTGGAAAAGGCAATATCTTCACCTAAAAGCTAGACAGAACCATTCAGACAAAGTTCTTTGTGATGTGTGCATTCATCTCACAGACTTGAAACTTTCTTTTGATTGAGCAGCTATGAAACACTCTTTTTGAGGAATCTGCAAGTGGAATTTGGAGCGCTTTGAGGCTACGGTGGAAAAAGAAGTATCTTCACATAAAAATTAGAAGCATTCTGACAAACTCCTTTGTGAGGTGTGCATTCAGCTAACAGAGTTGAACCTCATTATTCACAGGGGAAAAGGAAAGATCTTCACATAAAAATTAGAGAGAAGCATTCTTATAAACTTCTTTATGATGTGTGCTTTCATCTCAAAGAGTTGAAACTTATTTTTCATTGAGCAGTTTTGAAACACTCTTTTTGTAGAATCTGAAAGTGGACATTTGGAGTGCTTTGTGGCCTATGGTGGAAAAGGAAATATCTTCATATGAAAACTAGACAGAAGCATTCTGACACACACCTTTTTGATGGGTGCATCCATCTCACAGAGCTGAACATTTCTTTTGATTGTGCAGTTTTGAAACACTCTTTTTGTAGAATCTGTAAGTGGACATTTGGAGTGCTTTAAGGCCTATGGTGGAAAAGGACATATCTTCGTATAAAAACTAGGGAGAAGCATTCTGACAAACTTCTTTGTGATGCGTGCATTCATCTCACAGAGTTGAAACTCACTATTCATTGAGCAGTTTTGAAACGCTCTTTTTGAAGAATCTGCAAGAGGACATTTGGAGTGCTTTGATGACTATGGTGGAAAAGGAAATATCTTCACATAAAAACTAGACAGAACCATTCTGGCAACCTTCTTTGTGATGTGTGCATTCATCTCACAGACTTGAAACTTTCTTTTGATTGAGCAGCTTTGAAACACTCTTCTTGAAGAATCTGCAAGTGGACGTTTGGAGCGCCTTGGGGCCTATGGTGGAAAAGGAAATATCTTCACATAAAAATTAGACAGAAGCATTCTGACAAACTTCCTTGTGATGAGTGCATTCATCTCACAGAGTTGAAACATTCTTTTGTTTTGGTTGAACATGCAAATGGACATTTGGAGCACATTGAGGCCTAGGGTGGAAAAGGAAATATCTTCACATAAAATCTAGACAGAAGCAATCTGATAAACTTCTTTGTGATGTGTGCATTCATCTCACAGAGTTAAATCTATCTTTTGATAGGGCAGTTTTGAAACTCTCTTCTTTTAGAATCTGCAAGTGGACATTTGGAGCGCTTTGAGGCCTATGGTGTAAAAGGTAATATCTCCCATAAAAGCTAGACAGAACAATTCTGAGAAACTACTTTTTGATATGTGCCTTCATCGCACAGAGTTGAATCTTTGATTTGATTGAGCAGTTTGGGAACACACTATTTGTAAAATCTGTAAGTGGAGATTTGGATCGCTTTGTGGCCTATGGTATAAAAGGAAGTATGTTCACATAAAATCTAGACAGAAGCAATCTGAGAAACTTCTTTGTGATGTGTGCATTCATCTCACAGAGATAAATCTTTTGATAGAGCAGTTTTGGAACTCTCTTTTGGTACAATCTGCAAGCGGACATTGGGTGTGCTTTGAGGCCTATGGTGGAAAAGGAAATATTTTCACATGAAAACAAGACAGAAGAATTCTGAGAAACTTCTTTCTGATGTTTGCATTCATCTCACCGAGTTGAACCCTTATTTTGCTTGAGCAGTTTGGAAACAGTTTTTGAAGAATCTGCAAGTGGACATTTTGATAGCTTCGTGATCTTTGGTGGAAAAGGAAATATCTTCACAAAACAACTATACAGAAGAATTCTGGGAAACTTCTTTGTGATGTGTGCGTTAATCTCACAGAGTTGAACCTTTCTTTTGATTGTGCAGTTTGGAAACACTCTTTTTGCAGAATCTTCAATTGGGTATTTGGAGCGCTTTTATGCCTGTGGGAGAAAAGGAAATAACTTCTCACAAAAACTACACAGAAACATTCTGACAACCTTCATTGTGACATGTGCATTAATCTCATGTTGTTGAACCTTACTTTTTATTGAGCAGTTTTGAAACATCCTTTTTGCACTATCTGCAAGAAGACATTTTGAGTGCTTTGAGACCTAAGGTGGTAATGGACATATCTTCATAAAAACTAGACAGAAGCATTCTGACAAACTCCTTTTTAATGTGTGCATTCATCTCACGGAGTTGAACCTTTCTTTGAATTGAGCAGCTTTGAGACACTCTTTTTCCTGAATCTGCAAGAAGACAATTGGAGCATTGTGAGGCCTATGGTGGGAAAGGGAATATCTTCATATAAAAACTAGACAGCAGCATTCTGACCCACTTCTTTTTGATGTGTGCATTCATCTCACAAAGTTGAACCTCACTTTTCCATGAGCAGTTTTGAAACAATCTTTGTAGACTCTGCAAGTGGACATTAGGAGTGTTTTAAGGCTATGGTAGAAAAAGAAATAACTTCACATAAAAACTAGACCGATGCATTCTCAGGAATTTATTTGTGATGTGTGCATTCATCTCACTGAGATGAATATTTCTTTTGATTGAACAGTTTGGAAACACTCTCTTTGTAGAATCTGCAAGTGGACATTTGGAGCGCTTTTAGGCCCATGGTGGAAAAGGAAATATTTTCACATAAGAACTAGATAGTAGCATTCTGACAAACTTCTTAGTGACGTGTACATTCATCTCACATAGTTGAACCTTACTTTCCATTGAGCAGTTTTGAAACACTCTTTTTGTAGAATCTGCCAGTGGACATTTGGAGCACTTTGAGACCTATGGTGGAATTGGAAATATCTTCACATAAAAACTAGACAGAAGCATTCTGACAAACGTCTTTGTGATGTGTGCATTCATCTTACAGAGTTGAACCTTTCTTTTGATTGAACAGATTTGAAACACTCTTTATGTAGTATCTGCATGTGGACATTTGGAAAGCTTTGAGGCCTAAGGTGGAAAAGGAAATATCTTCATATAAAAACTAGACGGCAGCGTTCTGACCCACTTCTTTCTGATGTGTGCATTCAACTCACAGCATTGAACGTTAGTTTTCATTGAGCAGTTTTGAAAGATCCTTTTTCTACTATCTGCAAGGGGACATTGGAAGTGCTTTGTGGCCTATAGTGTAAAAGGAAATATCTTCACATGAGAACTAGACAGAAACATTCTGAGAAAATTCTTTTGAGATTGTGCATTCATCTCACAGAGTTGAATCTTTCTTTAGTATGAAAAGACTGAATCACTCTTTTTGTAGAATCTGCAAGTTGACATTTGGAGCTCTTGAGGCCAATGGTGGAAAATGAAATATCTTCGTATAATAACAAGACAGAAGCATTATGAGAAACTTCTTTGAGATGTGTGCATTCGTCTCACACAGAGTTGAAACCTTCTTTTGACTGACCAGCTTTGAAACACTCTTTTTGCAGAATCTGCAAGTGGACATTTGTAGTGCTCTGAGGTCTATGGTGGAAAAGGAAATATCTTCACATAAAAACTAGAGAGAAGCATTCTGAAAAACTTCTCTGTGATGTGTGCATTCATCTCACAGAGTTGAAACTTACTTTCCATTCAACAGTTTTGAAACACACTCTTTGTAGAATCCACAAGTGGACATTTTGAGCGCTTTGAGGCCTATGGTGGAAAAGGAAATATCTTCACCTAATAACTATAGAGACGCATTCTGAGAAACTTCTTTGTTATGTGTGCATTCTTCTCGCTGTGTTGAACCTTTCTTTTCACTGAGCTGTTTTGAAACACTCTTTTTGTAGAATCTGCAACTGCACAATTAGAGTGCTTTGAGGCCTATGGTGGAAAAGGAAATATCTTCACATAAAAACCAGACGGAAGCATTCTGAGAAACTTCTTAGTGATGTGTGCATTCATCTCACAGAGTTGAATCTTACTTTCCATTGAGCGGTTTTGAAACACTCTTTTTGTAGAATCTGCAAGTGGACATTTGGAGTGCTTAGACGTCTATGTTGGATAAGGTAATATCTTCACATAATAACTAGACAGAAGCGTTCTGATGAACTTCTTTGTGATATGTGCATTCATCTCAAAGTGTTGAACATTTCTTTTGATTGAGAAGCTTGGAAACACATTTTTTGTAGAATCTGCAAGTGGACATTTGGAGTACTTTGAAGCCTATGGGGGAAAAGGGAATATCTTCACTTAAAAAGTATACAGAAACATTCCGTCAAATTCCTTTGTAATGTGTGCATTCATCTCACCGAGGAGAACTTTTCTTTCATTAAGCAGTTTTGAAACACACCTTTTGTAGAATCTGCAAGTGTATATTTGGAGTGTTTTGAGGTCTATTGTGGAAAGGGAAATATCTTCACATAAAAACTAGACGGAAGCATTCTGAAAAACTTGTTTGTGATATGTGCTTTCATATCACAGCATTGAATCTTTCTTTTGATTGAGTAGTTCTTAAGGACTCTTTTTGTAGAATCTGTAAGAGGATATTTGGAACGAATTGTGTCTATGCTGGTAAAGGAAATATCTTCACATAAAATCTAGACAGAAGCATTCTGAACAACTTCTTAATGATGTGTGCATTCAACTCATGGAGTTGAACCTTTCTTTTGACTGAGCAGTTTTGAAACACTCTTTTTGTAGAATGTGCAAGTGGATATTTTGAGCATTTGATGCCTATGCTGGAAAAGGAAATATCTTCACATAAAAAATAGACAAAAGCATTATGAAAAACTTCTTTGTGATGTGTACATTTATCTCTCAGACTTCAACATTTCCTTTGATTGAGCAGCTTTGAAACACACTTTTTGTAAAATGAGCAAGAGAATATAAAAAGGGCTTTGTGGCCTATTGAGGAAAAGGAAATATCTTCACATAGAAACTACACAGAAGCATTCTGAGAAACTTCCTTGAGATGTGTGCATTCATCTCTCAAAGTTGAAATTTCCTTTTGATTCAGCAGTTTTAAAACAATCTTTTTGTAGAATCTGCAATTGGATATTTGGAGAGCTTCCTGGCCCATTGTGTAAAGAGAAATATCCTGATGTAAAAATTACTTAAAAGCATTCTGAAAAACTTCTTTGATTAGTGCATTCAACTCACAGAGTGCAACCTTTCTTTTGATTGAGCGGTTTTGAAACACTCCTTTTGTAGCATCTGCAAGTGGACATTTGTAGCACTTTGGGGCCTATGGTGGAAAAGGAAATATCTTCACATAAAAACTAGACAGAAGCAGTCTCAGAAACCAGTTTGTGATGTGTGCATTCTTCTCAAAGTTTTGAACCTTTCTTCAGATTCAGCAGTTTTGAAACACTCTTTTTGTAGGATCTGCAAGAGGACATTTGTAGCACTTTGAGGCCTTTGGTGGAAAAGGAAATATTTTCACATAAAAACTAGACAGAAGCATTCTGAGAAATCTCTTTCTTATGTGTGCATTCATCTCACAGAGTTGAACCTTTCTTTTGATTGAGCCGTTTTGAAACCCTCTTTTTGTAGATATTGCAAGTGGACATTTGGAATGCTTTGAAGCCTATGGTGGAAAAGGAAATATCTTCACATAAAAACTAGACAGAAGCATTCTGAGAAACTTTTGTGATGTGTGCATTCATTTCACAGAGTTTCTCATTTCTTTGGATGGATTTGTTTTGAAACACTCTTTTTGTAGAATCTGCAAGAGTATATTTGGAGCACTTTGCAGCATAAAATGTAAAAGGGAATATCGTCACATAAAAACTAGACAAAAGCATTCTGAGAAACTTCTTTGTTATGTGTGCATTCAACTAACATAGTTGAACCTTACTTTTGGTTGAGCAGTTTTTAAACACCCTTTTTGTCGAATCTGCAAGTGGATATTTGGAGAGCTTTGTGGCCTATAGTGGAAAAGGAAATATCTTCACGTAAAAATTAGACAAAAGCATTCCCAGAAACTAGTTTGTGATGTCTGCATTCTTCTCAAAGTGTTGAACCTTTCTTTGGATTCGGCAGTTTTGAAACACTCTTTTTGTAGAATCTGCAAGTGGACGTTCGTAGCACTTTGGGGCTTATGGTGGAAAAGGAAATAATGTCACATTAAATCTAGACAGAAGCATTCTCAGAAACTTCTTTGAGATATGTAGATTCATCTCAACGAGTTGAACCTTTCTTTTGATTAAGCAGTTTTGAAACTCTTTTTGTAGGATCTGAAAGTGGACAGTTGGAGCACTTTGTGGCCTATGTTGGAAAAGGAAGTATGTTCAAATGAAAACTAGACAGAAGCATTCTGAGAAACTTATTTGTGATGTGTGCATTCATCTCACTTAGTTGAACATTTGTTTTGATTGAGCAGTTTTGAAATACTCTTCTTTAAGGATCTGCAAGAGAACATTTGGAGCGCATTGTGGCCAATGAGGGTAAAGGAAATACCTTCACAGAAAAACTTGACAGAACCATTCTGATAAATTCCTTTCTGATGTGTACATTCATCTCAGAGTTGAAATTTTCTTTTGATTGAGAAGTTTTGAAAGACTCTTCTTTTTGTAGGATCTGCAAGTGGACAATTGAGGCGATTTCTGGCCTACAGTGGAAAAGGAAATATCTTCACATAAAAACTAGATAGAAGCATGCTGAGAAACTACTTTGTTATGTGTGCAATCATCTCACAGAGTTGAACCTTTCTTTTGATTGAGGTGTTTTGAAACCCTCTTTTTGTAGAAGCTGCAAGTGGACATTTGGAACGCTTTGAAGTCTATGTTGGAAAAGGAAATATCTTCACATAAAAACTAGACAAAAGCATGCTGAGAAACTTTTTTGTGATGTGTGCATTCATCTCACAGAGTTACTCGTTTCTTTGGATGGAGCTGTTTTGAAACCCTCTTTTTGTAGAATCTGCAAGTGGACATTTGGAATGCTTTGAAGCCTATGTTGGAAAAGGAAGTATCTTCACATAAAAACTAGACAGAAGCATTCTGAGAAACTGTTTTTGTGATGTGTGGATTCATCTCACAGACTTGCTCATTTCTTTGGATGGAGTTGTTTTGAAACACTCTTTTTGTAGAATCTGCAGGTGGATATTTGGAGTGCTATTATGCGTATGCAGGAAAAGGAAATATCTTCACATAAAACTAAACAGAAGCATTCTGAGAAAATTCTTTGTTATCCGTGTGTTCACCTCACAGAGTTGAAACTTTAATTTGAATGAGCAGTTCGGAAACTGCCTATTTATAGAATCTGCAAAGGGATCTTTGGATCCCTTTGCAGCCTCTTGTGGAAAAATAAATATCCTCTCACAATAATTAGACGGAAGCATTCTGAGAAACTACTTTGTGACGTGTGCACTCTTCTCACAGAGTTGAACCTTCCTTCTTATTGAATAGTTTTGAAACCCTCTTTTTGTAGAATCTGAAAGTGGACATTTGGAGTGCTTTGTTGCCTATGGTGGAAAAGGAAATATCTTCACATAAAAACTAGACAGAAACATTCTGACAAACTTCTTTGTGATGTGTGCATTAGTCTCACAGAGTTGAACCTTTTTTCTGATTGAGCAGTTTTGAAACACTCTTTTTGTAGTATCTGCAAGTGGACATTTGGAGCCCTTTGAGGTCTATGGTGAAAAAAGAAGTATCTTCACAAAAAACTAGACAGAAGCATTCTTAGAAAATACTCTGTGATGTGTGAATTCTTCTCACTGAGTTGAACCTTTCTTTTGACAGAGCAGTTTTGAAGTACGCTTCTTGAAGAATCTGCAAGAGGATATTTGGAGCGCTTTATGGCCTATGATGGAAAAGGAAATGCCTTCACATGAAAACTTCACAGAACCAATGTGGGAGCCTTCTTTGTGATGTGTGAATTCCTCTCACAGAGCTGAGCCTTTCTTTTGATTGAGCAGTTTGGAAACCCTCCTTTGTAGAATGTGCAAGTAGACGTTTGGAGCATTTTGGGGATTATGGTAGAAAGTGAAATATCTTTACATAAAAACTAGATGGAAGAATTCTGCCAAACCTCTTTGTTATGGGTGCATTCATCTCACAGAGTTGAACCTTTCTTTTGTTTGTGCAGTTTTGAAACTCTATTTTTGTAGAATCTGCAAGTGGACTATTGGACAGCTTTGAAGTTTATGGTGGAAAAGGAAATACCTTCACGTAAAAACTAGACATAAGCATTCTGAGAAACTTGTTTGTGGTGTGTGCATTCATCTCACAGAGTTGAATCTTTCTTTGTATTGAGCTGTTTTGAAACACTCTTTATGTAGAATCTGCAAGTGGACATTTGGAGCGTTTTGGGGCCTATGGTAGAAAAGGAAATATTTTCACATAAAAACTAGACAGAAGCATTCTGAGAAATCTCTTTCTTATGTGTGTATTCATCTCATAGAGTTGAACCTTTCTTTTGATTGAGCAGTTTTGAAACACTCTTTTTGTAGGATCTGCAGGTGGACATTTGAAACACTTTGAGGCCTATAGTGGAAAAGGAAATATCTTCATATAAAAAGAAGACAGAAGCATTCTGAGAAACGTCTTTGTGATGAGTGAATTCATCTCACAGATTTGAACCTTCATTTTCATTGAGCAGTTTTGAAACAATCTTTTTGTAGAATCTGCAAGTGGATATTTAGAGCACTTTGAGGCCTATCATGGAAAAGGAAATATCTTCACAGAAAATCTAGACAGAAGCATTCTCAGAAACTTCTTTGTTATATGTGCATTCATCTCACAGGGTTGAACTTTTATTTTGATTGAGCAGTTTTGAAACACTGTTTTTGTAGCATGTGCAAGTTGATATTTGGAGCACTTTCAGGCCTATGGTGGAAAAGGAAGTATCTTCATATAAAACACAGACTGAAGCATTAAGATAAAATTCTTTTTGATGTGTGCATTAATCTCACTGGTTTGAAACTTTCTATTGATTGACCAGTTTTGAAATATTCTTTTTGAAGAATCTGCAAGACTACATTTCGTGAGCTTTACAACCTATGGAAGAAAAGGAAACATCTTCACATAAAAACTACACCGAAGCGTTCTGAGAAAATTCTTTGTGTTGTGTGCACTCATCTCACAGAGATGAACCTTCCTTTTGATTGAGTAGGCCTGAAACACTCTTTTTCTTTTGCAACTGCATGTGGACATTTGGAGCGCTTAGAGTCGTATGTTGGAAAAGGTAATATCTTGACATAAAAACTAGACAGAAGCATTAGGAGAAACTTCTTTGTGCTGTGTGCATTCATCTGACAGAAATGACCCTTTCTTTTGATTGAGCAGTTTGAAAACAATCTTTTTGTATTATCTGCTAGTGGACATTTGGAGCCCTTTGAGGCCTATTATGGAAAAAGAAATATCTTCATCTCCCACAGAATTGAAATTTCTTTTGATTGAACAGTTTTGAAACACTCTTTTTGTAGAATCTGCAAGTCGATATTTGGAGCTCTTTGAGGCCTATGTGGAAAGGGAAGAATCTTCTCATAATAACCAGACAGAACCATTCTGAGAAACTTCTTTGCAATGTGTGCATTCATCCCACAGGGTTGAAAGTTTCATTCATTGAGTAGTTTGGAGATTGTCTGTTTATAGAATCTGCAGAGTGATCCATGGAGTGCATTGCGACCTCCTGTGGAAAATGAAACATCCTCTCATAAAAACTAAACAGAACCATGCTGAGAAACAACTTTGTGAGGTTTGTGGATTGGAGTGGAATGGAATGGAATGGAATGGAGTGGAGTGGAGTGGAGTGGATTGGAGTGGAGTGGAATAGAGTGGAGGGGAATGGGATGGAAGGTAATGGAGTGGACTGATGTGTATTGAAATGGAAAGGAAAGGAATGGAATGGAGTGGACTGTATGGTATTGAAATGGAATGGAAAGGAATGGAATGGAGTGGACTGCAGTGGAGTGGAATGGAATGTAATAGAATGGAATAGAATAGAATCAAATGCAGTGGAATGTAATGGAATGGAATTGAAAGCAATGGAATGCAGTGAAACGGAATGGTGAAAAGAAATATGAGCTGAGATTGTGCCCCTGCACTCCAGCCAGGGTGACAGAGCGAAATCCTGTCGAAAGCAAGGATTGGAATGGAATGTAGTGGAAAGGAATGGAATGGAATGGAATGGAATGGAATGGAGGGAAATAGAGTGGAGTGGAATGGAGTGGAAAGGAGTGGAATGGAATGGGATGGAATGGAATGGAGGTGATTGGAGTGGTGTGGAGTGGAATGGAATGGAATGGAATGGAGTGCAGTGGAGTATAGTGGAGTGGAGTGGAGTGAAATTAAATGGAATGGAATGGAATAGAATGCAATTGAATGGTGAAATGAAATGTGAGCTGAGATTGTGCCACTGCACTCCAGCCTGGGTGACAGTGTGAGATCCTGTCGAAAGAAATGAATGCAATGGATTAGAGTGGATTGGAATGGAATGGAGTGGGGTGGAGTGCAGTGGAGTGGATTGGAGTGGAATAGAGTGCAATGGAATGGCATGGAATGGAATGGAATGGAGTGGAGTGGAGTGGAGTGGAATAGAATGGGATGTAATGGAATGTAGTGGAGTGGAATGGAGTGGAAAGGAATTGGATGGAATGGAATGGAGTGGAGTGTAATGGCGTGGAGTGGAATAGAATGGAATGGTGAAATGAAAAGTGAGCTGAGTTTGTGCACTGCACTCCAGCCCAGGTAACTTAGAGAGATACTGTCGAAAGAAATGAATGGAATGAAATTGAGTGGAATGGAATGGAATGGAAACCAGTGGAGTTGAAAGGAGTGGAGGGGAGTGGAGTGGAGTGGAATGGAATGGAATGGAATGATTAAATGAAAAGTGAGCTGAGATTATACCACTGCGCTCCAGGCTGCGTGACAGAGTGAGATACTGTCGAAAGAAATGAATGGAATGAAATTGAGTGGAATGGATTGGAATGGAAACGAGTGGAGTTGAAAGGAGTGGAGGGGAGTGGAGTGGAGTGGAAAGGAACGGAAAGGAATGGTTAAATGAAAATTGAGCTGAGATTGTGCCACTGCACTCCAGGCTGCGTGACACAGTGAGATACTCTCGAAAGAAATGAATGTAATGAAATTGAGTGGAATGGAATGGAATGGAAACGAATGGGGTTGAATGGAGTGGAGTGGAGTGGAGTGGATTGGAGTGGAATGGAGTGGAATGGAAAGATACGAACGTAATGGAATGGAATGGAGTGGACTGGAGTGTAGTCGAGTTGAGTGGAGAAGAGTGGAGTGGAATGGAGTGGAATGGAAAGAGATGGAATGGAATGGAGTTGAGTGGAGTGGAGTGGAGTGTAGTGGAATGGAGTGGAACGGAATGGAATGGAATAGAATGGAGTGGAGTGGAATGGCATGGAATGGAATGGAATGCAATGGAATGGAAAGGAATGTTGAAATGCAATATGGGCTGCACTCCAGCCTGTGTGACAGAGTGAGATCCTTTTGAAAGAAAGGAATGGAATGGAATGGAGTGGAATGGAAAGGAATGGAGAAGAGTGTAGTGGAGTGGAATGGAGGGTAATGGAATGGAATGGAATGGAGTAGTATGGTATGGAATGGAATGGAATGCAATGGAATGTTGAAAGGAAACATGGCTTGAGATTGTGCCACTGCACTCCAGCCTGGGTGATAGAGTGAAATCCTATTGAGAGAATCGAATGGAATGGAATGAAGTGGAATGGAAAATAATGGAATGGAATGGAGGGGAGTGGAGTGGAGTGGAGTGGAATGGAGTGGAATGGTATGTTGTGGAGTGGAGTGGAGTGGAGTGGAGTGGAATGGAGTGTAATGGAGTGGAGTGGAATGGAATGGAATGGAAAGGTGCAATGTAATGTGAGCTGTGATTGTGCCATTGCACTCCAGCCTGGATGACAGAGTGGTATCCTGTTGAAAGAAAGGAACGGAATGGAATGGATTGGAATGGAATAGAATTGAATAGTGTGGAGTGGAGTGCAGTGGAGTGGAGTGCAGTGGAGTTCAATGGAGTGGAGTGGAGTGGAGTGCAATGGAGTGGAAAGTAGTGGAGTGGAATGGAATAGAATGAAATTGAATAGAATGGAAAGAAGTCTAGTGTTGTGCACTGTAGTGGACTGGAACGGAGTGGAGAGGAGTGGAGTGGAGTGGAATGGCATGGAATAGAATGGAATGAAATGAAATGGGTTGGTAAAATGAAATATGAGCTTGGATTGTGCCACTGCTCTCCAGCATGTGTGACAGAGTGAGATCCTGTCAAAAGTAAGGAATGGAACGGAATGGAATGTAGTGGAGTGGGGCAGAGAGGAGTAAGTGGAGAGGAACGGAATGGGATGGAGTGAAATGGAGTGGATTGGAGTGAAGTGGAATGGAACGGAATGGAATGAATGGAATGGAATACAATGGAATGGAATGCCATGGATTACATGGATTGGAATGGTGAAATTAAATGTGAACTGAGATTGTGCCACAGCACTCCAGCCTTGTTGACAGAGTGAGATCCTTTCAAACGAAAAAATGGCATGGAATGGTTTGCAATGGAATGGAATGGAGTGGATTGGATTGGAGTGGAGTGGAATGGGCAGGAGTGGAGTGGAGAGAAGTGGAGTGGAAGGGAGTGGAAAGGAAAGGAATGCAGTGAAATGGAATGGAGTGGAGTGGGATGGAGTGGAGTGGAGAGGAGAGGAGTGGAATGGAGTGGAATGGAATGGGATGCAATGAAATGGAGTGGAGTGGAATGGAGTGGAGTGGAATAGAATGGAGTGGAATTGAATGGGATGGAATGGAATGGAATGGAATGGTATGAAATGGAATGGAATGGAACGGAATGGTGAAATCAAATGTGAGCTGATGTTGTGGTACTGCACTCCATCCTGGGTGACACAGTGAGTTCCTGTCAAAAGAAAGAAATGGAATGGAATGCAGTAGAAAGAATGGAATGGAATGCAATGGAATGGAATGGAGTGGAATGGAATGGAATGGAATGGAATGGAATGGAATGGAATGGAATGGAATGGAATGGAAGGGAATGGAAAGGAGTGGAGTGGAGTGGAGTGGAATGGAGTGGAAAGGAATAGAATGCAATGGAGTGGAGTGGGGTGGATGGGAGTGGAGTGGAGTGGAATGGGATGGGATGAGATGCAATGGAGTGGAGTGGAAAGGAGAGGAATGGAATGGAATGGAAGGGTGAAATGAAATGTGAGCTGAGGTTGTGCCACTGCACTCCAGCCGGGGTACAGAGTGAGATCCTGTGGAAAGAAGAAATAGAATGGAATGCAGTGGAATGGAAAGGAATGGACTGGAATGGAATGGAGTCCAGTGGACTGGAATGCAGTGGAGTGGAGTCGTGTGGAGTGGAATTGAGTGGAATGGAATGGGATGGAATGAAATGGAATGGATTTGACGGGATTGGTGTGGAGTGGATTGGAGTGGACACGATTGGAATGGAATGGAGTGGCGTGGAGTGGAGTAGAGTGAATTGGAGTGTACAGGAATGGAATGGAAAGGCATGGAAAGGAATGGAAGGGAAAGGAATAGAACGGAATGGAATGGTGAAATGAAATCTGTGCTGAAATTGTGGCACTGCACTCCAGCCTGGGTGACAGAGTGAGATCATGTTGGAAGAAAGGAAGGGAATGGAATAGAGTGGAATGGAATGGAATGGAATGGAATGGAATGGAGTGGAGTGGAGTGGGGTGGAGTGGAGTGTATTGGAATGGGATGGAATTGAATGGAGTGGAATGGAATGGAATGGAATGCAGTGCAATGGAATGGAATGGTGAAATGAAATGTGAGCTGAGATTTTGCCACGACACTCCAGCCTGGGTAATAGAGTAAAATCCTATCAAAAGAAAGGAATGTAATGGATTGGACTAGAATGCAACGGATGGACTGGAATGGAGTGGAGAGGAGTGGAATGGAATGGAATGGAATGGAATGGAATGGCATGGAATGGAATGGAATGAGTGGAGTGGAGTGGAGTGGTGTGGATTGGAATGAAGTGTAATGGAATGGGTTAGAATGGAGAAGAATGGAGTGGAGTGATGTGGAGGGGATTGGAGTGGAGTGGAGTGGAGTGGAATGGAGTGGATTTGAATGGGATGGAATGGAATGAAGTGGAGTGGTGTGGAGTGGAGTGGAAAAAAGCAGAATGGAACTGAGTGGAGTGGAGTGGAGTGGCATGGAGTGGAAAAGAAGGGAACGGAATGGAATGGTGAAACTTAATAATAGCTGAGATTGTGCCACTGAACTCCAACCTGGTTGACAGAGTGAGATCCTTCCAAAAGAAAGGAATGGAAAAGAATGTAGCGGAATGGAATGAAACGGAATGCAATGCATTGGAGTGGAGTGAAGTGGAGTTGAGTGGAATAGATTGGAATGGTATGTGATGAAATGGAATGGAGTGGAGTGGAGTGGAGCTGAATGCTGTGGAATAAAATGGGATGGAATTGAATGCAATGGAGTGGAGTGGACGGAGTGGAGTGGAATGGAATTGATTGGAATGGAGTGGAATGGTAAAATGAAATGCGATCAGGGATTGTGCCACTTCACTCCAGCCTAGATGACAGAGTGAGATCCTGTTGAAAGAAAAGAATGGAATGGAATGGAATGGAATGGAATGGAATGGAGAGGAGTGGAGTGGAATCGAGTGGAAAGGAGTGGAATGGAATGGGATAGAATGGAATGGAAAGGAGTGGAGATGAATGGAGTGTTGTGGATTGCAGTGGAGTGGAATGGAGAGGAATGGAATGGGATGGAATGGAGTGGAGTGGAGTGGAGTGGATTGGAATGGAGTGGAATTGCATGGAATGGTATGGAATGTAATGTAATGCAATGGAATGGAATGGAAAGATGCAACTGAATGGAATGGTGAAATGAAATGTTAGCTGTGATTCAGCCATGGCACTCCAGCCTGGGTGACACATTGAGATCCTTTTGAAAGAAGGGAATGGATTAGAATGGAGTAGAATGGAATGGAATGGAGTGGATTGGAGTGGGGTGGTGTGGAGTGGAATGTAGAGGAATGGAATGGGATGGAATGGAATGCAATGGAGTTGAGACACGTGGAGTGGAGTTGAGTGGAGTTGAGTGGAATGGAGATGTATGGAATGGGATGGAATGGATTGCAGTGGAATGGAGTGGAGTGGAATGGACTGGAATGGAAAGGAGTGGACTCGAGTTGAGTGGTGTGTAGTGGAGTGGAATGGAATTGACTAGAGTGTAGTGGAGTGCAATGGAGTAGAAAGGAATGCATTGGAATGGAATGGAGGGGCATGGAACGGAATGGAATGGAATGGAATGGAATGCTGAAATGAAATGTGAGCGAAGATTGTGCCACTGCACACCAGACTGTGTGACAGAGTGAGATCCTGTGGAAAGAAAGGAATGGATAGGAATGGTGTGGAACGGAATGGAGTGAAATGAAATGGAGTGGAGTGGAGTGGAGCGGAATGGAGTGGAAAGGAATGGTTTGAAATGGAATGGAATGGAGTGGAGTGGAGAGGAGTGCAGTGTAATGGAGTGGAATAGAGTGGAATAGAATGGGATGGAATGGAATGGAGTGGAGTGGAGTGGAGTGCAGTGGAGTGGAGTGGATGGAATGGAATGGAATGGAATGGAATGGAATGGTGAAATGAAATGTGAGCTCGGATTATGTCACTTTACTACAGCCTGGGTGACAGAGTGAGATCTTGTCGAAAGAAAGGAATGGAATGGAATGGATTTGAATAGAATGGAATGGAATGGAGTGGAGTAGAGTGGAGTGGTGTGGATTGGAGTGGAATGGAGTGTAATGGCATGGGATGGAATGGAATGGAGGGGAGTGGAGGGGAGTGGAGTGGAATGTAGTGGAATGGTATTTGATGGAAGGGAATGGAGTGGAGAGGAACGGAACAGAGTGGACTGGAATGCAATGGGTTGGAACTGAATGGAATGGAATGAAATGCAATTGAATGAAATGGAATGCAATTGAATGCAATGGAATGGAATAGAATGCAATGGAATGGCACAGTGAAATGAAATGTATGCTGAGAATGTGCCACTGCACTCCAGCCTGTGTGTCACAGTGACATCATGTCAAACGATATGAATGGAATGGAATGCAGTGGCATGGAATGGAGTGTAGTGGAATTGATGGGTTGGAATGGAATGGAATGGAGTGGAGTGGAATGGAATAGAATGGAATGGTGAAATGAAATGTGACCTGAGATTGTGCCACTGCACACCAGCCTGGTTGGAGTAGAGTGGAGTGGAGTGGAATGGAGTGGAAAGGAATGGGATGCAATGGAATGGAATGGAGTGCAGTGGATTGGAGGGTAGTGGAGAGGAGTGGAGTGGAAAGAAGTGGAATGCAATGGGTTTGAATGGAATGGAGTGAAGTGGAGTGGAGTGGAGTGGAGTGAAATGGAATGGGAAGAAAGGGGTTGAAATGCACTGGAATGCAGAGGAGTGGAGTGGACTAGAGTGCAGTGGAGTGGAGTAGAATGGAATGGAATGTTATGGGATTCAGGGGAGTGGAGTGGAGTGGAGTGGAATGGAGACTGATGGAATGGAATCAAATGGGTTGGAATGGAAAGGAATGGAATGGAGTAGAGGTGAGTTTAGTGGAGTGGAGTGGAGTGCAGTGTAATGGAGTGTAAAGAATGGAGTGGAATGGAATCGTTTGGTGTGTAGTGGAATGGACGGGAATGGAATGGAAAGGAATGCCATGGAAGGGAAAGGAAGGAAATAGAATGGTGAAATGAAATGTGAGCTGAGATTGTGCCACTGCACTCCAGCCTGGGTGTCAGAGTCAAATCCTGTCAAAGAAAGGAATGGAATGGAACGAAGTGGAATGGAACGGAATGGAATGGAATGGAAAGGAGTGGAATGGAGAGGAATGGAGTGCAGTGGAATGTAATGTAATGGCATGGAGTGGAACGGAATGGAGTGGAGTGGACTGGAGTGAAGTGAAGTGAAGTGGAGTGGAATAGAATGGGTAGGAAAGGAGTGGAATGGAATGGAATGGAATGGAATGCAGTGGAATGGAAGGGTGAAATGAAATATGAGCTGACATTGTGCCACTGGACTCCAGCCTGTGTGACAGAGTGAGATCCGGTCAAAACAAAGGAATGGAATGGAATGGAGTGTTATGGAATAGCATGGAGTGGAATGGAATGCAGTGGAGTGGAGTGGACTGGAGTGGAGTATAGTGGAGTTGAGTGGAGTGGAATGGAGTGGAATGCAATGGAATGGAGTGTAATCGGGGTGAGTTGAGTATAGTGGAGTGGATTGGAGTGGAGTGGAATGGAGTGTAATAGAATGGAATGGAATGTAGTGGAGTGGAGTGGCATGGAGTGTAATAGAATGGAATGGAATGTAGTGGAGTGGAGTGGCATGGAATGGAGTGGAATGGAATGGAATGGAATGGAATGGAATGGAATGGAATGGAATGGAGTGGAGTTGAGTGGAGTGGAGTTGAGTGGAATGACGTGTAAAGGAGTAGAATGGGGTAGGATTTAATGGAGTGGAAAGGAGTGGACTGGTGTGGGGTGGAGAGGACTGGAGTGGAGTGGAATTGACTGAAATACAATGGGATGGAATGTGATTGAGTGGAGTGGAGTGGAGTGCAGTGGAATGGAATGGAGTGGAGTGGAGTGCAGTGGAGCGGAGTGGAGTGCAGTAGGGTGGAGTGCAAAGGAATGCAGTTCAATGGAATGGAATGGAGTGGAACAGCATGGAATGGAATGGAATGGTGAAAAGAAATTTGAGCTGACATTGTGCCACTGCACTCCAGCCTGTTTGACATAATGAGATCCAGTTGAAAGAAAAAATTCGAATGGAATGGATTGGAATGCAATGGAATGGAATGGAATGGCGTGGAGTGGAGTCAAATGGGGTGGAATATAATGGGAAGGAATGGAATTGAACAGAGTGGAGTAGAGTGGAATGCCGTGGAGTGGAGTGGAATGGAGTGGAATGGAAAGGGATGGAAGAGGTTGAATTGGAGTGGTGTGGAATGGAATGAAGTGTAATGGAATTGAATGGAATGGAGTTGAGTGGAGTGGAAAGGAGTAGAGTGGAGTGAAATGGAATGGAATTTAATGGAATGGAATAGAATGGAATGGTGAAATGAAATGTGAGGTGAGACTGTGCAACTGCACTCAAGCCTGGGTGAAAGAGTGAAATCATGTCAAAAGATTGGAATGGAAGGGAATGGATTGGAAAGGAATAGAAGGGAGTGGAATGGAATGCAGTGGAGTGGAATGGAATGGAATGGAATGGTATGGAATGGAAAGCAATGGAATGGAATGGAATGGGATGGAAAGCATGGATTGGAATGTTGCAATTAAATGTGACCTGAGATTGTGCCACAGCACTTCAGCCTGGGTGACAGAGTGAGATCCTGTTGAAAGAAAATATGGCATGGAATGGATTGGAATGGATTGGAATGGAATGGAGTGGATTGGAGTAGAATGGAGTGGGCAGAAGTAGAGTGGAATGAAGTGGAGTGGAAGGGAGTGGAATGGAAAGGAATGGAGTGTAATGGAGTGGAGTGGGTTGGAATGGAGTGGAGAGGAGTGGAGTGGAATGGGGTGGAATGGAATGAAGTGGAGCAGAGTGGAGTGGAACGGAATGGAATGGAATGGTGAAATGAAATGTCAGCTGAGACTGTGTCACTGCACTCAAGCCTTGGTGACAAAGTGAGATTCTTTCGAAAGAAAGGAATGGAAAGGAATGGAGTGGAATGGAATGAAATAGAAAGGAATAGAGTGGAGAAGAGTGCAGTGCAGTGGATAGGAGTGGAGTGGAATTGACTGGAGTGGAGTGGAGTGGAGTGGAATGGAGTGGAATGGAAAAGAATATAATTAAATGGAATCGAGTGGAGTGGAGGGGAGTGGAGAAGTTTGGAGTGGAATGGAGTGCAATGGAATGGAATGGAATGGAGTGGATTGGAGTGGAGTGGATTGGAGTGGAGTGGAATTTAGTGGAATGGAATGGAATGGAATTGAATGGAATGGAATGGTGAAATGAAATTTGAGTTGAGATTGTGCCACTGCATTCCAGCCAGGGTGACAGTGTGAGATCCTGTCCACAGAAAGGAAAGGAATGAAATGAGGTGGAATGGAACGGAAAGGAATGCACTGGAATGGAATGGCATGGAATGGAGCTAAGTGGAGAAGTTTGGAGAGGAGTGGAGTGGAGTGGAGCAGATGGATTGCAAAGGAATGGGATTTAATGGATTAGAATGAAGTGGAGTGGAGTGGATGGGAATGGAGTGGAGTGGAGTGGAGTAGAGTGGAGTGGAATGGAATGGTACGGAATGGGATACAGTGGAGTGGAGTGGAATGGACAGAGTGACATTCTGTAAAAAGAAAGGAATGGAATGGAATGGAGTGGAGTAGAATCAAGTGGAATTAAATGGATCCTGTTGGAAGAAGGGAATGGAATGGAATGAAGTGGAATGGAATGGAATGAGATGGTGCGGAATGGAATGGAGTGGAGTGGAGTGGAATGGAATGGAGTGGAATATAGTGGAATTCAATGGATTGGAATGGAATGGAATGGTGAAATGAAATGTGAGCTGAGATTGTGCCATTGCACTGCAGTCTGGGTGACAGAGTGAGATCCTATCGAAAAAATGGAATGGAATGGTGTCGAATTTAATGGAATGGAGTGGGGTTGTGTGGAGGAAGGGGAGTTTATTGGAGTGTAGTGGAGTGGAATGGAGTGGAATGGAAATGGAATGGAATGGAATGGATTGGAGTGGAGTGGATTGGACTGGAGTGGAACGGAGTAGAACAGAATGGGATGGAATGGAAAGGAATGGACTGGTGTGAATTGGAGTGGAGCGGAGTGAAGTGGAATGGAGTTGAATGGAATGAGATGAAATGGAATGGAGTGGAGTGGACTGCAGTGAAGTGGAGGCGAATGGAATGTAGTGGAGTGCAGTGGAGTGGAGTGAAATAGAATGGAAAGGAATGGAATGAAATGGGTAAATGAAATGTGAGCTGATAATGTGCCACTGCACTGCAGCCTGGGTGACAATGTGAGATGCTATCAAAAGAAAGGAGTGGAATGGAAAGGAGTGGAATGGAACGGATTGAAATGGATTGGAATGGAGTGGATTGGAGGAGTGGAGATGAATAGAGTTGATAGAATGGATTGGAAAGGAATGGGATGGAATGGAATGGAATAGCGTGGAGTTCAGTGGAGAGGAGTGGACTGCAGTGGAATGGAATGGCATGAAATGGAATGCAATGGAATGGTGAAATGAAATGTGATCGGAGATTTTGCCACTGTAATCCAGCCTGTGTGACAGAGTGATTTCCTGTTGAAAGAAAGGAGTGGAATGGAAAGGGAAGGAGTGGTGGAGCAGAGTGGAGTGGATTGGAGTGGAATATGGTAGAATGGAATGGGATAGAGTGGAATGAAATGGAGTGGATTGGATTGGAGTGGAGTGGAATGGAATGGAGTGGAATGGAATGGGATGCAATGGAATGGACTGGAGTGGAATGGAATGGAAAGGAGTGGATTGGAGTGCAGCGGAATGGAGTGGAGATCAATGGAGTGGAGTGGATTGGATTGGAATGTAGCGAAATCGAATGGAATGGAGTGTAATGGAATGGAGGGGAGTGGAATGGAGTGGAGTGGAGTGGAGTGTAATTCAAAGGGATGGAATGGAAGGGAGTGGAGTGGAATGAAGTGCAATGAAGTGGAATGGAATGTAATGGAATGGAATGGAGTGGAGTGGAGTGGATTGGAATTCAACAGAATGGAATGGAGTGGAGTGGAGTGGAATGGAGTAGAATGGAAAGGGATGGAATGGAGTGGAGTGGAGTTGAATGGAATGTAATGGAAAGGAATGTAGTAGAATGGAGTGTATTTGAGTGGAATCAAATGGAATGGAATGGAATGGAAAGGAATGGAATGGACAGTAATGGAATGGAATGCAATGGAATGGAATGCAACAAAAGGCAATGGAATGGAATGGTGAATTGAAATGTGAGCTGTGATTGTGCCACTGCATTCCAGCCTGGGTAACAGAGTGAGATCCTGTCGAAAGAAAGGAATGGAATAGAATGGAATGGAGTGGAGTGGAGAGGAGTGGAGTGGAGTGGAGGGGACTTTAATGGAGTGGAGTGGAATGGGATGGAGTGGAATGGAATGGAGTGGAGTAGAGTGAAGAGGAGTTGAATGGAGTGTAATGGAAAGGGATGGAATGGAATGGAGTGTAGCAGAGCGGAGAGGAGCTGACTAGAATGGAATTGAATGGATTGGAGTAGAGTGGAGTGGAGTGGAGTGGAGTTTAGTGGAATGGATGTAACAGAATGGAAAAGACTGGAATGGAATGATGAAATGAAATCTGACCTGAGATTATGCCACTGTGCTGCAGCTAGTGTGACAGAGTGAGATCTTGTTGAAAGAATGGAAAGGAGTGGAATGGAATGGAACAGAGAGGAGTGGTGAGGAGTGGGGTGGAGCAGAATGGAGTGGATTGGAATGGGATAGAATGGAGTGGAATGGACGTCAGTGAGGTGGAGCGGATTGGAATTAGTTGGGATGGAATGGAATGCAGTATAGTGGAGTGGAGTGGAATGGAATGGAATGGAATAGAATGGTGAAATACAATGTGAGCTGAGATTATGCCACTCCACTTCAGCCTGGGTGACGGAGTTAAATCGTGTTGAAAGAAAGGAATGGAATGGAAAGAGATGGAATTTAATGGAGTGAAATGGAGAGGAGGGGATTGGAGTGGAGTGGAATGGAGTGGAATGGGGTGGAATGGAGTGCATTTTAGTATAGTGGAGTGGAGTGGAAAGGAATGGAATGGAATGGAGTGGAAAGCAATTGAGTGGAGTGGAATGTAGTGGAATGGTATGGAATGCAGTGGAGTGTAGGAGAGTAGAGTGGACTGTAGCAGAGTGGAATGGAGTGCAAAGGAATGGGATTGAATGGAATAGAATGTAGTGGAATGGAATGGAGTTCAGTGGAGTGGGACGGAGTGGAGTGGAGTGGAGTGGAATGGGATAGGATGAGATGGAATGCAGTGGAGAGAAGAGGAGTGGAGTGGAATGGAGTGGAATGGAATGGAATGGAATGGAATGGAATGGAATTGTGAAATGAAATGTGAGCTGAGGTTGTGCCACTGCACTCTAGCCTGGGTACCGAGTGAGATCCTGTGGAAAGAAGAAATGGAATGGAATGGAGTGGAATGTAATGGAAAGTACTGGACTGCAATGGAGTTCAGTGGAATGGATTGCAGTGCAGTGGAGTCGTGTGGAATGGAATTGAGTGGAATGGAATGGGATGGAATGGAATGGAATGGATTTGATGGTAGTGGTGTGGAGTGGATTGGAGTGGACAGGATTGGAATGGAATGGAGTGGAGTGGCGTGGAGGGGAGTAGAGTGAGTTGGAGTGTAGAGGAATAGAATGGAAAGGCATGGAAAGGAATGGAAGGGAAAGGAATAGAATGGAATTGAATGGTGAAATGAAATCTAAGCTGAAATTGTGGCACTGCACTCCAGCCTGGGTGACAGAGTGAGATCATGTCGGAAGAAATGTAAGGAATGGAATAGAGTGGAATGGAAAGCAATAGAATGGAATGGGGGACGGAATTGAGTGGAGTGGCATGGAATGGAATGGAATGCAATGCAATGAAATTGAATGGAATGGTGAAATCAAATGTGAGCTGAGATTTTGCCACTGCACTCCAGCCTGGATGATAGAGTGAGATCCTGTGGAAAGAAAGGAATGTAATGGATTGGAGTGTAATGAAACGGAATGGAGTGGAATGGAGTGGAGAGGAGTGGAATGGAATGGAATTGAATAGAATGCAGTGGAGTGGAGTGGACTGGAGTGGTGTGGAGTGGAATGGAGTGGTGTGGAGTGGAATGGAGTGGAATGGAATGGTTTAGAATGGAGAGGTATGGAGTGGAGTGACGTAGAGGGGATTGGAGTAGAGTGGAGTGGAATGGAGTGGATGGGAATGGGATGGAATGGAATGAAGTGGAGTGGCGTGAGGTGGAGTGGAGTGTAATAGAGAAGAATGGAATGGAGAGAAGTGGAGTGGGGTTGAATGTAGTGGAAAGGAAGGGAAGTGAATGAATGGTGATATTTAATCAGAGCTGAGATTGTGTCACTGAACTTCAACCTGGGTGACAGAGAGATCCTTCTGAAAGAAAGGAATGGAAAATAATGGAGTGGAACGGAATGAAACGGAATACAATGGATTGGAGTGGAGCGAAGTGGAGTGGAGTGGAATAGATTGGAATGGTACATGATGGAATGGAATGGAGTGGAGTGGAGTGGAGCTGAATGCTTTGGAATAGAATGGGATGGAATTGAATGCAATGGAGTGGAGTGGAGTGGAATGGAATGGAATGGAATGGAGTGGAATGGTAAAATGAAATGTGATCAGGGATTCTGCCACTTCACTTCAGCCTAGGTGACAGAGTGAGACCCTGTTGAAAGAAAAGAATGGAATGGAATGGAGAGGAGTGGAGTGGAGAGGAATTGAGTGGAAAGGAGTGGAATGGAATGGGATAGAATGCAATGGAATGGAGTGGAGCTGAGTGGAGGGGAGTGGATTGCAGTGGAGTGGAGTGGAGAGGAATGGAATGGGATGGAATGGAATGCAATGGAGTTGAGACACGTGGAGTGGAGTTGAGTGGAGTTGAGTGGAATGGAGATGTATAGAATCAGATGGAATGGATTGCAGTGGAATGGAGTGGAGTGGAATGGACTAGAATGGAATGGAGTGTATTGGAGTTGAGTGGTGTGTAGTGGAGTGGAATGGAATTGACTAGAGTGGAGTGGAATGCAATGGAGTAGAATGGAATGGATTGGAACGGAATGGAGTGGCATGGAACAGAATGGAATGGAGAGGAATGGAATGCAATGGAATGGAATGGAATGGAATGCTGAAATGAAATGTGAGCAGAGATTGTGTTACTGCACTGCAGCTCCATTCCATTCCATTCCATTCCATTCCATGAAACTCCATTCCATTCAATTCCAATCAATTCCAGTCCACTCCACTCCACCTGATTCATCTCCACTCCTCTCCATTTAACTCCACTCCATTCCATTCCATTCCATTCCACAACATTCCATTCCATTCCAATCCATTCAATAAGGTAAACTCCATTACACTCCACTCCACTCCACTCCTCTCCATTCCAATCCACTCCATGCCATTGCATTCCACTACAAACCATTCCATTCCATTCCACGACATTCCATTCCATTACACTCCTCTCTACTCCACTCAATACCAATCCATTCAATTCCAATCCATTCCACTCCACTCCATTCCATACCAGTCCACTCCACTCCATTCCACTCCACTCCATTGCACTCCACTCCATTCGATACCACCCTACTAAACTAGACTCCACTCCATTCCACTCCACTCCATTCCATTGCATTCCATTCCACATCATTCCATTCCATTCCAATCCATTCAATAAAGTACACTCCATTACACTCCACCCCACTCCACTCCACTCCTCTCCACTCAAATCCATTCCATGCCATTGAATTCCACTCCAAAGCGTTCCATTCCATTCCACTGCATTCCATTCCACTCCATTACACTCCACTCAATTCCAATCCATTCAATTACAATTCATTCCAATCCACTCCATTCCATTCCACTCCACTCCACTCCATTCCATTCCACTCCACTGCATTCCACTCCATTCCATACCACTCTACTAAACTAGACTCCACTCCACTCAACTCCACTCCACTCGATTCCATTTAATTCCATTCCACATTATTCCATTCCATTCCAATCCATTCCAGTAAACTACTCTCCATTACACTCCACTTCACTCCACTCCACTCTAATCCATTCCATGCCATTGCATTACACCCCAAACCATTCCATTCCATTCCACTGCATTCTATTCCATTCCATTACACTCCATTCCACTCCACTCAATTTCAATCCATTCCACTCCACTCCATTCCATTCCACTCCACTCCACTCATTTCCATTCCACTCCATTACACTGCACTCCATTCCATTCCATTCCAGTGCTTTTCACTCCATACAATTACACTCCACTCCACTCCATTCTTCTCCACTCCACTCCAATCCCCTCCTTTCAACTCCATTCCACCCTATTCCTCGTCATTCCATTATATTCCACTCCATTCCATTCCATTACACTCCATTGCATTCAATTCCAATCAATTCCAGTCCGTTCCACTCCTCTCCACTCCATTCCATTCCATTCCATTCCTTTACACTCCATTCCAGCCCATTCCACTCAATCCCACTGCACTCTGCTCCATTCCACTCCATTTCCCTCCATTCTATTCCATTCCTTTCTAGTGCATTCCACTCCATTCCATTCCATTCCGTTATACTCCACTCCACGCCATTGCATTCCATTCCATTCCATTCCATTCCTTACACTCCATTGCACTCCACTCCATTCCACTCCACTGCATTCCATTCCATTGCATTCCATTACACTCCATTGCGCTCCACTCCTTGCACTCCCTTCCACTCCATTCCAGTATACTCCAATCCAATATCTTTCATTCCATTCCACTGCACTCCAATCCATTCGATTCCTGTCTCTTGCTGTCCACTCCATTCCATTCCACTCCACGTCATCCACTCCATTCCATTCCATCCCACTTCAATACATTCCATTTGATTCTAATCCCTTACACTCCACTCCATTCCATTCCACTCCACTCCACTCCATTCCATTTACTTCCACTCCATTCCACTCCACTCCATTCCACTCCTCTCCATTACATTCCATTCCACTCCACTCCATTCCACTCCTCTCCATTACATTCCATTCCACTCCACTCCTCTCTCCTCCACTTCACTCCATTGCACTCCACTCCACTCTAATCTATACCATTCTATTTCTGTCCACTCCACTCCATTCCAATCCATTCCACTCCATTCCAATCTACTCCACTTTATTGCATTCCATTGCATTCCATTCCATTCCACTCCATTCCAGTCCATACCACTATATGCCACTCCACTTCACTCCATTCCTCTGAATTCCAATCCACTCCACACCACTCCATTCCACTCCACTCCATTCCACTCCACTCCTCCCCACTCCATTCCATTAAACTCCAATCCAGTCCGCTCCATTCCATTAAACTCCAATCCAGTTCACTCCATTCCATTCCAATCCATTCCAGTCTACTCCATTTCATTCCACTCCACTCACCTCCACCCCATGCCACTCCATTCCTTTCCACTCCATTCAATTCCTCTCCTTTCCCCTCCACTCCATCTCATTCCACTCCACTCCACTCCAATCCATTCCATTCCATTCCACACCATTCCATTACATTCTGCTCTACTCCATTCCGTTCCACTGAATTCCACTCCAATCCATTCCATTCCATTCCATTCAACTCCATTCCACTGCACTCAACTGCATTGCACTCCACAATACTCTAATCCATTCCATTACTTTCCACTCCATTCTATTCCACGCCACTCCACTCCACTCCACTCCACTCCATGCCACACCACTCCATTACATTACATTCCAATGCATTCCATTCCACTGCATTCAATTCCAGCACACTCCGTTCCAGTCAACTCCACTCCATTACAATGCACTCCAGTCTTCTCCACTCCACCCCTTTCCATTCCACTAAACTCCATTCCATTCCACTCCACTGCATTCCATTCCATTCCATTGCACAGCACTCCAATCCACTCAACTTCAATCAAATCCATTCCGTTCCATTCCACTCCATTCCACTCGAATCCGCTGCATCCCACTCCAATCCACTCCACTCCAATCCATTCAATTGCACTGCTTTCCGCTCCACTCCATTCTATTCCACTCCATTCCATTCCTTTCCATTCCACTCCATTCCATTCCAATCCACTCCAGTCCGTATCATTTCACTTCACTCCTTTCCATTCTTCTCCACTTCACTCCATTCCACTCCATTCCATTCCACTCTACTCCATTCCATTACATTCCTTTCCATTCCATTCCATTCCACTCCACTCTATTCCATTCCACTCCATTGAATTCCACTCCACTCCACTCCAATCTACCCCACTCCATTCCATTCCACTGCACTCCATTCTATTCCATTCCATTCCACTCTATTGCAATCCACTGCAATCCACGCCATTACACTCCGTTCCAATCTACTCAACTTCACTCCAGTCAATCGCACTCCATTCCACTCTACTCCGTTCCTTTCCACTCCATTCTTTTCCGTTCCATTCCACTACATTCCATTCCATTTCACTCCACTCCACTCCATTGCATTCCAATCCACTCGACTCCATTCCTCTCCCCTCCGCTCCATTCCATTACACTCTACTCCATTCCATTCCATTTCACTCCATTCTTCTCCATTCCATTCCACTCTACTCCATTCAGTTCCATTTCACTCCATTCTATTCCACTCCATTCTACTCTATTCCACTCCATTTCACTCCACTGCACTCTGTTCCACTCCACTCGACTGCATTCCACTCCACTCCACTGCATTGGAATTCCATTCCATTCCACTTCACTCTACTCCATTCCACTCCCATCCACTCCCTTCCAATACATTTCATTACATTATATATTCCCCCATTCCATTCCACTACATTCCACTCTATTTCACTCCACTCAACTCCACTGCACCACATTCCATTCCACTCCACTCCATTCTATTCCTCTACACTCCTTTGCATTCCTTTCCATTCCACTACACTCCCGTCCTTCCCCTCAACCTCACACAAATCCATCCCATTCCAATCCTATCCATTCCATGCCAATCCGTTACACCCAGTCCGCTCCACTCCACTCCATTTAATTACATTCCATTGTATACCACTCCATTCCATTCAACTCCACTGTATGCCATTCCTCTACACTCCATTCCACTCCACTCCATTCCATTCCATTCCACCCTACTCCATTCCATTCCATTCCAATACATTCCATACACTCCACTCCACTCCACTGCACTCCACTCCATCCACTCCGTTCCATTCCACTACATTCCTCTCCACTCCATTCCATTCCACTTCATTCCATTCCTTTCCATTCCACTCCGTTTCTTTCAGTAAAACTCCACTCCACTTCGTTCCATTCCACTTTACACCACTCCTTTCCACTCCACTCTAGTCCACTCCACTCCACTCTAGTCCACTCCACTCCACCCCACTCAATGCCATTTCACTCTACTCCATTCCATTGCATTCAATTCCATTCCACTCGACTCCACTCCACTCCATTATAGTCCATTACTCTACATTCCACTCCATTCAAGTCCATTCAACTCCATTAGACTCCACTCCACTCCATTCCATTCCATTCTACTGCACTCCACTCCCCTCCAATCCACTGCATTCCATTCCACTTCACTCCTTTCCATTCCATTCCATTCCTTTCATTTCCATTCCACTCCTTTCATTTCCTTTCCACTGCATTCCGTTCCACTCTAACTACTCCACTTCATTTCACTCCACTCTACTCCACTCCACTTTGCTCCACTCCACTTTATTCCATTCCACTTCAGTCGACTCCATTCTGTTCCATTCCATTCCACTCCATTCACCTCGATTCCACACCATTACACTCCATTTCAATCCACTCCACTCCACTCCAGTGTTTTGCATTTCACTACAATTCACTCCATTCCATTCCATTCCATCCAATCCATTCCACTCCACTCCATTCCATTCCACTCCACCCTACTCCATTCCATTCCACTCCGTTCCACTCCACTCTTGTGTATTCCACTCCATTCCATGCCATTCCTTTACATTCCACGCCACTCCATTCCATTCCACTCCACTCCATTCCATTCATTTTTCTTCCACTACCCTCCACTCCACTCCACTGTGTTCCAATGCATGCCATTCCTCTCCATTCCACTCCACTCCACTGCGTTCCAATGCATGCCATTCCTCTCCATTCCACTCCACTCCATTCCATTCAATTCCACTTCACTCCACTCTATGTGACACCAATGCTTTCTGCACCACTCAGCTCCATTACATTCCAATCCACTCCACTACATTCCAATCCATTCCACCCCATTCCGCTGCACTCTGCTCTATTCCATTCCAATTCATTCCTCTCCAATACACTCCACTCCACTTCATTCCACTCTATTCCACTCCATTCCACTCCATTACAGTCCACTCCACTCCACTCCGTAACATTCCATTCCACTGCAACCGATTCCACTCGATTCCTATCCATTCCACTCCTCTCCGCTCCATTCCACACCACTCCGCTACATTACAATCCATTCCACTACATTACCCTCCTATCCACTCCATTCCATTGAATTCCATTCCATTCCATTCCATTCCATTCCATTCCACTCCTTTACACTCCGATCCACTCCATTCCACTCCACTCCACTCCATTCCATGCCATACCATTCCATTCCATTCCAACTATTGCATTTTATTTCTCTGCATTCCTTTCCATTCTACCCCATTCCAAGACTTTGAACTCCACTGCACTCCATTCCATTCCATTCCTCTTCATTCCAGTCCATTCTAATCTGTTCCACCTTTTTATTCCTGTCAATTCAACTCCATTCCAATCCATTACACTCAATTCCATTTCCTTGCACTCCTCTCCACTCAACTGCATTTCACTGCAATGCACTCCACTCCTCTCCATTCCAGTCCACTCCATTCCACTCCTGCACATTTCATTGTAGTACATTCCGCTCCAATCCATCCAGTCGAATCCAATCCATTCCACTACACTCCACTGCATTCCATTCCATTTCATTCTTCTCCATTCCAATCCATTCAAATCTACTCCATTCCACTCCATTCCAATCCACTACTCTCCACTCCATTCCATTCCATTCCACTCAACTCCATTCCACTACACTCCACTTAATTCCACTCCACTCTACTCCATTTCATTACATTCTATTCCACTTCATTCCATTCCACTCCACTCCACTCCATTCCACTTCATTCCACTCCACTCCACTCCACTCCATTCCTTTGCAGTCCACTCGATTACATTTAATTCCATTCCATTACCCTCCATGCCATTACACTGCACTCCATTCCAAACCACAACACTCCATTCCACTCCACTCCACTTCATTTCACTGGACTCCACTCCATTCCAATCCACTGTACTCCATTCTCTTCCATTCCATTCCACTGCACTCCATTCCACTCCTCTTCATTCCATTGCATTCCACTCCATTAAATGCCGTGGCATTCCACTCTAATCCATTCTACTCCACTCAGTTCCACTGCTCTCCATTCTATTCGAATCCATTCCATGCTTATCCACTATATTCCACTCCACTCCACTTCGTTCCACTCCACTGCTTTCCATTCCACTCTATTCCATTCCACTCCACTCCTCTCATTCCATTCCACCCCTTTCGATTCCACTCCACTCCACTCCACTCTTTCCATTCCACTCCATTTTATTCGATTCGATTCCATTGCATTCCATTCCATTCCAATCCATTCCACTCCATTCCACATCACTCCACTCCAATCCATTCCCCTATTTTCCACTCCATTCCATTCCTCTCCATTCCACTGCATTTCAGTCCATTCCATTCCATTCCATTCCATTCCATTCCCCTCCACTCCACTCCTTCCCACTGCAATCCCGTCCATTCCACTCCACGCCACTCCTTTCAATTCCATTCCATTCCACTCCATTCCATTCCATTCCCCTCTGATCCATTCCACTCCAATCCTTTCCACTCCACTCCATTCAATTTCATTCCACGACAATCCACTACATTCCACTCTGATGCACTCCTATCCATTCCATTCCGTTCGACTGCACTCCATTCCACTACACTCTATTGCATTGCATTCCACTACATTCCATGTCATTGTATTCTACTCCACTCCATTCCACTCCAATCTATTCCACTCCACTCCATACTATTCCAATCTATTCCATGCCACTCCACCAAATTCCACTTCACTGCACTCCATTCCAGTCCACTACATTCCATTCCACTCCATTCGATTCCATTCCACTCCACTCCCTTCCATTCCATTCCACTAAACTCCACTTCACTCCACTCCACTCCATTGCATTCCATTCCACTCCACTCGATTCCATTCCACGCCATTCCTTTCATACCATTCCACTCCATTCCATTCCATTCTACTCCACTCCAATCCATATAATTACACTCCACTCCACTCCATTCCACTGCACTCCACTCCATTCCATTCCATTCTACTCCATTTCATTCCATTCCATTCCACTCCATTCCTCTCCACTCTATTCCACTCCATTCCACTCGATTCCAGTCCACTCACTCCACTCCACTTTATTCCATGGCATTCCAGTGCACTCCACTCCATTCCAATTCATTCTACTCAATTCAATTCCAGTCAGCTCCACTCCAATCCACTCCATTCCATTTAATTGCACTCAATTCCATTCCACGCCATTCCACTTGACTCCTCTCCATTCCACTCCACTCCATCCCATTCCATTCCTCTGTGTTCCATTCCCCTCCATTCTACTCCACACCTTTCCATTACATTCCACTCAACTCCACTCCACGACATTGCCCTCCATTAGACTCTACTCCATTCCATTCCAATCCATTCCTTTCCTTTCTATTCCACTCCATTCCATTCAATTCCTCTGCACTCCACTCCATTGCATTCTACTCCACTTCACTGTTTTCAACTCCACTGCAGTCCATTCCATTCGACACTACTCCATTCCATTCATTCCATTACACTCCATTCCACTCCACTCCAGTCCACTACATTCCACTCCGTTCCACTCCATTCCATTCCTCTCCACTGCACTCCACTCCAGTGCTTTCCATTCCAATGCACTTCACTTCATTCCACTCCAATCCAATTCACTACACTCCAATACATACCCCTCCACTCCACTCTACTTCAATCCACTCCATTTAATTCCACTCCATTTAATTCCACTCCATTCCATTCCACACAACTCCATTCCACCCCACTCCATTCCATTCCTTTCCACTCCAGTGTACTCCATTCCAATCCAGTCCATTCCACTCCAATCCACTCCAGTCCCTTCCATTCCTTTCCAAACCACTCCACTCCATTCTAATCCATTTCACTACATTCCACTGCACTCCGTACCATTCCATTCCTTTCCATTCCAGTCCTGTCCACACCACTCCACTCCATTCCACTCCACTCTACTCCAATCCTTGCCATTCCATTCCATTCCAGTCCATTCATGACATTCCATTCCTTTCCATTCCATTCCACTCCATTTCAGGCCATTCCACTCCAATCTATTAAATTCCATTGCATTCCACTCCATTCCATTCCATTCCATTCCATTCCATTCCATTCCACTCCATTCCAGTCCATTCCATTCCATTCCTCTCCTATCAAATCCTTTCCAGTCCGTTCCATTCTACTCCATTGCACTCCACTCCGTTCCATTCCATTACAATTCACTTCACTCTACTCCATTCCATTCCACTCCATTCTTTTCTTCTGCATTCCATTACACTCCATTCCACTCCACTCCATTCCATTCCTTTCCTCTTCACTCCACTACATTCCATTACTATCCATCCCACTCCACTCCGTTCCATTCCACTCCACTCCACTGCATTCCACTCCGCTTCGCTCCAATAAATTCCAATAGACTCCATTCCATTACAGTCTACTCCATTCCATTCTATTCAATTCCTCTTGATTCCACTCCACTCCATTCCACTCCATTCCACTCCATTCGACTGCATTCCCGTCCAATTCACTCCACTCCATTCCATTCCCTTCCACTCCATTCCACCCCATTCCATTCCGTTCCACTGTTTTCCACTCCACTCCACTCCATTCCACTCCATCCACTCCATTCCATAAAATTTCATTCCATTCCAATCCATTCCATTTCATTCCACTCCAATCTATTCCATTCCTCTCCATTCCAGTCCATTCCTCTCCACTCCGCTCCATTCCATTCCATTCAATTCCATTCCAGTCCATTATAATCCATTCCTCTCCACTCTGCTCCAATCAACTCCATTTCCCTGCATTCCATTCCATTTCACTGCATTCCACTCCTCTCCCTTCCATTATATTACACTCCACTCCACTTCATTCCATTCAATTCCAATCCAGTCCACTCTACTCCATTCCATTCCTCTCCACTCTATGCCATTCCACCTCATTTCATTCCTGTCTTTCCACCCCACTCTGCTCCATTGCACTCCACTGCAATCCACTCCATTCCATTGCATTCAATTCCATTCAATAGCATTCAATTCCATTCCATTCCATTCCATTCCATTCCACTCCACTCCACTGCATTCCATTCCACTCCCCTCGATTCCGCTTCATTCACTTCCACTCTACTCCATTCCATTCAATTCGTTTTCACTCTAATCCACTGCATTGCACTCCACTCCACTCCAATCTATACCATTGCATTCCACTGCATTCCACTCCAATCAATGCCATGGCATTCCACTCCACTGCATTCCACTCCACTCCAATCCACTCCACTCCATTCTATTCCAATCTATTACATGCCACTCCACTATTTTCCACTCCACTCCACTCCGTTCCACTCCACTCCTTTCAATTCCTGTCCATTGCATTCAACTCTACTCCACTAAATTCTATTCCATTCCACTCGATTTTATTCCTTTCCATTCCATTGCATTCCATTCCATTCCAATCCAATCCACTCTATTCTCTTTCAATCCACTCCACTCCATTCTATTGCATTCCATTCCATTCCATTCTACTCCATTCCACTGCAATCCTTGCCGTTGCATTCCATTCCATTCAATTCCACTCCACTCCATTCCAATCCAATCCACTACGTTCCACTCTACTCCTTTCAATTCCATTCCATTCCACACCATTCCACTCTTCTCCATTCCACTCCACTCCATTCCATTCCACTCCATTCCATTCCACAACATTCCATTCCAATCCATTATACTCCATTCCCCTCCACTCCACTACAATCCACTCTGATCTACTCCACTCCATTCCATTCAATTCCACTGTACTCCATTCCACTCCACTACATTGCTTTGCATTCCACTCCATTTCATGCCATTGCATTCCATTCCACTCCATTCAACTCCACTCTTTTCCACTTCCCTCCATTCTATTCCAATTCATTCCATGCCACTCCACCAAATTCCACCCCACTTAACTCCATTCCACTCCACTCCATTCCATTCCAATCCATTGCATTCCACTCCACTCCATTCCATTCTATTCCATTCCACTCCATTTTATTATATTCCATTCCATTCCATTCCATTCTATTCCATTCCAATCCATTCCATTCCATTCCATTCCATTCCAATCCATTCCAGTCCATTATACTCCATTCAACTTCACTCCACTCAATTCAATTTCAATGCATTTCATACCACTCCATTTCATTCCACTCCACTCCATTCCATTCCACTCTACTCCATTCCATTCCATTACACTGCACTCCACTTCATCCACTCAACTCTACTCCACTCCACTCCATTCCCTTCAACTCGATTCCACTATGTTCCACTCCACTCCACTCCATTCAATTCCATTCCACTCCACTCCACTCCACTCCATTCCACTCCACTCCACTCCCCTCCACTCCAATCCTCTCCATTCCCTGCCATACCATTCCACTCCACTCCATTCCTCTGTACTCCACTCCATCCAATCCAGTCCACTCCAATCCATTCCATTTCCTTCCACTCCACTCCTTTCCAATCCATTCCACCCCAAACCACTCCTCTACACCCATTCAATTCCATTCCATTCTTTTCCACTCCATTCCATTCCATTCCAATGTACTCCATTCCTCTCCAGTTCATTCCACACCATTCCATTTTTTTCCTTTCCATTCCACTCAATTCCATTCTATTCCACCTCAGTCCACTCCACTGCTCTCCACTCTACTCCATTCCACTCCATTGCATTCACTCCATTTCACTCAACTCCATTCCACTCCAATCAGCCTCACTCCCCTCCACTCAAATCCATTCCACTCCTCTCCATTCTGCAACTCTGCATTCCATTTCTTTCCTTTCAACTCAATTCCACTCCACTCCAGTTCATTCCACTCCACTCCAATCCATTACATTCCACTCCACTCCTCTTTATTCCACTCCACTCCACTCCATCCCACTCCACTCAATTCCACTCCACTCCATTCCATTCCATTCCATTCTGTTCCACTCTATTCCATTCCACTCCACTCCATTCCAGTCCACACCACTCCATTCCACTCCACTCTAATCCACTCCACTCAACTCAACTCCATTCAGTTCCACTCCATTTCGTTCCATTCCACTATACTTCATTCCATTCCACTGCACGCCACTCCACTCCACTTCACTCCATTCCATTCCACTCCATTCCACTACACTCCATTCCATTGCATTCCTTTCCATTCAAATGCATTCCATTTCATTCCACTCTATTCCATTCCTTTCCAATCCTTTCCATTCCACTACATTCCATTGCACAACACTCCTCTCCTCTCCACTCCCCTCCACTCCAATTAATGCCACTGCATTCCACTCCACACCATTCCTTTCCATTCAATTCCTCTCAAATCCATTCGACTCCACTCTGCTCCACTCCACTCCAGTCCACTCATTTCCATTACATCCCATTCCATTCCAGTTCATTCGAGTCCACTCCACTTCATTCAACTGAAATCCACTCCATTCCATTCCATTATTCTCCATTCCATTCCTCTTCATCCCATTCTATTCCACTTCACTTCACTCCATTCCATTCTTCTGCACTCCACTCTATTCCTCTCCACTTCACTTCTCTCAAATCCACTCTGCTCAATTCCATTCCATTCTATTTCATTCCTCTCCTCTCCATTCCTTTCCTTTCCTTTACATTCCATTAAAGTACATTCCATTTAATTCCTTTCCATTTCAATCCATTAAACTCCGCTGCATTCCATTTTTTCCACTCCACTCCACTCCACTACATTGCATTCCATTCCACTCCACTCCATTCCGTTCCACTCCAATCCACACCACTAAATTACATTCCATTCCACTCCATTCCATTCCATTCCATTCCACTCCACTCCATTCCATTCCACGCCACTCCACTCCATTCCACTCCACTCCACTCCATTCCACTCCACTCCACTCCCTTCAATTCCGTTCCATTCAATTCCATTCCACTGAATTCCATTCCATTCCGTTCCACTCCACTCTACTCCAATCAATTCCACTGGATTCCATTCCATTCCATTCCAATCCACTCCATTCCATTCCATTCCACTCCACTCCATTCCATTTCATTCCACTCCACCCCACTCCACTCCTTTCCATTCCACTCCATTACACTCCACTCCTCTCCATTCCATTCTATGCCACTCCATTGTACTTCACTCCACTCCATTCCATTCCTTTCCATTTCATTCCATTCGATTCCATTCAATTCGATTCCATTCCATTCCATTCCACTTCATTCCATTCCATTTCTTTCAATTTCATTCCATTCCAACACGTTCCACTCCACTCCACTCCAATCCAAATCCATTCCATTCCACTCCACTTCAATCTATTCCATTCCATTCCACTCTATTCCATTCCACTCTACTCCATTAAACTCCACTCCATCCACTCTACTCCATTCCATTCATTCCATTCCTTTCCACTCCCTTTCATTCCACTCAATTCCAATCCAGTACACTCCACTTCATACCACTCCACTCTCTCCAATCAAAGCCAGTTCTCTCCAATCAACTCCATCCCATTCCACTCAAGTCCACTCCACTCCTGTCCATTCCATTTCACTCTATTCCACTCTATTCAATTCCATTCCACTCCTCCCTATTCCATTCAACACCATTCCATTCCTCTCCATTCCACTCCACTCCTTTCCATTCAATTGCACTGCACTCCACTGCACTCCACTCCACTCCATTCCATTCAACTCATCTCCACTCCAATAAAGCCCATTCCGTTCCAGTCCACTCCATTACATTCCACTTTATTCCATTCTATTCCAATCCACTTCATTCCATTCCATTCCTTTCCACTGCATTCCATTACATTCCACTACTCTCCATTCCATTCCACTACACTCCATTGAATTCCATTCCAGGCGACTGCATTACATTCCACTCCACTCCATTCCCATCCATTCCACTCCACTCCATTCCATTCCACTATACTCCATTACATTCTATTCAATTCCACTGCGTTCCAATCAATTCCATTACACTCCATTACACTCCGTTACACTCCATTCCAGTGCAATCCAGTCCCCTCTACTGCAGTACACTCTATTCCACTGTATTTCATTGCTCTCCACTCCACTCCATTCCATTACATTGCTTTCCATTCCACTCCATTCCGTTCCATTACACTCATTTCCATTCCCTTCCATTCCACTCCATTCCATTCAATTCCACTCCACTCCACTGCATTCTATTCCTTCCATTCCATTCCACTCCACTCTACTCTACTCCACCCCTCTCTATTCCATTGCACTCCATTCCATTCCACTAAAATCCACTCTGCTCCACTCCATTCCTCTCCTCTCGATTCCACTCTATTTCACTCCAATGCATTCCAATCCACTCCACTCAATTCCATTCCACTCCAATCCATTCCGTGCTATTCCACTCCACTCCACTCCATTCAATTACATTCCACTGCATTCCATTCTATTCTATTCCATTTCATTCCACTCCACTCCTTCCCATTCCACTCCACTCAATTCCACTCCATTCCACTCCACTCCACTTCACTCAAATCCATTACATTCCATTCCACTCCATTCCAGTCTACTTCATTCCATTCCAGTCCACACCAGTCCATTCCATTCCATTTCATTCCACTGGACTCAATTCCAGTCCACTCCATTCCTCTACATTCCTTTGCACTCCACTCCACTCCATTCTATTTCTTTCCACTCCATTGCACTCCACTCCATTTCATTCCATTCCAATCCACTGCACTCCAGTCTAGTCCATTCCACTCCATTCCACTCCACTGCACTCCATTCGATTCCATTAAACTGCTCTACACTCCTCTGCACTCAATTCCACACCATTCCACTGAACTGAACTCCAATCCACTCCAATCCACTGCATTCCATTTCACTCCATTCCATTCCACTATATTCATCTCCACTCCTCTCCATTCCTGTTAACTCCATTCCAATCCATTCCATTCCACACCACTCCACTCCATTCCACTACACTCCACTGCATTCCACTCCACTGCACTCCAGTACATTGCGTTGCATTCCTATCAATTCAATTCCAATGCATTCCACTCGATTCCACCTCACTCCACTAAAATCGATTCCATTCCATTCTATTCCACTCCACTCCAATAGAATCCATTCAAGTCGAATCCACTCCATTCCAATGCACTTCACTCGACACCACTCTACTCCACTCAACTCCATTCCATTAAATTCCGATACACTGCATAACATTGCATTCCATTCCACTCCACTCCTCTCCACTCCATTACATTACACTGGATTGCACTTCACTCCATTCCATTCCACTCCATTATATTCCATTGCATTCCACTCCATTCCATTCAATTTCATTCCTCTCCATTCCTTTCCATTACACCCCTTTCGACTCTAATAAACTCATATCCCCTCCATTCCATTCCATTCCATTCCACTCTGCTTCATTCCCATCCTTTCTATTCCATTGAATTCCACTGCATTCTATTCCACTCCATTCCACTGCATACCCCTTCACGCCTCTCAACTCCAATCCACTCCCATATATTCTTTTCCACTCCATTCCATTAAACTCTTTTCCACTCCACTCCACAATACTCCACTAAAATCTATTAGATCCGATTCCATTCAACTCCATTCCACTCCTCCTCAATCCAATTTACGCCACCCCACTCCATTCAACCACACTCCCATCCATTCCATTTCATTCCACTCCATTCCATTCCACTCCACTCCATTCCATTCCACACCACTGCATTCCACTCCATTCCACTCCACTTCTCTCCACTCAACTCCATTCCATTCCGTTCCATTCCACTCCATTCCACTCCAAACCATTCCATTACACTCCATTCCAGTCCACTCCACTCCACTCCACTGCACTCCACTCCATTCTATTCCTTTCCACTCCACTCCATTCCTTTGCATTCTACTCCAATCCATGACATTCCTTTCCACTCCACTCCAATCCACTCCACTCCATTCCAATCCACTCTGTTACACTCAACTCCATTCCATCAAATCCATTCCATGACACCCCACCAATCTCCACTCCACTCCATTCCAAACCATTTCATTCCGTTTCGCTCCAATCCACTACACTCCACTCAAATCCACTCCACTCCATTCCATTCCATTCTACTCCATTCTACTCCATCTCTTTCCACTTTACTCCAATCCACTCAACTCCACTCCATTACACCTCACTCCATTCCATTCCACTCCATTAGATTCCACTCCAGTTCACTCCATTCCATGCCATTCCACTCCATTCCATTCCATTCCACTCCATTCCATTCCATTACATTTCACTTAATTCAATTCCATTCCACACCATTCCCGTACATTCCACTCCATTCCACTTAACTCCACTCAATTATATTCCACTCCATTCCACTGCATTCCATTCCACTCTATTCCACTCGACTACATTCCATTCCACTCCAATCCACTCCACACCAATCCATTCCATTTCATTCTGCTCCATTCAGTTCTATGCCATTTCTCTCCATGCCACTCCAATCCATTCCACTACACTCCATTCCTTTTCATTTCATTCCATTCCACTCCACTCAGTTTCATTCCACCACACTCCAATTCATTCCACTCCACTCTACTCCATTCCATTCCATTCCATTCTATTCAATTCCACTCCATTCCCCTGCATTAGATTCCATTCCACTACTTTCCAGTCCGCAACACTCCTTTCCAATCTACTCCACTCCACTCCCCTCCACTCCACTCCATTCCATGCCATTCCATTCCACTCCACTCCATTGTATTCCATTCCTCTTCATTCCATTCCGTTCCATTCCACTTCACTCCACTCAAATCCACTCTGTTCCATTCCATTCATTTCCACTCAACTCCATTCCATTCCAATCCTTTCCACTCCACACCATTGTACTCCATTCCATTCCATTCCATTCCACTGTATTCCATTACATTCCACTCTTCTCCATTCTACTCCAGGCAATTCCATTCCACTACATTCCATTTCTCTCCATTCAACTCCATTCCTCCCCACTCCACTCAATTCAACTCCAGTCCACTCCATTCCATTCCATTCTATTCCACTCCACTCCGTTCTGAACGACTACACTCCTTTCAACTTCACTCCATTCCACTCCATTCCATTCCATTCCACTCCATTCCATTCCATTCCACTCCACTCCATTCCATTCCACTCAACTCCATTTCACTCCATTCCACTCCACTCCTCTCCACTCAACTCCATTCCATTCCACTCCACTCCATTCCACTCCAATCCATTCCATTGCACTCCATTCCAGTCCAATCCACTCCACGCCACTCCACTGCACTCCACCCCATTCTATCGCTTTCCACTCCACTACATTCCGTTGCATTCTACTCCATCCCATGACATTCCTTTCCACTCCACTCCATTCCACTCCACTCCATTCCACGCCACTCTGTTACACTCAACTCCATTCCATCAAATCCATTCTATGACACCCAACCAATCTCCACTCCACTGCATTCCAATCCATTTCATTCAATTTCGCTCCAATCCACTGCACTACACTGAAATCCACTCCACTCCATTCCATTCTACTCCATTTCTTTCCACTTTACTCCAATCCACTCAACTCCACTGCATTACACCCCACTCCATTCCATTCCACTCCATTAAATTCCACTCCAGTCCACTCCATTCCATTCCATTCCACTCCATTCCATTCCATTCCATTTCACTTCATTCAATTCCATTCCACACCGTTCCCGTACATTCCACTCCATTCCACTTAACTCCACTCAATTATATTCCACTCCATTCCACTGCATTCCATTCCACTCTATTCCACTCAACTCCATTCCATTCCGTTCCAATACACTCCACTCCAATCCATTCCATTTCATTCTGCTCCATTCAGTCCGATGCCATTCCTCTCCACTCCACTCCAATCCATTCCTTTGCACTCCATTCCCCTTCATTCCATTCCATTCCACTCCACTCAGTTTCCTTACACTACACTCCACTCCATTCCACTCCACTCCAGTCCATTCCATTCCATTGTATTCCACTCCACTCCATTAATCTACATTAGATTCCATTCCACTACATTCCCGTCTGCAACACTCCTTTCCACTCTACTCCACTCCACTCTACCGCACTCCACTCCATTCTATGCCATTCCATTCCACTCCACTCCATTGCATTCCATTCCCATTCGTTCCATTCCATTCCATTCCACTTCACTCCACTCAAATCCACTGCAATCCATTCCATTCCTTTCCACTCAACGCAATTCCATTCCAATACTTTCCACTCCACTCCCCTCCATTCCACTCCATTCCATTCCATTCCATTCCATTCGGTTCTATTCCACTCTTCTCCATTCTGCTCCAGTCAAATCCATTCCACTACATTCCATTTCTTTCCATTCAACTCCATTCCTCTCCACTCCACTCAATTCAATGCCAGTCCACTCTATTCCATTCCATTCTATTCCACTCCACTCCATTCTACTCGACTCTACTCCATTCAACTCCACTCCATTCCATTACATTCAACTACATTCCACTCCATTCCATTCCACTCCACTCCACTCCATTTCACTCCCTTCCACGCCACTCCTCTCCACTCAACTCCATTCCATTCCATTCCACTCCACTCCATTCTACTCCAATCCATTCCATTGCACTCCATTCCAGTCCACTCCACTAGACTCCACTACACTGCACTCCACTCCATTTTATTCCTTTCCACTCCAATCCCTTCCATTGCATTCTACTCCATTCTGTGACATTCCTTTCCACTCGACTCCATTCCACTCCACTCCATTCCACTCCACTCTATTACACTCAACTTCATTCCATCACATCCATTCCATGACACTCCACGAATCTCCACTCCACTCCATTCCATTCCATTGCATTCCATTTCACTCCAATCCATTGCACTCCACTCAAATCCACTACACTCCTTTCCATTTTCCTCCATTCTACTCTGTTTCTTTCCACTTTACTCCAATCCACTCAACTCCACCTCATTACACCCCACTCCATTCCATTCCATTCCACTCCATTAGATTCCACTCCAGTACACTTCATTCCACTCCATTCCCCTCCATTCCATTGCATTTCACTTCATTCAATTTCATTCCACACCGTTCCTGTACATTCCACTCCATTCCAATTAACTCCACTCAATTATATTCCACTCCATTCCACTGCATTCCATTCCACTCTGTTCCACTAGACTCCATTCCATTCCGTTCCAATCCACTCCATTCCAATCCATTCCATTTAATTCTGCTCCATTCATTTCGATGTCATTCCTCTCCACGTCACTCCAATCCATTCCACTGCACTCCATTCCCTTTCATTCCATTCCATTCCACTCCACTCTCTTTCATTCCACTCCTCTTCACTCCATTCCACTCCACTCCAGTCCATTCCATTTCACTCTATTCGATTCCACTCCATTCCTCTGCATTAGATTCCATTCCACTACACTCCAGTCTGCAACACTGCTTTCCACTCTACTCCACTCCACTCCACTACACTACACTCCATTTCGTGCTATTCCATTCCACTCCATTCCATTCTACTCTATTCCCATTCATTCCATTCCGTTCCATTCCACTACACTCCATTCAAATCCACTCCATTCCATTCCATTCCTTTCCAATCAACTCCATTTCATTCCAATCCTTTCCACTCCACTGCATTCAATTCTACTCCATCCCAATCCATTGCAATCCACTCCGCCTCGTTCCATTCCACTCTTCTCCATCTTCTGCATTCTACTCCAGTCATATGCATTTCACTACATTCCGTTTCTTCCACTTGACTCCATTCCTCTCCACTCCACTCAATTCAACTCCAGTCCACTCCATTCCATTCCATTCTATTCCACTCCATTCCATTCTACTCGACTCCACTCCATTCAACTCCACTCCATTCCATTACATTCTATTCCATTCCACTCCATTCCATTCCACTCCACTCCATTTCACTCCATTCCACGCCAATCCTCTCCACTCAACTCCATTCCATTCCATTCCACTACACTCCATTCCACTCCAATCCATTCCATTGCACTCCATTCCATTCCACTCCACTCCACTTTACTCCACTGCCCTCCACTCCATTCTATTCCTTTCCACTCCACTCCATTCCATTGCATTCTACTCCATTCCATGACATTCCTTTCCACTCCACTCCATTCCACTCCACTATATTACACTCAACTCCATTTCTTCAAATCCCTTCCATGACACCCCACCAATCTCCATTCCAGTCCATTCCAATCCATTTCATTACATTTCGCTCCAATCCACTGCACTCCACTCAAATCCACTCCACTCCATTTCATTCTACTCCTTTCTACTCCGTTTCTTTCCACTTTACTCCAATCCACTCAACTCCACTCCATTACACCCGACTCCATTCCTTTCCACTCCATTAGATTCCACTCCAGTCCATTCCGTTCCATTCTACTCCTCTCCAATCCATTCCATATAATTCTGCTCCATTCAGTACGATGCCATTCCTCTCGATGCCATCGCAATCCATTCCACTGCACTCCATTCCCTTTCATTCCATTGCATTCCACTCCACTCAGTATCGTTCCACTCCACTCCACTCCATTCCATCGTATTCCATTCCACTCCATTCCTCTTCATTAGATTCCATTCCACTACATTCCAGTCCGCAACACTCCTTACCACTCTAATCCACTCCACTCCACTCCACTCCACTCCATTCCATGCCATTCCATTCCACTCCACTCTATTCTATTCCATTCCCCTTCATTCCATTCCGTTCCATTCCACTTCACTCCATTCAAATCCACTCCGTTCCATTCCATTCCTTTCCTCTCAACTCCATTCCATTCCAATCTTTTCCACTCCAATCCACTCCATTCCGCTCCATTCCATTCAATTATATTCCATTCCATTCCACTCTTCTCCATTCTACTCTATTCAAATCCATTCCACTACATTCAATTTCTTTCTATTCAACACCATTCCTCTCCACTCCACTCAATTCAACTCCAGTCTACTCCATTCCATTCCATTCTATTCCACTCCCCTCCATTCTACTCGACTCCAATCCATTCAACTCCACTCCATTCCATGACATTCGATTCCATTCCATTCCATTCCATTCCACTCCACTCCATTTCATTCCACTCCACTCCATTTCACTCCATTCCACTCCATTCCAGCCAACCTCATTCCATTCCACTGCACTCCATTCCAATCCAATCCATTCCATTGCACTCCATTCTAGTCCACTCCACTCCATTCCACTACACTGCACTCCACTCCATTCTATTCCTTTCCACTCCACTCCTCTCCACTCAATTCCATTCCTTTCCATTCCAATCCACTCCATTCCACAGCAATCCGTTCCATTGCACTCCATTCCAGTCCACTCCACTCCACTCCGCTCTACTGCACTCCACTCCATTCCATTGCATTCTACTCCATTCCTTAACATTCCATTCCACTCCACTCCATTCTATTCCTTTCCACTCCTCTCCATTCCATTGCATTCTACTCCATTCCATGACATTCATTTCCACTCCGCTCCATTCCACTCCACTCTATTACACTCAACTCCATTCCATCAAATCCATTCCATGACACCCCACCAATCTCCACTCCAATTAATTCCTACCCATTTCCTTCTGTTTCGCTCCAATCCACTGCACTCCACTCAAATCCACTCCTCTTCATTCCATTTTACTTCGTTTCTTTCCACTTTACTCCAATCCACTCCACTGCACTCCACTACACCCCACTCCATTCCATTCCACACCATTGGATTCCACTGCAATCCACTCCATTCCATTCCAGTCCACTCCATTACATTCCATTCCATTTCACTTCATTCAATTTCATTCCACACCATTCCGATACATTCCACTCCATTCCACTTAACTCCAATCAATTATATTGCACTCCATTCCACTGCATTCCATTCCACTCTATTCCACTCAACTCCATTAGACTCCATTCCAATCCACTCAACTCCAATCCATTCCATTTCATTCTGCTCCATTCAGTTCAATGCCAATGTCCTCCACACCACTCTAATCCATTCCACGGCACTTCATTCCCTTTCATTCCATTCCATTCCACTCCAGTCAGTTTCATTCCACTCCAATTCACTCCATTCCACTCCACTCCATTCCATTCTATTCCATTCCATTCCATTCAATTCCTCTGCATTAGATTCCATTCCACTACACTCCAGTCCACAACACTCCTTTCCACTCTACTCCACTCCACTCCAGTCCACTCCATTCCATGCCATTCCATTCCACTCCACTCCATTCTATTCCATTCCCCTTCACTCCATTCCGTTCCATTCAACTTCACTCCACTGAAATCCACTCCATTCCATTCCATTCCTTTCCATTCATCTCCACTCCATTCCAATCATTACCACTCCACTCCACTCCATTCCACTCCATCCCGTTCCATTCCATTCCACTCCATTGCATTTCATTCCACTCTTCTCCATTCTACTCCAGTCAAATCCATTCCACTACAATCAATTGCTTACCATTCAACTCCATTCCTCTCCACTCCACTCAATTCAACTCCTGTCCTCTCCATTCCATTCCATTCTATTCCACTCCATTCCATTCTACTCGACTCCACTCCATTCAACTCCACTCCATTACATTACATTCAATTCCATTCCACTCCATTCCATTACACTCCACTCCATTCCAATCCACTCCATTCCATTTCACTCCATTCCACTCCACTCCTTTCCACTCGACTCCATTCCACTTCATTCCACTCCAATCCATTTCATTGCACTCCATTCCAGTCCACTGCACTCCACTCCACTCCACTGCACCCCACTGCATTCTATTCCTTTCCACTCCACTCCATTCCATTGCATTCTATTCCATTCCATGACATTCCTTTCCAATACACTCCATTCCACTCCACTCCATTCCACTCCACTCTATTACACTAAACTCCATTCCATCAAATCCATTCCATGACACCCAACCCATCTCCACTCCACTCCATTCCAATCCATTTCATTCCATTTCTCTCCAATCCACTGCACTTCACTCAAATCCACTCCACTCCATTCCATTCTACTCCATTCTACCCCGTTTCTTTAAACTTTATTCCAATCCACTCAACTCCACTCCCTTACACCCCACTCCATTCCATTCCACTCCACTCCATTAGATTCCACTCCAGTCCACTCCATTCAATTCCATTCCACTCCATTCCATTCCATTCCATTTCACTTCATTCAATTACATTCCACACCGTTCCTGTACATTCCACTCCATTCCACTTAACTCCACTCAATTATATTCCACTCCATTACACTGCTTCCATTCCACTCTATTCCACTCGACTCCATTCCATTCCGTTCCAATCCGCTCCACTCCAATCCATTCCATTTCATTGTGCTCCATTCATTTGGATGCCATTCCACTCCATGCCACTCCAATCCATTCCACTGCAATCCATTCCCTTTCCTTCCATTCCATTCCACTCCACTCAGTTTCATTCCACTCCACTCCAGTCCATTCCATTCCATTCTATTCCATTCCACTCCATTCCTCTGCATTAGATTCCATTCCACTACATTCCAGTCCGCAACACTCCTTTCCACTCTACTCCACTCCACTCCACTCCATTCAATGCCATTCCATTCCACTCCACTCCATTCTATTCCATTCCCCTTCATTCCAATCCTTTCCATTCCACTTCACTCCACTCAAATCCACTCCTTTCCATTGCATTCATTTCCAGTGAACTCCATTCCATTCCAGTCCTTCGCACTCCACTCCACTCCATTCCACTCCATTCCACTCTTCTCCATTCTACTCCTGTCAAATCCATTCCACTACATTCCATTTCTTTCCTTTCAACTACATTCCTCTCCACTACACTCACACCATTCCATTCCATTCTATTCCACTCCACTCCATTTTTCTCCACTCCACTCCACTCCATTCCATTACATTCGATTCCATTCCTCTCCATTCCTTTCCACTGAACTCCGTTCCATTCCACTCCATTTCACTACATTCCAAGCCACTCCACTACACTCATCTCCATTCCATTCCATTGCACTCCACTCCATTCCACTCCAATCCATTCCATTGCACTCCATTCCAGTCCACTCCACTCCACTCCACTGCACTCGAATCCATTCTATTCCTTTCCACTCCATTCCATTCCATTGCATTCTACTCCATTCTATGACATTCCTTTCCACTCCACTCCATTCCACTCCCCTCCATTCCACACCACTCTATTACACTCAACTCCATTCCATCAAATCCGTTCTATGACACCCCACCAATCTCCAGTCCACTCCATTCCAATCTATATAATTCCAATTCGCTCCAATCCACTGCACTCACCTCAAATCCACTACACTCCTTTCCATTCTACCCCCTTCTTCTCCCTTTCTTTCCACTTTACTCCAATCCACTCAACTCCACTCCATTACACCCGACTCCATTCCATTCCACTCCATTAGATTCCACTCCAGTCCACTCCATTCCATTCCATTCCACTCCATTCCTTTTCATTGCATTTCACTTCATTCAATTCCATTGCACACCATTCCCGTACATTCCACTCCATTTCACTTAACTCCACTTAATTATATTCCACTCCATTCCACTGCATTCCATTCCACTCTATTCCACTCGACTCCATTCCATTCCGTTCCAATCCACTACACTCCAATCCATTCCATTTCATTCAGTTCCATTCAGATCGATGCCATTCTTCTCCACGCCACTCCAATCCATTCCACTGCACTCCATTCCCTTTCATTCCTTTCCATTCTACTCCACTCAGTTTCATTCCACTCCATTTCACTCCATTCCACCCCAATCCAGTCCATTCCATTCCATTCTATTCCATTCCCCTCCATTCCTCTGCATTAGATTCCATTCCACTACATTCCTGTCCACAACACTCCTTTCAACTCTACTCCACTCTATTCCACTACACTCCACTACATTCCGTGCCATACCATTCCACTCCACTCCATTCTATTCCATTCCCCTTCATTCCATTCCGCTCCATTCCACTTCACGCCACTCAAATCCAATCCATTCCATTCCATTCCTTTCCACCCAACTCCATTCCATTCCAATCCTTTCCACTCCACTCCACTCCATTCCACTCCATTCCACTCCATTCCATTCCACTCCATTCCATTCCATTCCACTCTTCTCCATTCTACTCCAGTCAAATCCATTCCACTACATTCCATTTCTTTCCATTCAACTCCATTCCTCTCCACTCAACTCAATTCAACTCCACTCCACTCCATTCCATTCCATTATATTCCACTCCACTCCATTCTAGTCGACTCCACTCCATTCAACTCCACTCCATTCCATTACATTCGATTCCATTCCACTCCATTCCATTACCCTCCACTCCATACCATTCCACTGCAATCCATTTCACTCCATTCCACTCCAGTCCTCTCCACTCAACTCCATTCCATTCCATTGCACTCGGCTCCATTCCACTCCAGTCCATTCCATTGCACTCCATTCCAGTCTGCTCCAGTCCACTCGATTCCACTGCACTCCACTCCATTCTATTCCTTTGCACTCCACTCCATTCCATTGCTTTCTACTCCACTCCAAGACATTCCTATCCACTCCATTCCATTCCACTCCACTCCATTCCACTCCACTCTATTACACTCAATTCCATTCCATCAAATGCATTCCACGACACCTCACCAATCTCCACTCCACTCCATTCCAGTCCATTTCATTCCATTCCATTCCACTCCATTCCACTCTTCTCCACTCCATTCCATTCCATTCCATACAAATCCATCCACTACACTTCACTCCATTGCACACCACACCACTCCATTGCATCCCATTCCATTCCATTCCACTAAAATTCTTTCCACTCCACTGTACTCCATTCCAGTGCACTCTATTCCTTTCCATTCCACTCCACTTCATCCATTCCACTCCACTCCATTCCAGTCCACTCAGTTTCATTCCACTAAATTCCACTCCTCTCCACTCCACTCCTTTCCATTCCAATCTACTGCATTCCATTCCATTCCATTCCACTCCATTCCACTCCAGTAAACTCCATTCCACTCCTTTCCATTCCATTATATTCCATTCCATTCCATTCCATTCCACTCCAGTCCCCTGCAAGCCATACCATTCCTATCCACCCCACACTACTCCACTCTTCTCCATTCCATATTAGTCCTCTCTAATCTAATGCATTGCATTGCACTCCATTCCTTGTCATTCCTTTCGACTCCTCTCCATTCCACTCCACTGCATTCCACTCCATTCCATTCCATTCCAATCCATTCCATGCCACTCCTCTAAACTCCACTCCACTCCATTGAATTTCATTTCACTTCACTCCCACTCACTGCACTCCACTCCGTTCCACTCCACTCCATTCCATCCCCCTCCATTCCATTCCATTGCATTCCACTCCATTCCATTCCTTTGCACTCCATTCCAATCAATTCCATTCAATTACACGTCACTCCACTCCACTTCATTTCACTCCCTTCCACTGCATTTCATTCCACTCCATTCCTCTCCACTTCATTGCATTCCATTCCCTTCCACTCCACTCCACACCATTCCAATCCGTTGCATTCCATTTCACTCCATTCTACTCTACTCCATTCCATTCCACTGAACTCCATTCCATTCCATTCCATTCCATTGCTTTCCATTACATTCCACTCCATTCCACTCCACTACAGTCCACTCCACTCCATTCCATTCCACTCCACTCCATTCCTCTCCACTCCACTCTATTCCATTCCATTCCATTCCAATACACTTATTGCCATTCCACTCCACTCCACTCCATTCCAATCCATTCCAGTTCATGCCATTCCTTTCCATTACACTCCATTTCATTCCATTACACTCCATTCCATTCCATTCCACTGTACTCCATTCCACTACACTGCATTCTACTACATTCCATTTCATTCCATTCCACTCCATTCCATTCCACTGCACTCAATTCCTGTCTACTCCACCCTATTCCACTCCACTCCACTCCTCTCTACTCCTCTCTACTCAAATACACTCCACTCTTCTCAACTTCACTCCTCTCCATTCCATTCCACTCCACTCTATTCCACTCCTCTACAATCCACCCTCTTGAACACCATTCCATTCCGTACCATTCCACTCGACTCCATTCCATTCCACTTCACTCCATTTCCTTCCCATTCCATTCCATTCCATTCCACTGCACTCCACTCCACTCCACTCCACTCCACTCCACTCCTTTCCACTCCATTCCGTTCCACTCCATTCCTCTCCACTCCGTTCCATTCGCATCCACTCCACTCCACTACAATCCAGTCCATTCCATTCCATTCCACTCGACTGCATTCCATTGCCCTCTCTTTCTTTCCATCCAATTCCACTCCATTCATTTCTAGTCCACTCCAATGGACTCCAATTCACTCCACTCCACTGCATTCATTTCCACTCCACTCCACTGCATTCCATTCCATTCCATTCCATTCCATTCCATTCCACTCCATTCCTTTCCACTCAACTCCATTCCAGTCCACTCCACTCCATTGATCTCCACTGCACTCCACTCCATTCCACTCCACTTCACTCTATTCCATTCCATTCCATTCAACTCCACTCCTTTCCATTCCACTTCGCTCCACTCCAGGCCAAACCAATCCAGTTCATTCTATTCTGTCCATTCCACTCCATTTCATTCCATTCCACTCTACTCCATTCAACTCCACTGCATTCCACTCCACCCCATTCCACTCCACTCCAGTCCATTCCGTTCAATTCCTTTCCACCCCATTCCATTCCACTCCACTCCATTCCATTCCACTCCTCTCCACTCCATTCCACTGCACTCCATTCCACTCCACTCCACTCCATTCCACTCCACTCCACTCCATACCTTTATATTACATTCCTTTACAATCCAATCCATTCCAATCCACTCCATTCCATTCCACTCCACTCCACTCCGTTCCACTCCACTGCATTCCACTCCACTCCCCTCCACTCCATTCCATCCCATTCCATTCCGTTCCACTAAACTCCATAACACTCCTCTCCTCTCCATTCCACTCCACTCCACTCCATTCCACTAATTTCTATTCCATTCCACACCTTTCCATTTCAATCCAGTCCATTACAGTTCACTGTCTCCATTCCACACCACTCCACTCCGCTCAACGTAACTCCATTCCATTCCACTCCACTCCATTGCAATCCAGTCCATTCCATTGCACTCCACTAAACTCCACTCCACTTCTTCCATTCCACTGCATTCCACTCTACTCCATTCAATTCCACTTCACGCTACTTCAATTCACTCCACTCCTTTCCATTCCACCCTATTGCTCTCAACTCCACTCCACTCCACTCCATTCCATTCCACTCCAATGCTCTGCACTCTACTCTCACTCCAGTCCACTCCACTCTATTCCATTCCATTTCATTCCATTCCATTCCAATCATATCCATTCCACTATACTCCACTCCACTCCTTTCCTTTCCATAAAACACAATTCCACCCCTCTTCCCTCCAATTCACTCCATTCCACTCCATTCCATCCCATGCCATGCCATTCCACTAAACTCCATTCCCCTCAACTCCACTCCATTTCACTCCACTCCATTCCATTACTTTCCATTCCATTCCACTCCTTCCTTTCCACTCCACTCCATTCCACTCCACTCCACTCCACTCCATTCCATCCCATTCCATTCTGTTCCACTAAACTCCATAACACTCCTCTCCTCTCCATTCCACTCCACTCCACTCCATTCCACTAATTTCTATTCCATTCCACACCTTTCCATTTCAATCCAGTCCATTACAGTTCACTGTCTCCATTCCACACCACTCCACTCCGCTCAACGTAACTCCATTCCATTCCACTCCACTCCATTGCAATCCATTCCATTCCTTTGCACTCCACTAAACTTCACTCCCCTTCTTCCATTCCACTGCATTCCACTCTACTCCATTCAATTCCACTTCACGCTACTTCAATTCACTCCACTCCTTTCCATTCCACCCTATTGCTCTCAACTCCACTCCACTCCACTCCATTCCATTCCACTCCAATGCTCTGCACTCTACTCTCACTCCAGTCCACTCCACACTATTCCATTCCATTTCATTCCATTCCATTCCATTCCAATCATATCCATTCCACTATACTCCACTCCACTCCCTTCCTTTCCATAAAACACCATTCCACCCCTCTTCCCTCCAATTCACTCCATTCCACTCCATTCCATCCCATTCCATGCCATTCCACTAAACTCCATTCCCCTCAACTCCACTCCATTTCACTCCACTCCATTCCATTACTTTCCATTCCATTCCACTCCTTCCTTTCCACTCCACTCCATTCCAGTCCACTCCACTCCATTCCAATGCACTCCACTCCACTCCACTGAACTCCATTCCATTCATCTCCTCTCCACTCCATTCCTTTCCATTCCACTGCTCTCCACTCCACTCCACTGAATTCCAATCCATTCCATTTCACTCCATTCCACTCCGATCCATTCCATTCTATTCCACTCCACGCCACTCCACTCAGTTTCATTGCACTCTCTTCCACTCCACTCCATTCCCTTCCACTCCATTCCTTTCCATTCCTTTCCAATCTACTCCACTGCACTCCATTTCATTCCACTCCATCCCATTCCCCTCCATTCCACTTCACTCCTATCCATTCCATTACACTCCATTACATTCTAATCCATTTCATTCCACTTCACTCGACTCCACTCCACTCGACTCCATTCCAGTCCACCCTAATGCTCTCCACTCCACTCCATTCCATTCCATTCCATTCCATTCCACTCCACTCCATTCCACTCCATTCCTCTACATTCCAATCCACTCCACCACATTCCTTTCGATTCCATTCCATTCTATTCCATTCCATTCCTCTCCATAACATTCTATTCCACTCCACTCCACTCCACTCCATTCCATTCCACACCATTCCACTCCTCTCCTTTCCATTCCCGTCCACACTATTCCATTCAACTCTACTTCATTCTATGCCATTCCACTCCACTCCACTCCATTCTATTCCATTCCACTAAACTCTATTCCTCTCCACTCCACTCCATTCCACTACACTCCACTCCATTCCACTCCATTCCACTCCACTCCATTCCATTACTTTCCATTCCATTCCACTCCATTCCTTTCCATTCCAATCCACTCTATTGCAGTCCACTCCTCTCCATTCCACTCCACTCCACTCAGTTCCAGTGAACTTCATTCCATTCATCTCCACTGCATTCCAATCCATTCCATTCCACAGCACTTCACTCCTCTCCACTCCACTCCATTGCACTTAACTCCAATCCACTCCATTCCGTTGCACTATATTCCACTCCACTCCATTCCATTCTACTCCATTCCTTTCCATTCCACTCCAGTCCTTTTGATTCTATTCCATTCCACTCCACTCTATTCCATTCTACTCCAATCCTTTCCATTCCATTCCACTCCTTTCCTTTCCATTCCATTCCACTCGACTCCATTCCATTCCACTCCATCCTACTCCTCTGCATTCCACTCCATTCCACCCCATTCCACTCCACTGCATTCCACTCAATTCCACTCAATTCCACTCCACTACATTCCACTCCGTTCTCCTCCATTCCACTCCATTCTTGTCCACCGTACACCACTCCACTCCGTTCCATTCCATTCCACTGCACTCCAGTCCACTCCATTCCATTCCAATTCATTCCATTCCACTAAATTCTACTCCACTCCACTCCATTCCACACCTCTCCATTCCAATCCGTTCCACTCCATTCCACTCTACTCCACTCCATTCCACTACACCCCACACCATTCCAGGCCATTCCTTTGCATTCCACTCCATTCCATTCCGTTAAACTTCATTACATTGCATACCAGTCCATTCCAATCCGTTCCACTCCACTCCACTCTATTCCATGCCATTCCATTCCATTCCATTCCACTCCATTCCAGAAAATTCCTCTCCATTCCACTCCACTCCACTACATTCCACTCTATTCCACTGCATTCCACTCCATTCCATTCCACTCCATTCAACTCGACTCTATTCCATTCCACTCCCTTCCACTCCATCCGATTCAACTCCATCGTACTCAACTGCACTGCACTCCATTTCACTCCATCCCACTCCACTGCATTCCACTCCATTCCCCTCCATTTCACTCCATTCCAGTCCACTCTACGCCACTCCACTCCATTCCATTCCATTCCACTGCCCTCCACTCCACTTCATTTCATTCCAATCTATTACATTCCAAGAAATTCCACTCCATTCCACCCCATTCCACTCCACTCCATTCCAATCCGTTCCACTGCATTCTACTCCACTCCATTCCTTTCCATTCCCTTCTATTCCACTCCACCCCGCACCGCTCCATGCCATTCCATTCCATTCCGCTCCATTCAATTTCGTTAAATTCCATTAAATTCCATTCCACTCCATTTCATTGCATTCCACTCCACTCCACTCCATTCTATTCCATTCCATTGAATTACTTTCCAGTCCATTCCACTCCACTCCACTCCATTCCAATCCATTCCAGTCTATTCCACTGGATTCCACTCCATTCCATTCCACTCCATTCCATTCCGTTACACTCCACTCCTCTCCACTACATTTCAATCCACTACATTCGTCTCCACTCCATTCCATTCTACTTCATTTCACTCCTCTCCACTCCATTCCCCTCCTCTCCATTCTATTGCATTCCACTCCCCTCCAATCCACTCCATTCCATTGCACGCCATTCCACTCCACTCCATTCCATTGCACTCCATTCCACTCCACTCCATTCCATTCCACTCCCTGCCACTCCACTAATCTCTATTCCAGTCAATTCCATTCCATTCCACTCCACCACACTCAAAACCATTCCACTACACTCCAATCTTTTCCACTTCACTCCATTCCACTCCCTTCCACTCCACTCCATTCCACTGCACTCCATTCCACTCCATTGCAATCCACTCCACTCAAATCCAATCCATTACTTTCCATTCCACTGCAATCCAATCAACTCCATTCCATTCCAATCCATTCAACTCCACTCTGTTCCATTCCACTCCACTGCATTCCACTCCACTCCATTCCATTCCAATTCATTCCATTCCAATCCGTTGCACGCCACTTCTCTCCATTGCATTCTACTCTATTCCATTCCATTCCTTTATATTTCGTTCCACACGTCTCCATTACAATCCTGTTCACTCCTCTCCACTCCATTCTACTGCACTCCATTCTATTCCATGCCGTTCTATTGCATTCCTCTCCATTCCAATCCATCAAACTCCATTGCATTCCATTCAACTCCATTCCATTCCATTTCACTCCACTGCACTCCATTCCTTTCCATTCCATTCCATTACATTACATTCCATTCCATTGTTTTCAATTCCATTCCACTCCTTTCCACTGGATTCCACTCCTTTCCATTCTTTTCCATTCCACTCCACTCCAGTCCATTCCACTCGAATCCATTCCTCTGCATTCCACTCCACACCTCCCACTCCTCTGCTTTTCGTTCTATTCGATTTCATTCCACTGCACTCCACTCCATTTCACTCCACTCCACTATATTCCACTCCACTCAACTCCACTCCTTTCCATTCTATTCCACTCTACTCCATTCCACTCCACTCGATTCCATTCCACTCCATTCCACTCCACTCAACTCCATTTCATTCCACTCCACTGCATTCAACTCCACTCCAATCCTTTGCATTCCATTCCTGTGAATTCCACTCCATTCCTTTCCATTGCACACTTCTCCGTTCCACTCTGCTCCATTCCCTTCCATTCAACTCCATTCCACTCCACTACATACAATTACAATCCACTGCTCTCCATTCCTTTCCATTCCATTCCACTCCACTCCATTCCTCTCCACTCCACTCTGTTCCAGTAAACTTAATTCCATTCAACTTGACTCCATTCCAATCCATTCCATTAAACTGCACTCCACTCCACTCCACTCCATTCCACTCCATTCCATTTCTCTCCATTCCACTCCACTCTATTCCGTTACACTCCACTCCAATCCACTCCATTCCTTTGCAATCTATTTCACTCCACTCCATTCCATTCCACTCCATTCCTTCCCATTCCATTCTACTCCTTTCCATTCCATTCCACTCCACTCCATTCCGTTCCACTCCATTCCACTGAACTCCACTCCACTCCACTCCATTCCCCTCTACTCCATTCCACTCGATTTACTCCACTGCATTCCACTCCATTCCACTCCACTGCATTCCACTCAATTCTCCTCCATTCCACTCCATTCCAGTCCAGTGTATGCCAATCCACTTCGTTCCTTTCCATTCCACTGCACTCCACTACACTCCATTCCATTCCAGTCCATTCCATTCCACTAAATTCCACTCCACTCCTCTCCATTCCACTCCACTCCATTGCAATCAGTTCCACTCCATTTCACTGCATTCCACTCCATTCCTTTCCATTCCTTTCCATTCCACTCCTTTCTATTCCAATCCACACCATTCCACTCCACTCCACACCGTTCCATGCCATTCCATTACATTCCACTCCATTCCATTACGTTAAACTCCATTCCATTCCATTCCAATGCATTCCATTCCATTCCATTCCACTCCACTCTATTCCATTCCGTTCTATTCCTTTCCATTCCATTCCATTCCACTCCATTCCATTCCATTCCACTCCATTCCACTCCATTCCACTCCATTCCACTCTTTTCCACTCCATTCCACTACATTCTGTTAAACTCCTCTAGTCTCCACTGTATTCCAATCAACCACATTCCTCTCCACTCCATTCTATTCCACTCAAGTCCCCTCATCTCCACTCCATTCCCCTCCACTCCATTCCATTCCATTTCACTCCCTTCCACTCCACTACATTTCATTGCACGCCATTCCACTCCACTCCATTCCATTCCACTCCCTGCCACTCCACTACAATCTATTCCACTCCATTCCATTCCATTCCACTCCATCCCACTCCAATCCATTCCACTGCACACCACTCTATTCCACTTCACTCCACTCCACTCCACTTCTCTCCATTCCATTCCATTCTACTCCACTCCATTCCATTCCAATCCACTGCGTTCCAATCCACTCCATTCAACTACATTCCACTCCATTCCAATCCACTCCACTCCAATCCAATGCATTACTTTCCATTGCACTGCAATCCACTCCACTCCATTCCATTCCATTTCATTCACTCCACTCTTTTCAATTCCAGTCCACTGCATTCCTCTCCACTCTATTCCATTCCAATCCATTCCATTCCATTCTGTTGCACTACACTCTACTCCATTCCACTCTACTCCATTGCATTCCATTCCATTCCTCTCCATTCTACGCAACTCCATTCCAATCCTGTTCACTCCACTCCACTCCATTCTTCTGCACTCCTCTCCATTCCATGCCGTTCCATGCCAGTCCACTTCATTGCATTCCATCAAACTCCATTCCATTCCATTCCACTCCATTCCATTCCATTACACTCCCCTGCACTCCACTCCATTCCACTCCTTTCCATTCCTTTCCATTCCACTCCGTTGCACTCCATTCCACTCCAATTCACTCCATTCCACTCCATTCCTCTCCATTCCACTCCATTCCATTCCACTCCATTCAACTCCACTCCATTCCATTCCATTCCATTACCCTCCACTCCTCTCCACTCCATTGCAATCCACTACATTACTCTCCACTCCATTCCATTCCACTCCATTCCACTCCTCTCCACTCCATTCCTCTCCATTACATTCCATTGCATTCTACTCCCCTCCACTCCACTCCATCCCATTGCTCGCCATTCCACTCCATTCCATTCCATTCCACTCATTGCCACTTCACTACACTCTATTCCACTCCATTCCATTCCATTCCACTCCACTCCACTCCAATCCATTCCACTACACTCCACTCTATTCCACTTCACTCCACTCCACTCCTCTCCATTCCGTTCCATTCTACTCCACTCCGTTCCACTCCACTCCATTCCACTCCATTCCAATCCACTCCACTCCAATCCAATCCATTATTTTCCTTTCCACTGCAATCCACTCCACTCCATTCCATTCCAGTCAATTCCACTACACTCTGTTCCATTCCACTGCACTGCATTCCACTCCTCTCCATTCCATTCCAATCCATTCCATTCCCCTCCGTTGGATTCAACTCCACTCCAATCCGCTCTACTCCGTTCCATTGCATTGCTTTCCACTCCATTCCACTACACTCCATTCCATCCCGTTCATTCCATTCCACTCCCTTCTTTTCCATCAAACTCCATTCCACTCCATTCCACTCCATTGCGTTGCATTTCACTCCAGTGCACTCCTTTTCATTCCATTCCATTCCATTCCATTCCATTCTATTCCATTCCATTCCATTCCACTCCATTGCATTCCACTCCACTCCACTCCACTCCGTTTCAATCCACTCCACCGCATTCCACTCCACTCCTATCCTTTCCATTCCATACCAATGAATTCCACTCCATTCCATTCCATCACACACTTCTCCATTCCACTCCACTCCATTGCATACCATTCAACTCCATTCCACTCCACTCCATTCCATTCCAATCCACTGCACTCCATTCCATTCCATTCCATTCCATTCCACTCCACTCCATTCCACTCCTCTCCTCTACATTCTAATCCACTCCACCACATTCCTTTCGATTCCATTCCATTCTATTCCATTCCATTCCTCTCCATAACATTCTATTCCACTCCACTCCACTCCATTCCATTCCACACCATTCCACTCCTCTCCTTTCCATTCCCGTCCATACTATTCCATTCAACTCTACTTCATTCTATGCCATTCCACTGTACTCCACTCCATTCCATTCCATTCCACTGCACCCCACTCCATTGCACTCCACTCCACTCCACTACATTCCAATCCACTCTACTCCATTCCATTCCATTCCGTTCAATTTCATTCCACTCCATTCTAGTCCAGTCCACTCCATTCCACTCTTCTCCATTCCATTATATTCCATACCATTCCATTCCACTTCACTCCACTCCACTCCACTCCATTCCATTTCACTGCATTCCATTCCATTGCATTGCGCATAATGGACGCCATTCCATTCCACTCCACTCCATTCCACTCCACTCCCTTCCACTCCACTGCATTCTGTTTCAAACCATAGCATGCCACTCCTCTAAAACCCATTCCACTCCACTCCATTCCACTCCGTTTCGTTTCTCTTCACTGCAATTCACTCCACTCCACTCCATTCCACTGCACTCCACTCTACTCCTTTGCATTCCATTCCATTCTATTCCACTCCGTTACATTCCATTCTGCTCCATTACTGTCCACTCCACTCCATTCCACTCCACTTCACCCTGCTTCACTGAACTCTATTCCATTCCACTCCTCTTCATCCCATTCCATTGCATTCCAATGCACTGCACTCCACTCCACTCCACTTCATTCCTCTCCATTCCATTCCACTCCATTCCCCTCCACTCCATTCCCTTCTACTCCACCCCACTCCACTTCATTCCATTGCACTCCAATCCTGTCCACTCCTTTCCATTCCACTCCATTCTTTCCAATCTATTCCACTCCACTCTACTCCTTTGCATTCCATTCCATTCCATTCCACTCCGTTACATTCCATTCTGCTCCATTACTGTCCACTCCACTCCATTCCACTCCACTTCAACCTGCTTCACTGAACTCTATTCCATTCCACTCCTCTTCATCCCTTTCCATTGCATTCCAATGCACTGCACTCCACTCCACTCCACTTCATTCCTCTCCATTCCATTCCACTCCATTCCCCTCCACTCCATTCCCTTCTACTCCACCCCACTCCACTTCATTCCATTGCACTCCAATCCTGTCCACTCCTTTCCATTCCACTCCATTCTTTCCAATCTATTCCACTCCATTCTATTTCATTCCCCTCCACCCCAATTCATTCCCCTCTGCTCCACTCCACACGATTTGATTCCACTCTATTCCATTCCATTCCATTCCATTACTCTCTACTCCACTCCACTGTACTCCATTCCACTCCTTTTCAGTCCACTGCAATGCACTCCACTGCATTCCATTCCATTCCCCTGCACTCCACTCCATTTCACTGCAATACATTCCACTCCTCTCTGTTCCATTAAAATCCAATCCCCTCCATTCCATTCCAATCCATTCCTTTCCATTCCATAGCACACAATGCCACTCCATTCCACTCCACTCTATTCCAATCCATTCCACTCCATTCCACTGCACTCCACTCCATTCCTTTCCATTCCATTCCATTCCACTCCTTTAAACTCCATTCCACTCCATTCCAATCCACTTCAGTCGTTCCATGAATTTCCATTAAATTCTACTCCATTCCATTCCATAAAACTCCGTTTCACTCCATTCTACTCCATTCCAGTCCATTCCACTCCACTCCACGCCATTCCATTCCATTCCGTCCATTGCATTCCATTCCACTCCATTCTAGCCCATTTCACTCCTATTCACTCCACTCCACTCCATTCCACTCCACTCCACTCCATTCCATTCCAGTTCATTCCACTGCACCCCACTCCACTCCTCTCCACTCCATTCCTTTCAACTGAATTCCAGTCCACTCCACTCCATTCCACTCCATTCCATTCCATTCCATTCCACTCCATTCCATTCCAGTCCAGTCCACTCCTCTCCATTTCACTCCACTGCACTCCATTCCTCTCCACTCCACTCCTTTCCATTCCATTCCATTTCTTTCCACTCCTTTCCATTCCATTCCACTCTACTAAATTTCACTCCACTCCATTCAACTCCACTCCATTCCATTCCATTCCAATCCACTCCACTCCAATCCACTCCAATCCATTCCGTTCCTTTGCACTCCACTCCACTCCATTCCACTCTTCTCAATTCCATTCCTTTCCATTCTATTTCACTCTATTCCATTCCATTCCACTCTATTCCACTCCATTCCATTCCATTCCACTCCACTCCATTCCACTCTTCTCAATTCCATTCCTTTCCATTCTATTTCACTCTATTCCATTCCATTCCACTCTATTCCACTCCATTCCATTCCATTCCACTCCACTCCATTCCACTCCACTCCACTCCATTCCACCGCAATTCACTCCATTCCGTTCCATTCCATTCCACTCTGTTCCATTTATTTCCACTCCATTCCAGTCCACTCCACTCCACTGCATTCCACTCCACTCCATTCGACTCCACTACACTCCACTTCAGTCTTTCCATTCCATTTCATTCCATTACGTTACATTCTATTCCATTCCACTCCACTCAACCCCACTCCACTCCACTCCACTACATTCCACTACATCGGATTCCATTCCACTCCATTACAATCCTGTCCACTCCACTGTTCTCGACTACACTCCATTCCACTCCATCCCAATCCATTCCGTTCCATTCCTCTGCACTCCACTTCATCCCACCCTACTTCACTCCATTCCACTCCATTCCATCCGATTCCATTCCTCGGCATTCCATTCCACTCAACTTCACTCCACCCAACTCCACTCTACTCCATTCCATTCCATTTTATTCCACTGCATTCGTTTAAATTCCGTTCTTTTGAGAGTATCTCAATCTGTCACCCAGTCTGGAGGGCGGTTTCACAGTGTCATCTCCCTTTCCGTTCTGATCCCTTCCGTGCCGTTCTGTTCCACTCTAATTCAATCGAATACATTATATTACATTCGATTCCAGTCCACTCCACTCCAATCCATTCCATTCCTCTCCACTCCACTTCTGTTCACTCCACTCCTTTCCACTCCATTGCACTCCATTTCACTCCATTCCACTGCACTCCACTCCACTCTACTTATTTCCATTCCATTACGTCCCATTCCATTCCTGCCCATTCCATTCCACTTCAATCTGCTCCACTCCACTCGAGTGCACTCCATTCCATTCCATTCCATTCCACCGCATTCCCTTCCATTCCCTTCTTTGGAGAGTATCTCACTCTGTCACACAGCCTGCGGCGCAGTGGCCCAATCTCAGCTTCCATTCTTTTACATTTGATTCCATTCCACTCCAGTCCACTCCCTTACACTCCAGTCCACTGCCCTCAAATCCATTCCACTCCACAAAATCCCACTCTGTATAATTCCATTCAATTACTTTCCATTCCACTCAATTCTACTCAACTCCACTCCACTCCACTCCACAACATTCCACTCCATTACATTACATTCAATTCCATTCCATTACACTCCACTCCACTCCTCTCAACTCCATTTCACTCCACTCCATTCCATTCCATTCCATTCCATTCCTATCCATTGCATTCCACTCCACTCCACTCAATTCCACTCCATTCCATTCCACTCCACTTCTCTCCATTCTATTTCATTCGATTCCTCTCCATTCCATTGCATTCCACTCCATTCTGGTCCACATCCCTCCATTCCTCTCCACTCCACTCCACTCCATTCCATTCCTTCTCATTCCAGTCCACTCCACTACATTCCATTCCATTCCACTGCATTCCATTCCATTCCATTCCGCTCCACTACACTCCAGTCCATTCCATTCCACTACATTACACTCCACTCCACTCCATTCGATTGCATTCCATACCATTTCACTGCAATCAGTTCCATTCCATTCCATTTCTTTCCATTCCACTCCATTCCACTCCACTGCCCACCACTCCACTCCACTCCATTCCATTCCTTGCCATTACAATGCACTCCACTCCATTCCATTCCACTGCATTCCATTCCATTCCATTCCACTCCAGTTCACTCCAGTCCATTCCATTCCACTGCATTAAACTCCACTCCCCTCCATTCCATTCCATGCCATTTAACTCCATTTCGTTCTGTTCCATTCCATTCCATTCATTTCCTTTCTAGTCCGTTCCACTCCACTGCCCTCCCCTCCACCCCACTCCATTCCACTACACTCCACACCATTCTCTTCCAGTCCAGTCGTCTCCACTCCACTGCATTCCATTCAATTACATTACATTCCACTGCACTCCACTCAAATCAATTCCAGCCCACTCCACTCTATTCCACTCCACTCCACTCCACTCCATTCCATTCCTTTTCATTCCACTCCATTCCATTTCATTCCACTCTACTCCATTCCACTCCACTCCATTCCGTTCCATTCCATTCAACTCCATTTGACTCCAGCAAACCCTATTCTACTCCACTCCACTCTGTTCCGTTCCATTCCACTTCACTCCATTCCTTTCCACTCCACTGCATTCCATTGCATTCCATTCCATTCCGCTCCACTCTATTCCACTACACTCCTCTCATTTCCAGTCTATTCCATTCCACTCCATTCTACTCTACTCCATTCCATTCCATTCCACTCCACTTAACTTCATTCCATCTCACTCCATTCCCATCCACTCCACAACATTCCTCTCCATTCCATTCCATTCAATTCCATTCCATTCCACTGAACTCTACTCCACATCACTCCAGTCCACTACATTCCATTCCACTAAATTGCATTTCAATCCATTCTACTCCACTCCTCTCCATTCGACTCCACTGCATTCCACTCCATTTCATTCCATTCCACTGCATTCCATTACACTCTACTCTATTCCACTCCACTCCATTCCATCCATTCCATTCCATTCTATTCCATTCCACTCCATTCTACTCCAATCCACTCCATTCCACTCCATTCCACTCCATTCCACGCCATTCCATTTCATTCCGTTCATCTCCACCCCATTCCACTCCACTACTCTCCTTTCCATTCTACTCCTCTGAATTCCATTCCATTCCATTGAATTCCACTCTTCTCCATTCCATTCCTCACCACTGCATTCCATTCCATTCCATTCCCCTGAACTCCATTGATTCCATTCCAATCCATTCCACTCCATTTGTTTTCACTCCACTGCATTCCTTTCCATTACATTCCATTCCACTGCACTCCAATCCACTCCACTCAACTCTACTCCACTACACTCCATTCCACTCCATTCAACTCTTCTGCATTCCTCTCCATTCTCTTCCGTTCCATTCTACACCTCTCCATTCCATTCCATCTCACTCCATTCCACTCCACTCCATTCTATTCAACTCCATACCACTCTACACCATTCCATTCCTATTCATTTCACTCCACTCCACTCCAGTCCATTCTACTCCATTCCTTTCCTATCCATTCCACTTCCCTCCATTCCATTCCACTCCAATCCATTCCATTCTATTACATTTCATTCCACACCACTCCACTCCACTCCAGTCCATTCTACTCCATTCCTTTCCTATCCATTCCACTTCCCTCCACTCCATTCCACTCCAATCCATTCCATTCTATTACATTTCATTCCATTCCACTCCATGCCACTCCACTTCTCTCCACTCCACTCCATTCCATTCCACTCCATTCCACTCAACTCTATTCCATTCCATTCCATTCCACTCAACTCCTCTCCATTCCACTGCAATCCACTGCATTCCATTCCACTCCATTCCATTCCATTCCATACCACTCCGTTCCACCTAACTTCATTCCATTCCATTCCGTTCCATTCCACTCCTCTCCATTCCATTCCACTCCTTTCCATTCCATTCCATTCCACTCAACTCCTCTCCACTCCATTCCATTCCACTCCATTCCTCTCCACTCCACTCCAATCCATTCCATTCCATAAAACTCCATTCAACTTCAATTCACTCCATTGCACTGCACTACACTCCATTCCATTCCATTGCATTCCACTATACTCCATTCCACTCGACTCCAATTCATTCATCTCCAATCCACTCCATTCCATTACATTCCATTCCACTTCATTCCATTCCACTCTGCTCCATTCCAGAACTCTCCACTCAATTCTACTCCCGTCGTCTCCGCTCCGCTGAACTCTATTCCATTCCATTCCAGTCCATTCCATTCCACTGCCCTCCACTCCACTCCGCTCCACTCCACTCCATTCCACTCCATTCCACTCCACTCCATTCCGTTCCATTCCACTGTACTCCATTCCCTCCATTCCATTCTATTCCATTCCATTACATTCCATTCCAATCCATTTCATTCCCTTCCACTCCACTTCACTCTATTCAATTCCACTACACTTCACTTTATTACACTGCACTCCACTCTATTCCATTCCAATCCATTCCATTCCACTCTATTCCATTGCACTCCACTCCATTCCACTCCACTCAGTTTCATTACAATCCATTCCATTCCACTCCATTCCACTCAAATCCACTCCATTCCACTTCCATTCATTCCAATCCATTCCATTCTATTCCTCTCCACTCCACTCCATTCCTTTGCATTCAATTCCGTTCCCCTCTTTCCACTCCATTCCACTCCATTCCACTCCGATCCATGACATTCCATTACATTCCACGCCATTCCATCCATTCCACTCCATCCCATTCCATAATACTCGGATACCTTCCATACCACTCCATTCCAGTCCATTCCACTCCACTGCACTTCATTCCATTCCATTCCATTTCACTCCATTCTTTTCCATTCCACTCGCTTCCACTCACTCCAATCGATTCCACTCCTTTCCCTCCATTCCGCTCTGTTCCATTCCACTCCACTCCATTACATTCCATTACACTTCACTACTCTCCACTCTTTCCATTCCACTCCATTCCTCTCCCCTCCATTGCACTCCACTCCATTCAACTCCACTCCTCTCCTTTCCATTCCACTCCATTCCATTCCACTCCATTCCACTCCATTCCACTCCATTCTCTTCCAGTCCATTCCACTACACTACATTTCATTCCATTCCACTCCACCTCACTCCGTTGCTTTCCACTCCACTCCTTTACATTCCATTACACTCCACAACTCTCCACTCCATTCCAATCCACTCCATTCCACTCCACTACACTCCATTCCATTCCGTTCCTCTCCACCCCACTCCAGTTCATTCCACTCCACTGCAATCCACTCCACTCCACTCCACTTTACTCCACTCTATTCCATCCCACTCTACTCCATTCCATTCCATTCCATTCCTTTCCATTACATTCCATTCCACTTCATTCCACTCCATTCCACACCATTCCAGTCCTTTCCACTCCAATCCAATCCATTCCATTGCATTCCACTGCACTCCACTCCACTCCATTCCATTCCAATGCATTCCACTCCACTCTGATCCAATGCACCCCACTCCACTCCACTGAACTCCACTACACTCCATTACACCCCATCCTATTCCATTCCATTACATTACACTGCAGTCAACTTCAACCCACTCCACTTCACTCCATTCCTCTCTATTCCATCCGATTCCATTCGTCTGCATTCCACTCCACTTCACTCCACTACTCTTCACTCCACTCCATTACATTCCGTTTCATTCTACTGCATTCCTTTGCATTCGTTTCTTTCAAGAGTATCTCACTCTGTCACCCATCCTGGAGAACGGTGGCAGTCTCAGTTGCCGTTCCATTCTGTTCCATTCCATACCGTTCCTTCCCACTCCACTCCAATCTAATACATTCCATTACATTTGATTCCATTCCACTCCATTCCACTCCATTACACTCCTCTCCACTCCACTACAGTCCACTCCACTGCATTCCACTCCATCCCATTGCATTTCACTCCTTTCCACTGCACCCCACTCCACTCCTGTAAACTCCGCTTCATTCCATTCCATTATGTCCTATTCCAGTCCTCTCCATTCCATTCCATGCCACCTCACTGCACTCTACTCCACTCCAGTCTACTCCATTCCCTGCAATTCCATTCCACTACACTCCAATCCTCTCCACTCCACTCCACTCCATTCCACTACACTCCGCTTCATTTCTTTCCATTCCACTCCAATCCACTCCATTCCACTGCACTCCATTCCAATCCACTCCACTCTATTCCACTCCAGTCCACTCCACTCCACTCCTCCCCACTCCACTCCATTCCACTGCACTCTATTCACTCCACTCCACTCTTTTCCACGCAACTCCACACCACATCTCTCCATTCGACTCCATTCCACTTCATTCCACTCCATTCCATTGAACTCCATCTCATTCCATTCGAATCCATTCCACTCCACTCCACTCCACTTCACTCCACTCCACTCCACTTCACTCCACTCCACTCCACTCCATTGCATTCCAATCCATTCAATTTCACACACTTGCATTCCACTCCTTTCTTTCAACAAGATATCACTGTGTCCCCAGGCTGTAGTGCAGAGGCACAATCTCAGCTCACATTACATGTCAACTTTCCATTACACTGCATTCTGTTCCATTGCATTTCATTGCATTCAATTCCATTCCATTCCATTCCTTTCCAATAAATTCCTTTCCATGCCACTCTGTTCCACTCCACTCCACTCCACTCCATTCCCCTCCACTCCATTCCACTCCACTCCACTCAATTCCACTCCATTCCATTCCATTCCACTCCATTCCAATCCATTCCACTCCATTCCATTCCACTCCACTATGCTTCACTCCAATCCCTTCCATTCCACTCCATTCCACTTGACTCCATTCCCCTCCACTCCATTCCATTTAACTCCACTCCACTCCATTCCACTCCATTCAACTCAACTAAATTCCACTGCACTGCACTCCACTCCACTCCCCTCCACTCCACTCCAATCCTTTCCATTACAGTCTATTCCATTCCATTTCATTACACTCCATTCCATTACACTCCACTCGCCTCCACTCCATTCCTTTCCATTCCATTTCTTTCCACTCCACTCGACTCCACTCCACTCATCTAAACACCACGCCACTACACTCCATTCCCTGCCATTCCATCCCACTCCATTCATTTCCACTCCATTCCTTTCCATTCCTTTCCATTGCACTTCACTCCATTCCAGTCCACCCCACTCCAATCCATTCCACTCCATTCCACTCCTTTCCTTTCCATTTCAGTCTTCTACATTCCCCTCCACTCCATTCCATTCCATTCATTCCATTCCACTCCGCTCTACTCCACTCCACTCGACTTTACTCCATTACATTCCACTCCACTCCACTCCACTGCACATCACTCCATGCAACTGTACACCATTCCTTTCCATTCCATTCCATTTCACTGCAGTCCACTCCATTTCACTCCACTAAACTCTATTCCCCTTCACTCCATTCCATTCCATTCCATTATATTCCATTCAACTCCATTCCACTCTACTCCACTCCACTCCACTCCCTTCCACTGCACTCCACTCCTTTCCATTCCATTCCACTCCATTCCCATCTATTCCAGTTCCCTCCACTCCACTCCCCTCCACTACACTCCAATCCATGGCGTTCCTTTCCATTCCATTCTTTTCATCTCTAATCCACTCCCTTCCACAGCACTCCATTCCACTCCACTCCACTCCACTCCACTCCATTCCATTCCATTTCAATCAATAGCATTCCATTCCTTGCTTTTGACAGGATATCACTTTGTCATCAAGGCTTGAGTGCTGTGGTGAAATCTCAGCTCACATTACATGTCAACTTTCCATTGCATTGCTTTATATTCCATTGCATTCCATTGTTTTGAATTGCATTCCTTTCCATTCCATTTCACTCCATTCCAATCCTTTCCACTCCTTTCCTCTCCTCTCCACTCCATTCCATTTCATTCCATTCTATTCTTCTCATTTCCTATCCACTCCAGTCCGTTCCACTCAACCACACTCCATTCAATGCCATTCCATTTCACTCCACTCAGTTCCCTCACTACATTCCAGTACTTCCCACTCCACTCCACTTCATTGCATTCCATTCATTTCCACTCCATTCCAGACCATTCCAAGCCATTCCACTCCACTCCACTCCATTCCACTCCATTCCCCATTATTCCACTCCATTCCATTCAACTCCATTCCACTCCACTCCATTCCCTTCCATTACACCCCAATTCCACTCCACTCAATTGCATTCCACTTAATTCCACTCTACTCCTTTCCATTTCACTGCACTCAACTCCAATTCAGTCCACTCCACTCCATTCCCTTCCATTCCACTCCAATTCCATTCCACTCCATTGCATTCCACTTAATTCCACTCTACTCCTTTCCATTTCACTACATTCAACTCCACTTAAGTCCACTCCACTCCACTCCATTCCATTCCACTCAATTCCATTCCTCTCCATTCCACTCCATTACACTCCACTCCATGCATTCTATTTTATTGCACTCCACTCCACTTTACTCCTCTCCACTCCATTCCACTCCACTCCATACCACTGCACTCCATTCCATTCTATTCCATTCCACTCCCCTCCACTACATTCCACTCCACTCCACTACATTCCACTACACTACACTTCTTTCCACTCCTCTCCACTCCATTCTATTCCACTCCTCTCCTCTGCATTCCATTCCATTCCATTCCATTCCACTCCATTCCATTCAATTCCGGTCTGCTCCATTCCACTCCTCTCCATTCCTCTCCATTCCATTCCATTCCATTCCATTCTACCGCATTCCACTCCACCACACTTCATTCCGCTCCACTACGCTTCATTCCATTTCATTCCACCGCATTCCACTCCATTCCATTCCATTCCACTCCTGTCCACTCCATCCCATTACATTCGGTTCCATTCCGCTGCACTCCACTCCACCCCTCTACTCCACTCCCTTCCATTCCACTCTACTCCATTCCATTCCATTATACTCCACTCCATTTGTCTCCACTTCATTCCACTCATTCCACTCCATTCCAGTCCCCTCCACTCCACTCCACTCCATTCCATTCTATTCCATTCCACTCCACTCCATTCCATTCCATCCCACTCCATTCCGTTCCATCCCATTCCACTCCACTCCATTCCACTCCACTACAATCCATTCAATTACATTCCATGCCACTCCTCTGCACACCACTCCAATACACTCCACTCAATTCTACTCCAATACACTCCATTCCTCTCCTCTCCATTCCTCTTTACTCCACTCTAGTCCAATCCATTCCATAACAGTCAACTCCACTCCATTCCTTTCCACTCTGTTCCATTCCATTCCACTCCATAGCATTACTTTCGGCTACAGTAAACTCCACTACACCACACTTAAGTTCTCTCCACTCAAACCTATTCCACTCCACTCCACTCCTCTCCAATCCTTTCCATTCCATTTCATTCCACTGCCCTCCATTCAATTCCATTCCATCAATTCCATTCCATTAATTTCCTTGCTGTCCACAGGATCTCACTGTCACAAATGCTGGATTGCAGTGTCACCATCTCAGCTCATATTTCTCTTCAGCCTACGATTGCATTCAATTGCATCTTATTCCATTCCATTATATTTCACTCCACTTCACTCCATTCCATTCCGTTCCACTCCAATCCATGTCATTCCATTCCCTTACACTGCACTCCACTCCATTCCACTCCATTCCATTCCATTCCACTCCATTCCACTCCATCCCATTCCATTCAGCTCCATTCCACTGCACTCAACTCCACCCCACTCCACTCCACTGAACTCCACTCCCTTCCATTCCACTCTCCTGCATTCCATTCCTTTCCATTCCACTCCACTCCATTCCACTCCACTCCATTCCACACCATTGCACTCCACGCCATTCCTTTCAACTCCACTCCATTCCACTCCACTCCTTTCCATTCGACGCCATTACACTCCACTGCACTCCACTCCACTCCACTACAATCCATTCCATTCCATTCCATGCCATCCGTCTGCACTCCAATACACTCCACTCCATTCCACTGCACTCCATTCCACTCCACTGCACTCCATTCCACTCCACTCCATTCCTCTTTACTCCACTCCACTAAACTCCATTCCATTCCACTCCACTCCACTCCATTTCATTCCACTCTATTCCATTCCATTCCATTCCATTCCGTTACCTTCCACTCCTGCAAACTCCACTCCACCCCACTCCACTTCTCTCCACTCAACCCCTCTCCACTCTACAACAATCCTCTCCACTCCACTCCTTTTCCACTCCTCTCCATTCCACTACACTCCATTCCATTTTATTCCATTCCTTTCTAGTCCATCCCATTCCAAACCATTCCACTCCACTCTTCCATTTCACTCCACTCCACTCCATTCCACTTGTTTCCATTCCACTCCACTCCATTCTACTCCTCTTCTATCCATTCCATCCCATTCCATGCCACTCCTCTGCACTCCACTCCAATACAATGCACTCCATTTCACTCCACTACACTCCATTCCACTCCACTCCATTCCTCTTTACTCCACTCCACTCCATTACATTACATTCCACTCCACTCCACTCCATTCCATTCCACTCCTTTCAATTATTTTCGACACCAGTAAATTCCACTCCACCTCACTTAACATCTCTCCACTCAACCCCCTCCACTCCACTCCAATCCTCTCCACACCACTGCAATCCACTGCATTCCACTCCTCTCCACTCCATTCTACTCCTTTCCATTCCTCTCCACTCCAGTCCACTCCATTCCATTTCATTCAGTTCCATTCCACTCTTGTTCATTCCTATCCACTCCACTCCACTCCATTCCATTTCATTCAATTCCATTCCACTCCATTCCATTAGAATCCCCTCCAGTAAACTCCAATCCACCATACTCCACTTCTCTCCACTTCAATCCACTCCACTCCACTCCATTCCTCTCCACTGCACTCCACTCCCCTCCATTCCACTCCATTCCATTCCACTCCATTCCACTGCACACCATTCCATACCATTCCACTCTACTCCATTCCTTTCCATTCCACTCAATTCCATTCCACTCCACTCCACTCCACTCCATTCCACTGCACTCCACTACATTCTTCTCCAGTCCATGCCATTCCATTCCGTTCAATTCAATTCCATTCCTTTCCATTCCACTCCACTCCATTCTATTCCATTCCAATCCATTCCATGCCACTCCACGAAACTCCACTCCACTCCACTCCATTTCATTCCACTTCTCTCCAATCCTCTCCAGTCCACTCCACTCCATTCCATTCCATTCTTTTCCATTCCATTCCATTCACTTCCATTCCATTCCTCTCAATTCCATTCCATTCCAGTCCATTCCACTAAATTCCACTCCACTCCACTCCATTACAGTCTATTGCACTCCATTCCATTCCACTCCATTCCACTCCACTCCATTTGATTCCATTCGACTCCACTCCATTCCAATCCACTCCATTCCATTCTGTTTCATTCCCCTCCTCTCCATTCTATCACATTCCACTCCACTCTACTCCACTCCATTTCATTTCACTCCACTCCACTGCATTTCACTCCACTCCACTGCATTTCATTCCATTCCATTCCATTCCATTCCATTCCATTCCATTCCATTCCATTCCACTCCATTCCATTCCTTTCCATTCCATTCCATTCCATTCCACTCTTGTCCACTGCATTCCACTCCATTCCTCTACATTCCATCACATCCAGTTCCATTACACTCCATTCCAATCCTCTCCTCTCCACTGCACTCCACTCCACTCCATTCCACTCCTTTCCATTCCATTCTGCTCCATTCCACTGCAACGCACTCCACCCAAATCCACTCCAATTCATTCAATTCCCTTCTATCCCATTCCATTCCTCTGCATTCCATTCCACTCCAGTTCACTGGATTCCTGTCCAGTCCACTCCATTCCATTCCATTCTACTGCATTCCATTCCATTCCATTCTACTGCATTCCATTCCATTCCTTTATTTCAAGAATATTTCACTCAGTCACCCAGTCTGGAGTGCAGTGGCGCCATCTCACCTCCCGTTCCATTCCATTCCACTCCGCTCTGATCCTTTCCATTCCATTCTGTTCCACTCCACTCCACTCCACTACATTCCATTTCTTCCGATTCCATTCCACTCCATTGCACTTCTTTCCACTCCACTGCACTCCACTCTACTCCATTCCCCCCCATCCGATTCGATTATGCTCCATTCCACTGCACTCAACTCCACCCTACTCCAGTCCACTTCATTCCATTCCATTCTGTCCCATTCCATTCCTCTCCATTCCACTCCAATTCACTTCACTTCACTCCACTCCACTCCAGTGCACCCCATTCCATTCCATTCCATTCCATTCCATTCCATTCCATTCCATTCCATTCCATTCCATTACTTTCTTTTGAGAGTATCACTCTCAGTCACCCATCCTGGAGTGCAGTGGCACAATCTCAGCTTCCATTGCATTCCATTTCATTCCATTCCATGTGAAACCTCTGAACTCCACTCCACTCTACTCCACTCCATTCCATTCCATTTCACTCATCGTCACTCCACTCCATCTCTTTCCAATCCACTCCACTGCATTGCATTCCACCGCACTGCACTCCATGCTGCTCCATTCCATTCCTCACCACTCCAATCGGCTCCACTCCACTCCATTCCACTCCATTCCATTCAATTCCATTCCATTCTGAATTATTACTCTCCACTCCATTCCACTCAATTCCTGTCCATTCTCCTCCACTCCAATGCATTCCACTCCAGTACAGTCCATTCGATTCCACTCCACTCCACTCCACCCCTCTCAATTCCACGACATTCCATTCCATTCCGTTCCATTCCACTCCCCTCCATTCCATTCATTTCCAAAACATTCCTCTGAACTCCATTCCATTCCAATTCACTCTAATCCACTCCAGTCCACTCCTTTCCACTCCTTTCCATTCCTCTACATTCCACTCCACTCCACTGTCTTCCACTACAATCCAATCCATTCCATTCCTTATAGTTCCACTCCCTTCCACTCTACTCCATCCACTGCATTCCAATCCACTCCTTTCAACTCCATTCCACTCCACTCCACTCCATTCTACTCTACCTTTTTCCATTCCATTCCTTTCCACTTCATTCCAATCTACTACATTGCATTCCACTCCATTCCATTCCATTCCATTCTTTTCAGACCTTTCCACTCCACTCCACTTCATTTGCCTTTACTCTATTGCATTTGCCTCTACTCTGTTCCATTCCATTCCTTTCTTTCCACAGGATCTCACTCTGTCACGAAAGCTGGTGTGCTGTGGCACAAACACACCTCACATTTCTTTTCACCATTCCATTGCATTCCATTCCATTCTATTTCACTCCACTCCACTCAACTCCTTTCCATTCCACTCCATCCCTTTCCATTCGACTTCATTACACTCCACTCAGCTCCACTCCACTCCAATTTACTCCACTCCACTCCATTCCATTCAATTCCATTTCATTTCACTCCATTGCATTCCATTCCTTTCTTTCGACAGGATTTCACTGTGTCACCTTGGCTGGAGTGCAGTGGCAAAATCTCTGCTCACATTACATGACAACATTCCATTGCATTACATTCTATTCCGTTGCATTCCATTGCATTACATTGCTTTCCATTCCATTCCATTCCATTCCATTGCACTCGGTTCCACTTCACTCCACTCCACTCCACTGCATTCCATTACATCCGATTCCTCTCCACTCCATTCCACTCCTCTGCACTCCACTGCAATCCACTTCACTCCATTCCACTCCATCTCATTCCATTCCTGTTCATTCAACTGCACTCTACTCCACCCCACTCCACTCCACTTCATTCAATTCCATTCCATCCCATTCCATTCCTCACCATTACACTCCACTCCACATCACTCCACTCCACTCCACTCCACTGCATTCCGTTCCATTCCATTCCATTCCATTCCATTCCATTCCATTCCATTCCATTCCACTGCATCCCCCTGCATTCCATTCCTTCCTTTCTTTTGAGAGTATCTCACTCTGAAACCCAGCCTGGAACGCAGTAGCACTATCTCAGCTCCAATTCCATTTGTTCCATTCCGTCCCGTACCACTCTGATCTGCTCCGGTCCACTATGTTCCGCTCCGCTCCACTGCACTCCTTTCCATTGCGTTCCATTTCATTCCATTCACTCGACTCCATTCCACAACATTCCATTACATCCGATTCCATTCCATTCCATTCCACTCCTCTCCACTCCACTGCACTTCACTACAGTCCATTCCACTCCACTCCATTTCACTGCACTCCACTCCACCCCACTTCACTCCACTTCATTCCATTCCATTTCATTCACTGCCCTCCACTCCACTCAATACCACTCCACTCCACTCCAATCCATTGCATTCCATTCCATTCCAATCCCTTTCATTACAATCCTTTCTTTTGACAGGATCTCCCTCTGTCATACAGGATATAGTGCAGTGGCACAATCTCGCCACACATTACTTTTCTGCATTCCATTCCCTTCCATTCCACTCCACTCCATTCTGTTGACAGGATCTCCCTATGTCACACAGCCTGTAGTGCAGTGGCACAATCGCAGCACACATTTCTTTTCTCCATTATATTCCATTCCAAACCACTCCTCTTCACTCCATTCCACTCAGCTCCTCTCCATTCCACTCCACTCCACTCCATTCAATTCCACTCCACTCCATTCCATTCCACCCCACTCCACTCCATTCCACTCCACTCCACTCCACTCCATTCCATTCCACTCCACTGCACTCCTCTCCAGTCCACTCCACTCCACTCCACTCCATTCCATTCCATTCCATTCCACTCCACTCCACTCCACTCCACTCCACTCCAATCCATTCCATTCCATTCATGTCTTTCCACAGGATCTCATTCTGTCACAAATGCTGTAGTGCAGTGGCACAATCTCAGCTCACATTTCTTTTCAACATTCCATTGCATTCCATTCCATCACATTCCATTCCACTCTATTTCACTCCACTCCACTCCACTCCGTTCCATTCCACTCCATCCCATTCCATTCGACTCCATTCCAATCCACTCGACTCTACTCCACTCCACTCCACTGCATTCCATTCCATTGCATTCCATTTCACTACAGTACATTACATTCCTTTCTTTCGACAGGATGTCACTGTGTAACCCAGGCTGGAGTGCAGTGGAACAATCTCAGCTCACGTTATATGTCAACTTTCCATTGCATTCATTCTATTCCATTATATTCCATTGCATTCCCTTCCATTCCATTTCATTCCATTCAATTTCATTCCATTCAATTCCATTCCATTAAATTCCATTCCATTTCACTCCTTTCCACTCCAATCCACTCCATTCCAGTCCTCTCCATTCCATTCCATTCCACTCCATTCCATTCCATTCATTTCTTTTGACAGGATCTCATTCTGTCACCCAGGCTGGTGTGCAATGGCACAATCTCAGATCACATTTCATCTCACCATTCCATTCCATTCCATTCCATTCCATTCCATACCATTCCACTGCATTCCAATCCACTGAATTCCACTCCAATCCATTCCATTCCATTCTATTCCAATCCCTTCCATTCCACTCTTTTCTTTCGACAGGATTTCCCTCTGGCACACAGTCCATAGTGCAGTGGCACAATCTGAGCACACATTTCTTTAGTACATTCCATTCCATGCCAGTCCATTCTATTCCATTCCATGCCAGGCCATGCTATGCCATGCCATGCCACGCCACTCCACTCCACTCCATTCCACTTCACTCCATGGCATTCCTCTCCACTCCACTCCATTCCATTCCACTCCAGTCCTCTCCTCTCCATTCGAGTCCATTCCACTCCACTCTGGTCCATTCCACACTTCTCCATTCCATTCCACTGCACTCCATTCCACTCCATTCCATTCCAGTCCATTACATTCCCCTGCACTCCATTCCATTCCACTCCACTACACTCCACTACACTCCATTCCACTCCATTCCACGCCATGCCATTCCATTCCACTACACTCCATTCCAGTCCATTCCACTCCATGCCATTCCATTCCACTGCACTACACTCAACTCCATTCCCCTCCACTCCATTCCACTCCACTCCACTTCATTCCATTCCACTTCACTCCATTCCACTCCACTTCATTCCACTCCATTCCATTCCACTCCACTCCACTGCACTCCATTCCACTTCACCCTGTTCCACTCCATTTCACTGCACTCTAATCCACTCCACTCAACTCTACTAAACTCTACTCTACTCCATTCCTTCCCATTCTATACTACAGCTTTCCACTCCACTCCATTCCACTGCATTCCATTCCAGCCCATTCTATTTCATTCCATTTCATTCCACTCCATTCCATCCCACTTCACTCCATTCCATTCCTTTCCATTCCATAACAATCCATACCACTCGATTCCACTCCAGTCCACTCCACTCCACGCCATGCCACTCCACTCCACTCCAATCCATTCCATAACATTCTAAAACCATTCCATTCCATTCCTTTCTTTCGACAGAATCTCACTCTGTCACCCAGGCTCTAGAGTGGTGCACAATCTCAGCTCACATTTCATTTCACCGTTCCATTCCATTCCATTCCATTGCATTCTATTACACTCCGCTCCACTCCACTCCATTCAATTCCATTCCGTCCCATTCCATTCCGCTCCACTCCATTCCACTCCACTCCACTCTACTCCATTCATTTCCATTCCACCCCATTCCATTCCACTTCATTCCACTCCACTCCACTGCACTTCACAGCATTCCGTTTCTTTCTATTCCATTGCATTGCATTCCATTCCATTCCGTTCCATTCCATTCCATTCTGTTCCTTCCTTTCAACAGGGTCTGACACTGTCACATAGGCTAGAGTGCTGTGGCACAATCTCAGTTCACATTTCATTTCACCATTCAATTTCATTCTATTCCATACCAATACATTCGATCCCGTTCCATTCCTTTCATTATATTCCATTCTATTCCACTCCAATTCACTCGACTCCAGTCCATTCCATTGCATTCCATGCCACTCCTCTCCTCTCCACTCCACTCCACTCGTCACCGTTCCATTCCATCCCATTCCATTCCACTGCACACCACACCAGTAAACTCCACTCTATTCCATTTGATTCCATTCCATTCGATTCCACTCCATTCCACACACATCACAAAGTTATTTCTCAGAATGCTTCTGTTCACTTTTTATGAGAGGATATTTCTGTATCCACAGGGGACCGCAATGCAATCAAAGGATCCCTCTGCAGATTCTATAAAAGGACAATTTCCAAAGTGTTCAATCAAAAGAAATTTTCAACCCTGTTAGGTGAATGCACACATCACAAATAAGTTACTCAGAATGCTTTTGTCTGGTTATTATGTGAAGATAATTCCTTTTCCACAGTAGGCCTCGAAGAGTTCCAAATATCCACTTGCATGTATTACAAAGGAGTGTTTCAAAACTGTTCAATGAAAGGAACGGTTCAGCTTTGTGTGATGAATGCACACATCACAAAGAAATTTCTCAGAATGCTTCTGTCTTGTTTTTATGTGAAAATATTTCCTTTTCCACGATATGCCCCAAAGTGCTCCAAATGTCCACTTGCAGATTCTACAAAAAGAGGGTTTCCAAGCTACTCAATCAAAAGAAAGGTTCAACTCTGTGAGATGAATGCACACATCACAAAGAAGTTTCTCAGGATGCATCTGTCTTGTTTTTATGTGAAGATATTTCCTTTTCCACCATAGGCCTCAAAGCACTCCAAATGTCGAATTGCAGATTCTATAAAAAGAGTGTTTCCAAACTGCTCAAAAAAAAGAAAGGTTCAAGTTTGTGAGATGAATGTACACAGTGAAAGAGATTTCTCAGAATTCTTATGTTCGGTTTTTATGCGAAGATATTTCCTTTTCCACTGAAGTCCTCATAGCACTCCAAATGTCCACTTACAGGTTCTACAAAAAGTGTTTTCCTAAACACCACAAACAAAAGAAAGGTTCAAATCTGTGAGTTGACTGCACACATCACAAAGAAGCTTCTCAGAATGCTTCTGTCTGGTTCTTAAGTGAAAATATTTCTTTTTCCACCATAGGCTTCAAAGCGCTCCTTAAGTCCTCCTGCAGATTCTAGAAAAAGAGAGTTTCCAAACTACTCCAATGAAAAGAAAGATTTAATTCAGGGGCAGGAAGGCAAACATCTCAAAGAATTTTGTCAGAGTCATTCTGTGTAGTTTTTATATGAAGATATTTCCTTTTCCACCATAGGCCTCAAAGCACTCCAAATGTCCACTTGCAGATAGTACAAAAAGGGTGCTTCAAAACTGTTCAATCAAAAGTAACGTTCAACTCTGTGAGATGAATGCACATAACACAAAGCGTTTTCTCAGAATGATTCCGTCTAGTTTTTTGTGAAGATATTTCCTTTTCCACCAATGGACAATAGGCGCTCCAAAGGTACACTTGCAAATTCTACAAAATGACTGTTTCAAAACTGGTCTATTGAAAGAAAGGTTCAACTCTGTGAGATGCATGCGCACATCACAAAGAATTTTATCAGAATGATTCTGTCCAGTTTTTATGATAAGATATTTCCTTTTCCAACATAGTCAGCAAAGCCCTCGAAATGTCCAATTGCAGATTCTACAAAAAGAGGGTTTCAAAACACCTCAATCAAAGGAAAGTTTCAACTTTGTGAGATGAATGCACAAATCACAAAGAAGTTTCTCAGAATCTTTCTGTCTAGTCCTTAAGTGAAGATATTTCCTTTTCCACCATAGGCCTCACAGTGCTTCAAATGTCCACTTGTAGATTCCAGAAAAAATGTGTTTCAAAGCTGATCAATCAAAAGAAAGGTTCAACTCTGTGACATGAATACACATATCACAAAGAAGTTTTTCAGAATGCTTCTGTCTAGTTCTTATTTGAAGATATTTCCTTTTCCACCGTAGGCCTCAAAGCACTCTAAATGTCCATATTCAGATAGTACAAAAAGGGTGTTTCAAAACTGCTCAATCAAAAGTAAGGTCCAACTCTGTGAGATGAATGCATTTATCACAAAGAAGTTCGTCAGAATTCTTCTGTCTAGTTTTTATGTGAAGATATTTCCTTTTCTACGATAGGCCTCAAAGCGCTCCAAATGTCCACTTGCAGATTCTACAAAAAGAGTATTTCAAAACTGCTCAATCAAAAGAAAGTTTGAAGTGTGTGAGATGAATGCACACATCACAAATAATTTTCTCAGAATCATTTTGTCTAGTTTTTATGTGAAGATATTCCCTTTTCCACCATAGGCCTCAAAGCTCTCCAAATTTCACAGAGTTCAAACTTTCTTTTGATTGAGCAGCTTTGAAAGACTCTTTTTGTAGAATCTGCAAGTGGACATTTGGAGCTCTTTGAGGCATATCTTCGAAAAGGATGTATCTTCACATAAAAACTAGACAGAAGCATTCTGACAAACTTCTTTGTGATGTGTGCATTCATCTCACAGCGTTGAAACTTACTTTTCATTGAGCAGTTTTGAAACAATCTTTTTGTAGAATCTGCAAGTGGACATTTGGAGAGCTTTGTGGTCTATGGTGGAAAAGGAAATATCTTCACATAAAAACTAGACAGAAGCATTCTGACAAACTACTTTATGATGTGTGCATTCAACTCGCAGAGTTGAACCTCACTTTTCATTGAGAAGTTTTGAAACACTCTTTTTGTAGAGTCTTCAATTGGATATTGGAGCTCTTTGAGGCCTGCAGTGGATAACAAAATATCTTCATATAATGACTAGACAGAAGCATTCTGACCAGTTTCATTGTGATGTGCTCGTTCATTTCACAGAACTGAACTTTTCTTTTGATTGAGCAACTTTGAAAAACTCTTTGTAGAATCTTCAAGTGGACATTTGGAGTGCTTTGATGCCTATGGTGGAAAAGGAAATATCTTCACATAAAAACTAGACAGAACCATTCTGACAAACTTTTTGATTGTGCATTCATCTCACAGACTTCAAACTTTCTTTTGATCGAGGAGCTTTGAAACATTCTTTTTGAAGAAACTGCAAGTGGAGGTTTGGAGCGCTTTGAGGCCTACTGTGGAAAAGGAAATATCTTCACATAAAAATTGGACGGAAGCATTCTGACAGACTTCTTTGTGATGTGTGCATTCATCTCACAGAGTTGATCCTCACTATACATAGGGGAAAAGGAAAGATATTCACATAAAATTTAGATAGAAGCATTCTTACAAACTTCTTTGTGATGTGTGCATTTATCTCAAAGAGTTGAAACTTACTTTTCATTGAGCAGTTTTGAAACACTCTTTTTGTAGAATCTGAAAGTGGACATTTGGAGCGCTTTGTGGCCTATGGTGGAAAAGGAAATATCTTCATATGAAAACTAGACAGAAGCATTCTGACAAACTCCTTTGTGATGTGTGCATTCATCTTACACAGCCGAACCTTTCTTTCGATTCACCAGCTTTGAAATGCTCTTTTTGTAGAATCCGTAAGTGGACATTTGGAGTACTTTAAGGCTTATGGTGGAAAAGGAAATATCTTCATATAAAAACTAGAGAGAAGCATTCTGACAAACTTATTTGTGATGTATGCATTCATCTCACAGAATTGAAACATTCTTTTGATTGAGCAGCTTTGAGAAACTCTTTTTGTAGAATCTGCAAGTGGACATTTGGAGAGCTTTGAGGCCTATGGTGGAAAATGAAATATCTTCACATAAAAACTAGACAGAAGCATTGTGATAAACTTCTTTGGAAGTTTGTGTTCATCTCTCTGCTTTGAAACTTACATTTCATTCAGCAGTTTTGAAACACTCTTTTTGTAGAATCTGCAAATGGAATTTTGAAGTGCTTTGTGGCCTCTGTGAAAAAGGAAATATCTTCACATAAAAACTATACAAAAGCATTCTGAAAAACTTCTAAGTGATGCATGCATTCATCTCACACAGTTGAAACTTTCTTTTGATTGTGCAGCTTTGAAACATACTTTTTGTAGAATCTGCAAGTGGACATTTGGAGCGCTTTGGGGCCTATGGTGGATAACGAAATATCATCATACAATAACTAAACAGAAGCATTCTGACAAACATCTTCCTGATGTGTGCATTCATTTCTTCGAATTGATCTTTACTTTTGATTGAGCAGTTTGAAACACCCTTTTTGTAGAATCTGCAAGTGGACATTTGTAGCACTTTGAGGCCTATGGTGGGAAAGGAAATAGCTTCACATAAAAACTAGACAGAAGCATTCTGACAAACTTCTTTGTGATGTGTGTAATCATCTCACAGAGTTGAACCTTTCTTTTGTTGACCAATTTTGAAACTCTTTGTGTAGAATCTGCAAGTGGACATTAGGAGAACCTCAAGATCTATGGTGGAAAAGGAAATATATTCACATAAAAACTAGACAGAGGCATTCTGACAAACTTCTTTCTTACATGTGCATTAACTTCACAGAGTTGAACCTCACTTTTCATTGAGCAGTTTTGAAACACTTTTTTTGCAGAATCCACAAGTGGACATTTGGAGCGCTTTGAGGCCTATGGTGGAAAAGGAAATGTCTTCACATAAAAACTAGACAGAAGCATTCTGACAAACTTCTTTATGATGTGTGTATTCATCTCACAGCGTTGAAACTTTTCATTGAGTAGTTTTGAAACACTCTTTTTGTGGAATCTGGAAGTGGACATTTGAAGCACTTTGTGGCCTGTGATTGAAAAGGAAATATCTTCACATAAAAACTAGACAGAAGCATTCTGAGAAACCACTTTGTGATGTGTCCATTCATCTCGCAGATTTGAAACTTTCTTTTGATTGAGCAGCTTTGAAACACACTTTTTGTAGAATCTGCATGTGGACGTTTGGAGCACTTTTAGTCCTATGGTGGATAACGAAATATCTTCATATAATAACTAGACAGAAGCATTCTGACAAACTTCTTTGGATGTGTGCATTCATTTCACAGACTTGAACCTTTCTTTTGATTGAGCAGCTTTGAAAAACTTTTGTAAAATCTGCAAGTGCACATTTGGAGCGCTTTGAGGCCTATGTTGGAAAAGGAAATATCTTCACATAAAAACTAGACAGAAGCATTCTGGCAAACTTCTTTGTGATGTGTGCGTTCATCACAAAGAGTTGAAAGTCACTTTTCATTGAGCAGTTTGGAAACACTCTTTTTGTAGAATCTGCAAGTGGGCATTTGGAGCACTTTGCATCCTGTGGTAGAAATGGAAATGTCTTCACATAAAATCTAGATAGAAGAAATCTGAGAAACTTTTTGTGATGTGTGCATTCATCTCACAGAGTTAAATTTTTCTTTCGATTGAGCAGTATTCAAACTCTCTTTTTGTAGGATCTGCAAGTGGAAATTTGGAGTGCATTGAGGCCTATGAAGGAAAAGGAAGTATCTTTACATAAAAACTGCACAGAAGCAATCTGAGAAACTACTTTGTGATGTGTGAATTCATCTCACAGAGTTAAACCTTTCTTTTGATTTAGCAGTTTTGAAACTCTCTGTTTGTAGATTCTGCAAGTGGACATTTGGGGCTCTTTGTGGCCTATGTTAGAAAGGAAATATCTTCACACAAAACCTAGACAGAAGCAATCTGAGAAACTACTTTGTGATATGTGCATTCATTTCACAGAGTTAAACCTTTCTTTTGATTCAGCAGTTTTGAAACTCTGCTTTTGTAGAATCTGCAAGTGGAAATTTGGAGCGTTTTGAGGCCTATGGTGGAAAAGGAAATGTCTTGACATAAAAACTAGATAGAAATATTCTAAGAAAATACTTTGTGATGTGTGCATTCATCTCCCAGAGTTGAATCCTTCTTTTGAAGGACCAGTTTTGAAATAATCTTTTTGTGGAATCCGCAAGTGGACATTTCAAGCACCTTGAGGCCTGTGGTGGAAAAGGAAATACCTTCACATAAAAACTAGACACAAGAATTCTGAGAAACTTCTTTGTAATGTGTGCGTTCACCTCACAGATATTAACCATTCTTTTGATTGAACAGTTTGGAAACACTCTTTTGGCAGAATCTGCAAGTGGACATTTGTATTGCTTAGCAGCCTATGGTAGAAATTGAAATATCTTCATGTAAAATCTAGACAGAAGCAATCTCAGAAATATCTATGTGATGTGTGCATTCATTGCACAGAATTAACCCTTTTTTTGATTGAGCAGTTTTGAAACTCTTTTTTTGTAGAATCTGCAAGTAGACATTTTGAGCACTTTGAGGTATACTGTGGTAAGGAAATACCTTCACATAAAAACTAGACAAAAGAATTCTGAGAAACTTCTTTGTGATGCGTGTGTTCATCTCAGAGATTTGAAACTTTCTTTTGATTGAGCAGTTTGGAAATACTCTTTTTGTAGAATCTACAAGGGGACATTTAGAGCATTTTGCAGCCTAAGGTAGAAAAGGAAATATCTTCACATAAAATCTAGAAAGAAGCAATCTGAGAAACTTCTTTGTGATGTGTGCATCCATCTCACTGAGTTAAACATTTTTTTTTGATTGAGCAGTTTTGAAACTCTCTTTTGTAGAATTTGCAAGTGGACATTTGGAGGGCATTCTAGCCTATGGTGTAAAAGGAAATATCTTCACATAAAAACTATACAGAAGTATTCTGAGAATCTTCTTTGTGATGTGTGCATTCATCTCACAGGGTTGAAATATTTTCTTGATGGAGCAGTTTTGGAATTCTATATTTGTAGGATCTGCAAGTGGATATTTGGAGCGCTTTTAGACCTATGATGGAAAAGGAAATATCTTCACATAAAAATTACACAGAAGCATTCTGAGAAACTACTTTGTGATGTATGCATTCTTCTCACAGAGTTGAACCTATCTTTTGATTGAGCAGTTTTGAAACACTCTTTTTTTAGTGTCTGCGAGTTGGTATTTTTGAGCGCATTGAGGCCTACTGTGGAAAATGATATATCTTAACATAAAAACTACACAGAAGCATTCTGAGAAACTTCTTTGTGATGTGTGCATTCAACTCACAGAGTTGAACCCATCTTTTGAATGAGCAGTTTTAAACTCTCTTTTTGTAGAACCTACAAGTGGATATTTGGAGCTCTTTGCAGCCTACTGTGGAAAAGGAAATATCCTCACATAAAAATTATACAGAAGCATTCTGAGAAACCTCTTAGGATGTGTGCATTGAACTCACAGTGTTGAACTTATCTTTTGACAGAGCAGATTTGAAGCTCTCTTTTTGCAGAATCTCCAATTGATATTTTGACCCTTTGTGGCCTATGGTGGAAAAGGAAATATCTACACATAAAAACTACACAGTAGCATACTGAAAAACTTCCTTGTGATGTGTGCATTCATCTCACAGAGTTGAAATATTCTTTTGATTGAGCAGTTTTGAAATTCCATTTTTGTAGAATCTGCAAGTGGATATTTGGAGTGCTTTGGGACCTAAGGAGGAAAAGGAAATATCTTCACATAAAAACTACTCAGAAGCATTCGGAGAAACTACTTTGTGATGTGTGCAATCATCTCACAGATTTGAGCCCTTCATTTGATTGGGCAGTTTCAAAACACTCTTTTTGTAGAATCTGCAAGTGGATATTTGGAGTGCTTTGAGGCCTACGGTGGAAAAGGAAATATATTCACATAAAAATTACACAGAAGCATTGTGTGAAAATTCTTTGAGATATGTGCATCCATCTCACATAGTTGAACTTTTCTTTTGATTGAGCAGTTTTGAAACACTCTTTTTGTAGAATCTGCAAGTGGATATTTGGAGAGATATGAGGCCTATTGTGGAAAAGGATATATCTTCACATAAAAACTGCAAAGAAGCATAGTGAGAAACTTCTTGTAGATATGTGCATTCATTTCATAGAGTTGAATCATTATTTTCCTTGAGCAGTTGTGAAACACTCATTTTTTAGAATCTGGAAGCTGATATTTGGAGTGCTTTGAGTCCTATTGTGGAAAAGGAAGTATCTTCATATACAAACTACACAGAATCATTCTGAGAAACTGCTTTGTGATGTATGCATTTATCTCACAGAGTTGGACTTATCTTTTGAATGTGCACTTTTGCAACTCTCTTTTCGTAGAATCTGCAAATTGTTATTTGGAGCCCTTTGAAGCCTATGGTGGAAAAGGAAATATCTTCATATAAAAACTACACAGAAGCATTCTGAGAAACTTGTTTTTGATGTGTGCATTCATCTCACAGAGTTGAAAATTTCTTTTGATTGAGCATTTTTGAAACACACTGTAGAGTCTGCAAGTGGATAGTTGGATCGCTATGAGGCCTATGGTGGAAAAGGAAATATCTTCATATAAAAACTACACAGAAACATTCTGGGAAACTGCTTTGTGATGTGTGCATTCATCTCACAGAGTTGAACCTTTCTTTTGATTGAGCAGTTTGCAAACACTCTTTTTGTGGAATCTGCAAGTGGATAGTTGGAACGGTTTGAGGCCTAAGATGGAAAAGGAAATATCTTCACATAAAAACTACACAGAAGTATTCTGAGAAACTTCTCTGTGATGTGTGCATTCCACTCACACAGTTGAATTTATCTTTTGATAGAGTAGTTTTGAACCTCTATTTTTGTAGTATCTGCAACTGGATATTTGTAGCCCTTTGCTGCCTATACAGGAAAAAGAAATATCTTCACATGAAAACTACACAGAAGCATTTTGAGAAGCTTCTTTGTTATGTGTCCATTCATCTCACGGAGTTGAACCCTTCTTATGATTGAGCAGTTTGGAAACACTCTTTTTTCAGAATCTGTAAGTGGATATTTGGAGTCCTTTTGAGGCTAATTGGGGAAAAGGAAATATCTTCACATACAAACTACAGAGAAGCAATCAGAGAAACACTTTTGTGATGTGTGCATTCATCTCACAGAGTTGAAACTTTCTTTTCATTGAGGAGTTTTGGAAAACTCTTTTTGTACAATCTGCCATGGATATTTAGAGTGCTTTGAGGCCTATGGTGGAAAAGAAAATATCTTCACAAAAAAACTTCACAGAAGCATTCTGAGAAACTTAATTGTGTTATGTGCATTCATCACACAGAGTTGAAATTTTCTTTTGATTGAGCAGTTTGGAAACACTTTTTGTAGAATCTGAAAGTGGATATTTTGAGCACATTGAGGTCTATGGTGGAAAAGGAAATATCTTCGCATAAAAAATAAATACAGAGAAGCATTCTGAGAAACTTCTTTGTGATGTGTGCATTCATCTCACAGAGTTGAAACTTTCTTTTGATTGAGCAGTTTGGAAACGCTCTTTGTGTGTAATCTGCAAGTAGATATTTTGAACTTTTTGATGCCTGTGGTGGAAAAGAAAATATCTTCACATAAAAACTGCCCAGAAGCATTCTGAGAAACATCTTTGTGATGTGTGCATTCATCTCACAGAATTTAACCTTTGTTTTGATTGAGCAGTTTGGAAACACTCTTTTTGTAAAATCTACAAGTGGATATTTGGAGCACTTTTAAGTCTATGGTGGAAAAGGATATATCTTCACATGAAAATTACACAGAATCATTCTGAGAAACTACTTTGTGAGTGTGCATTCAAATCACAGCGTTGAACCTATCTTTTGATAAAGCAGTTTTGAAACTCTCTTTTTGTAGAAACTGCAAATGGTTTTTTGGAGCCCTTTGTGGCCTATGGTGGAAAAGGAAATATATTCATATAAAAACTACACAGAATCATTCTGGTAAACTTCTTTGTGATGTATACATTCATCTCACAGACTTGAAACTTACATTTGACTGAGCAGTTTTGAAACACTCTTTTTGTGCAATTTGGCAATGGATATTTAGAGTGCTTTGAGGCCTATTGTGGAAAAGGAAATATCTTCACGTAAAAATTAGACAGAAGCATTAGGAGAAACTTCTTTGTGATGTGTGCATTCATCTCACAGACTTGAAACTTTCTTTTGATTGAGCAGTTTGGAAACACTCTTTTTGTAGAATCTGCAAGTGGATATTGGAGCACTTTGAGGCCTTTGGTGGAAAAGGATATATATTTACATTAAAACTATACAGAAGAATTCTGAGAAACTCCTTTATTATGTGTGCATTCAACTCACAGAGTTAAACGTTTATTTTGATTGAGCAGTTTGGAAACACTCTTTTTGTAGAATCTGCAAGTGGATATTTGGAGCGCTTTGTGGCCTATTGTGGAAAAGAAAATATCTTCACATAAAAACTACACAGAAACATTCTGAAAAACTTCTCTGTGATGTGTACATTCATCACACAGAGTTGAACCTTTCCTTTGATTGAGCAGTTGTATAACATTATTTTTATACAATCTGCAAGTGTATATTTTAAGCACTTTGAGGCCTATTGTGGAAAGGGAAATATCTTCACATAAAAACTACAGAGAACCATGCTCAGAAACTTCTTTGTGAAGTGTGCATTCATCTCACGGAGTTGAACCTTTCTTTTGATTGAGCCTTTGGAAATACCCTTGTTGTAGAATCTGCAAATTGATATTGGGAGCGCTTTGAGGCCTATAGTGGAAAAGGAAGTATCTTCACATAAAAACTACACAGAAGCATTCTGAGACACTTATTTGTGATGTGTGCATTAATCTCACGGAGTTGAACATTTATTTTGATTTAGCAGTTTTGCGTCTCTCTTTTTGCAGAATCTGCAAGTGGATATTTGCAGCCCTTTTCGGACTAATTTTAAAAGGAAATATCTTTTCATGGAAAGGACACTGAAACAGTCCCAGAAACTTCTCTGTGATGTGTGCATTCATCTTACAGAGTTGAACGTTTCTTTTGATTGAGAAGTTTGGAAAGACTCTTACTTGCAGAAACTGCAAGTGGATATTTGAAACGCTTTGAGACATATGGTGGTATAGGAAATATCTTCACATAAAAACTACACAGAAGCATTCTGCGAAAGTTCTTTGTTATGTGTGCATTCCACTCACAGAGTGGAACCTATCTTTTGATAGAGCAGTTTTAAATCTCTCTTTTTGAATAATCTGCAAGTGGACATTTGGAGCCCATTGCTGCCTATTTTGGAAAGGGAAATATCTTCATATAAAAACTACACAGAAGCATTCTGAGAAACTTCTTACTGATGTGTGCATTCATCTCAAAGTGTTGAACCCTTCTTTTGATTGAGCACTTTTGAAACACACTTTTTGTGGAATCTGCAAGTGGATATTTGGAGCGCTTTGAGGCCTATGGTGGAAAAGGAAATATCTTCATATAAAAACTCGACAGAAGCATTCTGAGAAACTTCTTTTTGATGTGTGCATTCATCTCACAGAGTTGAACCTATTTTTTGATTGAGCAGTTTTCCATGTCTCTTTTTGTAGAATCTGCAAGTGGATATTTGGAGCCCTTTGTGGCCTATTTTGGAAAAGGAAATAACTTCACGTAAAAACTACACAGGAGCATTCTGAGAAACTTCTTCGTAATATGTGCATTCATCTCACAGACTTCAAACATTTTTTGATTGAGCAGTTTGGAAACATTCTTTTTGTAGAATCTGCAAGTGGATATTGGTGTTCTTTGAGGCCTTTGGTGGAAAAGGATATATCTTCACATAAAAAGTAGACAGAAGCATTCTGGGAAACTTCTTTTTGATGTTTGCATTCAACTCACAGAGTTGAAACTTTCTTATGATTGAGCAGTTTGGAAACACTCTTTTTGTAGAATCTGCAAGTGAATATTTGGAGCCCTTTGAGGCCTATGTTGGAAAACTAAATATGTTCACATAAAAACTAGACAGAAGCATTCTGAGAAACTTCTCTGTGATGTGTGCATCCAACTCACAGATTTGAACATATCTTTTGACTGAGCAGTTTTGAATCTTTCTTTTTGTAGAATCTGCAATTGGATATTTGGAGCCCTTGGCGGCCTATTTTGGAAAGGGAAATATGTTCACATAAAAACTACACAGAAGCATTCTGAGAAACTTCTTTGTGATGTGTGCATTCATCTCAAAGAGTTGAAAATTTCTTTTGATTGAGCAGTTGAAAAACACCCTTTTTGTAGATTATGCAAGTGAATATTTGTAGCACTTTGAGGCCTATGTTGGAAAAGGAAATATCTTCACATTAAAACTACACAGAACCATTCTGAGAAAGTTCTTTGTGATGTGTGCATTCATCTCACACAGTTGAACCTTTCTTTTGATTAAGCAGTTTGGAAACACTCTTTTTTTAGTGTCTGCAAGTGAATATTTGGAGTGCTTTGAGGCTTATTGTGGAAAAGAAAATATCTTCACATAAAAACTACAAAGAAGCATTTTGAAAAACGTCTCTGTGATGTGTAAATTCATCACACAAAGGTGAAACTTTCCTTTGATTGAGCAGTTTTATAACACTCTTTTTATAGAAAGTGCAATTGGATATTTGAAGTACTTTGAGGCCTATTATGAAAAAGGAAATATCTTCACATAAAAACTACACAGAAGCATTCTCAGAAACTTCTTTGTGAAGTGTGCATTCATCTCACAGAGTTGAAACTTTCTTTTGATTGAGCGGTTTTGAAACACTCTTTTTGTAGAATCTGCAAGTGGATATTTGGAGCTATTTGAGGCCTATGTTGGGAAAGGAAATATCTTCACATAAAAACTAGACAGAGGCATTCAGAGAAACATATTTGTGATGTGTGCATTCATCTCATCGATTTGAACCTTTCTTTTGATTGAGCAGTTTTGAAACACACTTTTTGTAGAATCTGCAAGTGGATATTTGGAGTGCTTTGAGGCCTATAGTGGAAATAGAAATATCTTCACATAAGAGCTAGACAGAAGTATTATGAGAAACTTCTTTGTGTTGTGTGCATTCATCTCACAGAGTTGAACTTTTCTTTAGATTGAGCAGTTTTGACACACTCTTTTTCTAGGATCTGCATGTGGATATTTGGAGCACTTTGCAGCCTAGAGTGGAAAAGAAAATATCTTCACATAAAAATTTGACAGATGCATTCTGAGAAACTACTTTTTTTTATTATTATACTTTAAGTTTTAGGGTACATGTGCACAATATGCAGATTAGTTACATATGTATTCATGAGCCATGCTGGTGTGCTGTACCCATTAACTCGTCATTTAGCATCAGCTATATCTTCTAATGCTATCTCTCCCCCCTCCCACCACCCCACTACTGTTCCCAGAGTGTGATATTCCCCTTCCTGTGTCCATTTGTTCTCATTGTTAAATTCCCACCTATAAGTGAGAACATGCTGTGTTTGGTTTTTTGTCCTTGGGATAGTTTACTGAGAATGATGATTTCCAATTTCATCCATGTTCCTACAAAGGACATGAACTCACCATTTTTCATGGATGCATAGTATTTCATGGTGTATATGTGCCACATTTTCTTAATCCAGTCAATCATTGTTGCACATTTGGGTTGGTTCTAGGTCTTTGCTGCTGTGAATAGTGTCGCAAGAAACATACTTGTGCATGTGTCTTTATAGCAGCATGATTTATAATCCTTTGGGTATATACCCAGTAATAGGATGGCTGAGTCAAATGGTATTTCTAGTTCTATATCCCTGAGGAATCGCCACATTGACTTCCACAATGGTTGAACTAGTTTAAAGTCCCACCAACAGTGTAAAAGTGTTCCTATTTCTCCACATCCTCTTGTGTCTTGACTTTTTAATGATTGCTGTTCTAACTGGTGTGAGATGGTATCTCATTGTGGTTTTCATTTGCATTTCTCTGATGACCAGTGATCATGAGCATTTATTCATGTGTTTTTTGGCTCCATAAATGTCTTCTTTTGAGACGTGTCTGTTCATGTCCTTCTCCCACTTTTGAATGGGGTTTTTGGTTTTTTCATTGTAAATTTGTTTGAGTTCATTGTAGATTCTGGATATTAGCCATTTGTCAGATGAGTAGGTTGCGAAAATTTTCTCCCATTTTGTAGCTTGCCTGTTCACTCTGATGATAGTTTCTTTTGCTGTGCAGAAGCTCTTTAGTTTAATTAGATCCCATTTGTCAATTTTGGTTTTTTTGCTATTGCTTTTAGTGTTTTAAACATGAAATCCTTGCCCATGCGTATGTCCTGAATGCTAAAGCCTAGGTTTTCTTCTAAGGTTTTTATGGTTTGGATTCACAGCCGAATTCTACCAGAGGTACAAGGAGGAACTGGTACCATTCTTTCTGAAACTATTCCAATCAATAGAAAAAGAAGAAATCCTCCCCGGCTCATTTTGTGAGGCCAGCATAATCCTGATACCAAAGCTGGGCAGAGACACAATAAAAAAAGAGAATTTTAGACCAATATCCTTGATGAACATTGATGAAAAAATCCTTAATAAAATACTGGCAAACCGAATTCAGCAGCATATCAAAAAGCTTATCCACCATGATCAAGTGGGCTACATCCCTGGGATGCAAGGCTGGTTCAATATATGCAAATCAGTAAATGTAATCCAGCATATAAACAGAAACACAGACAAAATCCCCATGATTATCTCAATAGAGGCAGAAAAGTCCTTTGACAAAATTCAACAATGCTTCATGCTAAAATCTCTCAATAAATTAGGTATTGATGGGAGTTATCTCAAAATAATAAGAGCTATCTATGACCAATCCACAGCCAATATCATACTGAATAGGCAAAAACTGGAAGCATTCCCTTTGAAAACTGGCACAAGACAGGGATGCCCTCTCTCACCACTCCTATTCAACATAGTGTTAGAAGTTCTGGCCAAGGCAATTAAGAAGGAGAAGGAAATAAAGGGTATTCAATTAGGAAAAGAGGAATTCAAATTGTCCCTGTTTGCAGAAGACATGATTCTATATCTAGAAAACCCCATTGCCTCAGCCCAAAATCTCCTTAAGCTGATAAGCAACTTCAGCAAAGTCTCAGGATACAAAATCAATGTACAAAAATAACAACCATTCTTATACACCAATAACAGAAAAACAGAGAGCTAAATCATGAGGGAACTCCCATTCACAATTGCTTCAAAGAGAATAAAATTCCTAGGAATCCAACCTACAAGGGACGTGAAGGACCTCTTCAAGGAGAACTACAAACGACTGCTCAATGAAATAAAAAAGAATACAAACAAATGGAAGAACATTCCATGATCATGGGTAGGAAGAATCAATATCATGAAAATGGCCATACTGTCCAAGGTAATTTACAGATTCAATGCCATCCCCATCAAGCTACCAATGACTTTCTTCACAGCATTGGAAAAATCTACTTTAAAGTTCACATGGAACCAAAAAAGGGCACGCATCGCCAAGTCAATTTTAAGCCAAAAGAACAAAGCTGGAGACATCACGCTATCTGACTTCAAACTATACTACAAGACTACAGTTACCAAAACAGCATGGTACTGGTACCAAAACAGAGATATAGATCAATGGAATGGAACAGAAACCTCAGAAATAACATCACATATCTAAGAGTATCTGATCATTGACAAACCTGAGAAAAACAAGTAATGGGCTAAGAATTCCCTATTTAATAAATGGTGCTGGGAAACCTGGCTAGCCATTTGTAGAAAGCTGAAACAGGATCCCTTCCTTACACCTAATACAAAAATTAATTCATGATGGATTAAGGACTTAAACGTTAGACCTAAAACCATATAAACTACTTTTTGATGTGTGCATTCAATTCACAGTGAGGAAACTTTCTTTTGATTTAGCAGTTTTGAAACACTCTTATTGTAGTATCTGCAAGTGGATATTTGGAGGGCTTTGTGGCCTAAGGTGGAAAAGGAAATATCTTCACATAAAAACTAGACAGAAGCATTCTGAGAAACTTCTTTGTGATGTCTACATTCATCTCACACAGTTGAACCTTCCCTTTGATTCAGCAGATTTGAAACACTCCTTTTGTAGAATCTGCAAATGAATATTTGGAGTGCTGTGTGGCCTAGGGTGGAAAAGTAAATATCTTTGCATAAAAACTAGACAGAAGCATTCTGAGAAACTTCTTTAGGATGCGAGCATTCAACTCACAGGTTGAACTTTTCGTTTGATTGAGCAGTTGTGATACACTCTTTTTATAGCATCTGCAAGTGGCTATTTTTAGTGCTTTGTGGCCTATAGTGGAAAAGGAAATATCTTCATATTAAAACTAGACAGAAGCATTCTGAGAAACTCCTTTCTGATGTGAGCATTCAACTCACAGAGTTAAAACTTTCGTTTTATTGAGCAGTATGGAAACAGTCTTTTTCCAGTATATGCAAATCAATATTTGGAGTGCTTTGAGGCCTAAAGTGTAGAAGGAAATATCTTCACATAAAAACTAGACAGAAGCACTCTGAGAAACTTCTTTGTGATGGGAACATTCATCTTACAGAATTGAACCTTTCTATTGATTGAGCAGTTTTGAAAAACTATTTTTGTAGAATCTGCAGGTGACATTTGGAGAGCTTTGTGGACTATATTGGAAAAGGAAATATCTTCATGTAAAAGCTAGACAGAAGCATTCTGAGAAACTTCTTTGTGATGTGTGCATTCAACTCACAGAGGAGAACCTTTCTTTTGATTCAGGAGTTTGGAAACACAGTTTTTGTAGATTCTGCAAGTGGATATTTGGAGTGCATTGTGGACTATGGTGGAAAAGGAAATATCTTCACATAAAAACTAGAAAGAAGCATACAGAGAAACTTCTTTGTGATGTGTGCATTCATCTCACAGAGATGAACCTTTCTTTGATGTAACAGTTTGGAAACACTCTTTTTGTAGTATCTGCAAGTGGATATTATGGGTGCTTTGCAGCCTATGGTGGAAAAGGTAATATCTTCACATAAAAACAAGACAGAAGCATTCTGAGAAACTACTTTGTGATGTGTGCTTTCATCTCACAGAGGTGAAGCTTTCTTTTGATTGAGAAGATTTGAAACCCTCTTTTTGTAGAATCTGCAAGTGGATATTTGGAGCGCTTTAAGGCCTATGGTGGAAAAGGAAATATATTCACATGATAACTAGACAGAAGCATTCAGAGAAACTTCTATGTGATGGATGCGTTCATCGCACAGAGTTGAATGTTTCTTTTGGTTTAGTAGTTTTGAAACACTCTTTTTGTAGAATCTGCAATTGGATATTTGGAGTGCTTTGAGGCATGTGGTGGAAAAGGAAATATATTCACAAAAAAATTAGACAGAAGCATTCTGAGAAACTTCTTTGTGATGTGTGCATACATGTTACAGTGTTGAACCTAACTTTTTATTGAGCAGTTTTGAAACACTTTTTTGTACAATCTGCAGGTGGATATTTGGAGCTCTTTGAGGCAGACGGTGGAAAAATAATATCTTCACATAAAAATTAGACAGAAGTATTCTAAGAAACTTCTCTGATATGTGTAGATTCTTTTCACACAGTTGAAACTTTCTTTTGATTGAGAAGTTTTGCAACACTCTTTTTGTAAAATCTGCAGGTGGATATTTGGAGTGATTTGAGGTGTACAGTGGAAAAGGAAACACCTTCACATAAAAACTATACAGAAGCATTCTGAGAAACTTCTTTGTGATGTGTGCATTCACGTCACAGAGTTGAAACTTTCTTTTGATTGAGCAGTTTTGAAACACTCTTTGTTTTAGAATCTGCATGTGGATATTTGGAGAGCTTTGTGGCCTATGGTGTAAAAGAAAATATCTTGACATAAAAACAAGACAGAAGAATTCTGAGGAACTTCTTTGTGATGTGTGCATTCATCTCACAGAGTTGGAACTTTCTTTTGATGGAGTAGTTTTGAAACATTCTTTTTGTAGAATCTGCAAGTGGATATTTGGAGAACTTTGTGGTCAATGTTGGAAAAACAAATATCTTCCCATAAAAACTATACAGAAGCATTCTGAGAAACCTCTTTGTGATGTCTCCATTCATCTCACAGAGTTGAAGTTTTCTTTGTGGAGTTTTGAAACACTCTTTTTGCAGAATTTTCAAGTGGATATTTGGAGTGCTTTAAGGCCTAGGGTGGAAAAGGAAATATCTTTACATAAAAATTGGACAGAAGCATTCTGAGAAATTTCTTTGTGATGTGTGCATTCATCCCACAGACTTGAAACTTTCTTTTGATTGAGTAGTTTTGAAACACTATTTTATAGCATCTACAAGTGGATATTTGAGTGCTTATGGGCCTATGATGGAAAAGGAAATGTCTTCACATAAAAACTAGACAGAAGCATTCTGAGAAACTTCTCTGTGACGTGTGCATTCAACTAAAAGAGTTGAACTTTTCTTTTGATTCAGCAGTTTTGAAACACACTTTTTGTAGAATCTGAAAGTGGATATTTGCAGTACTTTGCTGCTTATGGTGGAAAAGGAAATATCTTCACATACAAACTAGAGAGAAGCATTCTGAGAAATTCCTTGCTGATGTGGGCATACATCTCACAGAGTTGAAACTTTCTTTTGATTCAGCAGTTTTGAAACACTGTTTTTGTATAATCTGTAAAGGGAAATTTGGGGCGCTTTGAGGCCTATGGTGGTAAAGAAATATTTTCACATAAAGAGACAGTAGCATTCTGAGAAACTTCTTTGTGGTGTGTGCATTCATCTCACAGAGTGGAAACTTTCTTTTGATTGAGCAATTTCGAAACACTGTTTTCGTAGAATAAGCAAGTGGATATTTGGAGCGCTTTGTGGCCTATGGAGGAAAAGGAAAAATCTTCATGTAAAAATTAGACAGAAACATTCTGAGAAACGTCATTGCCATGTGTGCATTCAACTCACAGAGTTGAAACTTTCTTTTTGATTGAGAAGTTTTGAAACACTCTTTTTGTAGCATCTGCAAGAGGATATTTGGATCGCTTTGCGGCCTATGATGGAAAAGGATATATCCTCAAATAAAAACTAGACAGAAGCATTCTGAGAAATTTCTGGTTGATGTGTGCATAAATCTCACAGAGTTGAAACTTTCTTTAGATTGAGCAGTTTCAAAACACTCTTTTTGCAGAATCTGCAAGTGTATATTTGGGGTGCTATGAGGCCTAAGGTGGAAAAGAAATATCTTCACATAAATACTAGAAATAAGCATTCTGACAAAACTATTTTTAGTGTGCATTCATCTCACAGGGTTGAACCTTTCTTTCGATTGAGCAGTTTTGAAACTCTTTTTGTAGAATCTGCAAGTGGATATTTGGAGTGTTTTGAGGCCTATCATGGAAAAGGAGTTATCTTCACATAAAGACTAGACAGAAGCATTCTAAGAAATGACTTTGTGATGTGTGTATTCAACTCACAGACTTGAACCTTTCTTTTGATTGAGCATTTTTGAAACTCTTTTTTCTAGTATCTGCTAGTGGATATTTGGTGTCCTTTGTGGCCTATGGTGGAAAAGGAAAAATCTTCACACAAAAACTAGACAGAAGCATTCTGAGAGACTTCTGACTGATGTGTGCATTCATCTCACAGAGTTGAACCCTTCTTTTGTTTGAGCAGTTTTGAAACAGTTTTTGTAGAATCTGCAAGTGGACATTTGGAGTGCTTTTAGGCCTATGGTGGAAAAGTAAATATCTTCACACAAAAACTAGACAGAAGCATCCGAGAAACTTCTTTGTGATGTGTGCATTCATCTCACAGAGTTGAACCTGTCGTGATTGAGCAGTTTTGAAACGCTATTTTGTAGAATCTCCAAGTGGATATTTGGAGCTCTTTGTGGCCTATGGTGGAAAAGGAAATATCTTCACATAAAAACTATACAGAAGCATTCTGAGAAACTACTTTGTGATGTGTGCATTCATCTAACAAAGGTGAAACTTTCTTTTGCTTGAGCAATTTTTAAACACTCTTTTTGTAGAATCTGCAAGTGGATATTTTGTGCGCTTTGTGGCCTATGGTGTAAAAGGAAATATCTTCACATAAAAAATAGACAGAAGCTTTATGAGGAACTTCTTTGGATATGTGCATTCATCTCACAGAGTTGAACCTTTATTTTTATTGAGCAGCTTGAAAACACTCTTTTTGTAGAATCTGCACGTCAATATTTGGAGTGCTTTATGGCCTATTTTGGAAAAGGAAATATCTTTGCATAAAAACTAGACAGAAGCATTCTGAGAAACTTCTTTGTGATGTGTGCATTCATCTCACAGAGTTGAATCTTTCTTTTGATTGAGCAGTTTTGAAACACACTTTTGTAGAATCTGCAAGTGGATACTTGGAGCACTTTGAGGCCTTTAGTGGAAAATTAAATATATTCCCATAAAAAGTAGACAGAAGCATTCTGAGAAACTTCTTTGTGACGTTTGCATTCTTCAAACCGAGTTGAAGCTTTCTTTTGATGTAGAAGTTTTGAAACACTCTTTTTTTAGAAATCTGCATGTGGATATTTGGAGCGTTTTGGGGCCTATGGTGGAAAAGGTAACATCTTCACATAGAAACTACACAGAAAGGTTCTAAGAAACTTCTTTGTGATGTGTGCATTAAACACACAGAATTGAAGCTTTCTTTTGATTGAGTGGTTTTGGAATACTCTTTTTGTAGTATCTGCAATTGGATATGTGAAGCATTTTGGGGCCTATGGTGGAAAAGGAAATATCGTCACATAAAAACTGGAATGAAGCATTCTGGGAAACTTCTTTGTGATATGTGCATTCAACTCACAGAGCTAAATCTTCATTTTGATTTAGCAGTTTCAAAACAATCTTTTCGTATATTCTGAAAGAGTATATTTTGAGCGTTTTGTGGCCTATAGTGGAAAAGGAAATATCTACACACAAAAACTCGACAGAAGCATTCTGAGAAACTTCTTTGTGATGTGTGCATTCATCTCACAGCGTTGAACTTCTGTATTGATTGAGCAGTTTGGATACACACTTTTTGCAGAATCTGAAAGTGGGTATTTGGAGCACTTTGTGTCCTATGGTGGAAAGGGAAATATCTTCACATAAAACTACACAGAAGTATTCTGAGAAACTTCTTTGTGATGTGTGCATTCACCTCACAGAGGTGAACCTTCCTTTTGATTGGGCAGTTTTGAAACACTCTTTTTGTTGAATCTGCAAATGGGCATTTGGAGCATTTTGCAGCCTGTGGTGGGTAAGGAAATATCTTCCCATCAAAACTGACAGAAGCAATCTGAGAAACTTTTCGTGATGTGTACATTCATCTCACAGAGTTGAACCTTTCCTTTCATTAAGCAGTTTTGAAACACTCTTTGTAGAATCTGCAAGTGGATATTTGGAGCGATTTGGGGCCTATGGTGAAAAAGGAAATATCTTCACATGAAAACTAGATAGAAGTATTCTGAGAAACTTCTTTGTGATGTGTTCATTCATCTCACAGAGTTGAACCTTCCTTTTGATTGGGCAGTTTTGAAACACTCTTTTTGTAGAATCCGCCCATGAATATTTGGAGTGCTTTGAGGCCTGTTATGGAAAACTAAATATCTTCACATAAAAACAAGGCAGAAGCATTCTGAGAAAGTTCTTTCTGATGTGTGCATTCATCTCACAGAATTGAAACTTTCTTTTGATTGAGCAGTTTTGAAACACTCTTTTTGTAGAATCTGCAAGTGGATATTTGAAGTGCTTGGAGGCCTATGGTGGAAAATTAAATATCTTCACATAAAAATTAGGCAGAAGCATTCTGAGAAAGTTATTTGTGATGTGTGCATTGCTCTCTCCGAGTTGAGCCTTACTTTTGATTAAGCAGTTTTGAAACACTCTTTTTGTAGAAATCTGTATGTGGATGTTTGGAGCGCTTTGGAGCCCATGGTCAAAAGGAAATATCTTCAAATAAAAGCTAAACAGAAGCATTCTGAGAAAATTATTTGTGATGTGTGTGTATATATCCCAGAGTTGAATCTTTCTTTTGAATGAGCACATTTGAAACACTCTTTTTGTAAAATCTGCAAGTGGATATTTAGAGTGCTTTGAGGCCAGAGTTGGAAAAGGAAATAATTTCACATAAAAACTAGACAGAAGCATTCTGAGGAACTTCTTTGTGATGTGAATTCATCTCACAGAGTTGAACATTTATTTTGATTGAGCAGCTTGAAAACACTCTTTGTCGAATCTGCAAGTGGATATTAGGAGCACTTTGCGTCCTGTGGTGGAAAAGGGAATATCTTCACATAAAAACTACACAGAAGCATTCCGAGAAACTTCTTTGTGATGTATACATTCATCTCACAGAGTTGAACTTTTCTTTTGATTGAGCAGTTTTGTAACACTCTTTTGTTGGAATCTGCAAGTCGATATTTGGAGCGTTTTGAGTCCCATGGAGGAAAAGGAAATATGTTCAAATAAAAACTAGACAAAAGCATTTTGAGAAAATTCATGATGTATGCGTTCTTCTCACACAGTTGAACCTTTCTGTTGATTGAGGAGTTTTGAAACACTCTTTGTGTAGGATCTGCCTGTGGATATTTGGATTGGTTTGGGGCCAATGTTGGAAAAAGAAATATCTTCACATAAAAACTACACAGAAGCATTCTGAGAAACTTCTTTATGATGTGTGTATTAAAGTCACAGATTTGAACCTTTCTTTTGATTAAGCAATTTATAAACACTCTTTTTGTAGAATATGCAAATGGGTATTTGGAGTGATCTGCGACATATGGTGGAAAAGGAAATATCTTCACATAAATACTAGATAGATGCCTTTTGACAAACCTCTTCGTGATGTGTGCATTTATCTCACAGAGTTGAACATTCTTTTGAATAAGCAGTTTTGAAAAACTCTTTTTGTAGAATCTGCAAGTGTGTATTTGGAGCAATTTGTGGCCTGTGGTGGAAAAGGAACTATCTTCATATAAAAACTAGGCAGAAGCATTCTGAGAAACCTCTTTGTGATGTGTGCATTCATCTCAAATAGTTCTACCTTTCCTTTCATTGAACAGTTTAGAAACTCTCTTTTTGTGGAATCTGAAAGTGGATATTTGGAGTGGTTTGAGCGCTATGGTGGAAAAGAAACATCTTCATATAAAAACTTCACAGAAGAATTCTGAGAAACTTCTCTGTGATGTGTGAATTCATCTCGCAGAGTTGAACCTTTCTTTTGATTGAGCAGTATTGAAACACTCCATTTGTAGAGTCTGCAAGTGGAGATTTAGAGTTCTTTGAATCCTATGGTGGAAAAGGAAATATCTTCACATAAAAACTAGAAGAAGCATTTTGAGGAACTTCTTTGTGATGTGCACATTCATTTCACACTGTTGAACCTTTATTTTGATTGAGCAGTTTTGAACCACTCTTTTTGTAGAATCTGCAAATAGATATTTGGAGCACTTTGAGGCCTATGGTGGAAAAGGAAATATCTTCACTTAAAAACAAGACAGAAGCATTCTGACAAACTTCTTTCTGATGAGTGCATTCATCTCACAGAGTTGAAGCTTTCTTTTGTTTGAGAAGTTTTGAAACACTCTTTTTGTACAGTGTGCACGTGGATATTTTGAGTGCATTGAGGCCTACAGTGGAGAAGGAAATATCTTCACATAAAAATTAGACAGAAGAGGTCTGAGAAATTTCTTTGTGATGTGTGAATTTACTGCACAGAGTTGAACTTTTCTTTTGATTGAGAAGTTTTTAAACTATCATTTTGTGGAATCTGCAAGTGGATATTTGGAGCCCTTTGAGGCCTATGGTGGAAAAGGAAATACCTTCAATTATTAACTAGACAGAAGCATTCTCAGAAACTTCTTTGTGATGTGTGCATTTATCTCACACAGTTGAATCTTTATTTTGTTTGAGCAGTTTTGAAACACTCTTTTTGTAGTATCTGCAAGCAGATATTTGGAGCAGTTTGGGGCCTATGGTGGAAAAGGAAATATCATCACATAAAAGCTAGACAGAAACATTCTGAGTAGCTTCTTTATGATGTGTGCATTCAGCTCACAGATTTGAACCTTTCTTTTGATTGAGCAGTTTTGAAACACACCTTTTGGGGAATCTGCATGTGGATATTTGGAGCTCTTTGTGGCCTATGGTAGAAAAGGAAATATCTTCACACAAATACTAGACAGAAGCATTCTGAGAAACTACATTGTTATGTATGCATTCATCTCACAGAGTTGAAACTTTCTTTTGATTGAACAGTTTTGAATCACTCCTTTTGTAGGATCTGCAAGTGGATATTTGAAGTGCTTTGTGGCCTATTGTGGGAAAGGAAATATCTTCTCATAAAAACTAGACAGAAACATTCTGAGAAACTTCTTTGTGATGTCTTCATTCAACTCACAGAGTTGAACATTTCTTTTGATTCAGCAGTTTTGAAACACTTTGTAGAATCTGCAAATGGGTATTTGGAGCGCTTTGTGGCCTAAGTTGGAAAAAGAAATATATTCATATAATAACTAGACAGAAGCATTCTGAGAAACTTCTTTTTGATGTGTACGTTCATCTCACTGAGTTGAAAATTTCTTCTGATTTAGCATTCCTGAAACACACTTTTTGTACAATCTGCAAGTGGATATTTGGAAAGCTTTGTGGCCTATGTTGAAAACGGAAATATCTTCACATAAAAACTAGACAGAAGTATTCAGACAAACATCTTTGCTATGTGTGCATTCATCTCACAGAGTTGAACCTTTCCTTTGATTGAGCAGTTTTTAAAAACGCTATTTGTAGAATCTGCAAGTGGATATTTGAAGCACTCTGAAGTCAATGGTGGAAAAGGAAATATCTTTATATAAAGATTAGACAGAAGCATTCTGAGAAACTCCTTAGTGACGTGTGCATTCATCTCACAGAGTTGAAGATTTCTTTTGATTGAGCAGTTTTGAAACACTCTTTATGTAGAATCTGAAGGTGAATATTTGGAGCGATTTGAGGCCAATGCTAGAAAAGGACATACCTTCACATGAATATTAGACAGACGCATTCTGAGAAACTTCTTTTGATGTATGCATTCAACTGGAAGAGCTGAACCTTTCTATTGATTCCGCAGTTTTGAGACACTGTTTTTGCAGACTCTTCAATTGGATATTTGGAGCGCATTGAGCCCTATGGTGGAAAAGGAAATATCGTCACATAAAATTAGAGGGAACTATTCTGAGAAGGTTCTTTGTGATGTTTGCTTTCACCTCACAGATCTGAACCTTTCTTTTGTTTGATCAGTTTTGAAACACTCTTTTTGTAGAATCTGCATGTGGATGTTTGGAGCGCTTTGGGGCCTATGGTGGAAAATGAAATATCTTCACATAAAAACTACACAGAAGTAATCTGAGAAATTTAGTTGTGATGTGTGCATTCAACTCACAGAGTTGAAACTTTCTTTTGATTGAGCAGTTTTGAACCACTCTTTTTGTATTATGTATAAATGGATACTTGGAGCAGATTGAGGCCTATGGTGGAAAAGGACATATATTCACATAAATGCTAGACAGAAACATTCTGAGAAACTTATTTGTGATGTGTGCATTCAACTCACAGAGTTGAAACTTTCTTTTGATTAAGCAGTTTTGAAACACTTTTCTTGTAGAATCTTCAAGTGGATACTTGGAGTGCATTGAGGCCTATGGTGGAAAAGGAAGTGTCTTCACATTGAAACTTGACAGAAGCATTCTGAGAAAATTCTTTGTGATACGTGCATTCATGTCACAGAGTTGAACCCTTCTTTTGATTGAGCAGTTTTGAAACAGTCCTTTTGTAGAATCTGCAAGTTTATGTTTGGAGCTCCCTGGGGCCTATGGTGGAAAAGGAAATATCTTCATATAAAAATTAAACAAGAGCATTCTAAGAAACTTCTTTGTGATGTTTGCATTCAACTCACAGTGTTGAACCTTTTTTTTTAATTGAGTGGTGTTGAAACACTCTTTTGTACAATCTGCAAGAGGATAACTGGAGTAATTTGAGGCCTTTGGTGGAAAAGGAAATATCTTCACATAAATACTAGACAGAAACATTATGAGAAGCTTCTTTGTGATGTGTGCATTCATTTCACAGACTTGAACCTTTGTATTGATTGAGAGGTTTGGAAACAGTCGTTTTGTAGACTCTGTAGAGGGATATTTGTCAGACCACTGAGGTCTCTGGGGAAATAGGAAATATCTTCAGATAATAACTAGACAGAAATATTCTGAGAAACTACCTTCTGATGTGTGCATTCATCTCACAGAGTTGAACCTTTGTTTTGATAGAGCAGTTTGGAAACAGTCTTTCTGTACTATCTGCAAATGGATATTTGGAGCGCTTTGAGACATACATTGAAAAAGGAAATATATTCACATAAAAACTTGACAGAAGCATACTGGAGAACGACATTTTTATGTGTGCATTCATTTCACAGAGTTGAACCTTTCCTTTGATTGAATAGTTTTGAAACACTCTTCTTGTAATATCTGCAAGTGGATATTTGTAGCATTTTGTGGTCCATAGAGGAAAAGGATATATCTTCACATAAAAACTAGACAGAAGTGTTCTGAGAAACTTCGTTGTGATGTATGCATTTCTGTCACAGAATTGAACCTTTCTTTTCATAGAGCTGTTTGGAAACCCTCTTTTTATAAGATCTGCACGTGTATATTTGGAGCTCTTTGTGGCCTAGAGTGGAAAAGGAAATAACTTCACATAAAAACTAGACAGAAGCATTCTGAGTAACTTCTTGTTTCTTGTGCATTCATATCACAGATTTGAGTCTTTCCTTTGATTGAGCAGTTTGGAAACAGTCGTTTTGTAGAATCTGCAAGTGGATATTTAGAGTGTTTTGTGGACTACACTGGAAAGGGAAACATCTTCAAATTAAAACTAGACAGAAGCATTCTGAGAAACTTCTTTGTGATGTGTGCATTCATATCACAGAGATAAACCTTTCTTTTGATGGAGCAGTTTGGAAACAGTCGTTTTGCCCAATCTGCAAAGGGATATTTGTAAACCTATTGCGGCCTCTGAGTCAGTAGGAAATATCTTCACATAAAAACTAGAAAGAAACTTTCTGAGAAACTTCTTTGTGTTGTGTGTGTTAATCTCACAGAGTTAAAACTTTCTTTTGATTGAGAAGTTTTGAAACACTCTTTTTATAGAATCTGCAAGTGGATATTTGAAGTGCTTTGTGGCCTATAGTTGAAAAGGAAATATCTTCACGTAAAAACTAGACAGAAGCATTCTGAGAAACTTCTTTGTGATGTGTGCATTCATCTCACAGAGTTGAACCTTTCTTTAGATTGAACAGTTTTGAATCAGTCGTTTTCTAGAATCTGCAAAGGGATATTTCAGAGCCCTTTGTGTTCTCTAGGGAAACTGAAAATAATTTCACATAAAAACTAGGCAGAAACTTTCTAAGAAATTTCCTTGTGATGTGCACCTTCTTCTTACAGAGCTGAAACTTACTTTTGATTGAGCAGTTTGGAAACAGTCTTTTTGTAGAATCCACAAATGGATATGTGGAGTGCCTTGTGGCCTCTGGTGGAAAAGGAAATATCTTTACATAAAAACTAGAGAGAAGCATTCTGAAAAACTTCTTTGAGATGTGTGCATTGAACTCAGAGAGTTGAACCTATCGTTTGATTGAGCAGTTTGGAAACTTTCTTTTTGTAGCATCTACAAATGTATATTTGGAGCATTTAGAGGCCTATATTTGAAAAGGAAATATCTACACATAAAAACTAGACAGAAGCATTCTGAGAAACTTCTTAGTGATGTGTGCATTCATCTGGGAGAGTTGAACCACTCTTTTGATTGAGCAGTTTGGAAACAGTCTTTTTGTGGTATCTGCAAGTGGATATTTGGAGCTCTTTGCAGCCAACGGTGGAAAAGGAAATATCTTCACACAAAAACTGGACCGAAGCATTCTGAGAAACTTCTTTGTGATGTGTGCATTCATATCACAGAGTTGAACCTTTCTTTTCATTGAACAGTTTTGAAACACTCTTTTTATAGAATCTTCAAGTGGATATTTGGAGAGCTTTGCCGCCTAAAGTGGAAAACGTAACATCTTCACATAAAACCTAGACAGAAGCATTGTGAGAAACTTTTTTGTGATGTGTGCATTCAACTCACAGAGTTAAACCTTTCTTTGGATTGAGCAGTTTTGAAGCACACTTTTTGTAGAATCTGCAAGGGATATTTGGCGTGCTTTGAGGCCTACATTTGAAAGGAAATATCTTCACATAAAAACTAGACAGAGCATTCTGAGAAACTTCATTGTGATGTATGCATTTCTCTCACAGAATTGAACCTGTCTTTTCATTGAGCAGTTTTGAAACACTCTTTTTATAGAATCTCCAAGTGGATATTTGGAATGCTTTGAGGACTATGGTGGAAAAGGAAATACCTTAACATAAAAATTAGACAGAAACATTCCGAGGTACTTCTTTGTGATGTTTGCATACATCACACAGAGTTTAACATTTATTTTGATTCAGCAGCTTTGAAACACTCTTTTTGTAGAATCTGCAATTGGATATTTGGAGTGATTGGCAGCCTACAATGGAAAAGGAAATATCTTCACATAAAAACTAGACAGAATCATTCTGAGAAACTTCTTTTTGATGTGTGCATTCAACTCACAGAGTTGAACAGCGGTTTTGTTTGAGCATTTTAGAAATAGTCTTTTTGTAGTATCTGCAAATCGATATTTGGAGTGCTTTAAGGCCTATGGTAGAAAAGGAAATATCTTCACATAAAAATTAGACAGAAACATTCTGAGAAACTTCTTTGTGATGTGTGCTTTACCTCACAGATTTGAACATTTCTTTTGATTGAGCAGTTTTGAAACACTCTTTTTGTAGTATCTGCAAGTGGATATTTGGAGTGCTTGGCAGCCTCTACTGGAAAAGGAAATATCTTCACATAAAAACTAGAAAGAAGCATACTGAGAAATTTCGTTGTGATGTGTGCATTCACCTCCCAGAGTTGAACCATTCTTTTGATTAAGCAGTTTTGAAACACACTTTTTGTAGAATCTGCAAGTGGATATTTAGTGTGCCTGGGACCTATGGTGTAAATGGGAATATCTTCACATAAAAACTAGATAGAAGCAATCTGAGAAACTTCTTTGGGCTGTGTGCATTAAACTCACAGAGTTGAACCTTTCTTTTGTTTGAACAGTTTTGAAACACTATTTTTGTAGGATCTGAAATTGGATATTTGGGGTGCTTTGCAGATTCCAGTGGAAAAGGAAATATCTTCACATAAAAACTCGACAGAAGCACTCTGAGAAACTGCTTTGTGATGTGTGCATTCATCTCACCGAGTTCAAACTTTCTTTTGATTGACCAGTTTTGGAAACACTCTTTTTGTAGAATCTGCAATTGGATATTTGGAGTGATTGGCAGCCTACAATGGAAAAGGAAATATTTTCACAAAAAAACTACACAGAAGCATTTTAGAAATAGTCTTTTTGTAGTATCTGCAAATTGATACTTGGAGCGCTTTAAGGCCTATGGTAGAAAAGGAAATATCTTCACATAAAAATTAGACAGAAGCACTCTGAGAAACTTCTTTGTGATGTGTGCTGCACCTCACAGATTTGAACATTTCCTTTGATTGAGCAGTTTTGAAACATTCTTTTTGTAGTATCTCCAAGTGGATATTTGGAGCACTTTAATGCCTATGGTGGAAAAGGAAATACCTTACATAAAAATTAGACAGAAGCATTCTGAGAAACTTCTTTGTGTTGTTTGCATTCATCTCACAGAGTTGAAATTTTCCTTTGATTGAGCAGTTTTGAAACACTCTTTTTGTAGAATCTGCAAGTGGATATTTGGAGCACTGTGAGGTCTATGTTTGAAAAGGACATATCTTCACTTAAGAACTGTAAAGCAGTTTTCCTAAAAACAGCCTTGTGATGTGTGCATTCATCTCACAGAGATAAACATTTCTTTGCTCTGATCAGTCAGGAAACTCTGTTCTTGTACAATCTGAAAAGGGGTATTTTTGAGCAATTTGAGGCCTCTGTTGGCAAAGGAAATACCTTCACTTACAAAGTATAAAGAAATTTTCTGAGATACATCTTTGTGATATGTGCATTCATCTCACAGAGTTGAAGCTCTCTTCTGATTCAGCAGTTTGGAAATGGTATTTTTGCAGAATCAGTAAACGAATATTTGTGAGCACTTTGAGGTCTATGCAGAAAAAGAAGTATCTTCACAGAAAACTATAAAGAAGCCTTCTGAGAAACTGTTTTGTGATATCTGCGTTCATCTCACAGAGGTAAACAATCCTTTTCTTTAGTCAGTTGGGAAACTCTGTTGTTTTAGAATCTGCTAAGGGACATTTGTCAGTGCATAGAGCCCGATGGTGAAAAAGGAATTGTCTTCACATAAAAACTAGACAGAAGAATACTGAGAAACTTCTTCATGATATGTGCATTCATCTCAGAGAATTGAAACTTTCTTTTGATTGAGCAGTTTGGAAACGTCTTTTTGTGTAATCTGTAAAGGGATATTTCTGAGCAATTTGAAGCCTAAGGTGAAAGAGAAAATATCTTCACATAAAAACTAGACTAAAGAATTCTGAGAAACTGCTTTGTGATGTATGCATTCATCTCACAGAATTCAAAAATTCTTTTGATTGAGCAGGTGGGAAACCGTCTTTTTGTAGAACCTGCAAAGGTATATTTGTGAGCGCTTTGAGGTCTATGGTTAATAGGAAATATCTTCACATAAAAACTATAAAGAAGGTTTGTGAACAACTTCTTCATGATGTGTGCATTCATCTTAAAGAGTTGAACCATTCCTTTGACTCAGCAGTTTTGAAACAGTCTTTTTTTAGGATCTGCAAAGGGATACTTTTGAGCACTTTGAGGCTCATGGTGAAAAAGGAAACACACTCACATAAAAATAAGATAGAAGCTTTCTGAGAAACATCTTTTTGATATATGCATTCATCCCACAGAGGTGAACCTTTCTTTTGAAGATCAGTTTGGAAACAGTATTTTGTAGAATTTCCAAATGTTTATTACTTAGCGCTTTGTGTCCTATGTTGAAAAAGGAATTATCTTTACATAAATACTAGACAGAATATTTCAGAGAAACTGTTTTGTGATGTGTGCTTTCATCTCACAGAGGTAGCCATTTCTTTTCATTGAGCAGATTGGAAATTCTGTTCTTGTAACATCTGCAAAGGGATATTTGTCAGTGCTTTGAGGCATATGGTGAAAAAAGAATTATCTTCACGTAAAAACTAGACAGAAGCTTTCTGTGAAACATCTTGGAGATGCAAGAATTCATCTCACAGAGTTGAAACCTTCTATTGATGGAGCAGTTTGTAAACAGTATTTTGGTAGAATCTGCAAAGGGATATTTGTGATGCGTTGAAGCCTATGGTGAAAAAGGAAATATTTTCACATGAAAACAAGAGAGAAGTTTTCTGAGAAACCTCCTTGGATGTGTGCATTTATCTCACAGATTTGAAACTTTCATTGGATTGAGTAATGTGGATACAGTATTTTGGTAGACTCTGTAAAGGCACATTTTTGAGAGCTTTGAGGCCTATGATGAAATAGGAAATATCTTCACATAAAAACTAGACAGAAGCTTTCCAAGAAACTTCTTTGTGATGTGTGCATTCATCTCATAGAGTTCAGCCATTCTTTTGATTGAACAGTTTGGAAACGTCTATTTGTAGAATCTGCAAAGGGATATTTATGAGTGCTTTGAGGCCCATGGTGAAAAAGGAAATATATTCACATAAGTAGTATAAACAAGGTTTCTCAGGAAGAGCTTTGTGATGTATGCATTCATCTCACAGAGGTAAACGTTTCTTTTCTCTGGTCAGTCTGGAAACTGATCTTGTAGAGTCTGCAAAGGGATATTTGTGAGTGCTTTGAGGCCTATGGTGAAAAAGGAAATATTAACACCCCACTGTCAACATTAGACAGATCAATGAGACAGAAAGTCAACAAGGATACCCAGGAATTGAACTCAGCTCTGCACCAAGCAGACCTAATAGACATCTACAGAACTCTCCACTCCAAATCAACAGAATATACATTTTTTTCAGCACCACACCACACTTATTCCAAAATTGACCATATACTTGGAAGTAAAGCTCCCCTCAATAAATGTAAAAGAACAGAAATTGTAACAAACTGTCTCTCAGATCACAGTGCAATCAAGCTAGAACTCAGGATTAAGAATCTCACTCAAAACCGCTCAACTACGTGGAAACTGAACAACCTGCTCCTGAATGACTACTGGGTACATAACGAAATGAAGGCAGAAATAAAGATGTTCTTTGAAACCAACGAGAACCAAGACACAACATACCAGAATCTCTGGGATGCATTCAAAGCAGTGTGTAGAGGGAAATTTATAGCACTAAATGCCCACAAGAGAAAGCAGGAAAGATCCAAAATTGACACCCTAACATCACAATTAAAAGAACTAGAAAAGCAAGAGCAAACACATTCAAAAGCTAGCAGAAGGCAAGAAATAACTAAAATCAGAGCAGAACTGAAGGAAATAGAGACACAAAAAACCCTTCAAAAAATCAATGAATCCAGGAGCTGGTTTTTTGAAAGGATCAACAAAATTGATAGACCGCTAGCAAGATTAATAAAGAAAAAAAGAGAGAAGAATCAAATAGATGCAATAAAAAATGATAAAGGGGATATCACCACCGATCCCACAGAAATACAAACTACCATCAGAGAATATTACAAACACCTCTATGCAAATAAACTAGAAAATCTAGAAGAAATGGATAAATTCCTCAACACATACACCCTCCCAAGACTAAACCAGGAAGAAGTTGAATCTCTGAATAGACCAATAACAGGAGCTGAAATTGTGGCAATAATCAATAGCTTACCAACCAAAAAAAGTCCAGGACCAGATGGGTTCACAGCCGAAATCTACCAGAGGTACAAGGAGGAGCTGGTACCATTCCTTCTGAAACTATTCCAATCAATAGAACAAGAGGGAATCCTCCCTAACTCATTTTATGAGGCCAGCATCATCCTGATACCAAAGCCTGGCAGAGACACAACAAAAAAAGAGAAATTTAGACCAATATCCTTGATGAACATTGATGCAAAAATCCTCAATAAGATACTGGCAAACAGAATCCAGCACCACATCAAAAAGCTTATCCACCATGATCAAGTGGGCTTCATCCCTGGAATGCAAGGCTGGTTCAATATACACAAATCAATAAATGTAATCCAGCATATAAACAGAACCAAAGACAAAAACCACATGATTATCTCAATAGATGCAGAAAAGGCCTTTGACAAAATTCAACAACCCTTCATGCTAAAAACTGTCAATAAATTAGGAATTGATGGGACGTATCTCAAAACAATAAGAGCTATTTATGACAAAACCCACAGCCAATATCGTACTGAATGGGCAAAAACTGGAAGCATTGCCTTTGAAAACTGGCACAAGACAGGGATGCCCTCTCTCGCCACTTCTATTCAACATAGTGTTGGAAGTTCTGGCCAGGGCAATTAGGCAGGAGAAGGAAATCAAGGGTATTCAATTAGGAAAAGGGGAAGGCAAATTGTCCTTGTTTGCAGATGACATGATAGTATATCTAGAAAACCCCATTGTCTCAGCCCAAAATCTCCTTAAGCTGATAAGCAACTTCAGCAAAGTCTCAGGATACAAAATCGATATGCAAAAATCACAAGCATTCTTATAGATCAATAACAGACAAACAGAGAGCCAAATCATGAGTGAACTCCCATTCACAATTGCTTCAAAGAGAATAAAATACCTAGGAATCCAACTTACAAGGGATGTGAAAGACCTCTTCATGGAGAACTACAAACCATTGCTCAAGGAAATTAAAGAGGATACAAACAAATGGAAGAACATTCCATGCTCATGGGTAGGAAGAATCAATAACATGAAAATGGCCATCCTTCCCAAGGTAATTTACAGATTCAATGCCATCCCTATCAAGCTACCAATGACTTTCTTCACAGAATTGGAAAAAACTACTTTAAAGTTCATATGGAACCAAAAAAGAGCCCGCATCGACAAGTCAATCCTAAGCCAAAAGAACAAAGCTGGAGGCATCACACTACCTGACTTCAAACTATACTACAAGGCTACAGTAACCAAAACAGCATGGTACTGGTACAAAAACAGAGATATAGATCAATGGAACAGAACAGAGCCGTCAGAAATAATGCCACATATCTACAAGTATCTGATCTTTGACAAACCTGACAAAAACAAGAAATGCGGAAAGGATTCCCTATTTAATAAATGGTGCTGGGAAAACTGGCTAGCCATATGTAGAAAGCTGAAACTGGATCCCTTCCTTACACCTTATACAAAAATCAATTCAAGATGGATTAAAGACTTAAATGTTAGACCTAAAACCATAAAAACCCTAGAAGAAAACCTAGGCATTACCATTCAGGACATAGGCATGGGCAAGGACTTCATGTCTAAAACACCAAAAACAATGGCAACAAAAGCCAAAATTGACAAATGGGATCTAATTAAACTAAAGAGCTTCTGCACAGCAAAGGAAACTACCATCAGAGTGAACAGGCAACCTACAAAATGGGAGAACATTTTCGCAACCTACTCATCTGACAAAGGGCTAATATCCAGAATCTACAATGAACTCCAACAAATTTACAAGAAAAAAAAAAACAACCCCATCAAAAAGTGGGCAAAGGACATGAACAGACACTTCTCAAAAGAAGACATTTATGCAGCCAAAAAACACATGAAAAAATGCTCACCATCACTGGCCATCAGAGAAATGCAAATCAAAACCACAATGAGATACCATCTCACACCAGTTAGAATGGCAATCATTAAAAAGTCAGGAAACAACAGGTGCTGGAGAGGATGTGGAGAAATAGGAACACTTTTACACTGTTGGTGGGACTGTAAACTAGTTCAACCCTTGTGGAAGTCAGTGTGGCGATTCCTCAGGGATCTAGAACTAGAAATTCCATTCGACCCAGCCATCCCATTACTGCATATATACCCAAAGGACTATAAATCATGCTGCTATAAAGACACATGCACACGTATGTTTATTGCCGCATTATTCACAATAGCAAAGACTTGGAACCAACCCAAATGTCCAACAATGATAGACTGGATTAAGAAAATGTGGCACATATACACCATGGAATACTATGCAGCCATAAAAAATGATGAGTTCACGTCCTTTGTAGGGACATGGATGAAACTGGAAATCATCATTCTCAGTAAACTATCGCAAGAACAAAAAACCAAACACCGCATATTCTCACTCATAGGTGGGAATTGAACAATGAGAACACATGGATACAGGAAGGGGAACATCACACTTCGGGGACTGTTGTGGGGTGGGGGGAGGGGGGAGGGATAGCATTGGGAGATATACCTAATGCTAGAGGACAATTTGGTGGGTGCAGCGCACCAGCATGGCACATGTATACATATGTAACTTACCTGCACATTGCTCACATGTACCATAAAACCTAAAGTATAATAATGATAATAATAATAATAATAATAAAAGAAAAAATATATAAATAAAAATAAAATAAAATAAAATAAAAAAGAAAAAGGAAATATCTTCACATAAAAATTAGAGAGAGGCTTTCTGAGAAACCTCTTTGTGATGTGGTCATTCATCTCACAAAGATGAAACTTAGTTTTGATTGAGCAGTATGGAAACTGTCTGTTTGTGGAATCGGCAAAGGGATATTTATGAGCACTTTGTGGCCAGTGGTGAAAAAGGAAATGTATTCATATAAAAGAATAAAGAAGGTTTCTTAGAAACAGCTTTGTGATGTGTGCATTGATCTCACAGAGGTAAACGTTTATTTTCTCTGATTAGTCTGGAAACTCTGTTATTGTACAATCTGCAAAGGGATATTTGTGAGTGCTTTGAGGCCTATGGTGAAAAAGGAAATATCTTCACATAAAAACTAGACAGAAGCTTTCTTAGTGGCTTCTTTGTGGTGTGTTCAATCATCTCACAGAGTTGAACCATTTTTTTGATTGAGCAGTCTGGAAACCATCTTTTTGTAGAATCTGCAAGGGATATTTTTCAGGACTCTGAGTGCTATGGTGAAAAAGGAAATATCTTGACATAAAAAATGAACAGAATATTTATGAGAAGCCTCTTTGTGTTGTGTGCATCCATCTCACAGAGTTCAAACATTTATTTGATCGAGCAGTTGGGAAGCCATCTTTTTGTAGAATCTGCAAAGGGATATTGCTGAGCACTTTGAGGCCTATGGTGAAAAAGGAAATATCTTCACATAAAAACTATAAAGAAGGTTTCTGATAAACTTCATTGTGATGTATGCATTCATCTCACGGAGTTGAATGATTTTTTTGTTTGAGCAGATTGGAAATAATCTTTCCGAAGAATCTGCAAAGGGATATTTTTGAGCGCTTTGAGTCCTAGGGAGAAAATAAAACATCATCCCATAAAAAAGTATAAAGAAGGTTTCTGAGAAACAGTTTTGTGATGTGTGCATTCATCTCACAGAGTAAAACTTTTGTTTTTTTGGATCAGTCTGGAAATTCTGTTCTGGGTGCATTCATCTCACAGAGATGAAAGTTTCCTTTGATTTAGCAGTTTTAAACACTCTTCTTGTAGGATCTGCAAGTGGATATTTGGAGGCCTATGGTGGAAGAGGAAATATCTTCAATCAAGAAATAGACACAAGCATTCTGGGAAACTTTTTGTGACGTGTGCATTCATCACACAGATTTGACCTTTCTTTTGATTGCATAGGTTGGAAACACTCTTTTGTAGAATCTGCAATCGGAGATCAGGAATGCTATGAGGCCTATGGTGGAAAACGAAATATCTTCACATAATAACTAGACACAAGCATTCTGAGAAACTTACTTGTGATGTGTGCGTTCACCTCATAGATTTTAAACATTCTTTTGAATGAGCAGGTTTGAAAAACTCTTTTTGTAGTATCTGCAAGTGGACATTTGCAGCGCTATGAGACCTATGGTGGAAAAGGAAATATTTTCACATAAAAAGTATACAGAAAAATTATGACAAACTTCCTTGTGTTGTGTTCATTCATCTCATGGAGTTGAAACTTTCTTTTCATTGAGCAGTTTTAAAACACTGTTTTTGTAGAATCTGCAACTGGACATATGGAGAGCTTTGAGGCCAATGATGGAAAAGTAAATATCTTCACCTACAAACTGCACAGAATAATTGTGAGAAAATTCTTTTTGATGTGTGCATTCATCTCCCAGAGTTAAACATTTTTTTTTGTTTGAACAGTTTCGAAACACTCTTTTTGTAGAATCTGCAAGAGAACATTTGGAACGCTTTGAGGCTTATGGTGTAAAAGGTAGTATGTTCACATAAAAACTGGACAGAAGAATCCTGAGAAACTTCTTTGTGATGTGTGCATTCATCCCACAGAGTTGAAGCTTCCTTTTGATTGAGCAGTTTGGAAGCCCTCTTTTTGTGGAATTTGCAAGGGGTCATTTGGAGCGCTTTGAGTCCTATCATGGAAAAGGAAATATCTTCATATAAAAACTAGACAGAAGCATTCTGACAATCTTCTTTGTGATGTGTGCATTCATCTTACAGAGTTGAACCTTAGTTTTCATTAAGCAGTTTTGAAACCCTCTTTATTTATTTATTATTATTATTATTATTATTGTTATACTTTAGGTTTTATGGTACATGTGAGCAATGTTCAGGTAAGTTACATATGTATACATGTGCCATGCTGGTGCTCTGCACCCACTAACTCGTCATCTAGTATTAGGTATATCTCCCAATGCTATCACTCCCCCCTCCCCCCACCCCACAACAGTCCCCAAAGTGTGATGTTTCCCTTCCTGTGTCCATGTGTTTTCATTGTTCAATTCCCACCTATGAGTGAGAATATGCGGTGTTTGGTTTTTTGTTCTTGCGATAGTTTACTGAGAACGATGATTTCCAATTTCATCCATGTCCCTACAAAGGACATGAACTCATCATTTTTGCAAATCAAAACCACAATGAGATACCATCTCACACCAGTTAGAATGGCAATCATTAAAAAGTCAGGAAACAACAGGTGCTGGGGAAGATGTGGAGAAATAGGAACAGTTTTACACTGTTGGTGGGACTGTAAACTAGTTCAACCCTTGTGGAAGTCAGTGGGGCGATTCCTCCGGGATCTAGAACTAGAAATTCCATTCGACCCAGCCATCCCATTACTGGGTATATACCCAAAGGACTATAAATCATGCTACTATAAAGACCCATGCACACGTATGTTTATTGCGGCATTATTCACAATAGCAAAGACTTGAAACCAACCCAAATGTCCAACAATGATAGACTGGATTAAGAAAATGTGGCACATATACACCATGGAATACTATGAAACCCTCTTTTTGTAGAATCTGCAAGTGGATATTTGGAGCTCTTTGAGGCCTGCAGTGGAAAAGGACATATCTTCACATTAAAACTAGACAAAAGCATTTTCACAAACTTCTTTGTGTTGTGTACATTCACCTCACAGAGTTGAACCTCAGTTGTCATTGAGCAGTTTTGAAACCCTATTTTTATAGAATCTGCAGGTAGACATTTGGAGCGCCTTGAGGCCTGTGGTGTATAACAAAGTATCTTCATATAATAACTAGACAAAAGCATTCTGATAAACTTCTTTGTGATGTGTGTACTCATCTCACGTATGTGAACCTTTCTTTTGATGGAGCAGCTTTGAAACACTCTTTTTGCAGAATCTGCAAGTGGACATTTGGAGCACTTTGAGGCCTATGGTAGGATAGAAAATATCTTCACATAAAAACCAGCCAGAAGCATTCCGACGAACTTCTTTGTGATGTGTGCATTCGTCTCTCAGAGATGAACCTTTCTTTTGATTGACCAGCTTTGAAAAACTAATTTTGTAGAATCTGCAAGTGTACATTTGGTGCACTTATGCCTATGTTAGGCCTATGGTGGAAAAGGAACTATCTTCAGATAATAACTAGACAGAAGCATTCTGACACACTCCTTTGTGATGCATGTATTCATCTCACAGAGTTGAAACTTACTTTTCATTGTGCAGTTTTGAAACCCTATTTTTGTAGAATCTACAAGTGGACGTTTGGAGCGCTTTGAGGCCTATGTTGGAAAAGAAAATTTCTTCACACAAAAAGTAGACAGAAGCATTCTGACAAACTTCTTTGGGATCTATGCATTCAACGCACAGAGTTGAACCTTTCTTTTGATTGAGCAGTTTGAAACACTCTTTTTATAGACTCTGCAAGTGGACATTTGGAGTGCTTTGAGGCCTATTGTGTAAAAGGAAATATCTTCACCTAAAAAACACCCAGAAGCATTCTGACAAGGTTCTTTGTGATGTGTGCATTCATCTCACGGAGTTGAACCTTTCTTTTGATTGAGCAGATTTGAAACACTATTTTTGTAGAATCTGAAATGAATATTTGGAGCGCATTTAGGCCTATGTTGGAAAACGAAGTATCTTCAAATAATAACTAGAGAGAAGCATTCTGACACACTTTTTTGTGATGTGTGCTTTCATCTCACAGAGTTGAACTTTACTTTTCATTGAGCTGTTTTGAAACACTCTTTTTGTTGAATCTGCAAGTGGTCATTTGGAGCGCTTTGAGGTCTATGATGGAAAAGGAAATATCTTCACATGAAAATTAGACAGAACCATTCCGACAATCTTCTTTGTGATGTGTGCATTCTTCTCACAAAGTGCAAACTTTCTTTTGATTGAGCAGCCTTCAAACACTCTTTTTGTATAATCTGCATGTGGACATTTGGAGTGCTTTGTGGTCTATGGTGGAAAAGGAAATATCCTCACATAAAAACTAGGCAGAAGCATTCTCACAAACTTCTTTGTGATGTGTACATTCATCTCACACAGTCGAACCTTTCTGTTGATTGAGCAGTCTTGAAACACTCTTTTCATATAATCTGCAAGTAGACATTTGGAGTGCCTTGATGCCAATGGTGGAAAAGAAAATATCTTCATATAATAACTAGACAGAAGCATTCTGAGGAACTACTTTGTGATGGGTGCATTCATCTCACAGAGTTGAACATTTCTTTTGATTGAGCAGCTTTGAATCACTCTTTTTGTAGTATCTTCAAGTGTACATTTGGAGCGCTTTGTGGCCTATGGTGGAAAAGCAAATATCTTATCATAAAAACTAGACAGAAGCATTCTGAAAAACTTCTTTGTTATGTGTACATTCATCTCAGAGAGTTGAACCTTACTTTTCATTGAGCAGTTTTGAAAAACACTTTCTGTAGAATCTACAAGTGGCCATTTGGAGCGCTTTGAGGCCTATGGTGGAAAAGGAAATATCTTCACATAAAAACCAGACAGAGGCATTCTGACAAACATTTTGTGATGTGTGCAATCATCTCACAGGTTTGGACATTTCTTTTTATTGAGCAGCTTTGAAACATTCTTTTTGTAGAATTTGAAATTGGACACTTGGAGTGCTTTGTGTCCTATGGTGGAAAAGGAATTATCTTCACATGAAAACTATACAGAAGCATTCTGACAAACTTCTTTGTGATGTGTGAATTCATCTCACAGAGTTGAACCTTACTTTTCATTGAGCAGTTTTGAAACTCTCTTTCTGTAGAATCTACAAGTTGACATTTGGAGCGCTCTTAGTCCTATGGTGGAAAAGGAATTATCTTAACATAATAAGGAGACAGAAAGATTCTGACAAATTCCTTTGTCATGTGTGCATTCGTATCACAGAGTTGAACCTTACTTTTGATGGAGCAGTTTTGAAAGACCTTTTTTGTACTATCTGCAAGTCAACGTTTGGAGTGATTTGATGCCTATGGTGGAGAAGGAAATAACTTCTCATAAGAACTAGAGAGAAGCATTATGAGAAATTTCTTTGTGATGTGTTCATTCATCTCACGGAGTTGAACCTTACTTTTGATTAAGCAGCTTTGAAACACTCTTTTTGTAGAATCTGCAAGTGGACATTTGGAGCGCTTTGTGGCCTATGGTGGAAAAGGAAATATCTTCACATAAAATTAGACAGAAGCATTCTGACGAACTTCTTTGTGACGTGTGCATTCATCTCACAGAGTTGAATTTTTCTTTTTTTTTGAACAGCTCAGAAACACCCTTTTTGTAGAATCTGCGAGTGGACATTTGGATTGCTTTGAGGCCTATGGTGGAAAAAGAAATATCTTCACATAAAAACGAGACAGAAGAATTCTTACAAACTTCTTTATGATGTGTGCGTTCGTCTCACAGAGTTAAACGCTACTTTTCATTGAGCAGCTTTACAACACTCTTTTTGTAGAATCTGCAAGTGGATATTTGTGATGTTTTCAGACCTATGGTGGAAAAGGAAATATCTTCACATAAAAACTATACAGAGGCATTCTGACAAACTTCTTTGTGATGTGCGCATTCATCTCACAGAGATGAACCTTTCTATTGATTGAGAAGCTTTGAAACACTCTTTTTGTAGAAGCTGCAAGTGGACATTTGTTCCGCTTTGAGGCCTTTGGTGGAAAAGGATATATCGCCACATTAAAAATAGACAGAAGCATTCTGACAACTTTCTTTGTGAAATGTGCATTCAACTCACAGAGTTTAACCTTACTTTTGATTCAGCAGATCTGGAAGACCCTTTTGGTCCTATCTGCAATGGACATTTGGAGTGATTTGATGCCTATGGCGGAAAAGGAAATATCTTCACAAAACAACTACACAGAAGCATTCTGGGAAACTTCTTTGTGATGTGTGCATTCATCTAACAGAGTTGAACTTTAATTTTCTTTAAATTCCAATAAATTCCATTGCATTAAATTTCATTCCCTTACTCTGCATTCCACTCCTCTCCATCCCATTGCACTGCATTCCACTCCACTCCTGTCCAATCAACTCCATTCCACTCCATCCCACTCCATTCTACTCCATTCCACTTCACTCCACCTCCCTCCATTCCACTTCATTCCTCTACACTACATTCCTTTCCATTCCATCCCATACCATTCCACACCATTCCACTCTACTCTGCTCCACTCCACTCAATTCCATTCCATCCCATTCCTTCCCATTCCATTCCATTCCTTTCCATTCCATTCCAACCCACACAACTCCACTCCAGCCCACCCCACTTCACTCCATTCCATTCCATTCCACTCTTTTCCCTTCCATTTCTTTTTTTGAGAGGATCTCACCCTGTCACGCAGGCTGCAGTGCAGTGGCACAATCTAAGCAAACATTTAATTTCACCATTCCATTCCATTGCATTGCATTCCATTCCATTCCACTCCGTTCCACTCCACTCCATGCCATTCCATCCCATTCAATTCTACCTCATTCCACTCCAATCCACTCCACTTTCCTCCACTAAACTCCACTCCATTCCGTCCCATTTCATTCCACTCCACTTCACTCCACTCCACTGAATTCCATTCCATTCCATCCCATTCCATTCCGTTCCATTCCATTGCAATCCATTCCTTTCTTTTGACAGTATCTCACTCTGTCACACAGGCTGCAGTGCAGTGGCGCAATCTCAGCTCACATTTCATTTCACCATTCAATTACACTCCATTCCTCACAACTCCACTCCACTCCATTCCATCCCACTCCATTCCATTCCACTTCATTACTTTCCAGTCTTTTCTTTCGAAAGTATCTCACTCTTTCATGCAGGTGGGAGTGCAGTGGCACAATCACAGCTCACATTTCATTTAAGCATTCCTTTCCATTCCATTCCATTCCATCACATTCCATTCCTTTCCACTCCAATCGACTCCACTCCAATCCACTCCACTCCATTCCATTCCGTTTCGCTCCACTCCATTCCATTCAACACCGTTCCATTCCATCCCATTCCATTCCACTCTAATTCACCCTACTCCACTCCACTCCATTCTATTCCAATCAATCAAATTCCATTCCAACTCATTCCAGTCCACTCCACACCACTCCACTCCAATCCACTACACTCCAATCCACTGCACTTCACTTCATTCCATTCCATTCCATTCAATTCCACTCCATTCCATTCCATTACTATTTTCCAGAGGATCTCACTCTTTCACCCAGGCTGGAGTGCAGCGGCACAATCTCAGCTCACATTTCATTTGGCCATTCCATTCATTCCATGCCTTTCCATTCCATTCCACTCCGTTCCACACCACTCCACTCCACTCGTCTCTACTCCACTCCATTTAATTCCATTTCATTCCATTCCACTCCATTCCAGTCCACTCCACTCCACTACATTCCACTCCATTAGATTCAATCCCATTCCATTCCACTACATTCCACTCCACTCCACTCCACTCCGCTCCATTCCATTCCATTCAATCCCATTCCTTTCCACTCCATTCCACTCCACTCCACTGCACTACAGTCCACTCCACTAAACTCCAACCTATTCCAATCCATTCCATTCAACTCCATTACATTCCACACATTTCTTTCAAAAGTTTGTCACTATTTCACAGAGTCTGGAGTGCAGTGGCACAATCTTAGCTCACATTTCATTTCACTATCTCATTCTATTTCATTCTATTTCATTCCATTCCAACCCACTCCACTCCACTCCTCTGCACTACATTCCATTCCATTCCACTCAACTGGAGTCCATTCCACTCCACTAGACTCCACTCCATACCATCCCATTCCATTCCACTGCATTCCACTCCTCTCGACTCCACTCCACTCCATTCCATTATATTACATTCCATTCCATTCCACTCCATTCCACTCCACTGCACTCCACTCCACTTCACTACATTCCATTCCATTCCATTCCATTCAACTCCATTCCTTTCTTTCGATAGGATCTCACTCTGTCCCCCAGGCTACAGTGCAGTACAACAATCTCAGCTCACATTTCACTTCACCATTCCATTCCATTCCATACCATTCCTTTCCATTCCATTGCATTCCTTTCCATTCCATTGCAGTCCACTCCACTCCACTAAAATCCATTCCATTCCATTACATTCTCTCTCATTCCAATCCATTGCATTCCACTCAACTCCATTCCACTCAATCCCATTCCTTTCCACTCGATTCCACTCCACTCCACTCCCTTGCATTCCATCCCATTCCATTCCACTCCACTCCACTCCCCTGTACTCCATTCCGTTCCACTCCATCCCATTCCACACCACTCTGTTCCACTCCACTCCACTCCATTCCATTCTTTCCACTCCCTTCCATTCCATTCCTTTCTTTCAACAGGATCACTCTCTGTCACCCTGGCTGCAGTGCAGTGGTGCAATCTTACCTCACATTCCATTTCACCATTCTATTCCATTCCATTCCATAGCATTCCATTCCATTCCATTCGACTAAACTCCACTCCATTCCACTCCACTCCACTCCATTCCACTCCATTCCATCCCATTCCATTGCATTCCATTCCCATCCATTTTACTCCACTCCAGAGCACACCACTCAATTCCATTCCATCCCATTCCATTCCACTCCATTAAACACCAGTCCATTCGACTGCACTCCATTCCACTCCATCCCATTCCACTGCATCCCATTATATTCCACTGCATTCCCCTCCACTCCACTGCACTGCAGTCCACTCCACTCCATTCCACTCCATTCCATTCCACTGTATCCTGTTCCACTCCATTCCATTCCACAGTATTCCACTCCACTCTATTCCATTCCACTGTATTCCACTCCACTCCGTTCCATTCCATTCCTTTCTTTCGACAGGATCTCACTCTGACACCCAGGTTGGATTACAGTGCAACAATCTCAGCTCACAATTCGTTTCACCAGTCAATTCCATTCCTTTCCATCCCATTCCATTCCATTCCATTACATTAAGTTCCATTCCTTTCCATTCCACTCCACTCCGCTCTGCTCCACCCCATTCTATTCCATCCCATTACACTGCACTCCATTCCACTCAACTTCATTCCACTCCACTCCACTCCTTTCCTTCACATCCCATTACATTCCACTCCAAACCACTCCACTCCACTCCACTCCAATCCATTGCATTCCATTGCATTCCATTGCATTCCATTCCATTCCTTTCTATTCCATTCCACTCCTTTCCATTCCATTCCTTTCTTTCGACATTATCTAAATCTGTTACACAGGCTGGAGTGCAGTGGCACAATTTCAGCTCACATTTCACTTCACCATTCCATTTCATTCCATTTCATTCCATTCCATTCCATTTCATTCCATTTCACTCCATCCCACTCCACTCCACTCCATTCCACCCCTTTCCAATCCATTCCGTTACACTCCACTCAACTCCACTCCACTGCAATCCATTCAATTACATCCCCTTCCATTACCCTCCATTGCACTCCACTCCACTCCCCTCCCCTCCATGCTATTGCATTCCATCCTATTCCATTCCATTCCATTCCACTCCAATCCTGTCCACTCAACTCCACTTCACTCCATTCCTATCCATTCCATTCCATTACATTCCACTCCATTCCTATCTATTCCTTTCTTTTGATAGGATCTCACTACATCACCCACGCTGGAGTGCAGTGGAACAATCTCAGCTCACATGTCATTTCACCATTCTGTTGCGTTCTATTGCATTCTATTGCATTCCATAACATTCGACTCCCCTCCACTCCACTCCACTCCATTCAACTCCATTTCACTCCATTCCATTACAGTAAAATCCACTCGATCCCATTCCATACCATTCAATTCCACTCTATTCCACTCCACTCCATTTCATTCTAATCCATCCCATCCCATTCCACTCCATTCCACTCTAATCCATTCCACTCCAGTCCATTTCACTCTACTCCTCTACATTCCACTCCATTCCACTTCATTCCGCTAAATTCGATTCCATTCCATTCTTTCAAAAGGATCTCACTCTGTCACTGGGCTGGAGTTCAAAGGCACAATCTCAGCTCACATGTAATTTCACCATTCCATTCCATTCCATTCCATTCCATTCAATTCCATTGCATTGCATTTCAATCAATTCCTTTCCATTCCACTCCACTCCACTTCACTCCATTCCCTTGCATTCCATTCCACTCTATTCCAGTCCACTTCACTCCACTACAGTCCACTCCACCCCATTAGATTCAATTCCATTTCATTCCATTCCATTCCACTCCTCTCCACTCCACTCCACTCTACTCCACTCCATTGAATTCCATTCAATGCCATTCCTTTCCACTCCATTCCAGTTCACACCACTACACTCTAATCCACTCCACTCCACTCCATTCGATTACATTCCATTCCATTCAACTCTATTCCATTCCATACTTTTCTTTCAACAGGATATCACTCGGTCACAGAGTCCAGAGTGCAGTGACACAATCTCAGCTCCCATTTCATTTCACCATTCCCTTCTATTCTATTCAATTTCATTCCATTCCAACCCACTCCATTAAAATCCACCCAACTCCAATCCAACTCAATACATTCCATTCCATTCCACGCCACTCGAGTCCACTCCACTCCAATCCACTTCATACCATCCCATTCCATTCCACCCCATTCCACTCCACTTGATGCCACTCCACTCTATTCCATTCCATTACAACCCATTCCATTCCACTTCATTCCACTCCACTGCACTCCCCTCCACTCCACTCAACTTCAATCCATTCCATTCCATTCCATTCCACTCCATTCCATTCCATTCCATTCCTTTCTTCCAACAGGATCTCACTCTGTCACCCAGGCGGGAGTGTAGTACAACAATCTCAGCAAACATTTCATTTCACCATTCAATTCCATTCCATTCCATTCCATTCCGTTCCACTCCACTACAATCCATTCCATTCCACCCCAATGCATTTCATTCCAATCCGTTCCACTCCACTCTACTCCACTCCATTAAACTCAAGCCCATTCCATTTCACTCCATTCCACTCCACTCCATTCCAGTCCACTCAATTAAACTCCACTCCACTCCATTCATTTCCACTCCATTCAACTCCACTCTACTCCACTCCATTAAACTCAAGCCCATTCCATTTCACTCCATTCCACTCCACTCCATTCCACTCCACTCAATTAAACTCGACTCCACTCCACTCGTTTCCACGCCATTCCTTTCCAGTCCATTCCATTCCTTTCTTTTGACAGAATCTCACACTTTGATAAGGCTGGAGTGCAGTGGCACAATCTCAGCTCACATATAATTTCACTATTCCATTCCATTGCATTCCATTTTATTCTTTTCCATTGCATTCCATTCCATTCCATACCATTCCATTCCATTCCATTCTATTGCACCCCATTCCATTCCATTCCTTTCTTTTGACAGGATCTCACTCTGTCTCCATGCTGGAGTGCAGTGGCCCAATCTCAGCTCAAATGTCCTTTCACCATTCCTTTCCACTCCATTCCTTTCCACTCCATTCCTTTCCATTACATTCCATGCAATTCCATTCCATTACACTCCACTCCACTCCGCTCCATTCAACTCCACTCCAATCCACCCCATTCAACTCCACTCCAATCCAGCCCATTCCAGTCTTTCCAATTCCAGTCCATTCCACTCCACTACACTCCACACCACTCCATTCAATTCCATCCCATTCCATTCCACTACATTCCCGTCCACTCCACTCCACACCACTCCACTCCACCCCATTACATTCCAACACATTCCATTCCACTAAATTCCACTCCACTCCACTCAACTCCACTCCACTGCACTCCATTCCATTCATTTCCTTTCTTTTAACAGTATCTCAGTCTGTCTCCCAGGCTGAAGTGTAGTGGCACAGTCTCAGGTCACATTTCGTTTCACCATTCCATTCCATTCCATTCATTTCCACTCCTTTCAATTGCATTCTATTGCTTTCCATTCCACTCCACTCCACTCCATTCCAGTCCACTCTATTGCGTCCTATTCCACACCACTCCATTCCACTCCCGTCCACTACACTCCACACGACTCCACTCCATTCCATCCATCCCATTCCATTCCATTCCATTCAACTCCACCCACTCCACTCCATTCCATTCCACTCCACTACATGCCATTCCACTCCACTCCACTCCACTCCACTGAATTCCGTTCCATTGCATCCCATTGCATTCCATTCCATTCCATTCCATTCCATTCCATTTCATTCCATTCCATTCCATTCCATTCCATTCCATTCCATTCCTTTCTTTTCACAGGATCTCACTCCATCACACAAGCTGGAGTGCAGTGGCGCAAACTCAGCCCACATTTCATTTCACCATTCAATTACACTCCATTCCGCACAACTCCACTCCACTCCACTCCATTCCATCCCACTCCATTCCATTCCACTCCATTACTTTCCATTCCTTTCTTTCGAAAGGCTCTCACTCTTTCAAGGAGGGTGGAGTGTAGTGGCACAATCACAGCTCACAATTCATTTAAGCTCTCCTTTCCATTCCATTCTATTCCATCGCATTCCATTTCTTTTCACTCCAATTAACTCCACTCCTATCCACTCCACTCCATTCAATTCCGTTTCACTCCACTCCACTCCATTCAACACCATTCCATTCCATCCCATTCCATTCCACTATACTCCACCATACTCCACTCCACTCCATTCCTTTGAAATCCATCACATTTCATTCCACCTAATTTCAGTCCAGTCCACACCACTCCATTCCAATCCACTACACTCCAATCCAATCCACTTCACTCCATGCAATTCCATTCCATAACATTTCACTCCACTCCATTCCATTCTTTCCTTTCGAGAGGATCTCACTCTTTCACCCAGGCTGGCGTTCAGTGGCACAATCTCTGTTCACATTTCAATTCATCATTCCATTTCATTGCATTCTATTCCATTCCAATCTATTCCATTAGATTCCTCTCCACCCCACTCCACTCCATTCCACTCCCTTCCATTCCATTCCATTCCACTCCACTCCACTCCACTCCACTCCAGTCCATTACATCCCATTGCATTCCACTCCATTGCACTCCTCTCCACTCCACTCCACTCCACTCCCTTCCGCACCAGTCCATTCCATCCCATTCAATTCCACTCCATACCACTCCACTCCACTCAAACCCAATTCACTCCACTCCATTCCATTATATTCCATTCCATTCCACTCCATTCCATTGCATTCCTTTCTTTCTATAGGCTGTCACTCCATCACCCAGGCTGGAGTGCAGTGGAACAAACTCAGCTCCCATTTCATTTCACCATTCTGTTGCATTCCATTGCATTCCATTCAATTCCATATCATTCGACTCCACTGCACTCCACTCCCCTAAACTCCACTTAACTACAATCCATTCCATTCCATTCTATTCCAGTCCATTCCACTCCACTCCACTCCAGTACAATCCGCTCCATCCCATTCAATCCCATTCAATTCCACTCCATTCCACGCCAATCCACTCCATTCCATTCCAACCCGTCCCATCCCGTTCCACTCGATTACACTCTACTCTACTCTCTCCACTCCACTTCACTCCACTCCACTGCCTTCCAATCCGTTCCATTTCATTCTGTTCCATTCCATTCCATTTCTTTCTTTCGACAGGATCTCACTCTGTCAACCAAGCTGGAGTACAGCTGCACAATCTCAGCTCTATTTCATTTCACCATTCCATTCCATTCCATTCCAGTCCCTTCCATTGCATTCCACTCCACTCCACTCCACTCACTCCACTCCACTCCATTCCATTCCATTCCACTCCATTCCAGTCCACTCCACTCCACTCAACTACAGTCAACTCCATTAAATTCAATAACATTCCATTCTACTCCATTCCACACCACTCCACTCCACTCCACTCTACTCCACTTCATTCCATTCCATTCATTTCCATTCCATTCCACTCCATTCCACTCCACTCCACTCCACTCCAGTTCACTCCAGTCGACACCATTCCATTCAACTCCATTCCGTTGCATACCTTTCTTTCGGCAGGATCTCACTCTGTCACTGAGGCTGGAGTGCACTGACACAATGTCAGCTCACATTTCTTTTCACCATTCCATTCCATTCAATTCTCTTTCATTCCATTCCAACCCACTCCACTCCTCTCAACTACACTCCACTTCTCTATATTCCATTCCATTCCACTCAACTCGAGTCCACCCCACTCCACTCCATACCATCCCATTTCATTCTACCCCATTCTACTCCACTCGACTCCACTTCACTCCACTCCATTCCATTCCATTACATCCCATTCCATTCCACTCCATTCCACTCCAATGCCCTCCACCCCACTCCCCTCCACTCCACTTCACTCCATTCCTTTCCATTCCATTCCATTCCATTCCATTCCACTCCATTCCATTCCATTCCATTCCATTCCACTCCATTCCATTCCATTCCATTCCACTCCATTTCATTCCTTTCCTTTCTTTAGACAGGATCTCACTCTGTCACCCAGGCTGGAGTGTAGTACAACAATCTAAGTTCACATTACATTTCATCATTCCATTCCATTCCATTCCAGTCCGTTCCATTCCATTCCACTCCACTCCACTCCACTCACTCCACTCCTTTCCATTCCATTCTATTCCATTCCAGTCCACTCCACTACACTCAACTACAGCACTCCATTAGATTCAATCCCATTCCATTCCACTCTATTCCACACCACTCCACTGCACACCACTCCATTCCATTTCATTCTGTCCGATTCCATTCCACTCCATTCCACTCAAATCCACTGCACTCCAGTCCACTGCACTCCACTCCATTCCAATCTGTTCAACTCCATTCCGTTCCATACCTTTCTTTCGACAGGATCTCACTCTGTCACTGAGGCTGCAGTGCAGTGACACAATGTCAGTTCACATTTCTTTTCACCATTCCGTTCCATTCCATTCTCTTTCATTCCATTCCAACCCACTCCACTCCAATCCACTACATTCCATTCCATTCCACTCAACTCGAGTCCTCTCCACTCCACCCCACTCCATACCATCCCATTTCATTCTACTCCATTGTACTCCAGTCAACTCCACTCCACTCCATTCCATTCCATTACATCCCATTCCATACCACTCCATTCCACTCCAATGCACTCCACCCCACTCCCCTACACTCCACTTCACTCCATTCCATTCCATTCCATTCCACTCCATTCCACTCCATTCCATTCCTTTCCTTTCTTTCGACAGGTTCTCACTTTGTCACCCAGGCTGGAGTGTAGTACAACAATCTAAGGTCACATTTCATTTCAGCATTCCTTTCCATTCAATTCCATTCCATTCCTTTCCTATCCATTCCATTCCATTCCTTTCCATTCCATTCCTTTCCACTCCACAGCACTACAATCCATTCCATTCCATTCCATTCCATTCCATTCCATTCCATTCATTTCATTCCAATCAATTCCACACCCCTCCCCTCCATTCCACTCAATCCCATTCCATTCCACTCGATTCCACTCCACTCCACTGCATTCCATTCCATCCCATTCCATTCCCCGCCATTCCACTCCATTCCACTAAACTACACTTCACTCCACTCCATTCCTTTCCACTCCATTCCATTCCATTCCATTCCTTTCTTTGACAGGATCTCACTCTGTGACACAGTCTGGAGTTCAGTGGCACAATCTCAGCTTACATTTAATTTCACTGTTAGATTCCATTGCATTCCATTTCGTTCCATTCTATTGCATTCCTTTCCATTTCATACCATTCGACTCCACTCCACTCCACACCACCTTAGTCCACTCCTTTCCGTTCCATTCCATTCCATTCCACTACATTCCAATCCACTCAACTCCATTCCACTCCATTCCATTCCATCCCATTCCATTTCACTCAGTTCCACTCCACTCCACTGCACTCCATTCCATTCCACTCCAACCCATTCCATGCCATACCATTCCACTCCACTCCACTCCAGTCAACTCCACTCCACTCCATTCAATTCCTTTACAATCCGTTGCACTCCATTCCATTCCATTCCATTCCTTTCATTTCTTTTGACAGGATCTCAGTCTGTCACGCAGACTGTAGTAAAGTTGCACAATCTCAGCTCACATTTCATTTCACCATTCCACACCATTGCATTCCCTTGAATTCCATTCCATTCCATTCCATTGCTTTCCATTTCACTCCACTACAGTCCACTCCATTCCACTTCACTCCACTCCATTCCACTCCATTACATTCCATTCCACTCCACTCCACTCCATTCCACTCCATTACATTCCATTACATTCCACTACCCTCCACTCATCTCCATTCCATTCCATTCCATTGCAATCCATTCTATTACATTCCACTCCACTTCACTCCACTCCATTCCATTCCATTCTATTACACTCCATTCCATTCCCTTCCTTTCGATGAGATCTCTCTGTCACCCTGCCTGGAGTGCAGTGGCACAATCTCAGCTCATATTTTCTTTCACCATTCCATTCCATTCCACTCCACTTCCCTCTTCTCCATTCCACTCCAATCCACTCCATTCTACTCCATTCCACTCTTTTTATTTCCAGTCCTTTCCACTCCATTCCGCTCTACTCCATTCCATTCCATCCCATTCTATTCTACTACATTCCCCTCCACTCCACTCCACACTACTCCACACAACTCCACTCCATTCCATTCCATTTCATCCTATTCCATTCCACTCCATTCCACTAAACTCCACACCACTCAACTCCACTCCACTCTACTACACTCCATTTCATTCCATTCCATTCCACTTCATACCATTCAATTCATTTCTTTTGACAGGATCTCACTCTGTCTCCCAGGCTGGAGTTCAGTGGCACAATCTCATCTCACATTTCATTTTATCATTCCATTCCATTCCATTCCATTACATTCCATTCCACTCCACTCCACTCCATTCCACTACACTACACTCCATTCTATCCCATTCCATTCCACTGCATTCTACTCCACTCCACTCTATTCCACTTCATTCCATTGCTTTCTATTCCATTCCACTCCAGTCCATTCCACTCCATCCACTCCACTACACTGCACTCTACTCCCTTCAATTCCATTCTATTCCATTTCACTCCATTCCATTCCATTCCATTCCATTCCATTCCTTTCTTTCAACAGAATCTGACTCTGTCACACAGCCTGGAATGCAGTGGCACAGTCTCAGCTCTCATTTCATTTTACCATTCCATTTCATTCCACTTCACTCCTCTCCCCTCCACTCCATTCCATTTCATTCAACTCCAGTCTAGTCCACTCCACTCCACCCCTCTCCATTCCATCCCAATCCATTCAAATCCTTTCCACTCCACTCCATTCCGCTCTACTCCACTCCACTCCATTCCACTTCAATACATCAAATTCCATTCCACTCCATTCAACTCCACTCCACTCCCATCCACTCAACTGCTCTACACTGCACTCCATTCCATTCCTTTCCAATACACTCCATTCCATTCTTTCAACTGGATCTCACTCTGTAACCCAGGCAGGAGTGCAGTGGCAGAATCTCAGCTCACACTTCATTTCACCTTTCCATTCCATTCCATTCGATTAAATTTCATTCCACTCCATTCCATTCCATTCCCTTCTTTCAACAGCATCTTACTATGTCAAACAGGCTGTAGTGCAGTAGCACAATCTCATATCATATTTCATTTCACCATTCCATTCCACTCCATTCCACTCCACTCCACTCCACTCAATGCCATTCCACTCCATTCCATTCCTCTCCATTCCATTCCACTCCATTCAATTCCATTTCTTCAACAGGATCTCATTCTGTCACCCAGGTTGGAGTGCATTGCCACAATCTCAGCTAACATTTCATTTCAACATTCCAATCCATTCCAATACATTCCATTCCATTCCACTCCACTCCACTCTACTCCACTCTACTCCTCTGCACTCCATTCGATTCTTTTTCACTCCACACCACTCCACACAACTCGACTCCATCCCATTCCTTCCCACTCCATTCCACTCCACTCCATTATACTCCACTCCACTCCACTCCATTCCGTTCCACTCCATCCCATTCCATTCCACTCCATTCCACTCCACTCCACTCTACTTCACTCCACTACACTCCATTCCTTTATTTTCCACTCCCTTCCATTCCATTCCTTTCTTTTGGCAGTATCTCACTCTGTCACCCTGGCGGCAGTGCAGTGGCACAATCTCAGCTCCATTTCATTACACCATTCCATTCCATTGCATTCCATTGCATTCCATTACCCTCCATTCCATTTCATTCCATTGCATTCCTTTCTTTCGACGTGATCTCACTCTGTCACCCAGGTTGGATTACAGTGCAACAATCTCAGCTCACAATTCATTTCACCAGTCTATTCCATTCCATTCCATTCCTATAAATACCATTCCTTTCCATTCCACTCCACTCCACTTCACTCCACTGCTCTCCACCCCATTCCATTCCATTCCATCCCATTCCATTCCACTCCATTCCACTGCACTCCGCTCCAGTCCTTTCGATTACATCCCACTACATTCCAATCCAATCCATTCCACTCCACTCCATTCCATTCCATTCCATTCTACTCGTTTCCATTCCATTCCGTTCTTTCAACATGATCTCATTCTGTGACACAGCAGGAGTGCAGTGGCAGAATCTCAGCTCACATTTCATTTCACCATTCCATTGCATTCCATTCTATTCCACTCCACTCCACTCCACTCTGCTCCATTCCTTTCCATTCCATTCCATTATATTACATTCCACTGCATTCCACTCCACTCTAATCCACTCCAATCCACTCCACTCGTCTCCATTCCATTTCATCCCATTCCATTGCACTCCATTCCACTCCACTCTATTCCAATCCCTTCCAATCTATTGCATTTCATTCCTTCCTATCCCATTCCACTCCATTCCGCTCCACTCCACTCCACTCCACTTCATTCCGTTCAATTGCACTCCATTCCATTCCACTCCACTCCATTCCATTCCATTCCCTTCCATTTTACTCCACTCCACTCAGCTCTATTGCATCCCATTCCATTCCACTTCCACTCCATTTCGACCACGCCAATCCACTCCACTCCACTCCACTCCAATCAATTCCATTCCATTCATTTCTATCGACAGGATCTCACTCTGTCACATAAGCTGGAGTGCGGTGGCACAATCTTTGCTCACATTTTATTTTATGATTGCATTGCATTCCATTCCATTCCCTTTCATTCCACTCCACTCCACTCCCCTACACTACATTCCATTCCACTCAACTCCACACCACTCCACTCCACTCCTCTCCTCACCATTCCATCCCATTCCATTCCAGTCCTTTCCTCTCCACTCCACTCTACTCCACTCTACTTCACTCCACCACATTCCATTCCATTCCATTCCATTCCATTCCATTCCATTCCATTCCACTCCTTTCCATTCTATTCCTTTCTTTAGACACGATCTCACTCTGTTGCACAGGCTGGAGTGCAGGGGCACAATCTCAGCTCACATTTCTTTTTACCATTCCACTGCATTCCTTTCCATTCAATTCGATTACATTCCATTCCACTCCATTCCACTCTCTTCCATTCCATTCCATTCCATTCCATTCCACTCCACTCTAATCCTCTCAAATCCACTCCATCCCATTCTATCCCATTCGATTCCACTCCATTCCAATACACACCATTCCATTGCATTCCTTCCCATCTCATTCCATTCCATTCCACTCCAATCCACTCCACTCCACTACATTCCTTTCAATTCACCTCTGTTCCATTTATTTCCACTCCATTCTATTCCATTTCTTTCAAGTCCACTCCACTCCTTTCTATTCCATCACATTCCATTCCACTCCATTCGCCTCCACTCCAATTCACTCCACTCCACTCCACTCCAATCCACTCCAATCCATTGTATCCCATTTCATTCCATTCCATTCCATTCCACTCCATTCCCTTCCTTTCCTTTCTTTCAACAGGATCTCACTATTACACACAGGCTGGAGTGCAATGGCACAATCTCAGCTCACTTTTCTTTCACCATTTCATTCCATTGTATTCCATTACATTCTATTGAATTGCATTCCATTCCATTACACTTCACTCCGCTCTATTACACTACACTCCATTTCACTCCTTTAAATTCTATTCCATTCCACTCCACTCCATTCCATGAAATTCCATTCCACTCTATTTCATTCCATTCCATTCCACTCCATTCCATTCCATTCCTTTCTTTCAACAGGATCTCACTCTGTGACCCAGGCTGGCGTGCAGTTGCACTCCATTCCATTGCATTCCATTTCATTCCATTCCCTTGCCTTCCATTCTATTCCATTCCATTCCATTCCATTCCATTCCATTATATTACATTACATTACATTACATTCCCCTACACTACACTCGACTCCATTACACTCCACTCCTTTTCATTCCATTCTTTTCCGTTTCATTCCATTCCACTTCTTTCCACTCCAATCCACTCCACTCCACTCTACTCCAATCTATTGCATTCCATCCCGTTGCATTGCACTACGTTCCACTCCACTCCACTCCAATCCACTCCAACTCACTCTATTCCCCTCCATTGCATTTCCTTCCACTCCATTCCCCTCCACTGCAGTGCACTGCACTCCAGTCCACTCCACTCCACTCCACTGAATTCCACTCCATTCCACTCCTTTCCATTCCATTACACCCCATTCCATTCCATTCTTTTCTTTTGACAGGATCTCACTCTGTCCCCCAGTCTGGTGTGCAGTTGCACAATCAGCTCACATTTCTTGTCACCATTCCATTCTATTCCATCCCATTCCATTGCACTCTATTCCACTGCACTCCACACCACTCCACTCCACTGCATTCCATTCCATCGCATTTCATTCCAATCCTTTACACTCCACTCAACAACACTCCACTCCACTTCTTTCCATTCCATTCCAATCCATTACATTACATACCAATCCATTCCATTCCATTCCTTTCTTTTGAAAGGATCTCACTCTGTTATCCAGGCTGGAGTGTAGTGGCACAATCTCAGGTCATATTTCATTTCACCATTCTATTCCATTCGAATCCATTCCTTTCCATTCCATTCCATTCTACTCCACTCCACTCCATTCCATTCTACTCCACTCCACTCCATTCCATTTCATCCCATTCCATTCCACTCCATTCCACTCCAGTCCACTCCAATTCAAACCACTCCACTCTATTCCACTCCATCCTATTCCATTCCACTCCATTCCACTCCATTCCTCTCAAATCCACTCCACTCCACTCCATTCCATTCCAATCCATCTCATTCCATTCCACTCTACTCCACTCCATTCCTCTCCACTCCACTCCATTCCTCTCCACTCCACTCCGTTCTATTCCATTTTTTTCCTTTCGACTCCATTCCATTCCATTCATTTCTTTCGACAGGATCTCCGTCTGTCACACTGGTTGGCGTGCTATGGCACAATATAGATCACATTTCATTTCACCATTCAATTCCATTAAATTCTATTCCATTCCATTCTACTGCACACCTCTCCACTTCACTCAACTCCACTCCACTCCACTAAATTCCACTCAATTCCACTCCTCTCCACTCCACTGCATTCCATCCCATTCCATTCCAATCCATTTCCACTGAAGTCGACTCCACTACACTCCACACCTTTCCATTCCATTGCATTCTATTCCACTCCATTCCTTTCCATTCGTTTCTTTCAACAGGATCTAACTTTGTCACCCAGGCTGCAGTACAGGGAAACAATTGCAGATCACATTTCTTTTCAGGATTTCATTGCATTTCATTCCATTCCATTGCATTCCACTCCACTCCAATCTACTCAACTCCACTCCATTCCATTCCACTCCACTCCACTCCACTCCACTCCTCTCCTTTCCATCACATTCCATTCCAGTCCTTTCCACTCCACTCCACTCCACTCGATTCCAATCCATTCCACTCCATTCAACTCCACTCCACTCCAATTCACTCCACTCCTTTCCATTGCATTCCAATTCACTCCATTCCATTCCATTCCTTTCTTTCGACGGGATCACACTCTGTCACCTAGGCTGGAGTGCAGTGACACAACCTTAGCTCACATTTCATTTCACCATTCCATTCCATTCCGTTTCTTTCCATTAAATTCCATTCCATACCACTCCACTCCACTCCACTCCATGTCACACCAGTCCACTCCACTTCCTTCCACTACATCACATTCCATACCACTCCATTCCACTCCAATCCACTCCACTCCACTCCACTCCACTTCACTCCACTACACTCCATACCATGCCATTCCACTCCATAACATTCCATTCCTCTCTTTTGACCGGATCTCACTCTGTTGCCATGGCTGCAGTGTAGCGGCACAATCTCAGCTCACATTTTATTTCACAATCCATTCCGTTCCATTCCATTCCATTCCAGTACACACCCCTCCACTCCACTCCACTCCATTAAAATCCATCCCATTCCATTTCACTTCATTTCACTCCACTGCAGTCCTCTCTATTCCACTCCATTCCACTCAATTCTATTCCTTTCAATCCTGTTTCATTTAATTCCATTCCACTCTACTGCATTCCACTACACTACACTCCATTCCATTCCGTTACTTTCTATTCATCTCCGTTACATTCCATACCTTTCTTTCAACAGTGTCTCCCTCTGTCAAACAGGCTGGAGTACAATGGCACAATCTCAGCTCACATTTCATTTCATCATCCCATTCGATTAAATTCCATTCCATTTAACTCTACACCACTCCAATCAACTCAACTCCACTCCTCTCCATTCCATTCCACTCCATTCCACTCTACTCCACTCCAGTCCACTCCAGTCCACTCCATTCCCTTCCATTCCATTCCTCTCTATACCACTCTGATCAACTCTACTCCACACCACTCCATTACGTTCCATTAGATCCCATTCCATTCCACTCCATTCCATTTCACTGCACTCCTTTCCAGGCAACTCCACTCCACTCCACTCCATTCCATTACATTCCATTCCACTCTATTCCATTGCATTCATTAATTTCGACAGGATCTCCCTCTGTCACCCAGGCAGGAGTGAAGTGGCACAATCTCAGCTCACATTTCATTTCACCATTGCATTCCATTCCGTTCCATTCCTTTCCATTCTTTGCTATTCCACTCCACTCCACTCCATTCCACTCTTTTCCATTACATTATATTCCATGTCATTGCACTCCATTCCAATCCATTCCATTCCACTCCACTGCACTCCAGTACACTACACTCCATTCCTTTCCATCCCATTCCATTCCAATCCTTTCTGCTCCACTCCCCTCTCCTCCATTCCATTTCATCCCATTCCATTCCACTCCATTCCACTCCAGCCCACTCCACTCCAATCTTTCCTATCCAATCCATCCTTTTCCATTCCACTCCATTGCACTCCACTCTACTCCACTCCATTCCATTCTATTACAACACATTCCATTCCAATCCATTTCATTCCACTCCACTCCACTTCTCTCCATTCCATTCCATTCCATTCCATTTCAATACTTCGACAATATCTCACTGTTTTATATAGGCTGGAGGTCAGTGGCACTATCTCAGCTCAGATTTCGTTTCACCATTCCATTCCATTGCATTCCATTCAATTCCATTCCATTCCATTCCACTCCACTCCACTCTACTACAATCTATCTACACATTTCCGTTCTACTGCATCGCATTCCATTCCACTCCATTCCACTCAACTAAACTCCACTCCACCCCACTCCAGTCCACTCCATTCCATTTCATTCCATTCCGCTCTATTCCATTCTATTCCTTTCTTTTGACAGAATCTTACTCTGTCACCCAGGCTGTATTGCAGTTGCAAAATGTCAGCACACATTTCATTCCACCATTCCAATCCATTCCCTTCTATTCCGTAACATTGCATTCCATTACACTCGACTCCTTTCCATTCCATTCCATTCCATTACACTCCACTCCACTGAACTCCACTCCATCCTGTTGAATCCCATTTGATTCCTCTCCATTCCACTCCACTCCACTCCACACCACTCCACTCCACACCTCTGCACTCCACTTCAGTCCAGTGCATTCCATCCCATTCCACTCCCCTCCAATCCACTCCACTGCACTACACTCAACTCCACTCCTCTCCACTCCATTCCATTCCATTGCAATCCACTCCATTTCATTCCATTCCATTTCTTGCTTTCGACAGCATCTCACTACATCACCCTGGCTGCAGTGCAGTGGCAGAATCTCAGTTCCCATTTCATTTCACCATTCCATTCCACTGCATTCCACTCCATCCCATTCCATTACTTGCTCTTGACCGGATCTGACTCCATCACCCAGGCCGCAGTGCAGTGGAGCAATCTCAGCTCACATTTCTTTTCACCACTCTATTCCATTCCATTCCGTTCCAGTCCATTCCACTCCATTCCACTAAACTCCACTCCACTCTCCTCCACTCCATTCAATTTCCTCCCATTCCATTTCACTCCACTCCAGTCCCCTTTTCTCCATTTCATTCCATCCCATCACATTCCACTCCACTCCACTCCAGTCCACCCCATCCAATGAATGCCACTCCATTCCTTTCCATCCCGTTTCCCTCCATTACACTCCACTCCACTCCTCTCCAGTCAACTCGACTCCACTCCATTCCAATCCATTCCATTCCATTCCATTCCGTTCCATTCCATTCCATTCTTTCGACAGGATATCACCCTGTCACCCAGGTTGGATTGCAGTGACAAAATATTAGCTTACATTTCATTTCACCATTACATTCCAATCCATTCTTTTCCATTCCATTCCATTTCATTCCACTCCAATCCACTCCAGTCCATTTCATTCCATTCCATTCCATTTCATTCCACTCCATTCCACTTCATTCCACTCCAATCCACTCCACTTCACAACACTCAATTCCATGACATTCCATTGCATTCCATTCCATTCCACTCCATTCCACTCCACTCCATTCCACTCCACTCCATCACTTTCCATTCCATTCATTCCACTCCAGTTCACTCCAATAAACTCCACTCCACTAAGCTACATTCCATTCCATTCCATCACATTCCTTTGCACTCCACTCCACTCCTCTCCATTCATTTGTATTCCGTACCATTCCACTCCATATGATTCCATTTCTTTCTTTCTAGGGGCTCTCACTCTGTCACCTAGGCTGGAGTGCAGTGGCACAATATCAGCTCATGATTCATTTCACCCTCCCATTCTTTTCCACTCCAATCCACTCCAATCCACTCCATTCTATTCCATTCCATTCCAATCCACTCCATTCCACTGCATTCAACTCCGCTCCACTCCATCCCTTTCCATTTCATTCCATTCCAATCCATTCAACCCTACTTCAGACCCCCAGACTTCACTCCACTCCACTCCACTTCTTCCAATTCCATCCCATTCCTTTCCACTCCATTCCACTCCACTCCACTCCATTCTATTCCATTCCATCCAATCCCATTCCACTCCACTCCACTCCACTCCACTACGCTACACTGCACTACACTACACTACTACACTACACTACACTACACTCTATTGCATTCCTTTCTATTCCATTCTTCTACATTCCATTCCTTTCTTTGTTTTCGAAAGAATCTCACTCTGCTACCCAGACTGGAGTGCAATGGCACAATCTGAGCTTACATTTCTTTTCATCATTCTATTCCATTGCATTCCATTCCATTTCATTCCATAGCATTCCATTCCATTCCATAACATTCCATTCCATTCCAATCCATTCCATTCCATTCCACTCCACTCCACTCCATGCCATTCCATTCCATTCCATTCCAATCATTTCAAATCCATTCCACTCCACTACAATACACTCCACTTCAGTCCATTCCATTCCATCCCATTCCATTCCACTCCATTCCACTCCAATCCACTCCATTCCACAACACTGCTCTGCATTCCTTTCCATTGCATCCATTCAATTACACTCTATTCCACTCCTCACCACTCCACTCTATTCCTCTCCATTCCACTTGGCCTTAATGAACTCCACTGCAATTCTTTCCATTCCGTAACATTCCACTCCATTCCATTCCATTCCTTTCTTTTGCCAGCATCTCACACTGTCAAACATGATGGAGTGCAGTGACACAATCTCAGCTCACATTTCATTTCACCAATCTTTTCTATTCCCTTCCATTCCATTTCACTACACTCCACTCCTCTCAACTCCACTTCACTCCATTCCATCACATCCCATTCACTCAAGTGCACTCCAGTCCACTCCACTCCACTCCACCCCATTCCATTCCACTCCATTCCCTTCCATTGCACTCCATTCCATTCCATTGCACTCCATTCCATTCCATTCTATTCTTTCGAGAGGATCTCACTCTGTCTCCCAGGCTGGAGTGTGCTAGCACAATCTCAGCTCACATTTCATTTCACCATTCCATTCTATTGCACTCCGTTCCATTCCATACCATTGCATTCCATTCCATTCCATTCCCGTCCATTCCATTAAACTCCAATCAACTCCACTCCACTAAATTCCACTCCACTCCGCACCTTACCCCTCCACTCCACTCAATCCCATTCCATCTCATTCCATTCCACTCGATTACAGTCCACTCCACTCCACTCCGCTCCATTCCATTCCATTCAATTCCATTCCTTTCCACTCCTCTCTTCTCCATTCCATTCCATCCCATTTCATTCTGCCCCATTCCACTCGACGGCACTCCACTCCACTCCACTCTACTCCAATTCATTCAATTCCATCCCATTCCACTCAAGTGCACTCCAATCCACTCCACTCCAGTCCAATCCACTCCACCCCATTCCATCCCATTCCATTCCACTCAATTCCACTCCATTCCACTCCACTCCACTCCACTCCATTAAATCCCATTCCATTACATTACATTCCTCTCCACTTCATTCCACTCAGCTCCACTCCACCCCACTCCACTCCGTTCCATTCCACCCCATTCCATTCCACTCTATTCCTCTCCATTCCACTTCACCCCATTCCACTCCACTCCACTCCACTCCATTCCATCCCATTTCATTCTGCTCCATTCCACTCGACGCCACTCCACTCCACTCTAATTCAATCCATTCCATTCCATCTCATTCCACTCAAGTGCACTCCAATCCACTCCACTGCCATCCATTCCACTCCACCCCATTCCATCCCATTCCATTCTACTCAATTCCACTCCATTCCACTCCACTCCACTCCATTCCATTCCATTCCTCTCCACTACACTCCACTCAGCTCCACTCCACCTCACTCCACTCCATTCCATTCCATCCTATTTCAATCCAATCCATTCCTCTCCATTCCACTTCACCCCACTCCACTCCAGTGGACTTCACTCCACTCCTCTCCATTCCATTCCATTCCACTACATTCCACTCCATTCCATTCCATTGCACTCCTTTCCATTGCATTCTATTTTTTCGAGAGGATCTCACTCTGTCTCCCAGACTGGAGTGCAGTAGCACAATCTCAACTCACATTTCATTTCACCATTGCATTCCATTGCACTCCGTTCCATTCCATTCCATTGCATTGCAATCCATTCCATTCCATTTCCGTCCATTCCATTACACTCCACTCAACTCCACTCCACTACATTCCACTCCACTCCACTCCTTACCACTCCACTCCACTCCATTCCTTTCCATCCAATTCCATTCCTATTGATTCCACTCCACTCCCCTCCACTTCACTCAATTCCATTACATCCCATTCCATTTCACTCCACTCCACTCCACTCTCCTCCACTCCACTCCATTCCATTCCATTCCATTCCATTCCATTGCACTCCATTCCATTCCATTCCATTCCATTATTTCGAGAGGAACTCACTCTGTCACCCAGGCTGGAGTGCAGTGGCTGCTCTCACCTCACATTTCATTTTACCATTCCATTCTGTTGCATTCCATTCCTTTCCATTCCATTCCATTCTATTCCACTCCACTCCACTCCTCTCTATTCCATTACATTCCATCCAATTCCATTCCCCTCCATTCCACTCAACTCCACTCCACTCCACACTACACCACTGCACTCCATTCCGTTCCTTACCATTCCATTCCACTGCATTCCCCTCAAATCCACTACAATGCACTCCACTCCACTACATTCCATTCCACTCCATCCCGTTCCATTCCAGTCCACTCAACTCCACTCCCCTCCACTCCACTACATTCCATTCCACTGCATTCCATTCCATTCTTTCCTTCAACAAGATCTCACTCTGTCACACATGCTGTAGTGCAGTGGCACAATATCAGCTCACATTTTATTTCAACCTTCCATTGCATTCCATACCATTCCATTTAATTCCACTGCACTCCATTCCACTCTGCTCCATTCCATACCATTCCATTATATTCCAGTCTATTCCACTCCATTCCTCTCCCCTCCACTCCATCCCTTTCTATCCCATTCCATTCCTGCCCATTCTACTTCACTCCACTCAACTCCACTCCACTCCACTCCATTCCATTCCATTCCACCCCATCCCATTGTACTCCATTCCACTCCTCTCCTCTCCACTCCATTCCATTCCACTCCTCTCCAATCCATTCCATTCCTTTCCTCTCCATTCCTTTCCATTTCTTTCTTTCTACAGCATCTCACTCTGTCACCCACGCTGGAGTGAAGTAGCAGAATCAAAGCTCACATTTCATTTCACCGTTCCATTCCATTCCATTCCATACAACTCCACTGCACTCCACTCCACTGTACTCCATTCCTTTCCATTCCATTCCACTCCACTATACTCCACTCCTCTCCACTCCACTCAACTACATTCCATTTCATCACATTGATTCCACTCCAATCCACACCACTCCTCTCCCCTCCTCTCCATTCCATTCCATTCCATCCCATTCCATTCCATTCCATTACATTCCACTCCATTCCATTCCATTCCTTCTTTCGACCCAATCTCACTCTTTCACTCAGGCTGGAGTGCAGTAGCTCAATCTCAGCTCACATTTAATTTCAGCATTCAATTCCACTCCTTTCTCATCCACTCCACTCCAGCGCACTGCATTCCATTACACTAAATTCCTTTCCATTCCACTGCATAACACTCCATTCCCTTCTTTCAACAGGATCGCTCTGTTTCACGCAGGCTGGAGTGCAGTGACACAATATCAGCTCTCGTTTCATTTCCACATTCCATTCCCGTCCATTCCTTTCCATTCCCTTCGATTCCGTCCATTCCACTCCATTCCAGTTAATTCAACTCTTCTCCACTCCAATCCACTCCACTCCATTCCATTGCATTCAATTCCATTCCACTTTATTCCAGTCCACTCAATTCCACTCCACTCTATCCATTTCCATTCCACTCCATTCCACTGAAGTCCACTCAACTCCACTCCACTAAGCTATATTCCATTTTATTGCGTCACATTCCATTGCACTCCACTCCAGTCCTCTCCATTCATTCCGGTTCTGTACCATTCCACTCCATTCCATTCCATTACTTTCCTTCCACAAGATCACACTCTGTCACCCAGAATGGAGTGCAGTACCACACTGTCAGCTCACCCTACATTTCATCTTTCCATTCCATTGCACTCCACTCCACTCCACTCCATTGCCTTCCATTCCATTTCATTCCATTCCAATCCAGTCCATTCCACTCCACTCAACTCCACTCCACTCCGTGCCTTTCCATCCCATTCTATTCCACTACATTCCACTCCAATCCAGTCCACTCACCTTCATTCCACTACACTCCACTCCATGCCATTCCATCCCATTCCGTTCCACTCCATTCCACTCCACTCCACTCCCCTCTACTCCATTCCATTCCATTTCATTCCATCCCATCCCATTCCAGTCCATTCCACTCCAATCCACTCTACTCCATTCCACTCCACTCCACTCCACACCACTCCACTACACTACACTCCATTGCATTCGTTTCCATTCCATTGTAATCCATTCCATTCCATTCCTTATTTTCGACAGTATCTAACTCTGTGACCCAGGCTGGAGTGCAGTGGCACAATCTCAGCCCACATTTCATTTCACCGTTCCATTCAGTTGCCTTCCATTCCATTCCATTCCATTCCATTGCATTCCATTCCATTCCATTCCATTCCACTCCATTGCATTCCATTCCATTCCATTCCACTCCACTCCACTCCACTGCATTCCATGCCATGCCATGCCATTCTTTTCCATTACATCCCATTCCACTCCACTACACTCCACTTCACTCCATTCCATTCCATCCCATACCATTCCACTCCTTTCCACTCCACTCCACTCCAGTCTACTCCACTTCACTCCATTCCATCCCATTGCATCCCATTCCATTCCACTCCATTCCACTCCACACCACTCCCCTCTACTCCACTTCACTCCTCTCCGTTGTACTGCACTCCACGGCAAACCTTTCCATTCCATAACATTCCACTCCATTCCATTCCATTCCTTTCTTTCTCCAGTATGTCCTTCTGTCACACAGGATAGAGTGCAGTGGCACAATCTCAGCTCACTTTACATTTCACCATTCCTTTCCATTCCATTCCGTTACATTCCACTCCACTCCACTTCACTGTATCCAGTCACATCGCATTACACTCAAGGGCATTCCACTCCACACCACTCCAGTACACTAATCTCCATTCCCTTCCATTCCATCCCATTCCATTCCACTCCATTCCAGTCCACTCCACTCCACTCCATGCCACTCCACTCCACTCCATTCCACTCCACTCCATTCCATTCTATTCCATTACACTCCATTCCATTCCATTCCACTCTACTCCATTCCATTACACTCCAATCCACTCCACTCCATTCCATTACATTCCACTCTACTCCATTCCATTACACTCCAATCCACTCTGCTCTATTCCATTACATTCCATCAATCTCCATTCCTCGCCACTTCACTTCATTCAACTTCACTGCACTCCAATCCATTCCATTCCATTCCACTCCACCCCATTGCACTCCACTCCATTCCACTCCCCTTCATTGCATTGCATTCCATTCCAATCCATTTCATTACACTCCACTTCAATCCAATCCACTGCATTCCTCTCCACTTCACTGCACTCAACTCCTTTGCATTCCTTTCTATTCCTCTCCACTCCATTCCACTCCACTCCATTCCATTCCGTTTATTTCCACTGCACTCCACTCCACTCCATTCCACTCCATTCCACTCCACCCCATTCCACTGCACCCCAATCCATTCCATTCCATTTCATTACACACCACTCCAGTGCATTCCAATCCATTACTCTCCATTCATTGTCATTCCATTCCACTCCACTCCAATCTATTCTATTACACTCCATTCCATTCCATTCCATTCTACTCCATTACAGTGCATTCCACTCCACTTCACTCCTTTCCAGTCCACTCCACTCCATTCCACTCCAACCCAAACTTCTTCACTCAACTCCATTCAATTCCATTCCACTCCACTCCATTCCACTCCAGTCCACTCCATTCCTTTCCTTTTCATTCCACTGCACTACACTCCACTCCTATCCATTCCAATCCATTCCATTGCTCTCCACTCCACACCACTCCTTTCCACTCCATTCCACTCCATTCCTATCCAATCTATTCCACTCCACTCCATTCCGGTCCATTCAACTCCACTCCGGTAGATTCCACTAAATTCCACTCCATTCCACTGCATTCCATTCCATTCCACTCCTCTACACTCTATTCCAGTCCATTCCACACCATCCCACTCCACTCACATCCAGTCCACACAACTCCAATCCACTGCATTCCATTTCAATCTGTTCCATTCAACACCATTCCACTCCACTCCACTCCATTCCATTCCACTCCATACTATTCCATTCCACTCCACTCCACTCCACTCCATTCCTCTCCACTCCACTCCACTCCATTCCACACCATTACACAGCACTGCCCTCCATTCCACTCCACACCACTACACTTCATTCAACTCCACTCGACTGCATTCCACTACACTGCACACCATTCCATTCCAATCCACTTATTTCCAATGCATTCCATGACATTCCATTCCACTCCACTCCATTCCATTCCATTTCATTCTACTCCAATCCATTAACGTCCAATCCACTCCATTCCACTCCACTCCACTCCACTCAACTCCATTCCATTCCATTCCCCTTCACTCCATTCCATTCCACTACACACCATTCCATTCCATTCTCAGCACTCCACTCCACTCCCCTCCACTCCAATCCTTTCCACGTCATTCCATTCCAAACCATTACACTCGATTCCATTCCATTCCATTCCACTCCACTCCTCTCCACTCCATTCCAGAACATTATATGCCACTGCACTACACTCCATTCCATTCCATTTATTCCATTCCATTTCATTCCACTCGACTACACTCAAATCCACTCCATTCCACTCCACTACATTCAAATCCACTCCATTCCTTTCCATTCCATTCCACTCTGCTCCATTCAATTCCGATCCATTCCATTCCACTCGACTCTATACCATTCCACTCCACTCCACTCCATTCCACTCCATTCCACTCCACTCCTCACTACTCCACTCCACTCCACTCCACTCCAGTCCATTCCATTCCACTCCATTCCATTAAAAAGTTTTCCACTCCACTCCATTATAGTCCTCTACATTCTTTTACATCCGATTGCATTCGACTCCATTCTACTCCTCTCCTTTCCACTGGACTCCTCTCCACTCCATTCCACCACACTCCAATATATTCCATTGTATTCCACTGCACTCCACTCCTCTCCGTTCCACTCCACTCTCCTGCACTCCACTAAACTCTTTTCCACTCCGATCCATTCAATTCCATTCCATTCCTTTCCACTCCACTCCACTCCATTCCATTACTTTCCACTCCATTTCTTTCTATTCCACTCCATTCCTGTCCATTCTAGTCCTTTCCACTTCACTCAATATCACTACATTCCACTCCATTCCACTCCATTCTATTCCAGTCTATTCCACTCCTCTCCATTCCGTTCCGTTCCACTCAACTCCACTCCACTCCATTCCATTCCGCTCCATTAATTTCCTCTCCTTTCTACTCCACTCCAGGTCATTCGGCTGCATTCCTTTAATCTCCAGTTTACTCCACTCCAGTCCATTCCACTCCATTCCATTACATTCTTTTCCGTTCCACTGCACTCCATTCCATGGCATTCCATTCCATTCCACCTCACTCCATTCCATTCAACTCCACTCCACTCCATTACAATCCATTCTATTGCAGTCCATTCCATTCCACTGCATTAAATTCCATTGTACTCCACCCCAGTCCACTGAAATACATTCCACTCATCTCTACTCCACTCCACTCCACTCCACTACACTCCATGCCATTCCATTCCACTGCACTCCATTCCATTCCATTCTACCATATCCCTTTCCATTCCATTCCACTCCACTACACTGAAATCCACTCCATTTCATTTCTTTCCATTCCAATCATCTCCAGTCCTTTCCATCCCATTCCATTGCATTCCACTCCACTCCACTCCATTGCACTCCATTCCATGCCATTCCACTCCACTCCATTCCATTCTATTCCATTCCACTCCATTCCATTCCATTCTACTCCATTCTATTTCACTCCAATCCACTCCACTCCATTAAATTACATTCCATCTAACTCCATTCCTCGCCACACCACTCCATTCAATACCACTCCACTCTAATCCATTCCATTCCATTTCCCGCCTCTCCGTTGCAATCCGTTCCATTCCACTCCATTCCATTACATTCCACTCCATTCCAATCCACTCCACTGCATTCCACTCCACTTCACTGCACTCAAATCCATTCCATTCCATTCCATTCCTCTCCACTCCATTCCATTCCGCTCCCCTCCATTCCTTTCCATTCCCTTCCACTGCACTCCATTCCAATCTATTCCACTCCATTCCATTCTATTCTACTACACTCCATTCCACTCAACTCCATTGCATTCCAATCCATTCCACTCCTTTCCACTACATTCCTCTCCATTCCACTCCACTCCACTGCACTCCACTGCATTCCATTCCACTCTATTCCATTCCATTGCATTCCATTCCATTCCACTCCATTCCACTCCAATCCATTCTACTCCATTCCACTCCATTTCACTCCATTCCTCTCCACTCCAGTCCACTAAACCCCACTCCATTCCATTCCACTGCACACAGCTCCACTCCATTCCACTCCAAATCATTCTGCTCCACTCCATTCCACTCCACTCCAGTCCACTCCATTCCATTGCAATCCATTCCATTCCTCTCCAATCCACTCAACTCCACTCCATTCCACTCCACTCCGTTCCATTCCCTTCCCCTCCACTCCATTCCACTACAATGCGTTCCATTCCATTCCATGCCATTCCATTCCATTCCACTCTATTCCAATCCATTCCTTTCCATTCTTTTCCTTTCCATGCCATTCCATTCCTTTCGAGTCCTTTCCACTCTATTCCAATCCACTACCCTCCATTACACTCCATTCACCACCATTCCACTCCATTCGAATCCATTACCCTCCATTACACTCCATTCGCCACCACTCCCTTACATTCCACAATATTCAACTCGACCCAATTCCAGTCCATTACACTCCACTGCACGGCACTCCATTCCCATCCACTCCATTCCCTCTACTCCTTTACAATCCACTCCACTCCTCTCCATTCCATTCCACTCGATTCCATTCCTTTCCATTCCACTCCATTCCACTCCAATCCATTCCACTCCACTCCATTCCATTTCATTCCAATCCTCTCCACTCCACTCCATTCCATTCATCTCTTCTGTGCTCCACTCCACTCCATTCCACTTCACTCCTTTGCAATCCACTCCATTCCATTCCATCCGTTCCATTTCATTCCACTCTACTCCATTCCACTCCACTGCATTCCTTTCCACTACACTCCACTCCATTCCATTCCATTCAATTCCATTTCATTCCATTCCATACCACTCCATTTCATTCCACTATACTCCATTCAACTTCAATCCATCCACTCCAATCCATTACATTCCATTCCATTCCACTGCATTCCTGTAAACTCCACTCCATACCAGTCCACTCCACTTCAAACCTCTCCACTCCACTCCAGTCCAATCAACTCCATTCCATTCCACTCCACCCCATGCCACTCATCTCCATTTCATTCCACTCCATTACACTCTACTCAATTCCATTCCACTCCACTTCATTCCATTCCACTCCATTCAATTCCTTTCCATTCCACTCAACTCCACTACATTCCATTCCACTCCTTTCCATTCCATTCCACTGCACTCCACACCATGCCAATCCGATCCACTCCATTCCATTCAACTCCACTCGACTCCATTCCACTCTATTCCACTCCATTCCAGTGTACTCCACTTTATTCCACTCCACTGCACTCCATTCCACTCCACCCCACTCGATTCCTTTCCATTCCGTTACAATCCATTCTATTCCATTCCACTCCATTCCATTCCATTCCATTCCACTCTACTCCATTGTACTCCACTCCATTCCACTCCATTCCATTCCATTCCATTCAACTACATTCCACTAAACTCCACTGCATTCCACTACACTCCACTGCATTCCATTTCATTCCATTCCACTCCACACCATTCCACAACACTCCACTCCATTACATTCCACTCTACTCCATTCCATTTCATTTCATTCCATTCCATTCCATTCCATTCCACTCCACTCCATTCCATTCCACTCTACTACACTCCAATCCAATACACTCCACTCAACTCCACTCTGTTCCATTCCATCCCACTCCATTCCATTGCATTAGACTCCATTCCACTCCACACCACTCCACTCCACTCCACTCTACTGCACTCCATTCCATTGAATTCCTATTCACTCCATTCCATTCCATTCCATTATTTCGACAGGATCTCTCTCTATCTCCCAGACTGGAGTGCAGTGGCAAAATCTTAGTTCACATTCATTTCACCATTCCATTTCATTCCATTCCATTCCATTCCATCCCACTCCTCTCGATTCCATTCCACTCCAATCCACTCCTCTCCATTCCACTTCATCTCATTCCATTCAACTCCATTCCACTCCACTCCACGCCACTCCACTCCACTCCCTTCAATTCTATCCCTTTCCTTTCCATTCCATTCTACTCCTCTCCACTCCACTGCACTCCACTCCACTCCACTACATTCCATTCCATACCACTCCATTCCATTCCTTTCTTTCTGGAGGATCTCACTCCGTCACCCAGGCTGGAGTGCATTGGCACAATCTCAGCTCACATTTCATTACACCGTTCTATGCCATTCCATTCAGTTCCATTCAAATCCATTCCACTTCATTCCACTCCACTCTATTCCATTCATATCCACTCCACTTCTCTCCACTCCACTCCATACCATTCCAAAGCAATCCATTCCGCTCCATTCAACTCCACTAATCTCCATTCCACTCCACTACTTTCCATTCCACTCTACTCCACTCCACCACATTCCATTGCATTCCCCTCAAATCCATTCACTCTACTCCACTCCACTGCAATCCATTCCACTCCATTCCATTCCATTCTGTTCATTTCCACTCAACTCCAATCCACTCCAATCCACTCCACTCCACTCCATTCCATTCCATCCCATTCCATTCCGCTGCACTCCACTCCACTCCAATCCACTCCACTCCATCCGATTACATTCCATGACATTCCATTCCACTCCATTCCACGCCATGCCACTCCACTCCAGTCCACTCCACTCCATTCCATTCTATCCTATCCCTGTCCACTCCATTCCACTCCACTCTTCTCCACTCCACTCCTCTCCATTACATTCCACTCTATTCCCCTCCACTCCACTAAAATTCACTGTATTCCAACCCATTCCATCCACTCCACTACACTCCATTCGAGTGCACTCGACTCAACTCCATTCCATTCCATCCCCTTCCATTACACTCCAATACATTCCAATCCACTCCACTCCAACAAACTCCATTCCATTCCATTCCACTAAATTCCATTTCATTCCACTTCACTCCGCTCCACTCCAATCCACTCCACTCCATTCGGTTACATTCCATCCCATTCCATTCCACTCCATTCAACTCCATGCCACTCCACTCCTCTCCACTCCAGTGCACTCCACTCCATTACATTCCATCCAATCCCTTTCCACTCCATTCCACTCCACTCTTCTCCACTCCACTCCTCTCCATTACATTCCAATCCATTCCACTCCACTCCACTACAATCCACTGTATTCCATCCCATTCAATCCACTCCACTACACTCCACTCGACTCCACTCTACTCCACTCCATTCCATTCCCTTCCATTCCACTCCAATCCACTCCAATCCACTCCACTCCACTAAACTCCACTCCATTCCATCCCATCCCATTCCATTCCATTGCATTCCACTCCATTCCATTCCATTCCTTTTTTTCTACATGATATTACTCTGTCACCCAGACTGGAGTGCAGTGGCACAATCTCAGCTAACATTTCATTACACCATTCCTTTCCATTGCATTCCATTTCATTCCACTCCATTCCATTCCACTCTTCTCCACTCCACTACACTCCCTTCAATCCCATTCCATTCCACTCCTTTCTACTCCATTTCACTCCACTCCACTCCACTGCACTCCATTCCATTGCTTTCCCCTCCATTCCGTTCCTTTCTTTCAAAAGTATTTCACTTTGTCACCTAGGCTGCGGTTCAGTGGCACAATCTTACTTCACATTTCATTTCACCATTCCATTCCATTCCATTCCATTCCGTTATGTTCGTCTACATTAAATTCCATTCCTCTGCACTCCAGTCCACTACACTACATTCTGCTCCACTCTTCTTCACTCAACTCCGCTTCACTCCACTGCATTCCATTCCATCCAATTCCTTTCCACATCATTCCACTCGACTCCATTTCTTTCCAATGCATTCCAGTCCACTCCAATCCATTTCATTCTATTCCATCCCATTCCATTCCTATCCATTCGAGTACACTCAACTCAAATCCAGTCCAGTCCACTCTACTCCATTCCACTCCACTCCATTCCATTCCACTCCACTCCATTCCAATCCATTTTAATCCATTCCACTCCATTTCATTCCTTTCCACTCATTTCATTCCATTCTTCCTTTCAACAGGATCTCAATCTGTAACCCAGCCTGGAGTACAGTGGCACAATCTGAGTTCACATTTCATTTTATCATTCAATTCCATTCCATTCCATTCTATTGCATCCCATTCTATTAAATTGCATTCCATTCCCTTCCATTCCTTTCCACTCCCTTGAACTCCATTCCACTCAACTCTACTCCACTCCACTTCAATCCACCCCACACCATTCCACTCTATTAGTTTGTATTCCATTCTATTCCTCTCCATTCCACTCCATTCAATTCCACTCCACTCCACTCCACTCTACTCCATTCCATTCCATTACGTTACATTCCACTACATTCCATTCGATTTCTTTCTTTCAACAGCTTCTCACACTGTACCAAGGCTGGAGTACAGTGGCACAATCTCAGCTCACATTTCATTACACCATTCCATTCCATTCCATCCTATAACATTCCACTCCATTCCACTGCACTCCGCTCAACTCCACTCCACTCCACTTCATATCTTTCCATTCCACTCCAGTCCATTCCATCCAATTCCACTCCACTACATTCTATTCCACTCCATGCCATTCCATTCCACTCCATTCCACTCCACTCTACTCCACTCCACTCCATTCCACTCCATTCCATTCCACTTGTCTCCACTGCACTCCTCCCCCTTCCACTCCATACCGTACCATTCCACTCCACTCCTCTCCACTCCACTCCACTACATTTGAATCCATTCCGTTCAATCACATTGCATTCCACTCCTGTCCACTCCACTCCACTCCACTCTACCCCTTTCCAATCCACTCCATTCCATTCCTTTCCATTCCTTTACACTCCTTTATATTCCATTCCTTTCTTTGTACATTATATAACTCTGTCACACAGGCTGAAGTGCAGTGGCACAATCTCAGCTCACATTTCATTTCACAATTCCATTCCATTCCATTCCATTCCATTTAATTCCATTCCACTCTATTCCATTCCGTACTACACCACTGCACTTCTTTCCGTTTCCTATCATTCCATTCCACTCAATTCCACTCCACTCGCCTTCACTCCACTCAATCGCATTCTATCCCATTCCTTTCCACTCCGTTCCCCTCCTCTCCAATCCACTCCACTCCACTCCATTCCTTCCAATTCCATCCCATTCCATCCTATTCCATTAAACTCCATTCAACCCCAATCCACTTCACTCCACTCCACTTCTCTCCATTACATTCCGTTTCTTTCCATTCCATTCCATTCCACTTCATGCCATTACATTCCTTTCTTTCAGCATGATCTCACTGTCATCCAGACGGGAGTGCAGTGACACAATCTCAGCTAACACTTCATTTCACCATTCCATTCCATTCCTTCCCATTCTATTCCACTGTATTCCATTCCTTTTCTTTCCACTTCGCTCCATTCCACAACATTCCACTCCACTCAATCCCACCCGTTCCACACCACTCCACTCCAATCCACTCTACTCCACTCCATTCCATACCATCACGCTCCTTTCTTCTCCATTCCACTATACTCCATCCACTGCATTCTTCTCCAATCCAATACATTCCATTCCATCCCATTCGATTCCACTCTATTCCATTCCATCCCATTCCATCCCATTCGATTCCACTCTATTCCATTCCATCCCATTCCACCCCATTCCTTTCCACTCTATTCTACTCCACTCCATTGCACTCCATTGCATATCATTCCATCCCATTCCATTAAACCCCATTCCACAACACTCCACTCCACTCCACTCCATTCAATTCCATTCTATTCCATTCCATTCCATTCCTTTCCACACCATACCATTCCATTCCTTTCTACACCATACCATTCCATTCCTTTCTTTTCACAGGATCTCATGCTGTTACCCAGGCTGCAGTGCAATGGCACAATCTCAGCTCACATTTCACTGCACCATTCCATTCTGTTGAATTCCATTCCATTCCATTCCATTGTAATGCATTCCTTTCCATTCCATTCCATTCAACACCATTCCACTCCACTCCATTCCACTGCACTCCACTCCACTCCCTTCTATTCCATCCAATTCCATTCCTATGAATTCTGCTACACTCCACTGCACTGCACCCCATTCCATTTCATATCATTCCATTACACTCCATTCCACTCCACTCAACTCCACTCCATTTGATCCCATTATATCCCATTACATTCCAATCCATTCCACTCCCCTCCACTACACTCCAGTCCATTCCATCCCATTCCATCCAATTCCATTAAAATCCATTCCACCCCACTCCAATCCACTCCACTGTGCTCCATCTATTCCATTCCATTCCATTCCATTCCAATCCATTCCATTCCTTTTCATTCCTTTCCACAATATACTATTCCATTCTTTTCTTTCCAGAGGATCTCACGCTGTCACCCAGGCTGCAGTGCAGTGGCACAATCTCAGCTCAAATTTCATTTCACCATTCCATTCCGTTGCATTCCTTTCCATTCCATTTCATTGCATTCCATTCCATTCCAATTCACTGAACTCCATTCCACTCCACTCTGCTCCAGTCCACACCATTCTATTCCATCCAATTCCATTCCCATCCTTTCCACTGCACCCCACTCCACTCGACTCCCCTCTGTTCCATTCTATTCCATTCGACTCCATTCCATTCCATTCGACTCCCTTCCATTCCATTCCTTTCTTTTGACAGGATCTCACACTGCCACCGAGGCTGGAGTGCAGTGGCACAATCTCAGTTCACATTTCATTTCACCATTCCGTTCCATTCCATTCAATTCCATAGCATTCCATTCCATTCCATTCCATTCCACTACACTCCACTCCACTCCATTCAATTCCATTCCATAACACTTGATTACGTTCCATTCCTTTTGACAGGATGTCACTCTGTCACAAATGTTGAAGTGCAGTGTCAAAATCTCAGCTCGATTTTCAGTTCTCTATTTGATTCCATTCCATTAAATTCTAGTCCACTCCACTCCACTCTATTCCATTCCATTCCATTCCATCAAATTCCATTGCACTCCCTTCACCACACTCTACTCCATTCTATTCAAATCCATTCCACTCCATTCCACTCCACTCCAGTCCACTACACTGCTCTCCATTCCATTCAAATCCATTCCACTCCATCCCACCCCACTGCTGTTCACTCCACTGCATTTAATTACATCCCATTTCACTCCACTCCATTGCACTCCACTCCATTTCACTGCATTCCACACCAATTCATTGCACCTCATCCCATTCCATTCCACTCCACTCCACTCCCCTGCAATCCACTCCACTCCAATCCACTCCATTCCATTCTATTCCATTCCACTCCATTTCATTCCACTCTGTACTTTTGACAGGATCTCACTCTGTCACACAGGCAGGAGTGCAGTGGCACAATCTCAGCTCTCATTTCATTTCACCATTCCATTCCTTTCCATTCCATTCCACTCCATTCCATTCCGTTCCATTCCATTTCATTCCATGCCACTCCACTAGACTCCAGACCACTCCACTTCATTCCACTCCATCCCTTTTCCTTCCACTCCTTTCCACTCTACTACACCCCACCCCACTCCACTCGATTCCATTCAATTGCACTCCACTCCACTCCATTCCACTCTATTCCTTTCTATTCCACTCCTTTCCACTCCAATCCACTCCACCCTAATCCACTCCTTTCCATTCCGTTCCATCCCATTCCATTCCACTCCATTCCACTACACTCCAAGCCACTCCACTACACACCACTCCACTTCATTCCGTTTCATTCCATCCCATTCCATTCCACTCCATTCTACTCCAGTCCATTGGACTCCACACTACTCCACTCCACTCCACTCCACTCCACAGCACTCCAGTCCACTCTACTACATTCCATTCCAGTCATTTCCATTCCACTCCATTCCATTCCATTCCTTTCTTTTGACACGATCTCACTCTGTCACCCATGATGTTGTGCAGGGACACAATCTCAGCTCACATTTTATTTTACCATTTCATTCCATTGCACTCCATTCTATTCCATTCCATTCCATTGCATTCCATTCCATTCAATTCCATTCAATTCCATTCGAATCCCTTCCATTCCGTTCCACTCTCCTCCACTCCACTCCATTCCTCTCCACTCCACTCCTTACCACTCCAATCCACTCCAATCCAATCAACTCCATTCCATTCAATCACATTAAATTCCAATCCATTCCACTGCAAACAACACCACTCTATTCCACTCCACTACATTCCATTCCTTTGCATATCATTCCATTTCACTTCATTCCACTCCAATCCATTCTAGTAGACTCCACTCCCTCCCATTCACTCCACTTCACTCCACTCCTCCACTCCACAGCACTCTATTCCATTCCGTTCCATTCCATCTCATTCCTTTCCATTACTTTCCTGCGACTGGATCTAACTCTGTCACCCCTGCCAGAGTGCAGTGGGACAATGTCATCTCACATTTCATTTCACCGTTCCATTTCATTCCATTCTATTCCATTTAATTCCACTCCAATCCATTCCACTACACTGCATTCCATTCCACTCCACGCCATTCCATTCCATTACATTATAGTTCATTCCACTCCATTGCACTCCCCGGCAATTCACTCCATTCCACTCTATCCCATTCAATTGCACTCCATTCCACTCCACTCCTTTCCATTCCATTCCACCCATCCCATTAAAATCTATTACACTCCTGTCCACTTCACTCCACTCCATTCCACTCCACTCCACTCCACACCTCTCCTCTCAATTCCATTCCATTGCATTCCATTCCATTGCATTCCATTCCATTCCATTCCATTCCATTCCATTCCATTCCATTCATATCTTTCGACAGCATCTTACTCTGTAACCGAGGATGCAGTGCAGTTTCATAATCTCAGCTCTCATTTCATTTCACCATTCCATTCTATTCCATTCCGTTCCAGTTCAGTGCACTCTACTCCACTCCACTCATTTAATTCCATTCCATTCCATTCCATGCCATTCCATTCCACACCATTCCACTCCACTCCACTCAATTTAATTCCATTCCATTAGAATACACTCCATTCCACTCCACTCCAATCCACTCCCCTCCATTCCATGCCTTTCCATTCCACTCCATTCCATTCCACTCCATCCCATCCCATTCCATTCCATTACCCTCCTGTCCACTCCACTCGACTCCACTCCACTCCTCTCCTCTCCATTCCATTCCATTCCATTCCATTCCATTCCATTCCTTTCAACTCCATTCCATTCCATTTCTGACTTTCGACAGCATATCACTCTCTCATGCAGGCTGGAGTGCAGTTTCAGTTTCAGCTCACATGTAGTATCACCATTCAATTCCGTTCCATTCCATTCCAGTCCAGTGCACGCTACTCCACTCCACTCCGCTCAATTCGGTTCCATTCCATTCCACTCCACTCACGTCCTCTCCTTCCAATCAACTCCCCTCCATTCCATGCCATTCCATTCCACTCCATTCCATTCCACTCCTCTCCACTCCACCCCATTCCTTTCCTTTCAATTCCACTCCATTCCATTCCACTCCTCTCCACTCCCCTCCACTCCACCCCATTCCATTCCTTTCCATTCCACTCCATTCCATTCCATTCCATTCCACTCCATTCCTCTCCATTCCACTCCACTCTGCTACACTCCACTCCCTTCCATTCCATTCCATTGCATTCCATTCCATTCCATTCCACTCCACTCCACTCCACTCTAGTCTGCTCCCATCCATTCCATTCCATTCCATTCCATTCCATTCCATTTCTTTCCATTCCATTTCACTCCATTCCACTCCATTCCATTCTAATCCTTTCTTTTGACAGATCTCTCTCTGTCACACAGGCTGGAGTGCTGTGGCACAATCTTAGGTCTCATTTCATTTCACCATTCCACTCCATTATATTCCATTCCATTCCATTCCACTCCACTTCAGTCCATTTCATTCCATTCCATTCCACTCCACTGCACTCTTCTCCACTCCAGTTCACTCTATTCGATCCTATTCCATTCCATTCCATTTCACTCCACTCCACTCCAATCCATTCCATTACATCCCAATCAATTCCACTCCTTTCCAATCAACTCCACTCCACTCCACACCACTCCATTCCATTCCATTCCATTCCAGTACACTCTATTCCATTGCATTCCTTTCTTTCGATGGGATGTCACTCAGTCATACAGGCTGGAGTGCAGTGGCAAGATCTCAGCTCACAATTCATTTCACCATTCCACTCTACTCCACCCCAGTCCACTCAACTCCATTCGACTCTAGGCAACTCCACTTCATTCCACTCCATCCCATTCCATTCCACTCCATTCCACTCCACTGCACTCGATTCCATTCCATGCCACTCCACTCCACTCCACTGTACTTCATTCCAATCCATTCCATTAAACTCCATTCCACTTCAATCACCTCCACTCCACTCCACGGTACTTCATTCCAATCCATTCCATTAAACTCCATTCCACTTCAATCACCTCCACTCCACTCCACCACACTCCACTCCACTCCATTCCATTCCATCCTATTCCATTCCACTCCATTCCACTCCACTCCACTCCATTCCATTCCATGGCATGCCATTCCATTTCACTCCTTTCCTTTCCACTCCACTCCACTCCACTCCACTCCATTCAACTCCACTCTACTTCACTCCAGTCCACACTACTTTATACCACTCCAGCACATTCCATTCTACTCCATTCCACTCCAATCCACTCCACTCCACTGCACTCCACTTCACTCTGCTGCAATGCAGTCCATTCCCTTCCACCCCATTCCATTCCATACCTTTCTTTCGACAGGATCTCACCCTGTCACCCAAGCTGGAGTGTAGCGGCACAATCGCAGCTCACATTTCATTTCACAACTCCATTCCATTCCATTCCTTTCCATTCCGTTCCTTTCCATTCCGTTGCATTCCACACCACTCCACTCCACTCCACTCCATTGAAATCAATCCCATTCCTTTTCACTCTATTCCTCTCCACTCCATTCCACTCCACTCCACTCCACTGCATTCCATTCCATTCCATCACATTTCTTTCCACTCCATTCGACTCCACTGCACTCCACTCCACTTCATTTCATTTCATTCCATTACATTCGATTCCATTCCATTCCATACCTTTCTTTCAAAAGAGTCTCAGTCTGTTACACAGGCTGGAGTGCAGCGGCACAATCTCAGCTCACATTTCATTTCACCATTCAATTCCATTTTATTACCTTCCCTTCCACTCCACTGACCTACACTCCATTCCTTTCCATTACATTCCCTTTCATTCCATTCCGTTACACTCCACTCCACTCCACCTCACTCCAATCCCTTCCATTCCATCCAATTCCATTCCACTCCATTCCACTTCACTCCACTCAACGCAATTCCATTCCATCTCGACACATTCCACTCCATTCCACTCCTCTCCACTCCACTTCAATCCACTCCATTCCACTCAATTTCATTCCATTCCATTCCATTCCACTCCTTTCCTCTCCACTCCACTCCACTCCACACCACTCCACTCCAATCCATTCCATTCCATTCCATCCAGTTCCATTATGATCCATTCCACTCCACTCCACTCCATTACATTCCATTCCATGCACTCCACTACATTTCTTTCCATTGCTTGTTATCGAGAGGATCTCACTCTGTGACACAGGGTGGAGTGCAGTGGCACAACCTCAGCTCATATTTCATTTCACCATTCCATTCCATTTCATTCCATTCCATTGCATTCCATGATATTCCGTTCCATTTCATTCCATTCTTTTCCATTCCATTCCATTACATTCCACTCCACTCCACTCCACTCCATTCCATTTGATTCCATTCCATTCCATTCCCTTCCCCTCCATTCCATTCCACTTCATTTCACTGCACTCCTCTCCACTAAACTTTGCTCCATTCCATTCTGTCCCACTCCATTCCACTCCATTCCACTCCACTCCACACTTTACTACACTCCACTCCACTTTACTCTACTACACTCCACTGCCTTCCTTTCCATTCCACTCCATTCCACTCCATTCCATTCCATTCCTTCCTTTTGACAGGATCTCATTCTGTCACCCAATGTAGAGTGCAGTGGCACAATCTCAGCTGACATTTCTTTCACCGTTCCTTTCCATTCCATTCTATTCAATTACACTCCATTCCACTCCACTCTGCTCATTTTCGCTCCATTCCATTTCACACCATCTCACTCCATTCCACTCCATTCCACTCCATTCCTGTCCACTCCACTCCTCTCCATTCCATTCCATTCCAATTGATTTCATTCCATTCCACACCACTCCTATCCACTCCTTTCCATTTCATTCTATTCCATTCCATTCCATTCCATTCCATTCCATTCCATTCCATTCCTTTCCTCTCCACTCTACTCCACTCCACACCACTCATCTCCACTCCATTCCATTCCATCCCATTCCATTCCACTCCATTCCACCCCAATCCACTCCACCCCATTCCTTTGTATCCCATTTCATTCCACTCCATTCCGTTCCATTCCTCTCTTTTGACAGTATCTCACTCTGTCATGCAGGCTGGAGTGCAGTGGAACAATCTCAGCTCACATTTCATTTCACCATTCCCTTCCATTCCGTTAATTTGATTCCATTCCACTCCACCTCCCTCCATTCCATTCCATTCAATTCCATTCCATTCCATTACATTGCAGTCCCTTACACTCCACTCCACTCTACTCCACTCCATTCAATTCACTTCAATTCCAATCCGCTGCACTCCATTCCACCCCACTCTGTCCCATTCTGTCCAATTCCATTCCACTGCATTCCACGACACTCCACTTCACTCAACTCCACTCCAATTCATTCCATTCCATTCCATCTCATTCCACTCTAGCCATTCCACTCCACTCCACTCTACTCTACTCCCCTACTCTCCAGTCCACTCCATTGTATTCCATTCCATTCCGTTCCACTCCATCCTTTCCATTCCTTTCAATCTGGAGAATTTCACACTGTCACCCAGGAAGGAGTGTAGTGGCACAATTTCAGCTCATATTTTCTTTCACCGTTCCATTCCATTGCATTCCATTCCATTCCTTTCCATTGCATTCCTTTCGATTCCATTCCATTCCAATCCATTCCATTCCATTCCACTCTCCTTCACTCCACTCCACTCTATTCCATTCCATTCCACTCCATGCGATTCCACTCCACTCCACCCCACTCTACTCCATTCCAACCCACTCTACTCCAGTCCAGTCCATTCCATTCCATTCCAATCCATTCCATTCCATTCCATTCCATTCCATTCTATTCCACTCCATTCCATTCCATTGCTTTCTTTCGACCAGATCTCACTGTGTCATCAAAGCTGAAGTGCAGTGACACAATCTCAGCTCACATTTCATTTCACCATTCCATTCTATTCTGGAGCATTCCATTCCATTCCATTCCACTTCAATCCACTAGACTCAATTCCATTCCATTCCATTAAACTGCATTCTACTCCCCTCTCCTCCAGTCTACTCCACTGAACTCCACTCCACTCTACTCCATTCCATTCCATTAAAATCCATCCCATTCCATTCCTCTCCATTCCACTCCATTTGACTCCACTCCATTGCACTGGACTACACTACATTCCATTCAATTCCATTCTTTTCCATTCCACTCAATTCCATTGCATTCCTTTGTGTTGACAGGATCTCTCCCTGCCACACAGGCTGGAGGGCAGTGGCACAATCTCAGGCCACATTTCATTTCACCATTCCATTCCCTTGCTTTCCACTCCTTCCCTTTCCAAGAAATGGGATGGTATGGACATGGAGTGTTGTGGACAGGAGACGAGTGGATGGAGCAGAGTGGATTGCAGTGGAATGGAAAGGGATGGAATGGGATGGAGTGGAGTGGTGTGGAGTGGAGTGGAATGGAGTGTAGTGTAGTAGACTGGGGTGTAATGTAATGTAATGTAATGTAACAGATAGAAATAGAATGGTGAAATGAAATGTAAGCTGATATTGTGCCACTGCACTCCAGTCTAGGTGACAGGGTGAGATCCCGTTGAAAGAAAGGAATCTAATACAATGGAGTTTATTGGAATGCGATGGAATGGAATGGAATGGAGTGGAGTGGATTCGAGTGGAGTGGAATGGAGTGGAATAGAATGGAGAGGAATGGAATGGGATGCAATGGAATGGAATGGAGTGGAGTGGATAGGAGTGGATGGAATATAGTGGAATGAAATTTAGTGGCATTTAGTGGAGTGGAATGGGATGGAGTGGAATGGAGTGGAATAGAATGGAGAGGAATGGAATGGGATGCAATGGAATGGAATGGAGTGGAGTGGACAGGAGTGGATGGAATATAGTGGAATGAAATTTAGTGGCGTTTAGTGGAGTGGAATGGAGTGGAAAGGAAAGGGATAGAATTGAGAGGTGTGGAGAGGAATGGAGTGGAGTGCAGTGGAGTGGAGTGGAATGGAATGGATTTTAGAGGAGTGGAATGGAGTGGAGTGAAATGGAATGAAATGAAATGGAATGGAATGGTGAAATGAAATGTGAGCTGAGATTGTGCCACTCCACTCCAGCCTGGGTGACAGCGTGAGATCCTGTCGAAAGAAAGGAATGCAATGGAATGAAGTGGAATGGAATAGAATGGAATTGAATCGAGTGGAGTGTAGTCAAGTGGAGTCGAGTGGATTCGAGAGGAGTTGAATGGACTTGAATGGAATGGGATGGAAACTAATCGAATTGAGTGGAGTGGATTGGAGTGCATTGGTGTGGAATGGAGTGGAATGTAATGGGATGGAATGGAATGGAGTGGAGTGGAGTGGAGAGGAGTGGAGTGGAATGGAGTGGAATGGAAAGGAACGGATTGGAGTGGAGTGAGGTGGAGTGGAGTGGAGTGGAATGCAGTTGAGTTGAATAAAATGGACTAGACTGGAATGGAAAGGAATGGAATGGAATGGAATGGCATGGAATGGATTGTAATGGAATGCAGAAATGAAATGTGAGCAGAGATTGTGCCACTGCACTCCAGCCTGTGTGAAAGAGTGAGTTGTTGTCTAAAGAAAGGAGTGGAATGCATTGGAATGGAATGGAATGGAATGGAGTGGAGAGTAGTTGAGTGGAATTGAGTGGAGAGGAGTGGAAAGGAGTTTAATCGGATGGGATGGAAAGGAATGGAATGGAATGGAATGAAATGGAATGCAATGGATAAATGAAATGTGAGCTGAAATTGTTCCAATGCACACTAGCCTCGGTTACAGAGACATACTTTTGAAGAAAAGGAATGCAATGGAATGGAGTGGAGTGGAGTGCAGTTGAGTGGGGTGGAGTGGGCCGGAATTTAATGGAGTGGAGTCGAGTGGAGTGGAATGAAGTGGAGTACAATGGGATGGAATGGAATAGAGTGTAGTGGTGCAGAGAAGAGTGGACTGGGGTGGAATGGAGTGGAATGTAATGGGATGGAATGGAATGGAGTGGAAAGGAGTGGAGTGGAATGGAATGGAATGGAATGGAATGGATTGGTATGGAATGGAATGGATTGGTATGGAATGAAATGGAAAGGAATGGAATGGAATGGAATGGAATGGAAAGGAATGGAATGGAATGGAATAGAAAGGAATGGAATGGATTGGAATGGAATGGAATGGAATGCAATGCAATGCAATGGTGAAATGAAATGTGACCTGAGATTGTGCCACTGCACTCCAGTTTGTGTGACAGAGTGAGATCCTGTCAAAAGTAAGGAATGTAATGGAATGGAGTGGAATGGAAAAGAATGAAATTGATTGGAGTGGAGTGGAGTCGACTGCAGTGGAGTGGAGACGAGTGGAGTGGAGTGAAGTGGAATGGAATTGGAAGGAAAGTAATGGAGTGAAGTGGAGTGGAGTGGAATGGAGTGGAATGGGGTGGAATGGAATGGATTGGAGTTGAGTGGAGTGGAGTGGAGTGGAGCTCAATGGATTGGAACAGAATGGAATGGATTGGAGTGGAGCGGAGTGGAGTGGAGTGGAGTTCAGTTTAGTTGAATAAATTGGACTGGACTGGAATGGAAAGAATGGACTGGAATGGAATAGAATGGAATGCAGAAATGAAATGTGAGCAGAAATTGTGCCACTGCACTATTGGAAAGGAATGGAATGGAGTGGCGTGGAGAGTAGTGGAGTGGCGTGGAGAGTAGTGGAGTGGAGTGGAGTGGAGAGGAGTGGAATGGAGTGGAATGCAATGGTGAAATGAAATGTGAGCTGAGATTGTGAACTGCAATCCAGCCTGTGTGACAGAATTACATCCTGTTGAAGGAAAGGAATGGAATGGAATGGAGTGGAACTGAATGGAAAGCAATGGAATGGAGTGGAGTGGAGTGCAGTGCAGTGGAGTGGGGTGCATTGGAGTGGTGTGGAGTGGAATTTGATGGAGTGGAATGGAATTTAATGGAGTGGAGTGGAGTGGAATAAAGTGGAATACAATGGGATGCAATAGAACATACTGGAATGACGTGGAGTTGACTGGACTGGGGTGGAATGGAGTGGAATGGAATGGAATGGAATGCAACTGAATGGAGTGCAATGGATTGGAGTGTAGAGGAGTGGAGTGGAATGGAGTGGATTGGAATGGGGAGGAATGGAAAGAGATGGATTTGAAAGGAATGGAGATAAGAAGAGTGGAGGGGAGTGGAATGGAATGGAATTGAATGGAAACGAATGATGAAATGAAATGTGAGCTGAGATTGTACCACTGCACTCCATCCTGGGTGACAGAGTGAGATCCTGTCAAAGAAAGGAATGGAATGGAATTCAGTGGAATGGAATGGAATGGAAAGAAATGCAGTGCAGTGCAGTAGACTGTAGTGCAGTGGAGTGGGGGAGAATGGAATGGAGTGGAGTGGAATGTAGTGGCATGGAATGGCATGCAATAGAATGCAGTAGAGTGCAGTGGATTGGAGTGGAGTGGAGTGGAATGGAGTGGAATTGTATGAGACGGACTGGAATGGAGTGTAGTGGAGTGTAGTGGAGTGGAGTGAAATGAAGTGGCATGGAATGAAATGGAATGGAATGGAAAGAATGAAATGGAATGTTGTGGAGTGGAGAGGAGGGGAGTGGAGTGGAATGGAAGGGAAGGGAAGGGAAGGGAAGTGAATGTAATGCTATGGAATGGAATGGAATGGAACGCGATGCAATGGAATGGAATGGAATGGAAGTTAATGGAAAGGAATGGAATAAAATGGATTGGAATGGAATAGAAATGAGTGGAGTGGACTGGAAGGGAATGGATTGGAATGGAATGGAATGGAATGCGTTGGAATGCAGAGGAATGGATTCGAATGGAATGGATTGGATTGGAATGGAGTGGAAAGGAATAGAATAGAATGGAGTGGAGTGGAGTGGAGTGCAAAGGAGTGGAGTAGTATTAATTGCAATGGAATGGAGAGGAGTGGAGTACGGTGGAATCGGATGGAATGGAGTTGAGAGGAATGGAGTGGATTGGACTAGAATGGAGTGGAATGAAGTGGATTGGAGTGGAGTGGAATGGAGGGGAATGGAATGGAGTGGAGTGGAGTGGAATGCAATGGAATGGAAAGCAGTGGAATTGAATGGCATGAAGTGGAATGGAATTGAATGGAATTGAAAGCAATGGAATGGAGAGAGTGGGGTGGAACAGAAGGGAATGGAACAGAGTGGAGTGGAGTGGAGTGGATTCGAGTGGTGTGGGGTGGAATGGAGCGAATTGGAATGGAGAGAGGTGGAATTGAGAGGAATGGAGAGGCATAGAGTGTAGTGGAATGGAATGGAATGGAATGGAATGGATTGGAATGCAGTGGAATGGAATGGAATGGAGTGGAGTGGAGTGGGATGAAATGTAGTGGAATGTACTGGATTAGAGTGGAATGGAATGGAATGGAAAGGAGTAGAGTGGTGTGGAATGGAATGGAGTGGAGTGGAGTGGAGTGGGGTGGAATTGAGTGGAGTGGGGTGGAATTGAGTGGAGTGGAGTGGAATGGAGTGGGGTGGATTGTCGTGGAATGGAATGGAGTGGAGTGGAGTGGAATGGAACGGAAAGGAGTGGAATGGAATGGAATGGAGTGGAGAGGAAATGAATGGCATGGAATGGAGGGGAGTGGAGTTGAATGGAGTGGAGTGGAGTGGAAAAGAGTAGAATGGAATGGAATGGAATGGAATGCAGAGGAGTGCAGTGGAATGGAGTTAAGGGGAATGAAGTGGAGTCGAGTGGAAAGGAATGGAATGGAATGGAATAGAGTCGAGTGGAATGGAGTGGAATGGAGTGAAGTGGAATGGAACAGAGTGGAGCGTAGTTGAATGGAATGGAATAGAGTGGAATGGAATGGAAAGCAATGGAATGGACTGGAATGGAGTGAGTTGGAATGGAGTGGAATGGAATGGAGTGCACTGGAGCGTAGTGGAATGGACTAGAATGGAGTGGAATGGATAGGATTTGATTGGAGAGTAGTGGAATGGAAAGGAATGGAGTGGAGTGGAATGGAGTGGAATGGAGGAAAGTGGAGTGGAGTGTAATGGAATGGAATGCAGTGCAGTGGAATGGAGGGGAACGGAATGGAATGCAGTGGAGTGGAAAGGAGTGGAGAGGATTCGAGAGGAATCTAGTGGAATGGAATGGAATGGAATGGAGTGGAATGGAGTGGAAAGTAATGGAATGGAAAGGAGACGAGTTAAATGTAATGCATGGAATGGAATTGAATGCAACGGAGAGGAAGGGAATGGAGAGGAGTGGGGTGAAGTGGAATGGAATGGAATTTAGTGGAGTGGAGTGGAGTGAAGTAGTGTGGAATGGAGTGGAGTGGATTAGATTGGTATGTAATGGAGTGGAGTGGAATGGAATGGAATGGAGTGGAAAGGAATTGAAAAGAATGGAGTGGAATGGAATGGAGTGGAGTGGAGCGGATTGGGATGGAATATAGTGGAATGGACTGGAAAAGAGTGGAAAGGAATAGGTTGGAATGGAATGGGTTGGAATGTAATGGAATGGAGTGGAATGGAATGGAATGGAATGGAATGGAATGGAGTAGAGAGGAGTGTAATGGAATGTAGTGGAGTGTAGTGGAGGTTATTGGAGTGGAGTGGAATGGATGCGAGTGGATTGGAGTGCAATATAACGGAGTGGAGTGGATTGGAATGGGATACCTTGCAGTGGAATGGAATGCAGTGGAGTGGAATGAAATGGCTTAGAATGGAAAGGAGTAGAGTTCAATGAAGTGGAGTGGAGTGGAAAGGAGTGGAATGGAATGGAACTGAATGGAATGGAATGGAATGGAATGCAGAGGAGTGGAGTGGAATGGAGTGGAGTGGAATGGAATGAACAGGAATGGAGTGGAGTCGAGTGGAAAGGAGTGGAATGTATTGGAGTAAAGTGGAGAGGAATGGAGTAGAGTGCCATGGAGTGGAATGGAATGGAGTAGAGTGGTGTGGAATAAAATGGAATGGAGTGTTCTGGAGCGTAGTGGAATGGAATGGAATGGAGTGGAGTGGAGTGGAATGGAGTGGAATGGATTGAGTTGAATGGAGTGGAGCAGAGTGAAGTGGAGTGAGGTGTAATGGAATGGAATGGAATGGAGTAAAGTGAAATGGAATAAAGAGGAGTGGAGTGGAGTGCAGATGAGGGCAATGAAGTGGAGTGTAGTGGAGTGGAGTGGAATGGAAGGGAGTTGAGTGGAGTCGAACGAAGTGGAATGGAATGGAGTGGAGTGGAATGGAGTTGCATGGAAAGGAGAGGAATGGAGTGTAGTGGAATGGAATGGAATGGAGTGGAGTGGAAAGAAGTGGAATGGAATGGAGTGGAATGGATTGGAGTGGAGTGGTGTGGAGTGGTTTGCAGTGGAATGGAATGGAACGAAATGGAGTGAGGTGGAATGGAATGGAATAGAATAGACTGGACTGTAGAGGAAAGGAATGGGGTGGAATGGAGGGGAATCGAGTGGATTGGAGTGGAGTGGAGTGGAATGGAGTGGAATGTACTGGAATGGAGTAGAATAGAATGAAAAGGAATGGAATTGAGTGGAGTGGAGTGGAATGGACTGGAATGCAGTGGAATGAAATGGAATACAGAGGAGTGGTGTGGAATGGAGTGGATTGTATTGGAAGAGAGTGGAATGGAGTGGAGTGCAATGGAATGGAATGGAGTGGAGTGGAGTGGAGTGGATTGCAATGGAGTGGAGAGGAATAAATTGCAAAGGATTTGAGAGGAGTGGAGTGGAGTGTAATGTAATGGAATGAAGTGGAATGGAGTGGCGTGGACTGGAATGGAGTGGAAAGTAGTGGATTGGAGTGGAATGGAATGGTGTGTAATGGAATGGAATGGATTGGAATGGAGTAGAGAGAATGGAATAGAGTGGATTGGAGTGGAATTGAGTGGAGTTGGGTGGAATGGAGTGGAGGGTAGTGGAGTAGAATGTAATAGAGTGGAGTGGTGTGGAGTGGACTGGACTGGAATGGAATGGAGTGGATGGGAGTGGAATGCAATGGTGTGTAATGGAATGGAATGGATTGGAATGGAGTAGAGAGAATGGAATGGATTGGAGTGGAGTGGAATTGAGTGGAGTGGAGTGGAATGGAGTGGACGGGAGGGAATGGAATGGAATGGAATGGAATCGGGTGGTGTGGAATGCAATTGAACGGAGTGGAAAGAAATGCAGTGGAATGGAATGGAGTGGAGTGGAATGGACTGGAATAGAACGGAATGTAATGGAGAGGAGTGGAGTGGAATAGTATGCAGTGGAATGGGGTGGAGAGGAGTGGAATGGTATGCAGTGGAATGGGGTGGGGTGGAGTGGAGTGGAATGGCTTGGAATGCATTGGAATGGAATGCAATGGAGTGGACTGGAATGGAATGGCATGGAATGTTTTGGAATATAGGGGAGTGTAGTGTAGTGGACTGGAATGGAGTGGAATGGAAAGGAAAGCAGAGGAATGGAATGGAATGCAGCGGAATGGAATGGAATGGAATGCGGAGGAATGGAATGGAATGCAGCGAAATGGAATGGAATAGAATGGAATGGAATGGATTGAATTGAAATGGCATGGAGTGTAATAGAGTCCAGGGTAATGGAATGGAGTGGAGCAGAGTGGAATGGAATAGAATGGCATAGAATGGAGTGGATATAAGTGGAGTGGAGTAGAAAGGAGTGTAAAGGAATGGAGTGGAATGGAATGGATTGGAGTGGAGTGAGTGAAGTCGAATGGAGTGGAATGGATTGGAATGGATTGGAATGGAATGTAAGTTAATGGAATGGAATGGAATAAAATGGAATAGAAAGGAGTGGAGTGGACTTGAGTGGAAACTAGTGGAGTGAAATGGAATGGAATGCAATGGAATGCAGTGGAGTGGAGTGGAATGGAAAGGATTTGATTGGAATGGAGTGGAATGGAATGGAATAGAATGGAGTGGAGTGAAATAGAGTGGAGTAGTGTTAATTGGAATGGAATAGAGAAGAGTTGAGTGCAGTGGAATGGAATGGAATGGAGTTGAGAGGAGTGGAGTGGATTCGACAGGAATGGAGTTCAATGGATTGGAATGGAATGGAATGGAGTAGAGTGGAATGGAATGGAATGACATGGGGTGGAATGGAATGGAATGGAACGGAATGGAATATAATGGAATGGGAAGAAATGCAGTCGATTGGAATGGAGTGGAGTGGAATGGACTGGAATGGAATAGATTGGAGTTGAGTGGAGAGGAGTGGAATGGAATGGAATGGAATGGAGAGGAATGGAATGGAATGGAATGGAGTGGAATGGAGTGGAATGGAATGGAATGGAAAGGAGTGGAGTTGAATGTAATGGAGTGGAAAGGAAATGAACGGAATGGGAAGGAATGGAATGGAGAGAAGTAGAGAGGAGTGGAACGGAATAGAATGGAGAGGAATGGAGTGCAGTTGAGTGAAGTGGTGTGGAATGGAGTGGAGTGGAGTGGATTGGAATGTAAAGGATTGGAGTGGAGTGGAATGAAAAGGAATGGAGTGCAGTGGAATGCAAAAGAATGGAGTGGAAAAGAGTGGAATGGAATGGAGAGCAATGGAGAGGCGTTAAGTGGAATGGAATGGATTGGTGTGGAATTCAGTGGCATGGAATGGAATGGAAAGGAGTGAAATGGAATGGAGACGGGTGGGATTGAATGTAGTGAAATGGACTGGAATGTCGTGGAATGGAATGGATTGGAATGGAACGGTATGGAATGGAATGGAATGGAATGGAGTAGAATGGAGCCGAATGGAATGGAGTGGAGTGGAGTGGATTGGAGTTGAGTGGAGTGGAGTGGAATGAAGTGGACTGGAATGCAGTGGAGCAGAATGGAATGGAAAGAAAGGGAATTTAATTGAATGGAATAGAATGGAGTAAAATGGAGTGGAATGCAATAGAATGGAGTGGACTGAGGTGGAATGGAATGGAGCAGAATGGAGTGGACTGGAGTTGAATGCAGGGCAGTGTAGTGGAATAGAGTGGAATGTAGGAGTGGAATGGAATGGAATGGAATGGAAGGGAATGCAGTAGAGTGGAATGGAATAGAGTAGAGTGGAGTGGAAAGGAGTGGAGTTGAGTGCAGTGGAGTGGAATGGAGTGGAGTGGATTGGAGTGGAATGCAATGGAGTGGAGTGTAGTGGAATGGAATGGAATAGAGTGGAATGGAATGGAGTGTAGTGGAAAGAAATGGCATGGAACAGAGTGGAGTAGAGTTGAATGGAGTGGAGTGGAGAGGAGTGGAATGGAAAGGAATGGAATGGAATGGAATGGAAAGGAATGGAATGGAATGGAATGGAAAGGAATGGAATGGAATGGAATGGAATGGAATGGAATTCAGAGGAGTGGAGTGGAATTGAGTGGAGTGGAATGGAATGGAAAGGAATGGAATGAAATGGAATGGAATGCAGAGGAGTGGAGTGGAATGGATTGGATTGGAATGGAGTGGAGTCGAAGGGAAAGGAGGGGAATAGAATGGAGTAGAGTGGAGTGGAATGGAGTGGAGGGCAGTTCAGTGGAATGGAATGGAGTGGAGTGGAGGGGAACAGAATGGAATTGATAGGAAAGGAATGGAATGGAATGCATTGGAGTGAGGTGGAATAGAGTGGAATGGAATGGAAAGGAGGGTAGTAGAATGGAGTGTAATGGAATGGGGTGGAAAGGCGTGCAGTGGAGTGAAGTGGAGTGTGGTGAAAGGTAGTGAAATGGACTGGAATGGAGTGGAATGGAATGGATTGGAATGGAATGGAATGGAGTGGAATCAAATGCAATGCAATGGAATTGAATGGAATGGAATAGAGTGAAATGGAATGAAATGGAATGGAATAGAATGGAATGGAATGCAGTAGATTTGAATGGAATGGAGTGGAGTGGATTTGACTGGAGTTGAGTGGAATGGAGTGGAATGGAGTTGAGTGGTGTGGAGTGGAATGGAATGGAGTTGAGTGGATTTGAATGTAATGGAATGGAGTGAAAGGAATGGAGTGGAGTGGATTGGATTTGAGTAGAGAGGAATGGAGACGAATGGAGTGGATTGGAGTGGAGTGGAAAGGAATGGAGCGAAATGGAGGTGAATGGAATGGAATGGAGTTTAATGGAATGGAGTGGAGTGTAATGGACTTGAATGGAAAGGGATGGAGTGGAACGTAGTGGGATGGAATGGAATGGAGTGGAGTGGATGGAATGGAATGGAATGGATTGGAGTGGAGTGCAGTGGAGTGGATTGCATTGGAATGAAATGGAATGAAATGGAGTGGAGTGTAATGGAATGGAATAGAATGGAGTGGAATTTGGAAGAATGGAATGGAGTGGAATGAAGGGGAATCGAGTGAAATGGAGTGGAGTGTAGTGGAATGTAGTGGAATGTACTGGAATGGAATCGAATGGAATGGAATAGAATAGAATTGAGTTGACTGGAGTGGAATGGACGGTAATGGATTGGAATGGCATTTAAAGGAGTTGAGTCGAATGGTTTGGAATGAAATGGAGTTGAGTGGATTTGAATGTAATGGAGTGAAGTGGAATGGAATGGAGTGGAGTGGTTTGGAGTGGAAAGGAATGGAGTTGATTGGTGTTGAATGGAATGGAATGGAGTGGAATGGAATCGAGTGGAGTGTAATGGAGTTGAATGGAAAGGAGTGGAGTGGAAAGTAGTGGGATGGATTTGAATGGAGTGGAGTGGAAAGGAGTGGAGTGCAAAGGAGTGGAATGGAATGGAGTGGAGTAGAGTGGAGTGGTTTGCATTGGAATGGAATGGAATGAAATGGAGTGGAGTGTAATGGAATGCAATAGAATGGAGCGGAATTTGGAAGAATAGAATTGAGTGGAATGGAGGACAATCGAGTGGAATGGAGTGGAGTGTAGTGGAATCGAGTGAAATGTACTGGAATGGAGTAGAATGGAATGGAATTGAATAGAATTGACGTGACTGGGGTGGAATGGACTGGAATGCAGTGGAATGGCATTTAATGGAATGGAGTGGAATGGAGTGGAGTGGAATGGAGTGGAGTAGAGTGGAATGGAGTGGAATGGAATTGAGTGGAATGGAGTGGAATGGACTGGAATGGAGTAGAATCGAATGTAGAGGAGTGGAGGGGAATGGATTGGATTGGATTGGAATGGAGTGGAATGGAATGGAGTGGAAGGCTATGGAATAGAATGGAGTCGAGTGTAGTGGAGTGTAGTGGAGTGGATAGGAATTAATTGAAATGGAATGGAGTGCTGTCAAATGGAGAGGAATGGATTGGAGTAGAATGACATGGAGAGGAGTGGAGTGTAGTGGAGTGGATTGCAGTGGAATGGAATGGAATGAAATGGAGTGGAGTGTAATGGAATGGAATAGAATGGAGTGGAATTTAGAAGAACGGAATGGAGTGGAAGGGAGGGGAATCGAGTGGAATGGAGTGGAGTGTAGTGGAATGGAGTGGAATGTGCGGGAATGGAGTCGAATGGAATGGAATGGAATAGAATTGAGTTGACAGGAGTGGAATAGACTGGAATGGAGTGGAAATAAATTTAATGGAGCGGAGTGGAGTGGAATGGAGTGTAGTGGAGTGGGACTGGAATGGAATGGAATGGAGTGTGGATGAGTGGAGTGGAATGGAGTGGATTGGATTAGAATGGAGTGGAATGGAATGGAGTGGAAGGCAATGGAATAGAGTGGAGTGGAGTGCATTTGAGTGCAATGTATTGGAGAGGAATTAATTGGAATGGAATGGAGAGGAGTGGAGTGCAGTGAAATGGAATGGAATGGAGTGGAATGGCGTGGAGTGGACTGTAATAGAGTGGAATGGAGTGGATTGGAGTGGAGTGGAATGGAGTGTAATCAAATTGAATTGAATGGAATGGAGTAGAGTGGAATGGAATGGAGTGGAGTGAAGTTGAGTGGAGTGGAGGGGAGTAGAGTGGAATGGAATGGAGTGGAGTGGTGTGGAATTGAATGGAATAGAAAGGAATTTAGTGGAATGGATTGGACTGGAGTGGAATGGACTGGAATGGAATGGAGTGGAGTGGAGCGGAGTGGAATGGAATGGAATGGAGAGGAATGGAGTAGAATGGTATTCAGTGGAATGGGGCGGAGTGAAGTGGAGTGGAATGGAAAGGCATGGAATGCAGTGGAATGGAATGCAATGGAGTGGAGTGGAATGGAATGGCATGGAATGGAATGGAGTGTATGGGATTAGAGTGGAATGGAGTAGAATGGAGTGTAGTGGACTGGAATGGTGTGGAATGGAATGGAATGCAGCGGAATGGAATGGAATGGAATGGAGTGAAGTGGAATGGAGTGTAAAGCAATGGAGGGGAGTGGAGTGGCATGGATTGGATGGCATGGAATGACGTGAAGTGGAGTGGAGTGGAGTGTAATGGAAGGGACGGGAGTGGAGTGGAATGGAATGGAATGGCATGGAATGGAGTGGAATTAAGTGTAGTGGAGTAGAAAGGAGTGGAATGGAATGGTGTAGAATACTGTGGAATGGAGTGGTGTAGAATACAGTGGAATGGAATGGAATGAAATGGAATGGAATGGAGTGGAGTGGAGTGAAGTGGAATGAAGTGGAACAGATTGGAATGGGTTGGAATGGAATGGAATAAAATGGATTGGAATGAAATAGAATTAAGTGCAGTGGAATGGAATGGAATGCAATGGAAGGCAGAGGAGTGGAGTGGAATGGAATGGATAGGATTGTAAAGGAGTGGAATGGAATGGAACGGAATGGAATAGAATGGAGTGGAGTGGAGTTGAGTGGAGTGCGATGGAGTAGATTGATATTAATTGGAATGGAATGCAGAAGAGTGGAGTGCAGTGGAATGGAATGGAATGGAGTTGAGAGGAGTGGAGTGGATTGGACTGAGAGGAGTGGAGTGGAGTGGCATGGTGTGGATTGGACTGGAATGGAGTGGAATGGAGTGGATTGTAGTGAGGTGGAATGGAGAGCAATGGAATGGAATGGAATGGAGTAGAGTGCAATGAAATGAAGTGGAGTGGGGTGGAATGGAATGGAATGGAAAGAAATGCAGTGGAATGGAATGGGGGGAGTGAAATGGACTGGAACGTAACGGAATGGAGTTGATTGGAGCACAGTGGAATGGAATGGAATGGAATGGAATGGAATGGAATGGAATGGAATGGAATGGAATGGAGAGGAATGGAGTGGAATGGAATGGAGTTGAAAGGATGTGGAGTAGAGTGGAGTGGAATGGAATGCAATGTAATGCAGTGGAATGGAATGGAATGGAGTGAAGCGCAATGGAATGGCATGGAATGGAGTGGTATGTAGGGGAGTGAAGTGGATTGGACTGGAATGGAATGGAGTGTAGTTGACTGGAATGGAGTGGAATGGGGTGGAATGGATCGGAATGGAATGGAATGGAGTAGAGTGCCGTGGAGTGCAGACTAGTGGAATGGTACAGAGAGCTGTGGATTGGAGTGGAATGGAAGGCAAGGAAAATTGAATGGAGTGTGGTGGAATGGTGTTGAATGGAACAGAGTGGCACTGAGTTGAATAGAATTGAGTGGAGTAAAATGGAATGGAGGGGAATGGACTGGAATGGAGTGGAGTGGAATGGAGCGGAATGGAATTGAATGAAATGGAATAGAGTGGAGTGTAGTGGAATGGAGTGGAATGGAGAGGAATGGATCGGAGTGGAAAGGAATGGAATAGAGTGGAATGGAATGGAGTGAAGTGGAGTGAAGTAGAGTGGTATGGAATGGAGTGTGTTGGAGTGGAGAGGAATGAAATAGAGTAGAACAGAGTGCATTGGAAAAGAGTGGCTTGGAATGGATTGGAATGGAGTGAAATGGAGTGGCATGGAAAGGCGTGGAATGGAATGGAATGCAGCAGAGTGGATTTTGGTGGAGTGGAGTGGAGAGGAATAGAGTGGAGTGGAGTGGAAGAGAATGGACTGGATTGGAGTGGAATGGAATAGAAGGGAGTCGAATGGAATGCAATGGAATGGAAAAAAATGGAGTGTAATTAAGTGGAGTGGAAGAGAATGGACTGGATTGGAGTGGAATGGAATAGAAGGGAGTCGAATGGAATGCAATGGAATGGAAAAATATGGAGTGTAATTAAGTGGAGTGGAATGGAATGGAGTGGAGTGGACCTGAATGGATTGAAATGAAATGGAGTGGAATGGAATGGAGTGGTGTGGAGTGGAGTGGATTGCATTGGAATGGAGTGGAATGGAAAAGAATCGAGTGGAATGGAATGGAATGGAATGTAGTGGAGTGCAGTGGAGTAGATTGGAATGGAATGGAATGGAGTAGAATGGAGTGGAATGGAATGGAGTGGAATAGAGTGGAGTGTATTCGAGTGTAGTGGAGAGGAATGGAGTGGAATGGAATGCAATGGAATGAAATCTGAGATTCTGCCACTGTGCTCCAGGCTGAATGACAGAGTTAGATACTCTCGAAATTAAGGAATGGAATGGAATGCAGTGGAATGGAGTGGAATGGAGGGGAATGGAGAGGAACGTAGTGGAGTGGAGTGGAAGTGAATGGACTGGATTGAAGTGGAATGGAATGGAAAGGATAGGAGAGGAATGGAATGTAATGGAGGGGAGTAGACAGGAATGGAGTCGAGTGGAATGCAGCGAATCAGAGGGTAGTGGAGTTCAGTGCAATGGAATGGAAGGGAGTGGAGTGTAAAGGAGTGGAATGGAATGGAATGGAGTGGAGTGAAAAGGAGTGGAGAGGATTGGAGAGGAATGGAGTGGAATGGAATAGAATGCAATGGAGTGGAATTGAACGGAATGAAATGGAATGGAATGGAGTGGAGTTGAATGGAATGGAATGGAATGGAATGGAAAGGAGTGAAGAATAATATAATCGAGTGGAATGGAATTGAATGGAATAGAGAGGAAGGGAATGAAGAGGAGTGGAGTGGAATGGAATGGAATGGAGTGGAGTGGAGTGTTGTTGAGTGGAGTGATGTAGAGTGAAGTGGAGAGGATCAGAATGTAATGGAGTGGAATGGAGTGGAGTGGAAAGGAGTGGAGAGGAATGGAATGGAAAGGAATGGAGAGGAATGGAATGGAAAGGAATGGAGTGGAATGGAATGGAGTGGAGTGGAATGGAATGGAAAGGGATGGAGTGATATGGAATTGAAAGGAATGAAGTGGAATGGAATGGAGTGGAGTGGAATGGAATGAAGTGGAGTGGGATGGAGTGGCATGGAATGGAGTGGAATGGGGTGGAATGGAGTGGAGTGGAGTTGGATGGAGTGTAGTGTAATGGACTGGAATGGACTGGAATGGAATGGATTGGAATGGAATGGAATGGAGTAGAACGTAATGGAATGGAATAGAGTGGTGTGGAATGGAATGGAGTGGAGTGCAGTTGAGTGAAGTGGAGTGGAATGGAGTTAAGAGGATTGGAGTTCAATGGAATGGAGTGGAGTGGAATGGAATGGAATGGAGTGGAATGGAATGCAGTGGAGTCGAATGGAATGTTATGGAATGGAGTGGAGTGTAGATCAATGGAGTGGAGTGGAGTGGAAAGGAGTAGAATGGAATGGAATGGAAAGCCATGGAATGGAATGAAATGCAGAGGAGTGGAGCAGAATGGAGTGGAGTGGAATTGAGTGGAGTCTAGTGGAAAGGAGTGGAATGGAATGGAGTAGACTGGAGTGGAATGGAATGGAGCGGAAAGGAATGGAATGGAATGGAGTGGAATAGAATGGAAAATAATGGAGTGGAATGGAATGTAATGGAGTGGAATGGAATGTAATGGAGTGGAATAGAATGGAAAGAAATGGAGTAGAATGAAATGGAATTAGGTGGAATGGAGTGGAATGGAATGGAGTGCACTGGAGCATAGTGGAATACAATGGAATGGAATGGAGAGGAATGCAGTGGAGTGGAATGTAGTGGAATGGAGTGGGGGGGAGTGAAGTGCATGGGGGTGGAATGTAGTGGAATGGACTGGAATTGAATGGAATGAAATGGAATGGAATAGATTGGAGTGGAATGGAAGGATTGGAGTGGAGTACATTGGAATGGAGTCGAGTGGAATGGAGTGCAGTGGAGTGGAATGGAGTGGAGTGGAGTGGAATGGAAAGGAATGGAGCGGAATTGAATGGAGTAGAGTGGAATGGAGTAGAATGTTAAGAAGTGGAGTGGAGCATAGTGGAGTGGAATGGAATAGAGTGGAGTGGAATTGAGTGCAATGGAGGGTAGTGGAATGGAGAGGAGTGGAAAGGAGTGGAATGGAATTGGATTTAATGGAATTTAGCGTAGTGGAGGGAACTGGAATGGACTTGAATGAAATGGAATGGAAAGGATTAGAATGAAATGGAATGGACTGGTGTGGAGTGAAATGGAATAGAATGGAATGGAATGGAAAGGAATGAAAAGGATTGGAGTGCAGAGGAATAGAATGGGACAAAATGGGATGGAGAGGATTGCAGTGGAGTGGAGTGGAGTGGAATAGAATGGAATGGAAAGGGATGAGATAAAATGGAGTGGAGTGGAGTGGAATGGAGTGGAGAGGAGTAGAACGGAAAGGAATGGAATGGAGTGGAATGCAGTGGAATGGAAAGAATGGTACTGGAGTGAAGTGGAATGGAATGGAATGGAGTGAGCTGGAATGGAGTGGATTTTAATGTAGCGGAATGGAGTGGAATGGAGTGGAATGGAGTGGAGTGGATTGGACTGGAATGGAGTGGAATGGAAGAGAATGGAGTGGAATTTAATGGAAAGGATTGGAAAGGCGTAGAGTGGAGTGGAATGGAGTGGAATGGAGTGGAATGGAGTGGAGAGGGATGAAATGGAATTTAATGGAGTGCAGAGGAGTGGAATGGAACGGAGTGGAGTGGAATAGAGTGGAGTTCAACGGAGTGTAACGGAATGGAATGAAGTGGAGTGCAAAGGAGTGGAGTGGATTGGATAATGGAGTGGATTGGATAATGGAGTGGATTGGAATGGAATGGAGAGGAGTGTAATGGAGTGGAATGGAGAGGAACTGTTGGTAGTGGAGTGGATTGTAATGGAATGGAACGGAGTTGAGTGGAATGGAGTGGAATGGAATGAAATGAAGTGGATTGGAAAGGACTGGAGAGGAATGGAGTGGAATGGAATGGAATGTAGAGGAGGGGAATGGAGTGGAATGGAGTGGAAAAAAGCGATGTAGAGTGGAGTGGAATGGAATAGAATGCAGTGGAGAGGAATGGAGTGGAGTGGAATGGAGAGGATTGGAGTGGAATGTAGTGAAATGGAGTGGAGTGGAATGGGGTGGATAGGAGTGGAGTGGAGTGGAATGGAGTGGAATTGACTGGAATGAAGTGGAATGAAATGGAGTGGAGTGGAATGGAATGGCATGTAATGGTATCGAATGCAGTGGGGATGTTTGGAACGGAATAGAATGGATTTGAGGGAAGTGGAGTGGTAGGGAGTGGAACGAAATGGAATGGAATGGAATGGAGGGAATGGAGTGGAATGGAATGGAGAGGAGTGTAGTGGAATGCAATGGAATAGAAAGGAGTGGAGTTGAATGTGATTTAGGGGAATAGAATTGAATGGAATGGAAATAATTGAATGGAAAATGGTCGAGTGGAGTGGAATGCAATGGAATGGAGTGGCGGGGAGTGGAGTGGAGTGGTGTGGAATGGAGTGGAGTGGAGTGGAATGGAATGTACTGTGGTGTAATGGAATGGAAGGAAATGGAGTGGACTGAAAAGGAGTGAATTTGAGTAGAGTGTAATGGAATGGAATGGAACGGAGTGGAATGGAAAGTAATGGAGAGGAAATGAATGGAGAGTTGGAATGGAGAAAAATGGAGAGGCGTGGAGTGGAGTGGAATGGAATGGATTGGATTGGATTGGAAAACAGTGGCAGTGAATGCAGTGGAATATAGTGGAATGGAGTGGAGTGGAGTGGGATGGAATGTAGCTGAATGGATTCGAATGGAGTGGAAAGGAATGGATTGTAATGGAGTGGAATGGAATGGAATGGAATGAAATGGTATGGAGTGGAGTGGAGATGACTGGCGTGGAGTGGAATGGAATGGAGGGGATTTGAGTGGAATGGAATGGAGTGAAGTGTAATGAAATGGAATGGAATGGGGTGGAATGGATTGGAGTGGAGTGGAATGGAATGAAATGGAATGGATTGCAGAGGAGTGGAGGGGAATGGAGTGGAGTGGAATGGAGTGGAGTCGAGAGGAAAGGAGTGGAATGGAAAGGAGTAGAGTGGAGTGGAATTAAAAGGTGTTGTCTGGAGAGTAATGGAATGGAATGGAGTGGAATGGAATGGATAGGAATGGAGTGAGGTGGAATGGAATGAGGTGGAATGGAGTGGAACGGAATGGAGTGCACTGAAGCATAGTGGAATGGAATGGAATGGAGTGGAGTTGAATGGAGTGGAATGGAAAATAGTGGAATGGGGTGGAGTGGAGTGAAGTGGACTCGAGTGGAATGTAGTGGAAAGGATTGGAATGCAGTGGAATGGAATGGATTGCATTGCAATGAAATGGAGTGGAATGTAATGTAATGGAATGGAGCAGAGTGGAGTGGAATGGAATGCTGTGGAGTGTAGTGGAGTGCAGTGCAGTGGAGTGTTATGGAATGGAATGGAGTGGAATGGAATGGAATGCACTGGAATTGAATGGAGTGGAGTGGAATGGAGTGGAATGGAAAGGAGTGGAGTGGAGAGTAGTGGAATGGAATGGAATGGAATGGAGTGGACAGGAGTGGAATAAAATGGAGTGGAATGGAGTGGATTGTAGTGGAGTGGATTGCAGTGGAATGGAATGGAATGAAATGGAGTGAGGTGGAATTGAGTGGAATAGAATGGAGTGGATTGTAGAGGAATGGCATGGAGTTGAATGAAGGGGAATCGAGTGGAATGGAGTGGAGTGTAGTGGAATGGAGTGGATTCTACTGGAATGGAGTCAAATGGAAAGGAATGAAATGGAATTGAGTAGAGTGGAGTGGAATGGACTGGAATGGAGTGTTAGGGAGTGGAATGCAGAGAAGTGGAGTGGAATGGAGTGGATTGGATTGGAATGGAGTGGAATGGAATGGAATAGAGTAGAGTGGAGTGGAGTGAACTGCAATGGAGTGTAGAGGAATTCATTGGAATGGAATGGGGAGGTGTGGTGTGCAGTACAACGTAATAGAATGGAGTTGAGTGGAGTTGAGTGGACTGGAATTGTGTGGAATGGAGAGGATTGGAGTGTAATGGAATGTTGTGTAATGGAATGGAATGGAATGGAATGGAGTACAGAGAATGGAATGGAGAGGATTGGAGTGGAATTGAGTGGAGTGGAATGGAATAGAGTGGAGTGGAGTGGAATAGATTGGAGTGGAGTGGAGTGGAAAGGAATGGAGAGGAATGGAATGGAAAGGAAGGCAGTGGAATGGAATGGAGTGGAGTGGAATGGACTGCAAAGGAACGGAGTGGAGTGGAGTGGAGTGGAGTGGAATGGAATAGAAAGTAATGGACAGGAATGGAGTGGAATGTTATGCAGTGGAATGGGGTGGAGTTGAGTGGTGTGGAATTGAATGGCATGGAACGCAGTAGAATGGAATGTAATGGAGTGGAGAGGAGTGGAATGGCAAGGAATGTTGTGGAATATAGGGCAGTGGAATGGAGGGGACTGGAGTGGAGTTTAGTGGAGTGGAATGGAATGGAATGCAGCGGAATGGAACGGAATGGAATGGATTGAATTGGAGTGGAGTGGAGTGGAGGGAGGGTAATGTAATGGAGTGGAGTGGAGTAGAATGAATGGAATGGCATAGAATGGAGTGGAAATAAGTGGAGTGGAGTAGAAAGGAATGGAATGGAGTGGAACGGAGTGGAATGGAGTGGTGTGGTATGGAGTGGAATGGAATGGAGTGGAATGGAATGGATTGGAGTGGAGTGGAGTGAAGTGGAATGGAGTGGAATGGATTGGAATATAATGGAAGTTAATGGAATGGAATGGAATGAAATGGACTGGAATGAAATAGAAATGAGTGGAGTGGACTGGAGTGGAATATAGTGAATTGAAATGGAATGGAATGCAATGGAATGCAGAGGAGTGGAGTGGAATGGAATGGATTGAATTGAAATGGAGTGGACTGGAATGGAATTGAACGGAGTGGAGTGGAGTGGAGAGCAATGGAGTGCAGTTTTATTAATTGGAATGGAATGGAGAAGAATGGATTGCAGTGGAATGGAAGGGAATGGATTTGACTGGAGTGGAGTGGATTGTACTGGAAAGGAGTGGAATGGCGTTGATTGGAATGGAGTGGAATGGAGTGCAATGGAATGGAATGGAAAGGAGTAGAGTGGAACGAAATGGAGTGGAGTGGGTTGGACTTGAATGGAACGGAATGGAATGGACTGAAAAGGAATGCAGTGAATTGGAGTGGAGTGGAGCGGAATGGACTGGAATGGAATGGAGTCGAGTTGATTGGAGCAGAGTGGAATGGAAGGGAGAGGAATGGAGTGGAATGGAATGGAATGGAGGGTAATGGAGTGGAATGGAATGGAATGGAATATAGTGGAGTGGAGTTGAATGCAATGGAGTGGAATGGAATTGAATGGAATGGAATGGAGAGAAGTGGAGTGGAGTGGAATGGAACAGAATGGAGTGGAGTGGAGTGAAATTGAGTGGAGTGGTGTGGAATGAAGTCGAGTGGAGTGGAATGGAAGGTAATGGAGTGAGGTGGAGAGGAATGAAATGAAATGGATAGGAGTGGAATAAATTGCATGGAATTAAATGGACTGTAGCGGAATGGAGTGGAGTGGAGTGGGACGGAATGTAGTGGAATGGACTGGAATGTAGTGGAATGGAATGGACTGGGATGGAATTGTATGGAGTGGAATGGAATGGAATGGAATAGAGGGTAGTGGAATGGAATGGATTGAAGTGGAGTGGAGTGGAGTGGAGTGGAGTGGAGTGGAATGGAGTGGAGTGGATTGGATTGGAATATAATGGAGTGGAGTGGAGTGGAATGGAATGGAGTGTGTAATGGAATGGAGTAGATTGGAACGGAATGGCATGGAATTGAGTGGAGTGGAGTTGAAAGGAGGGGAGTGGAGTGGAGAGGAGTAGAATGGAATGGAATGGAATGCAGAGGAGTGGTGTGGAATGGAGTGGAGTGGAATGGAGTGGAGTCGAGTGGAAAGAAGTGGAATGGAATGGAGTAGACTTGAGTGGAATGGAGTGGAGTGGAGTGGAATCGAATGGAGTGGAATGGAGTGGAATGGAATGGAATGTACTGGAATGGAATGGAAAGGAATGGAGTGGAATTGAACGGAGTGAAGTGGAATCGAATGGAAAGGAATGGAGTGCACTGGAGCATAGTAGAATGGAATGGAATGGAGTGGAGTGGAATGCAGTGGAATGGTATGGAGTGGAGAGGAGTGGAATGGAGTGGAGTGGAGTGAAGTGGAGTGTAGTAAAATGGAGTAGGGTGGAATGTTGTGGAATGGACTGGAATGGAGTGGAAAGGAATGGATTGGAGTGGTATGGAATGGAGTAGTATGGAACAAAATGGAATGGAATGGAAAGAAATGGAATGGAGAAGAGTAGAAAGGAGTGGAGTGGAGTGGAGTTGAGTTGAATGGAGTGGAATGCAGTGGAGTGGAGTGGAATGGAATGGAGTTGAGTGGAGTGGAATGGAATGGAATGGAGTGGAATGGAATATAGTGGAGTGGAATGTAGTAGAATGGAAAGGAGTGGAGTGGAGGGTAGTGGAATAGAATGGAATGGAGTGGAGTGGAATGGAGTGGAATAGAATGCAGTTGAATGAAGTGCAGTAGAGTGGAGCGGAGTGGAGTGCATTGCAGTGGAATGGAATGGAATGAAATGGAGGGGAGTGTAATGGAATGGAACAGAATGGAGTGGAATGTAGAGGAATTGGATAGAATGGAATGGAGGGGAATCGAGTGGAGTGGAGTGGAGTTGAATGAAGTGGAATGTACTGGAATGGATTTGAATTGAATGGAATGGAATGGAATTGAGTGGAATGGAAATGAATGGACTTTAATGGAGTGGAATGGAATGGAATGCAGAGGAGTGGAGTGGAATGGAGTGGATTGGATTAGAATGGAGTGGAATTGAATGGAGTGGAATGGAATGGAATAGAGTGGAGTGGAGTGAAGTGGAGTGCAATGGAGTGGAGAGTAATTAATTGGAATGGAATGGAGAGGAGAGGGGTGCAGTGTAATGGAATGGAGTGGAGTGGAGTTGAGTGCAGTGTACTGGAATGGAGTGGAATGAAGCGGATTGAAGTGGAGAGGAATACAGTGTAATGGAATGGAATGGAATGGAGTAGAGTGGAATGAAATGGAGTTTAGTGGAGTGGAGTGGAATGGAGTGGAGGGAGTGGATTGGAATGGAATGGATTGGAGTGCTGTGGAATGGAATGGAATGCATTGGAATGGAATGGAGTGGAGTGGAATGGACTGGAATGGAATGGAGTGGAGTGGAGTGGAGTGGAGTGGAGCAGAGTGGAATGGAACGGAATGGAATGGAGAGGAATGTAGTTGAATGGTATGCAGTGGAATTGGGTGGAGTGGAGTGGAAAGGAATGGCATGGAATGCAGAAGAATGGAATTGAATGGAGTGGATTGGAATGGAATGGCATGGAATGCAATGGAGTGTAGTGGAGTGGAGTGGAGTGGAGTGGAGTGCAGTGGGATGGAGTGTAGTGGACTGGAAGGAAGTAGAATGGAATGGAATGCAGTGGAATGGAATGGAATGGAATGCAGTGAAGTGGAGTGGAGAGGATTGTTGTGGAGTGTAATGGAATGGAGTGGAGTGGAGTGGAATGGAAAGGAAGGGCATAGAATGGAGTGGAAATAATTGGAGTAGAGAAGAAAAGAGTGGAATGGAATGCAGTGGAATGGAGTGGAATGTAGTAGTGTGGAATGGAGTGGAATGGAATGGAGTGGAGTGGTGTGGAATGGACTGGAATGGAAAGGAATGCAGTGTAATGGAATGGAGTGGAGTGGAATGGACTGGAATGGAATGGAGTGGAGTGGAGTGGAGCGAAGTGGAATGAAACAGAATGGAATGGAGAGGAATGTAGTGGAATGGTATGCAGTGGAATGGGGTGGAATGGAGTGGAGTGGATTGGAATGACAGGGAAGGCAGAGGAATGTAATGTAATGTAGTGGATTGGAAGGGAATGGCATGGAATGGAGTGGAGTGTAGGCGAGTGGAATCTTGTGGAGTGGAATGGAGTGTAGTGGACTAGAAAGTAGTGGAATGGAATGGAAGGCTGCGGAATGGAATGGAATGGAATGGAGTGAAGGGGAATGTTGTAAAGTAGAGTGTAGTGTATTGGAATGGATTGAAGTGGAGTGGAATGGAATGGAATGGCATAGAATGTAGTGGAAATAAGTGGAGTAGAGTAGAAAGGAGTGGAATGGAATGGAGTGGAATGGAGTGGTGTGGAATAGATTGGAATGGAATGGAGTGGAACGGAATGGAATGGAATGGAGTGGAGTGGAGTGAAGTGGAATGGAGTGGAGTAGAGTGAAGTGGAATGGAGTGGAATGGATTGGAATGGAATGGAAGTTAATGGAAAGGAAAGGAATGAAATGAATTGGAATGGAATAGAAATGAGTGGAGTTGACTGGAATGGAATGGAGTAGAATGGAATGGAATGGAATGTAATTGAATGCAGAGGAGGGGATTGGAATGGAATGCATTGGAATGGAATGGAGTGGAAAGGAATGGAAAAGAATGGAGTGCAGCGGAGTGGAGTGCAATGGAGTGCACTGGTATAAATTGGAATAGAATGGAGAGGAGTGGAGCGCAGTGGAATGGAATCGAATGGAGTTGAGTAGAGTAGAGTGGATTGGCCTGGAATGTAGTGGAATGGAGTGGAATGGAGTAGATTGGAGAGGAGTGGAATGAAGTGGAAAGGAATGCAATGGAATAGAGTAGAGTGGAATGGAATAGAGTGGAGTGGAGTGGAATGGAATGGAAAGGAGTGGAATGGAATGGAAAGGAATGAAGCGGATTGGAATGGAGTGGAGTGGAATAGACTGGATTGGAATTGAGTGTAGTTGAGTGGAGCAGAGTGGAATGGAACGGAATGGATTGGAGAGGAATGGAGTGGAATAGAATGGAATGGAATGGAAAGGAGGGGAATGGAGTGGAATGGAATTGAACAGAATGAAATGGAATGGAGTGGAATGAAATAGAATGGAATGGAACGAAATGGAGTTGAACGTCATGGAATGGAATAGAATTGAATGGAATGAAGTGGAATGGAATGGAATGGAATGGAGTGGAAAGGTATGGAAAGAAATGGAATGGAATAGAATTTAATGGAATGAAGTGGAATGGAATGGAGTGGAATGGTATGGAAAGTAATGGAGTGGAATGGAATGAAGTGAGGTGGAATGGAGTGGAATGGAATGGAGTGCCCTGGAGCATAGTGGAATGGAATGGAGTGGAGGGGAATGGAGTGGAATGGAGTGGAATGGAATGTAGTGCCCTGGAGCATAGTGGAATGGAATGGAGTGGAGGGGAATGGAGTGGAAAGAAATGTAGTGGAATGGAGTGGAATGGAGTGAAGTGGAGTGGGGTGGAATTTATTGGAATGGACTGGAATGGAGTGGAATCGAATGGATTAGAATGGAATGGAATGGAAGGGAGTGGAATGGAATGGAATGGAATCGATTGGAATGGAGTAGAGGGGAGTGGAATGAAGTGGAGTGGAGTGGAGTGCAGTGGAGTGGAATGGAGTAGAATAGAGTGGAATGGAATTGAATGGAGTGGAATTGAATGGATTGGCGTGGAATGGACTAGAATGGAAAGGAGTGGAGATTAACGTAATGGAGTGCAATGGAATTGAATGGAACGGAGAGGAAGGGAATGGAGAGGAGTGGAGTGGAGTGTAGGGGAAAGGAATGGATTGGAGTGGAGTGGAGGAAAGTGCAGTTGATTGGAGCAGTGTGGAATGGAGTGGAGTGGTTTGGATTGGAATGTAATGGAGTGGAGTGGAGTTGAATGGAATGGAATGGTGTGGAATGGATTGGAAAGGAATGGAGTGGAGTTGAGTGGAATGGAATGGAATTGAATGGAGTGGAATGGAGTGTCATGGAATGGAGTGGAATGGAGTGTAGTGGAGTGGGATGTAATGTAGTGGAATGGACTGGACAGGAGAGGAATGGAAAGCATTGGAATAGAGTGGAGTGGAATAGAAAGGAATGGAATGGAATAGAATGGACTGAATTGGATTGGAATGAGTAAACTGGATTGGAATGGAGTGGAGTTGAGTGGAGTGGAGTGGATTGGAGTGGAATGTAATGGAGTGGAGTGTAGTCGAATGGAATGGAATGGAGTGGAAGGGAATGGAGTGGAACGGAATGGAATGGCATGGAATGGAGGGGAGAGCAGTTGAATGGAGTGCAGGGGAGTGGAAAGGAATAGAATGGAATGTAATAGAATGGAATGGAATGGAATGGAATAGAACGGAAAGTCATGCAGAGGATTGGAACCGAATGGAGTGGAGTGAAATGGAGTAGAGTGCAATGGAGTGGAGTCGATTAGAAAGGAGTGGAATGGAATGGAATAGACTGGAGAGGAATGGAGTGGAGTGCAGTGGAGTGGAATGGAATGGAGTGGAGTGGAGTAGATTGTAATGGAATGCAGTGGAATGGAATGGAAAGGAATAGAGCGGAATGGAATGGAGTGAGGTCGAATGGAGTGGAATGGAATGGATTGCACTGGAGCATAGTGGAATAGAATGGAATGGAGTGGAGTCCAATGAAGTGGCATGTAACAGAGTGGAATGGAGTGGAGTGGAGTGAAGTGGAGTGGGTGGAATGCAGTGGAAAGGACTGGAAAGGAGTGGAATGCAATGGATTGGAATGGAATGGAATGTACTGGAATGGAATGAAATGGAATGGAATGGAATGGAATGAAATGGAGTAGAGTGGAATGGAATGGAGTGGAGTGGAGTTGAGGGGAATGGAGTGGACTGGAATGCAGGGGAATGGAATGGAGTTGAGTGGAGTGGAATGGAATGGAGTGGAATCGAATGGAGTGGAGTGGAATGGATTTGAATGGAAAGGAGTGGAATGGAGCATAGTGGAATGGAATGGAATGGAGTGGAGTGGAATGGAGTGCCATGGAATGGAGTGGAAAGGAGTGGAATGGAGTGAAGTGGAGTGGGATGGAATGTTCTGGAATGGACTTCAGTGGCTTGGAATGGAATGGATAGGAATGGAATGGAATGGAGTGGAATGGAATGGAATGGAATGGTGAAGAATGGAGTGGAAAGGAAGGGAGTGGAATGGAACGGAGAGAGGTGGAATATAGAGGTATGGAGAGGCGTGCAGTAGTAAGGAATGTAGTAGAATGCAGTGGCATGGAATGGAGTTGAATGGATTGGAATGGAAAGGAAAGGAGTGGAATGGAATGGAGTGGAGTGGAGTGGAGTGGAGTGAAGTGGAGTGGAGTGGAATGGAGTGGAGTGGATTTGTGTGGAACGGAATGATGTGGAGTGGAGTTGAATGGAATGGAGTGGAATGGAATGAAGTGTAGTGGAATGGAATGGCATGGAATGGAGTGGAGTGGAGTTGAACGGATTGGAGTTGAGTGGAAAGGAGTAGTATGGAATGGAATGCAATGGAATGGAACGGAATAAAATGGAAAGGAATACAGAGGACTGGAGTGGAATGGAGTGGAGTGGAATGGAGTGGAGTCGAGTGAAGTGGCATGGAATGGAGTGGAGTGGAGTGGAGCGGAGTGAAGTTGAGTGGTGTGGAGTGGAAAGGACTGGAATGGATTGTAGTGGAATGTAATGGAGTGGAGTGGAGTGGAATGGAATGAAATGCAGTGGAATGGAAAGGACTGGAGTGGAATGGAATGGCATGGAAAGTGTGGAGTTGTGTTAATGGAGTGGATTGGAGTGGAAAGGAGTAGAATGGAATAGAATGGAATGGAATTGAATGAAATGGTATGAAATGAAGAGAAGTGGAGTGGAATGGAGTGGAGTGGAATGGATTGGAGTGGAATAGAGAGGAGTCGAGTGGAAAGGAGTGAAATGGAATGGAGTAGAGTGTAGTTGAATGGAGCAGAATTCTGTTGAGTGGAATGGAATGGAGTGGAGTGGAGGGAAATGGAATGGAATGGAGTGGAATGGAATGGAAAGGAATGGAATGGAATGGATTGAAGTGAGGTGGAATGGAATGGAGTGCACTGAAGCATAGTAGAAAGGAATGGAAAGCAGTGGGGTAGAATGGAGTGGAATGGAATGGAGTGGAATGAAGTGGAGTGGGGTGAAGTGGAGTGTGTTGAAATGTAGTTTAATGGACTGGAATGGAACGGAATTGAAGGGAATGAAGTGGAATGAAATAAAATGTAATGGAATAGAATGGAATGGAATGCAGCAGATTGGAATGGAATGTAGTGGAGTGGACTGGAGTTGAGTGGAAGGAGTGGAATGGAGTTGAATGGAGTGGACTGTAATGGAATGGAGTTAAGTGGAGTTGAATGGAACGGAATGTAGTGGAATAGAATGGAGTGGAGTAGATTGGAATGGAGTTGATTGGAATGGAGTGGATTGGAGTGAAGTTTAGTGGAATGGAGTGGAGTTCAGAGGAGTAGAAAGGAATGGAATTAAGTGGAATGGAATGGAGTGGAGTGGAATGGAGTTAAATGCAAAAGAGTGGAGTGGAGCGTAGTGGAATGGAATGGAATGGAGTGGAGTGGAATGGAGTGGAATAGAACGGAGTGGAATGCAATGGAGTGGATTGCAGTGAAACGGAATGGAATGAAATGGAGTGGAGTGTAATGGAATGGAATACAATGAATTGGAATGTAGAAGAGAGGAATGGATTGGAATGGAGAGGAATCGTGAGGAATCTAGTGGAGTGTAGTGGAATGTAGTGGAATGTACTGGAATGGAGTAGAATGGAATGGAATGGAATGGAATAGAATTGAGTTGAATGGAGTAGAGTGGAAAGGACTCGAACGGAGTGGAATGAAATATAATGGAGTGGAGTGGAATAGAGTGGAGTGGAGTGGTATGGACTGGAATGAAGTGGAATGCAATGGATTGTAGAGGAATGGAGTGGAAGGGAGTGGATTGGATTAGAAAGGAGTGGAATGGAATGGAGTGGAATGGAATGGAATAGAGTGGAGTGGAGTGGAGTGCAATTGAGTGGAGAGGAATTAATTGGAATGGAATGGAGAGGAGTGGAGTGCAGTGTAATTGAATGGAATGGAGTGGAGTGGAGTGGAGTTGAATGGAGTGGATTGGAGTGGAGTGGAATGGAGTGGAATGAAATGGAATGGAATGAAATGGAGTAGAGTGGAATGGAGTGGAGTGGAGTTGAGAGAAGTGGAATGGAGAGGATTTGCGTGGAGTGAAGTGGAATGGAGTGGAGGGTAGTGGAGTGGAATGGAATGGAGTGGAAAGGAATGGAAAGGAATGCAGTGGAATGGAATGGAGTGGAGTGGAATGGACTGGAAATGAATGGAGTGGAGTGGAGTGGAGTGGAGCAGAGTGGAATGGAACGGAATGGAAGGGAGAGGAATGGAGTGGAATGGTATGCAGTGGAATGTGGTGGAGTGGAGTCGAGTGGAATGGAATGGCATAAAATGCATTGGAAAGGAATGCAATGGAGTGGAATGTAATGGGATGGAATGGATTGGATTGTATGGCATTGGAGTGTAGTAGAGTGGAATGGAGTGTAGTAGACTGGAATGGAGTGGAATGGAATGGAATGCAGCTGAATGGAATGAAATGGAATGTAGTGAAGTGCAGTGGAGTGGAGTGCAATGGAATGGAATGGAGTGGAATGGAATGGCATGGAATGGAGTGGAATTAAGTGGAGTGGAGTAGAAAGGAGTGGAATCAAATGGAGAGAAATTGAGTGATTTGGGATGGAGTGAAATGAAATGGAATGAAATGGAATAGAATGGAGTGGAGTGGAGTGAAGTAGAACGGAATGGAATGGATTTGAATGGGTTGGAATGGAATGGAAGTTCATGGAATGGAATGCAATAAAATGGATTGGAATGGAATAGAAATAAGTGGAGTGGACTGGAATGGAAAGGAATGTAATGGAATTGAATGGATTGCAATGGAATGCAGATGAGTGGAGTGGAATGGAATGGATTTGATTGGAATGGAGTGGAATGGAATGGATAGAATGCAGTGGAGTGGAGTTGAGTGGAGTGCAATGGAGTGGGTTGGTATTAAATGGAATGGAATGCAGAAGACTATAGTGCAGTGGAATGGAATGGAATGGAGTTGAGAGGATTGGAGTGGGTTGAACTGGAATGGAGTGGAATGCAGTGGATTGGAGAGGAGTGGAATGGAGTGGAATGGATTGGAACAGAATGGAGTACAGAGCAACAGAATAAAGTAGAGTGGGGTGGAATGGAATGGAATGGAGTGGAATGGAATGGAAAGGAATGCAGTGGAATGGAATGGGGGGAGTGGAATAGACTGGAGTGAAATGGAGTGGAGATGAGTGGAGTGGAAAGAAATGGAATGGAATGAAATGGAGAGGAAAGGAGTGGAATGGAATGGAGTGGAAAGGAGTGGAGTGGAGCGGAATGGAACAGAATAGAATGGAATGCAGTGGAATGGAATGGAGGGGAGTGGAATGGAATGGCATGGAATGGAGTGGTGTGTAGGGGAGTGGAGTGGAGTGGATTGGAAAGGAGTGTAGTTAACTGGAATGGAGTGGAATGGAATAGAAAGGAGCGGAATGGAATGGAATGGAATGGAGTGGAGTGCAGTGCAGTAGAGTGGAATGGTACAGAGAGGAGTGGAGTGGAGTGGAGTGGAGAGGAATCGAATGGAATGAAAGTAAATGCAATGTGGTGTAATGGAGTGGAGTCGGATGGAATGGTGTGGAATGGAATGGAGTGGAATTGAGTGGAATATAATTGAGTGGTGTAGAGTGGAATGGAGGGGAATGGACTAGAATGGAGTGCAACGTAATGGAATGAAGAGGAATGGAATGGAATGGAATGGAATAGGGTGGAGTGAAGTGGAATGGAGTGGAGTGGAGAGGAATGGAGTGGATTAGAGTGGAATGGAATGGATTCGAATGGAATGGAATGGAGTGGAGTGGAGTGGAATGGAATGTAAAGTGGTGGAGTGGAGCGCAGTTGAATAGAATGGAACGGAGTGCATTGGAAAGGGGTGGATTGGAATGGAGTGCAACGGATCGCAATGGAGTGGCATAGAAAGGCATGGAATGGAATGGAATGGAATGGAATGGATTGGAGTGGAGTCGAGTGTATTGGAGTGGATTGGAGTGGAGACGAATAGAGTGGAGTGCAGTGGAAGGGAATGGACTGGATTGGAGTGGAATGGAATTGAATGGAGTTGAATGGAATGCAATGGAATGGAAAAGAATGGATTGTAATGGAGTGGAGTGGAGTGTACCAGAATGGATTGGAATGGAATGGAGTGGAATGGAATGGAGTACTGTGGAGTAGAGTGAAGTGAACTGGAATGGAGTGGAATGGAAAAGAGTGGATTGGAATGGAATGGAGTGGAATACAGTGGAGTGCAGTGGAGTGGAGTGGAATAGAAAGGAATGGAGTGGAGTGGAATTTAGTGGAATGGAATGGAGTGGAATGCAGTGGAGTGGATTCGAATGTAGTGCAGAGGAATGGATTGGAATGGAATGCAATGGAATGGAATCTGAGATTGTGCCACTGTGCTCCAGGCTGAATGACAGATTTACATACTCTCGACAGAAAGGAATGGAATGGAATGCAGTGGAATGTAATGGAATGGAATAGAATGGAGTGGAGTGGAATGGAGAAGAATGGAGTGGATTGGAATGGAATGGAATGGAACGGAGTGGAGAAAAATGGAATGGAATAGAGGGGATTAGAGAGGAATGGAGTGGAGTGGAATACAATGGATTGGAGGGTAGTGGAGTGGAGTGCAATGGCATGGAATGGAATGGAGTGGAATGCAGTGGAATGGAATGGAATGGAGTGGAGTGGAAAGTACTGAAGAGTATTGGAGAGGAATGGAGTGGAATGGAATGGAATGGAGTGGAGTGGAGTGGAATGGAATGGAAAGGAGTGGAGTTTAATGTAATGAAGTGAAATGGAATTGAATGGAATGGAGAGGAAGGGAATGAAGTGAAGAGGAAAGGAATGGAGTGGAATGGAGGGGAGTGGAGTGGAGTTGAGTGGAGTGGTGTGGAATGGAGTGGAGTGGAGTGGAATGGAGTGGAGTGGAGTGGAATGGAATGGAATGGAGTGTAATGAAATGGAAAGGAATGGAATGGAATGAGGTGGAATGCAGTGGAGTGTAGTGGGATGGAATGTAGTGGAATGGACTGGAAAGGAGTGGAATGGAATGGAATGGAGTGGAACGGAATGGAAGGGAATGGAGTAGAGTGGAGTGGAATGGAATGGATTAGAGTGTAGTGGACTGGAGTTGAGTGAAATGGAGTGGAATGGAGTGGAGTGGATTGGAGTGGAATGGAATGGAGTGGAGTGGACTGGAATGTAATGCAACAGAGTGGAATGGAATGGAGTGGAATGCAATGGAGTTGATTGGAATGGAATGGCACGGAATGGAATGGAGTGGAGTCGAATGGAGTGGAATGGAGTGGATAGGAGTAGAATTTAATGGAATGGAAGGCAGAGGAGTGGAGCTGAATAGAATGGAGCGGAATGGAGTGTAGTCGAGAGGAAAGGAGTGGAATGGAATGGAGTAGAGTGTGGCGGAATGGAATGGAGTGGAGTGGAGTGGAATTAGAGGGAACATAGTGGAGTAGAGTGGAAAGGAATGGGAAGGAGTGGAATAGAATGGAAAGGAATGGAGTGGAATGGAATGGCTTAGGTGGAGTGGAATGGAATGGAGTGCACTTTAGTGCAGTGGAGTGGAATGGAATGGAGTGGAATGGAATGAAAAGGAATGGATTGGAATGGAATGTAGTCAGGTGGAATGGAGTGAAATGGAATGGAGTGGAGTGGGATGGAGTGGAATATAATGTAGTGGAAGGGAGTGGAGCTCATTGAAGCCGAGTGGGGTGGAATGTAGTGGAATGGACTGGCATGGAGTGGAATGGAATGTATTGGAATGGAATGGAGTGGAATGGAATGGAGTGGTATAGAATGAAGTGGAATGGAATGGAATGGAGTAGAGTGCAGTGGAAGGAAATGGAGTAGAGAGGAGAACAGTGGAATGGAGTGGAGTGGAATGGAGTGCACTGGAGTTGAATGGATTGGAGTGGAGTGGAATGGAATGGAATGGAGTCGAATTCGATGGAGTGGAGTGGAATGTTAAGGAGTGGAGTGGAGTGTAGTGAAATGGAATCGAATGGAGTGGGGTGGAATGGAGTGAAATGGAGGGTAGTGGAATGGAGAGGAGTGGAAAGGAGTGGAATGGAAAAGGATTTAATGGAATGTAGAGTACTATATGGAAGTGCAATGGAGTTGAATGGAATGGAATGGAATGGAATGGAATGTATTACAATGGAATGGAACGGAGAGGATAGAAGAGGATGGGACTGATGTGGAGTGGAGTGCGGAGGAAAAGAATGGGACAGAATGGGATGGAGAGGTTTGCAGTGGTGTGGAGTGGAGTGGAGTGGAATGCAATGGAATGGAAAGGGATGAGATGCAATGGAGTGGAGTGGAGTGGAATGGAGTGGAGGAAAGTAGAGCGGAAAGGAATGGAATGGAGTGGAATGGAATGAATGGTAGTGGTGTGGAGTGGAATGGAATGGAATGGAGTGAGCTGGAATGGTGTGGATTTTAGTGGAATGGGTTGGAAAGGAGTTGAGTGGAATGGACTGTAATGGAGTGGAATGGAAAAGAATAGAGTGTAATGTAATGGAATGGAATGGAAAGGAGTGAAGTGAAGTGGAATGGAGTGCAGTGGAGAGGAAAGGAGTGGAGAGGAATGAAATGGAATTTAATGGAATGCAGTGGAGTGGAATGGAGTGGAGTGGAGTGGAATGGAGTAGAGTGGATTGGAATGGAGTGGAGTGCAATGGGGTGCAATGGAATTATATGGAATGAAGTGGAGTGTAAAGGAGTGGAGTGGATTGAAGAATAGAGTGGATTGGAATGGTATGGAGACGAGTGGAATGGAGAGGAATGGAGGGTAGTGGAGTGGAGTGGAGTGGACTGGAATGGAGTGGAATGGAAGGAATGGAATGGAATGGAATGGAGTGGATTGGAAAGGAATGGAGAGGATTGGAGAGGAATGGAGTGGAATGGAATGGAATGAGAGGAGTGGAATGGAGTGAAATGGAGTGGAAATTAGGGGAATGGAGTGGAGTGGAATGTAATAGAATGGAGTGGAGAGGAATGGAGTTGAGTGGATTTGAGTGGAATGGAATTGAGGGGATGGGAGTGGAATGTAGTGGAATGGAATGGAGCAGAATGGGGTGGATAGGAGTGGAAAGGAGTGGAGTGGAGGGGAGAGGAGTGGAGTGGATTTGACTGGAATGGAATCCAATGGAATGGAATTCAATGGTATCAAATTCAGTGGAGTTTTTTGAAGGGAATGGAATGGATTTGAGGGTAGTGAAGTGGCATGGAGTGGAATGGAATGGAATGGAATGGAGAGGAATGGAGTGGAATGGAATGGAATGGAGAGGAATGGACAGACGTTCAGTGGAGTGAAATGTAGAAGAAGGGAATGGGATGGAATGGAATGGAACAAATTGGAGTGGAGTGGGGTGGAGTAGAGTGCAGTGGAATTAGAGGAATGGAATGGGATGGAGTGGAATGGAGCAGAGTGGAGTGCAGTGGGGTTGACAGGAGTGGAATAGAGTGGAATGGAATCGGATGAAATGGAATGTAGTGTAGTGTAGTGGAGTGGAAAGGAACGGAACAGAATGGAACAAAATGGAACAGAATGGAACGGAACGGAACGGAACGGAATGGAGGGGGGAAATGTGTGCTGAGATTGTGCCACTGCGCTACACCCTGTGTGACAGAGGCAGATCCTGTCAAAAGAAAGGAATGGAATGGAATGGAATGGAATGGAATGGAATGGAATGCAATGGAATGGAATGGAATGGAATGGAATGCAATGGAATGGAATGGAATGGAATGGAATGGAATGGAATGGAATGGAATGGATGGGAGTGCAGCAGAGTGGACCTGAGTGGAACGGAATGCAATGGAGTGGAATGGAATGGAGTGGATTGGAGCAGAACAGCCCGAAAGGTAAAGGAACGTAACGCAATTCAACAGAACGGAACGGAATGGAATGTGAGCTGAGATTGTGCCACTGCGATCCAGGTTGGGTGACAGAGTGAGGTACTCCAGAAAGAAAGGAATGTAAAGGATTGCCGTGGAATGGAATGGAATAGAATGGAACGGAATTGAATGGCATAATGAAATGTGAGCTAAGATTGTGCCACTGTGCTCCAAGATGGGTGACAGAGTGAGATACTCTCGAAAGAAAAGAATGGAAACAAATACACTGGAACGGAATGGAATGTAATGGAACGGAATTTAGTGGATTGGAGTGTTGTGGAGTGAAGTGGAACGGAATGGTGTGGAGTGGACTGTAGTGGAGTGGCATGGAATGGAATACAAAGGGATGGAATGGAGTGGAGTGGAATGAAGTGGAGTGGAATGAAGTGAAGTGGAAAGGAGTGTCATGGAATGTAGTGGAGTGGAATGGAATGGAAAGGAATGGAGTGGAATGAAGTGGAGTGGACTGGAATGGACTGGAATGGAATGAAATGGAGTGGAATGGAATGGAATGGAGTAGAGTGGAGTGGAGAGGAATAGAGTGGAGTAGAGTGGAGTGGAGAGGAATAGAGTGGAGTGGAGTGGAATGGAGTGGAGTAGAGTGGAATGGAATGGAGTGGATTGGAATGGTGTGGTATGGAATGGAGTGGAGTGGAATCGAATGGAGTGGAGTGTACTGGAGTAGAGTGGACTGTACTGGAATGGAATGGAGTAGAGAGGAATGGAATGGAATGGAGTGGAGTGCAATGGAATGGAATGGAGTGGCGTGCAGTGGAATGGAATGGAGGGGAATGGACGAGAATGGTGTGGAATGGACTGGAGTGGAGTGGAATGGAATGGAAAAGAATGGAGAGAAGTGGAATGGCGTGGAGAGGAGTAGAGTGGAGTAGAATGGAAAGGAGTGGAGTGGAGTTGAATGGAATGGAGTGGAGTGTAATGGAATGGAACGAAATTGAATGGATGGCATTGAGTGGTGTGGAGTGGAATGGAATTGAGTGAGTGGAGTGGCATGGACTGGAATGGAATGGAATGGAGTGGAGTTGAACGGAGTGGAGTGGAAGGGAGTGGAGTGGAATGGATTGGAGTGGAAGCAGTGGAGTGGAGTAGAATGGAGTTGGGTGTAATGGAATGGATTGTACTGTAGTGGAATGGAGTGGGAGAAGAGTGGAATGGAATGGAGAGGAGTTGAGTGGAGTGGAGTGAAATCGAATGCTATTGAATGGAATGGAAAGGAATGGAGTGGAGAAGAAAGGAGTGGGGTGGAGTAGAACGGATTCGAATGGAATGGAAGAGATTAGAGTGCATTGGAGTAGAAAGGAATAGAGTGTAATGGAGTGACATGGAGAGGAGAGGAGAGGAGTGTAATGGAGAGGAGTGGGAAGGAATGGAGTGGAATGGAATGGAATGGATTGGAATGGACTGGAATGGACTGGAATAGAATGGATAGGAATGCAATGGAATGGAAGGAAATGAAGTGGAGTAGAATGGAGAAGACTGGAGTGGAATGGATTGGAGTGAAGTGGAAAGGAATGGAATGGAATGGCGGAGTTGAATGGAGTTCGGTGGAAGGGAGAGGAGTGGAATGGAGTGGAATTGAATGGAATTGAGTGGAGTAGAATGGAATGGAATGGATTGGAGGGTAGTGGAGTGGAATGGAAGGAGTAAAGGGGACTGGAATGGAATAGAACGGGATGGAGTGGTGTGGAAAGAAATGGAATGGAATGGAATGTAGTGGAGTGGAGTGGAATGGAGTGGAGTGGAATGGAATAGAGTGGAATGGAATGGAATGGAATGGACCGAATGCAGTGGAGTAGAATTGAGTAGAGTGGAGTGGAATGGAATGGAGTGCATTGGAGTGAAATGATTTGGATTGGAGTGGAATAGAATGGAATGGAATGGAATGAAGAGGATTGTAATGGAATGGAGTTGAGTGGAATGGAGTGGAATGGAATGCAGTGGAAGGAAATGTAGTTGAATGGATTGGAATGGAGTGGAATGGAGTGCAGTGGAATGGAGTGGAGTGAAGTGGCAAGGAATGGAATGGAAAGGAATGGAGTGGAGTGTAATTAAGTGGAGTGGATTGGAAAGGAGTGAAGTGGAATTGAATCAGGTAGAGTGGCATGCAGGCGAGTGGAGTGGAGTGGTACGAAATGAATTGGAATGAAATGGAGTGCAGTGGAATGGAGTGGAGTGGAGGGCAATGGTGTGAAATGGAATGGAATTGAGTGGAATGAAATGGAATGGAATGGAATGGAATGGAGTGGAGTGGAATGGAGTGTAGTGGAGTGGAATGCAGTGGAGTGTAGTGGAATGGAGTGCAGTGGAGTGGACTGGAATGGAGTAGAGTGGAGTGGAATGGAATGGAATGAAATGGAGTGGAGTGGAATGGCATGGAGAGGAGTGGAGTAGAGTAGAATTGACTGGATTGGAGTTTAATGGATTAGAGTGGATTGGAGTGGAATGGAATGGAACGGAGTGGAATGGAACGGAATGGAATGGAATGGAACCGAGTGCAGTAGAGTGGAATGGAGTGGAGTGGCATGGAAAGGAGTATAGTGGAGTGGAATGGGATGGACAGAAATGGACTGAAGAGGAACGGTGTGGAGTGGAGTGGAGTGGAATGAAATGGAATGGAGTGGAGTGGAGTGGAATGGAATGGAGTGACGTGAAATGGAGTGGAGTGGGGAGGAAAGGGGTGGAAAGGAATGGAGCGCAATGGTATGGAGTGGAAATTAATGGAAATGAATGGAATATATTGGACAGGAATGGAGTGGAGTAGAATGGAGTGGAATGGAATGGAATGGCATAGAATCGACTCGAGTGGAATGGAATGGAGTGGACTGGAGTGGAGTGGAGTGGAATGGAGTGGAATGAACTTGAATGGAGTGAAATGGAATGGAATGGAGTGAAATGGAATGGAATGGAGTGAAATGGAATGGAATGGAGAGAAGTGTAAAAGAATCGAGTGGAGTGGAATGGAATGGAGAGAAGTGTAAAAGAATCGAGTGGAGTGGAGTGGAATGGATTGGAGTGCAGTGGAATGGAATGGAATGGAATGGAATGGAGTGGACTGGAACGGAGTGGGTGGAATGGAGTGTCGTGGAAAGGAGTGGAAATGCATGGAAAGGAGTGGAGTGGAATGGAATGGTATGGAGTGCAGTGGAGTGGAGTGGAGTAGAGTGGACTGGTATGGAGTAGAATGGAATGGAATTGAGTGGAAAGAATTGGAATGGAATATAATGGAGTCGAACTGAGTGGAATGTAGTGGAGTGGATTGCAACGGAATGGAATGAAGTGGAGTGGAATGGAATGGATTGGAGTGATACGTCATGAGAGTTGAGATTGTGCCCCTACACTCCAGCCTGGGTGACACAGTGATATATTGTCGAAAGAAAGGAATGGAATTCAATGGAATGAAATTGAAAGGAATGGAATAGAACGGAGTGGAGTGGACTACAGTTGATTGGATTGGAGTGGTGTGGAATGATATCGAATGGAATGAGATGGAGTGGAATGGAATGGAGTGGAGCGGAGTGGAATGAATTAGAATGGAATGGAATGGGATGGGATGGAATGGAATGCAATCGAATGGTGAAAACAAATGAGAGCTGAGATTGTCCACTGCACTACAGCATTTCTGACAGAGTGAGATCCTGTGGAAAGAAAGGAAGGCAATGGAATGTAGCGGAATGGAATTGAATGGAGTGCAGTGGCGTGGAGTGCAGTGTAGTGGAGTTTAGAGGAATTCAGTTGATTGGAATGTAGCAGAGTTGAATGAATTAGAATGGAATGTAATGGAATGGAATATAATGTAATGGAATGGAGTGGAGAGTAATGGAATGGAATTGTGTGGAATGGAGTGGAGTGGAATGGAATGGAGTTGAATGGATTGGAATGGAGTGGAGTGGGGTGCAATGACATGGAGTGGAGTGGATAAGAATGGAGTGGAGTGGAATGGAGTCGGGTGGAATGGAATGGAGTTGAATGTAACGGAGTGGAGTGGAATGGAGTGGGTTGGAATGGAATGGGATTGGATGGAATGTAGTGGAGTCTAGTAGCATGGAGTACAGTGGACTAGAGTGGAATGGGGGAGAGTGGAATGGAATGGAATGAATTTGAATGCAGTTGAGTGGAGTGGAAGGGAGTGGAGAGGAATGGAATGGAATGGAGTGCAGTGGAATGGAATGGAGTGGAGTGGAATGACATGTAGTGGAATGGAATGAAATGGAATGGAATGGAATGGAAAGGAGTGGAATTGAATGGAATGGAGATGAATGGAATGGAAATGACTTGAATGGAATGGAATGGAGAGCAATGGAATGGAATGGACTGGAATGTAATGGAGTGGAATGTAATGGAGTGGGGTGGAATGGAATGGAATTGAATGGAATGGAGTGGAGTGGAGAGGAGTGGAGTGGAGTGGAATTGTATGGATTGGATTGGAGTGGATTGGAGCGGAGTGGAATGGTTTGGAGTGAAGTGGAGTTTAGTGTAGTTGAATGGAATGCAATGGAGTGGAGTGGAGTGAAGTGGAGAGGAGTGAAGTGGATTGGAGTGGAGTTAAGTGGAGTGGAATAGAGTGGAATGGAATGAAATGGATAGGAAAGGAACAGAATGCAGTGGAATGCATTGGAATGCAATGGAATGGAATGGAATGGAATGCAATGTATTGGAATGCAATGGAATGGAATAATGAAATATGAGCTGAGATTGTGCCACTGAGCGCCAGGCTGGGTGTAAGAGTCAAATTCTCTCGATAGAAAGGAATGGAATGGAATGCAATGGAATTGAATGGAGTGGACTGGAGTGCAGTGGAGTGAAGTGGAGTGGAGTGGAGTGGAATGGAGAGGGAAGGAATGGAGTGGAGTAGAGTGGATTGGAATGAAATGGAATGGAATAGAATGGAGTGGACTGGAGTGTTATGGAGATGAATGGAATGGGATGGAATGGAATGGAATGAAGTGAGGTGAGTAGGGGGGATGGAGTGCAGTGGAAAGGAGTGGATTGGAATGGGATGGAGTGGAATGGAATGGAGTGGAGTGTGGTGGAGTGGAGAGTATTGGAATGGAGTGGAATGGAATCGGATGTAAAGGAATGTAGTTGAGTGGAGTGGAGTGCAGTGAAACGGAGTGGAATGGAACGGAATGAAATGGAACAGAACGGAACAGAATGGAATGGAATGGAGACATGTGTGCTGAGACTGTGCCACGGCGCTACAGCCTGTGTGACAAAGGAAGATCCTGTCGCAAGAAAGGATTGGAAGGGAATGGAATGAAATGGAAAGGAATGGATTGGAGTGGAGCGGAGTGGAATTGAGTGGAATGCAAAGGAATGGAGTGGAATCCAATGGAATGGAATGGAATGGATTGGAATGCAAAGAAATGGAATGGAATGGAATGGAATGGAGCAGATTGGAGCATAGCGGAGGGGAATGTAACGGAATAAAACGGAATGGAATGTGAGCTGAGATTCTGCCACTGCGTTCCTGTTTGGGTGACAGAGTGAGATACTCTCAAAAGAAACGAATGGAATGGAATGGAATGGAATGGAATGGAATGGAATGGAGTGGACTGGAGTGGAGAGGAGTGAAGTGGAGTGTAGTGAAATGGAGAGGAATGGAAGGGAATGGAATGGTTTGGAATGAAGCGGAGTGGAAGGAGATGGAGTGAAGTGCAGTGGAATGGAGCGGAATATAATGGGTTGGAATGGAAAGCAGTAGAGTCGAGTGCATTGGAGTGGAGAGGAGAGGAATGGAGTGGAATGGAATCGGGTGTAATGGAATGTAGTGGAGTGGAGTGGAGTAGAACGAAATGTAATGGAATGGAATAGAATGGAATGGAATGCAATGTAATAGGATGCAGTGCAATGGAATGTTGACAAGATATGAGAGCTGAGATGGTGCCACCGCACTCCAGCCTGTTTGAAACAGTGATATGCTGTCGAAAGAAAGGAATGGAATGCAATGGAATGAAATGGCATGGAATAGAATGGAATGGAGTGGAATGGATTGGAGTGATGTGGAGTGGAGGGGAATGGAGTCGAATGGAATGGGATGGAAGAGAATCGAATGGAGTGCAGTGGAGTGGAATGGAGTGAAATAGAATGGAATGGAATGGGATGGAATGGAATGAAATGGAATGGGATGGAATGGAATGTAACCAAATGGTGAAAAGTAAGGTGAGCTGAGATTGTGCCACTGCATTCCAGCCTTGTGACAGAGTGAGATTCTGTGGAAAGGAAGGAATGGAAAGGAGTTTAGTGGAATGGAATGGACTGGAGTAGAGTGGAGTGGATTGGAGTGGAGTGGAATGGAGAGGAGTTGAATGGAGTGCAGTGGAATGGAGGAGAGTGAAACGGAATGGAATGGAGTGGAATGGAAAGGATAGGAGTGGAATGGAATGTAGTGGAGTGGAATGAAGTGGAGTGGAGTGGAATGGAGTGGAGTGGAGTGGAATGGAGTGGAGTGGAACGAGGAGGAGTGGAGTGGAATGGAGTGGAGTGGAATGGAATGGAGTGCAGTGGAATTAAGTGGAGTGGAGTGGAATGGATAGCAATGAAATGGAGTGTGATGGAGTGGAATAGAGTGAAGTGGAGTGGAATGAAGTGGAGTGGAATGGAGTGAAATGGTTTGGAGTGGAAGGCAATGAAGTGGAATGGAATGGAATGCAGTGAAGTGGAATGGACTGGAGTGGAGTGGAGTGGAGTGGAATGGAATGGAGTGGAGTAGAGTTTACTGCATTGGAATGGAGTGGAGTGGAATGGAGTGGTTTTGAGTGGAGTGGAGTGCAGTGGAATGAAGTGTAGTGGAGTGGGGAAAATTGGTGTGGAATGCAGTGGAATGGAATGGAATGGAATGGAATGGAATGGAATGGAATGGAGTGGAGTGGAGTGGAAGAGAATGGAACGGAATGGTACACAACTTAAAAGAATGGAATGGAATGCAATGGAATGGAATGGAATGGAATGGAATGGAATGGAATGGAATGGAGTGAAATGGAATGGAATGGAATGGAGTGGAATGGAATGGAATGGAATGGAGTGGAATGGATTGTAATGGAATGGAATGCAATGCAATGGAATAATGCAATGTGAGCTGAGATTGTGCTACTGCGCTGCAGGCTGGGTGACAGAGTGACATACTCTCAAAAAAAATGAATGGAAAGGAATGCAGTGGAGTGGAATGGAATGGAATGGATTGGAATGGAGTAGTCTGGAGTGGAGTGGAGTGGAATGAAGTGGAGTGGATTGGAATGGAGAGGAATGGAATGGGATGGAATGCAATGGAATGAAGTGGAGTGGAGTGAGATGCAGTGGAGTGCAGTGTAATGCAGAGGAATTGAATGAGATGGAGTGGAATAGAGTGTAGTGTGGTGAGGTGGAGTGGAGTGGAGTTGAATGGAGAGGAATGGAATAGCATGTAATGGAATGTAGAGGAGTGGAGTGGAATGGAGTGGAATGCAGTTGAATGGAATGGAATTGAATGGAATGGAATGGAATAGAATGGAATGCTATGGAATGTTATGTAATAGAATTCAAATCAATAGAAAGCTGATACGTTATGTGAGCTGAGATTGTGCCCCTTCATTCCAGCCTGGGTGACACAGTGATATCCTGTCGAAAGAAAGGAATGGAATGCAAGGGAGTGAAACGGAATGGAATGGAATGGAATGGGGTGGAGTGGACTGGAATGGATTGGATTGGAGTGGAGTGGAATGATGTCGAATGGAATGGGATCGAGTGGAATGGAATGGAGTGGAGTGGAGTGGAGAGAATTAGAATGGAATGGAATGTGATGGAATGGAATGCAATGGAACGGTGAAAAGAAAAGTGAGCTGAAATAGAGCCACTGCACTACAGCATTTGTGACAGGGTGAGATCCTGCGTAAAGAAAGGAATGCAATGGAATGGAGTGCAATGGAATGGAATGGAGTGCAATGGAATGGAATGGAGTACAGTGGCGTGGAGTGCAGTGTAGTGGAGTTTAGAGGAATGGAGTGGATTGGAATTTAGCGGATGTGAACGGATTGGAGTGGAATGTAATGGAATGGAGTGTAACGGAATGGAACGGAGTGGAGAAGAATGGAATGGAATGGTGTGGAAAGGAGTAGAGGGGAGTGGAATGGAGTGGCGTGAATTCGAATGGAGTGGAGTGTGGTGGAATGGAATGGAGTGGAGTGGAGTTTAATGGAATGGAGTGGGGTGGAATGGAATGGAATGGAGTGGGGTGGAATGGAGAGGAGTGTAATGGAATGCATGGAATGCAATGGAGTGGAGTGGAGAGGAATGGAGTGGAGTGGAGTGGAATGGAGTGGAGTGGAATGCAGTGGAGTGGAATGGAATGGAGTTGAGTGGAGTTGAAAGGAATAGAGTGGAGTGGAATGGAATGGAGTAGAGTGGAATGGAGTGGAGTCTAGTGGAAAGGAGTGCAGTGGAGTGAAGTGGAATGCAGCGGAGTGCAGTGTAATGGAACGAAATTGAATGTAGTGGAGTAGAATGGAAAGGAGTGGAGAGGAATGGAATGGAATTGAATGGAATGGAATGGAGTGGAGTGGAGAGGAGTAGAGAGGAGTGGAGTGGAGTGGAATGGTATGGATTGGAGTGGAGTGGATTGGAATGGAGTGGAAAGGAGTGGAGTGGAGTGCAGTTTAGAAGAGTGGCATGGAATGCAATGGCGTGGAGTGGAGGGGAGTTGAGTGGAGTGGAATGGAGTGGAATGGAATGGAATGGAATGGAATGGAAAGTAATGGAAAGGAATGGAATGGAATGCAACGGAATGGAATGGAATGCAATGGAATGGACTAGACTGCAGTGAAGTGGAGTGGAGTGGAGTGGAATGAAGAGGAATGGAATGCAATGGAATGGAATAGAATGAAGTGGAGTAGAGTGGGATGTAGTGGAGTGCAGTGGAATGGAGTGGAATAGAATGGGAATTAGTGCAATGGAGTGGAGTGGAGTGAAATCTTGTGGAGTGGAATGGAATGGAATGGATTGGAGTGGAATGGAATGGAGTAGAGTGGAATGGAATGCAGTTGAGTGGAATGGAATGCATTGGAGTTTAATGCAATGAAGAGGAATTGAATGGAATGGAATGAAGTGGAGTGGAGTTTACTGGAGTGGAGTGGAGTTTAATGGATTGGAGTGGAGTGGAATGGAATTGAATGGAGTGGAGTGGAACGTAATGGAATGGAGAGCAATGGAATGTAATGGAAGGTAATGGAATGGAATGGAAGGAAATGCAATTGAGCGGAATCCAATGAAATGAAATGCAATGGAAGGTAATGGGATAATGAAATATGAGCTGAGATAGTGCCACTGCACTCCAGGCTGGGTGACAGAGTGGCATTCTCTCTAAACATTTGAATGTAGTGGAACGGAATGGAATGGAGCGGACCGTAGTGGAGTGGAGTGAAGTGGAGTGGAGTGGAATGGAAAGCAATGGAATGGGATGGAATGGAATGAAATGAAGTGGAGTGGAGTGGTGTGGTGTGGACTGAAGTGGAATGGAGCAGAATGGAATGGTATGGCGTGGAATGGAGTGGAGTGGAGTGCGTTTGATTGGAGAGAAGTGGAATGAAGTGGAATGGAATCGGTTGTAATGGAACGTAGTGGAGTGGAGTGTAGTGAAACGGAATGGAACGGAATAGAAAGGAACGGAACGGAATGGAACAGAACGTTAGGGAACCGAATGGTGAAACGTGTGTTGAGATTGTGCCACTAGGCTACAGCCTGTGTGACAGAGGGAGATCCTGTCGAAAGAAAGGAGTGGAATTAAATGGAATGGAATGAAATAAATTGGAGTGGAATGGAGTGGAATTTGGTGTAATGTAATATAATGGAATGAAATGGAATGGAATGGAATGGAATGGAATGGAGTAATGAAATGTGAACTGAGATAATGCCACTGCACTCCTGGCTGGATGAGAGAGTGAGATATTCCCGAAAGGAAAGAATGGAATGGAATGGAATGGAATGGAATGGAATGGAATGGAGTGAACTGGAGTGGAGTGGAGTGAAGTGGAGTGGAGTGGAATGGAGAGGAATGGAATGGAATGGAACAGAATGAAGTGCAGTGGAGTGGGATGGATTGGAGTGCCATGGAATGAAACGGAATGGAATCGGATGGAGTGGAATGGAGTGGAGTGGAGTACTGTGGAGTGGAGGGTAGTGGAATGGAGAGGAATGGAATCAGATGTAATGGAATGGAGTGGAGTGGAGTGGAAGGGAGTGGAGTGGAACGGAGTGGAATGGAATCGGATGGAATGGAATGGAATGCAATGGAATAGAACGCAATGCAATGGAATGTTGAAACGTAATGTGAGCTGAGATTGTGCCACTGCATTCCAGATGGGTGACACACTAATATCCTGTAGAAAGAAAGGAATGGAATGCAATGAAGTGAAATGCCTTGGAATGCAATGGTATGGATTGGAGTGGAGTGGGTTTGAGGGGAGTGGAGTGGAGTGAATTAGAATGGAATGCAATGGGATGGAATGGAATGCAATGCAATGGTGAATAGAAATGTGAACTGAGATTGTGCCACTGCACTCCAGCATTAGTGACAGAGTGCTATCCTGTGGAAAGAAAGAAATGGAATGGAATGGAGTGGAATGGAATGAAATGAAGTGGAGTGGGGTGGAGTGAAATAGAATGGAATGGAATGGGATGGAGTGGAATGGAACGGAAAGGTGCATAGAAATGTGAGCTGAGATTGTGCCACTGCACGTCAGTCTTTCTGACAGAGTGAGATCCTGTGGAAAGAAAGGAATGGAATTAAATGCAGTGGAATGGAATGGAATGGAATGGAATAATGAAAAGTGAGCTGAGATTGTGCTACTGCACTCCAGTCTGGGCGACAAAGTTAGATACTCTCTAAAGAAAGGAATGTAATGAAATGCAGTGAAATGGAATGGAGTGGAATGGAATGGTGCAGACTGAAGTGGAGTGAAGTGGTGTGGAGAGGAGTGGAGAGGAATGGAATTGGATAGAACAGAATGGAAAGCAATGGAGTGGAGTGGGGTGGAGTTGAGTGCAGTGGAATGGCGCAGAATGGAATGGGATGGCATGGAATGGAGTCGAGTGGAGAGGAGTGGAATGGAATCAGATGTAATGGAATGTAGTGGAGTGGAGTAAAGTGGAGTGGCACGGAGTACACGGAACGTGACGGAATGGAACAGAACTGAACGGAATGGAACGGAAAGGAATGAAATGCAGAAATGTGTGCTGAGATTGTGCCACAGTGCTACACCCTGTGTGACACAGGGAGAACCTGTCAAAAGAAAGGAGTGAAATGGAATGGAATGGAATGGAGTGGAACGGAATGGAATGGAATGGAATGGAACGGAATGGAATGGAATGGAATGGATTGGAGTGGAACAGAGTGTAATTTATTGGAATGGAACGGAATGGAACGGAATGGAATGGAATGGAACGGAGCGGATTGGAGTCGATGGGAGTGAAAAGGAATAGAACGGAACAGAATGGAATTGAACGGAATGGAATGGAAATGAGTGAAGAAATATTTGCTGGGATGGTGCCTCTGCGCTAGAGCCTGTGTGACAGAAGGAGATCCTTTCAAAAGAAAGAAGTGGAATGGAATGGAATGGAATGCAGCGGAATGGAATGGATTTGAGTGGAGCAGAGTGGAATTGAGTGGAATGGAATGGAATGGAATGGAAGGGAATGGGATGGAATGGTGCGGATTGGAGCAGAGCAGAGTGGAGCGAAGTGGAACACAATGGAAAAGAACGGAATGGAACGGAATGGAATGTGAGGTGAGATTGCGTCACTGTGCTCCAGGCTGGGTGACAGAGTGAGATACTCTCAAAAGAAAGGAATGGAATGAAATGCGTTGGAATGGAACGCAATTTAACGGAATGGAATGGTGTAGACTGCAGTGGAGTGAAGCAGAGTGGAGTGGAGAGGAATGGAATGGGAACGAATGGAATGGAATGAAGTGGAGTGGAGTGGGGTGGAGTGGACTGGAATGGAATGGAATGGAATGGAATCGGATGTCATGGAACGTAGTGGAGTGGAATAGAATCGAACAGAAAGGAACAGAAAAGAATGGAACAGAACGGATTGAAGAAATGTGTGCTGAGATTGTGTCACTGTACTACAGCCTGTGTGACAGAGGGAGATCCTCCCGAACTAAAGGAGTGGAATGGAAAGGAATGGATTGGAGTGAAGCAGAGGGGAATTGAGTGGAATGGAATGGAAGGGAAAGGAATGGAATGGAACGGAGTGGATTTGAGTGGAGCAGAGCGGAGTGTAACTGAATAGAATGGAATGGAATGGAACAGAACGGGATGGAATGTGAGCTGAGAATGAGCTACTGCACTGCAGGCGGGGTGACAGAGTGAGATAATCTCGAAAGAAAAGAATTGAATGGAATGCAGTGGAATGGAATGGAATGGAATAGAGCGGACTGGAGTGAGGTGGAGTGGAGTGGATTGGAAAGGAGTGAAGTGGAATTGAATGGGGTGGAATGGCGTGCAGGCAAGTGGAGTGGAGTGGAATGGAATGAATAGGAATTGAATGTAGTGCAGTGGAATGGAGTGGAGTGGAGTGCAATGGAGTGAAATGGATTTGAATTGAGTGGAAAGAAATGGAATGGAATGGACTGGAGTGGAGTGGAGTGGAATGGAGTGCAGTGGAGTGGAATGGAGTGGAGTGGAGCGGAGTGGAATGGATTGGAATGGAGTGGAGTGGAATGGCATGGAGAGGACTGGAGTAGAGTGGAATTGAATGGATTGGAGTGTAATGAAGTAGAGTGGATTGGATTGGAATGGAATGGAATGGAGTGGAATGGAATGGAATGGAACGGAACTGAGGGCAGTAGAGTGGAATGGAGTGGAGTGGAGTGGAGTGGAATGTAGTATAGTGGAGTAGAATGGGATGGACTGAAATGGAGTGGAGAGGAATGGTGTGGAGTGGAGTGGAGAGGAGTGGAATGGAATGGAGTGGAGTGGAGAGGAGTGGAGTGGAGTGCAATGGAATGGAGAGGACTGAAATGGAGTGGAGTGGGTAAGAAAGGAGTGGAAAGGAATGGAGTGCAATGGAATGTAGTGGAAATTAATGGAAATGAATGGAATATATTGGACAGGAATGGAGTGGAGTGGAGTAGAATGAAGTGGAATGGAATGGAAAGGCGTAGAGTGGACTGGAGTGGAATGGAATGCAGAAGACTGGAGTGGAGTGGAGTGGAATGGAGTGGAATGGACTGGAATGGAGTCAAGTGGAATGTAATGGAGTGAAATGGAATGGAATGGAGAGACGTGGAGTGGAATTGAGTGGAGTGGAGTGGAATGGATTGGAGTGCAGTGGAATTGAATGGAATGGAATGGAGTGGAGTGGAATGGAGTGGACTGGAAAGGAGTGGGTGCAATGGAGTGGCATGGAAAGGAGGGAATTGTATGGAAAGGAGTGGAGTGGAATGGAATGGAATGGAGTGGAGTGCAGTGGAATGGAGTGCAGTGGAGTGGAGTGCAGTAGACTGGACTGGTATGGAGTAGAATGGAATGGAAAGGAGTGGAAAGAATTGGAATGGAATGGAATGGAGTGGAATGGAGTGGAATGTAGTGAAGTGGAGTGGAATGGAAAGGAATGGAGTGGAACGGAATGGAACGGAGTGGAGTGGAATGGAATGGAGTGGAGTGGAATGAAGTAGAGTGGAGAGGAATGGAGTGGAATGGAATGGAATTGAGTGAAGTGGAATGGAATGGAGTGGAGTGGAATGAAGTAGAGTGGAGAGGAATGGAGTGGAATGGAATGGAATTGAGTGAAGTGGAATGGAATGGAGTGGAGTGGAGTGGAATGGAACGGAGTGGGGGGTAAGGGAATGAAGTGGAGTGGAATCGAATGGAGTGGAGTGGAATGGAGTGGAGTGGATTGGAATGGATAGAAATGGATTGGAATGCAATGGAGTGGAATGGAATGGAGTGCAGTGAAGTGCAATGGAATGGAGTGGAGTGGAGTGGATTGGAGTTGAATCAAAGGGAATGGAGAGAAGTGGACTGGACAGGAGTGGAGTGGAATTGAATGCAATGGAGTGGAGTGGAGTTTACTGGACTGGAATGGAGTGGAGTGGAATAAGTGATGGTGAGTGGAGTGGAGTGCAGTGGAATGGAGTGTAGTGTATTGGAAAAAAGTGGAGTGGAATGCAGCGGAATGGAAGGGAATTGAATGGAATGAAAGGAATGGAATGGAGTGGAGTGTAGTGGAACGGAATGGAACGGAATGGAAAATAATGGAATGGAATGCAATGCAAAGGAATAATGAAATATGAGCTAAGATTGTGCTACTGCCCTCCAGTCTGGGTGACAGTGACATACTCTTGAAACAAAGGAATGGAATTGAATGCACTGGAGTGGAATGGAATGGAATTGAATGGATTGTTGTGGATTGAACTGGAGTGGAGTGGAGTGGAATGAATTGGAGTGGATTGCAATGGAGAGGAATGGAATTGGATGGAACGAAGTGTAGTGGAGTGGGATGCAGCAGAGTGCAGTGGGATGCAGCAGAATGGAATTGGACGGAGTGGAATGGAGTGGAGTGTATTGAGGTGGAGTGGAGAGGAGTGGAATGGAGTGGAATGGAATAGGATATAATGGAATGTAGAGGAGTGGAGTGGAATGGAGTGAAACGGAGTGGAATGGAAGGGAATGGAATGGAATGTTTTGGAATGCTACAGAATAGAATGCAAAGCAATGGAAAGCTGATACGTCATGTGAGCTGAGAGTGTGCCCCTACATTCCAGCCTGGGTGACACAGTGATATATTGTCGAAAGAGAGGAATGGAATGCAATGGAGTGAAATGGAAAGGAATGGAATAGAATGGAATAGACTGGACTATAGTGGATTGGATTGGAGTGGTGTGGAATGTTGTCGAATGGAATGAGATGGAGTGGAATGGAGTGGAGTGGAGTGAATTAGAATGGAATGGAATGGGATGGAATGGAATGGTGAAAAGAAATCAGTGCTGAGATAGTCCACTGCACTACAGCATTTCTGACAGAGTGAGATTCTGTGGAAAGAAAGGAATGCAATGGAATGGAGTGGAATGGAATTGAATGGAGTACAGTGGTGTGGAGTGCAGTGGCGTGGATTTTAGAGGAATGGAGTTGATTGGAATGTAGCAGAGTTGAATGTATTAGAATGGAATGTAATGGAATGCAATATAATGTAATGGAATGGAGTGTAGACTAATGGAATGGAAAGGTGTGGAATGGAGTGGAGTGGAGTGGAATGGAGTTGAGTGGATTGGAATGGAGTAGAGTGGGGTGAAATGACATGGAGTGGAGTGGAGAGGAATGGAGTGGAGTGGAATGGAATCGATGGAATGAAATGGAGTGGAGTGGAGTGGAATGGAGTGGAGTGGAGTGGAAGGGAATGGAGTGGAGTGGAATGCAGTGGAGTGGAGTCGAATGGAGTTGAGTGGAGAGATAACGAATGGAGTGGAGTGGAACGGAATGGAATGGAGTGGAATGGAATGGAGTGGAATGGAATGGAGTGGAATGGAATGGACTGGAATGGAGTGGAATGGAATGGAGTGGAATGGAATGGACTGGAATGGAGTGGAATGGAATGGATAGGAATGGAATGGAATGGAATGGATTGGAATGGAAGGGAGTGGGGTGGAATGGAATGGAATTGAATGTAATGGAGTGGAGTGGAATGGAGTGGGGTGGAATGGAATGGAATTGAATGTAATGGAGCGGAGTGGAATGGAGTGGCTTGGAATGGAATGGAATTGAATGGAATTGAGTGAAGTCCTGTGGAATGGAGTGCAGTGTAGTAGAGTGGAATGCAGGGGAGTGGAATGGAATGGAATGAATTTGAATACAGTGGAGTGGAGTGGAAGGGAGTGGAGAGGAATGGAATGGAATGGAGTGCAGTGGAATGTAATGTAGTGGAGTGGAATGACATGTAGTGGAATGGAATGAAATGGGGTGAAGTGGAATGGAACGGAGTGGAATTGAATGGAATGGAGAGGAATGCAATGGAATGGACGGGAATGGAATGGAATGGAGAGGAATGGAATGGAATGGACTGGAATGGAATGGAATGGAGAGGAATGGAATGGAATGGACTGGAATGTAATGGAGTGGAGTGGAATGGAGTGGCGTGGAATGGAATGGAATTGAATGTAATGGAGTTGAGAGGAATGGAGTGGGGTGGAATGGAATGGGATTGAATGGAATTGAGTGGAGTCTAGTGGAATGGAGTGCAGTGGAGTAGAGTGGAATGCAGGGGATTGGAATGGAATGGAATGAATTTGAATACAGTGGAGTGGAGTGGAAGGGAGTGGAGAGGAATGGAATGGAGTGCAATGGGATGTAATGGAATGGAGTGGAATGACATGTCGTGGAATGGAATCAAATAGAGTGGAGTGGAATGGAATTGAGTGGAATTGAATGGAATGGAGAGGAATGCAATGGAGTTGCCTGGAATGGGATGCAATGGAGAGGAATGGAATGGAATTCACTGGAATGTAATGGAGTGGAGTGGAATGGAGTGGGGTGGAATGGAATGGAATTGAATGGAATGGAGTGGAGTCGAGTGGAGAGGAGTGGAGTGGAGTGGAATGGTATGGATTAGATTGGAGTGGATTGGAGTAGGGTGGAATGGTATGGAGAGAAGTGGAGTTTAGTGGAGTTGAATGGAATGCAATGGAGTGGAGTGGAGTGGAGTGAAGTGTAGTGGAATTGAGTGTAATGGAATGGAATGGATAGGAATGGAACAGAATGCAGTGGAATGCATTGGATTGCAATGGAATGGAATGCAATGGAATGGAAAGCAATGTACTGGAATGCCATGGAATGGAAGAATGAAATGCGAGCTGAGATTGTGCCACTGAGCTCCAGGCTGGCTGTCAGAGTCAAATCCTCTCGATAGAAAGGAATGGAAGGGAATGCAATGGAATGGAATGGAATGGAGTGGAGTGGACTGGAGTGGAATGGAGAGGAATGGAATGGGATCGAAAGGAAGAAATGAAGTGAGTTGAGTGGGGTGGATTGGAGTGCAGTGGAATGGAGTGGATTGGAATGGGATGGAGTGGAATGGAATGGAGTGGAGTGTGGTGGAGTGGAGAGTAATGGAATGGAGTGGAAAGCAATCGGATGTAATGGAATGTAGTTGAGTGGAGTGGAGTGCAGTGAAACGTACTGGAATGGAACGGAAGGACACGGAACAGAAAGGAACAGAATGGAAAGGAATGGGGAAATGTGTGCTGAGACTGTGCCACTGCGCTACAGCCTGTGTGATAAAGGGAGATCCTGTCCCAAGAAACGATTGGAAGGGAATAGAATGGAATGGAAGGGAAGGGAATGGATTGGAGTGGAACGGAGTGGAATTGAGTGGAATGCAAATGAATGGAATGCAATGGAATGGAATGGAATGCAATGAAATGGAATGGAATGGATTGGAATGCAAAGAAATGGAACGGAATGGAATGGAGCAGATTGGAGCATAGCGGAGGGGAATGTAACGGAATAAAACGGAATGGAATGTGAGCTGAGATTCTGCCACTGCGTTCCTGTTTGGGTGACAGAGTGAGATACTCTGTAAAGAAAGGAATGGAATGGAATGCAGTGGAATGTAATGTAATGGAATGGAATGGAATGGAGTGGAGAGGAGTGAAGTGGAGTGTAGTGAAATGGAGAGGAATGGAAGGGAATGGAATGGTTCGGAATGAAGTGGAGTGGAAGGAGATGGAGTGAAGTGCAGTGGAATGGAGCGGAATATAATGGGTTGGAATGGAAAGCAGTAGAGTGGAGTGCATTGGAGTGGAGAAGAGAGAAATGGAGTGGAATGGAATCGGGTGTAATGGAATGTAGTGGAGTGGAGTGGAGTGGAATGAAGTGTAATGGAATGGAATTTAAAGGAATAGAATAGAATGGAATGGAATGAAATGGAACGCAATGCGATAGGATGCAGTGCAATGGAAAGTTGACAAGAAATGAGAGCTGAGATGGTGCCACCGCACTCCAGCCTGTTTGACACAGTGATATGCTGTCGAAAGAAAGGAATGGAATGCAATGGAATGAAATGGAATGGAATGGAATGGAATGGAGTGGAGTGGATTGGAGTGAAGTGGAGTGGAGGGGAATGGAGACGAATGGAATAGGATGGAAGAGGATGGAATGGAGTGCAGTGGAGTGGAGTGGGGAGGAGTGAAATAGAATGGAATGGAATGGGATGGAATGGAATGAAACGGAATGGTGAAAAGTAATGTGAGCTGAGATTGTGCCACTGCATTCCAGCCTTTGTGACAGAGTGAGATCCTGTGGAAAGAAAGGAATGGAATGGAGTTGAGTGTAATGGAATGGAGTTGAGTGTAATGGAATGGACTGGAGTAGAGTGGAGTGGATTAGAGTGGAGTGGAATGGAGTGGAGTGGAATGGAGTGCAGTGGAATGGAAGAGAGTGAAATGGAATGGAATGGAGTGGAATGGAAAGGATAGGAGTGGAACAGAATGGAATGGAGTGGAATGGAATGGAACGTAGTGGAGTGGAATGTAGAGCGGAGTGAAATGGAGTGTAGTGGAATGGAATGGAATGGAGTGGAAAGGAGTGGAGTGGAGTGGAGTGGAATGGAATGGAGTAGAATGGAATGGAGTGGAGTGGAAATAAGTGGAGTGGAGTGGAATGGAAAGCAGCGGAATGGAGTATGACGGAGTGGAATGGAGAAGAGTGCAGTGGAATGAAGTGGAGTGGAAATGGAGTGGAATGCATTGGAGTGGAAGGCAATGGAGCGGAATGGAATAGAATGCAGTGAAGTGGAGTGGAATGGAGTGGAGTTGAGAGGAATCGAGTGGAGAGGAGTGAGCTAGAGTGGAGTGGAGTGGAGTGGAATGGAATGGAATGGAGTGGACTTTACTGCATTGGAATGGAGTGAAGTGGAATGGAGTGGTGTTGAGGGGAGTTGAGTGCAGTGGAATGGAGTGGAGTGGGGAAAAGTGGAGTGGGGAAAAGTGGAGTGGAATGCAGTGGAATGGAGTGGAATGGAATGGAGTAGAGTGGAGTGGAGTGAAATAGAATGGAATGTGATGGAATGCAATGGTACAAAATGGAACAGAATGCGGTGGAATGGTGAAAAGAAAAGTGAGCTGAGATACTAACACTGCACTCCAGCTTTTGTGACTGGATTATATCCTGTGAGAAGAAAGGAATGGAATGGAATGTAAAGGAAAGGAAAGGAGTTGAGTGGAGTGCAGTGGAGTGGAATGGAGAGGAGTGTAATGGAGAGGATTGGAGAGGACTGGAGTGGAATGGAATGGAATGGAGTGCGATGGAATGGAATCGGGTGGAGTGGAATGGAAAGCAGTGGAGTGGAATACATTAGAGTCTAGTGGAATGCAGTGGAGTGGAATGGAATGGAGTGGAGAGGAGTTGAATGGAATGGAGTGTAGTGGAGTGGAATGGAATGGAATGAAATGGAGTGGAGTGGAATGGAATGGAATGGAGTGTAGTGGAGTGGAATGGAATGGAATGAAATGGAGTGGAGTGGAATGGAATGGAATGGAATGGAGTGGAGTGGTGCTGAATGGAATGGAGAGGAGTGAAATGAATTGGAGTGGAGTGGAAAGGAGTGGAGTGGAGTGGAGTATAATGGAATAGAGTGGAATGAATGGGAGTGGAGTGGAAAGGAGTGGATTGAAGTGGAGTACAATGGAGTGGAGTGGAATGGAGTGGATTGTAAATGAGTGGAATGGAATGGAATGGACTGTAGTGGAGTGGTATGAATTGGAGTGGAGTGGAGTGGAAAGGAGAGGAATGGAATGGAATGGAATGGAATGGAGTGGAATTGAATAGAGTGGAATGGAGTGGAATGGAATTGACAGGAATGGAATGGAATACAGTAGACTGGAGTGGAGTGGAGTGAAGTGGAGTGGAGTAAAATAGAGTGGAATAGAATGGAATGAAGTGGAGAGGAGTGGGATGGAGAGAAGTGCAGTGGAATGGAGCAGATTGGAATGGGATGGAGTGGAATGGAGTGGAGTTGGGTACAAAGGAGTGGAGACGAGTGGAATGGAGTAGAATAGAATCGGATGTAATGGAATGTAGCAGAGTGCAGTGGAGTGGAAAGGAGTGGAATGGATTTGAAGTGAATGGAATGCAATAGAATAGAATGGAACGGAATTGAATGGAATGGAATGGAATGGAATGGAATAGAATGGAATGGAATGGAATGGAACACAATGGAATGCATTACAATAGAATGCAATGCAAAGGAAAGTTGACATGTAATGTGAGCTAAGATTGTGCCACTGCACTCCAAACTAGGTGATACAGTGATATCCAGTCGAAAGAGAGAAATGAAATGCACTGGAGTAAAATGGAATGGAATGGAGTGGAATGGATGGAGTGAAGTGGAGTGGAATGACGTCGAATGGAATGGGACGGAGTAGAATGCAATGGAGTGGAGTGGAGTGGATTGGAGAGAAAAATAATGGAATGGAATGGGATGGAATGAAATGCAATGGAATGCTGAAAACTAAAGTGAGCTGAGATTGTGCCACTGCACTTCTGCCTTTGTGACATAGTGAGATCTTGTGGAAATAAAGGAATAGAATGGAATGGAAGGGAATGGAATGGAAAGGAGTGGAGTGGAGTGGAGTGGAGTGGAGTGGAGTGGAATGGAGTGGAGTGGAATGGAGTGGAGTGGAGTGGAATGGAGTGGAGTGGAATGGAATGGAATAGAACAGAATGGAATGAAAAGGAGTGGAATAGAAAGGAATGGAGTGGAGAGGAATGAACTGGAGTGGAGAGGAATGGAGTGGAGTGGAGCAGAATGGAGTGCAGTGGAGTGGAATGGAATGGAGTGGAGTGCAGTGTAATGGAGTGGAGTGGAAAGGGGTGTAGTGAAGTGGAATGGAATGGAGTTTAGTGGAATGGAATGGAGTTTAGTGGAAAGTAGTGGAGTGGAGTGGAATGGAGTAGAGTGCAGTGGAATGGAGTGGAGTGGAGATGAATGGAATGGAATGGAGTGGAGTGGAATTTAATGGAGTGGAGTGGAATGGAATGTTGGTGAATGGAATGGAATGTAGTGGTGTGGAGCGGAGTGGAATATAGTGTTATGTAGTAGATTGGAATGGAGTGGAGTCGAGTGGAGTGGAGTGGAGTGGAACGGAGTGGAATGGAATGGAATGGAATGGAATGGAATGGAATGGAATGGAATGAAATGGAATGGAATGGAATGGAATGGAATGAAATGGAATGGAATGGAATGGAATGGAATGGAATGGAATGGAGTGGAACTGTTTGGAATGCAATGGAATGCAATAGAATAAAAAGCGGTGTATTGGAATGTTGACAAGTAGTGTGAGCTTAGATGGTGCCAGTGCAATCCAGCTAGGGTGACACAGTGATATGCTGTCGAAAGAAAGATATAGAATAGAATGGAATGAAATGGAATGGAATGGAATGGAATGGAATAGAATGGATTGGAATGGAATGAAATGAAATGGAATAGAGTGGAACGGAATGGAATGGAATGGTATAGAAAGGAATGGAATGGAGTGAAGTGGAGTGGAGGGGAACGGAGTCGAATGGAATGGGACGGAGTGGAATGCAATGGAATGGAGTGGAGTGGAGTAGAGTGAAATAGAATGGAATGGCGTGGGATGGAATGGAATGCAATGGAATGGTAATAAGTAATATGAGCTGAGATTGTGCCACTGCATATCAGCATTTGTGACAGAGTGAGATCCTATGGAAAGAAAAGAATGGAATGGAATGGAGTGGAATGGAATGGAGTGGGATAGAATGGAATGGAATGGAATGGAGTGGAGTGGAATGGAGTGCAGTGGAGTGGAGTGGAGTGCAGAGTAATGGAATGGAATGGAATGGAATGGAGTGGAGTGTAGTGGAATGGAATGGAATGGAGTGGAGTTTAATGGAATGGAATGGAATGGAATGGAATGGAATGGAGTGGAGTGTAATGGAATGGAATGTAATGGAGTGGAGTTTAATGGAATGGAATGGAATGGAATCGAATGGACTGGAATGATATGGAGTGGAATGGAATGGAATGGAAAGGAATGCAATGAAATTAAAAGGAATAATGAAATGTGAGCTAAGATTGTGCCTCTGTGCTCCAGGCTGAGAGAAAGCGTGAGATTCTCTAAAAGGAAAGGAATTGAATGAATGCAGTGGAATGGAATGGAATGGAATGGAATGGAATGGAGTGGATTGTAAAGGACAGGAGTGAAGTGGAGTGTATTGGAATGGAGAGGAATGGAATGGGTTTGAATGTAATGGAGTGGACAGGAGTGTAGTGGAGTGAAGTGGAATGGAGTGGAATGGAGAGGGATGGAATGGGATGGAAGGAAGTGGAGTGGAGTGGGGTGGAGTAGAGTGCAGTGAAATGGAGCAAAATGGAATTGGTGCCGTGGAATGGAGTGGAGTGGAGTGCAGTGGAGTAGAGAGGAGTGGAATGGGGTGGAACGGAATCCAATGTAATGGAATATAGTGGAGTGAAGTGGAGTAGAGTGGAAGGGAGTGCAATGGAATGGGATGGAATGGAACAGAATATAATGGAATGGAACAGAACGGAACGGAATGGAGTAATGCGTGCTGAGATTGTGCCGCTGCGCTACAGCCTGTTTGCAGAGGGAAAACCTGTCGAAAGAAAGGAGTGGAATGGAATGGCATGGAATGGAATGGAATGGAATGGAATACAATGAAATGGATTGGAGTGGAGCGGAGTGGAATTGAGTGGAATGGAATGGAGTGGATTGGAGAGGAGTGGAGTGGAAGGAAACGGAATGAAACGGAAGGGAATTGGATGGAGAAATATTTGCTGAGATTGTGCCACTGCGCTAGAGCACGTGTGACAGAGGGAGATCCTGTCAAAAGAAAGGAATGGAATGGAATGCAGTGGAATAGAATGGATTGTAGTGGAGCGGAGTGGAATTGAGTGGAATTGAATAGTATGGAATGGAATGGAATGGTATGCAGTGGAATGGAGCAGATTGGATCATAGTAGAGCAGAGCAAAGTGGAAGAGAAAGGAAAGAATCGAAAAGGAATGGAAAGTAACGGAATGGAATGTGAGCTGACATTGTGCCACTGCACTCCAAGCGGGGTGACAGAGTGAGATGCTCTCTAAAGAAAGGAACGGAATGGAATAGGGTGTACTGGGGTGGAGTAGAGGGAAGTGAAGTGGAGAAGAGAGGAATGGACTGGAACGGAATGGGATTGATTGGAATGGAATGAAGTGGAGTGGAGAAGGGAGGAGGGAAATGCAGTGGAATAAAGGGGAATGGAATGGGATGGAGTGGAATGGAGTGGAGTGGAGTGCAGTGGAGAGAAGAAGAGTGGAATGGAGTGGAATGAAATCTGATGTAATGGAATGTAATGGAGTGGAGTGGAACGAAGTGGAATGGAATGGAATGGAATGGAATTCAATGGAATGCAAAGGAATGCTATGGAATAGAATGCAATGCAATGGAAAGATGATATGTAATGTGACCTGAGATTGTGTCTCTGCACTCCAGCATGGGTGACTCAGTGATATCCTGTCAAAGAAAGGAATGGAATGCAATGGAGTAAAATGGAATGTAATGGAGTGGAGTGGAATGGAGAGGAGTGGAGAGGAATAGAGTCGAATGTTATGTGATCGAGTGGAATGGAATGGAGTGGAGTGGAGTGGAGAGGAGTGAAATAGAATGGAATGGAATGGGATGGAATGGGTAAGAATGGAATGCAGTGGAATGGTGAAAAGAAATGTGAGCTGAGATTGTTCCACAGCACTCCAGCTTTTGTGACAGAGAGAAATCCTGTGTAAAGAAAGGAATGGAATGGAATGGAGTGGAATGGAAGGGAATGGAATGGAGTGGAGTGGAGTGGAGAGGAATGGAAAGGAGTGGACTGGAGTGAGTGCAGTGGAATGGAGTGGAGTGGTGTGCAGTGGAATGGAGTGGAGTGGAATGGAATGGAGAGAAGTGGAATGGAATTAAATGTAGTGGAATGGAATTGAATGAAGAGGAGTGCAATGGAACATAGAGGAGTGGAATAGAATGGAATGGAATGGAATACAGTGGATTGGAATGGTATGGTGAGGAGTGGAATGGAATGGAATGCAGTGGGATGTATAGATGTGGAGTGGAATGGATTGGAGTGGAGTGGAGTTGAGAGGTATGGAATGCAGTGGAATGGAATGGAGTGGAAAGGAGTGGAGTGGAGGGGAATGAAATGGAATGGAGTTGAATGGATTGGAGTTAAGTGGAATGCAATGAAATGGATTGGAATGGAGTGGAGTAGAATGGAACGATTGGAATGGAATGAAATGGAATGGAATCGAGTTAAATGGAATGGAGTTGAGGGGAATGGAGTGGAGTGGAATTGAATGGAATGGAATGGAGTAGAGTGGAATGGAATGAAATGTAGTGTAATGGAGTGGAGTGGAGTGGAGTGCAGTGGACTGGGAAGGAGTGGACTGGAATGGAGTGGAGTGGAAGGCAGTGGTGTGGAGTGGAGTGTAGTGGAATTGAGTGGAGTGGAATGGAGTGTAGTGGATTGGAATGGAGCAGATTGGAAAGGAATGGAGTAGAGTGGATTGGAATGGAGTTCAGAGGAGTGGAATGGAGTGTTGTGGAATGGAATGGAATAGAATGGAATGGAGTGAAATCGAATGGAATGGAATGGAATGCACTGGAATGGAATGGAATGGAATGGAGCGGAATACAGTGGAAGTTAATAGAACGAAATGGAGTGGAAAGCAGTGGAATGGAATGGAGAGGAGTGGAATGGAATGGAATGGAGTGGGAAGGAATGGTGTCGAGGTGAATGGAAAAGAGAGGAGTGGAGGCGATTGGGATGGATTGGAATGGAGTGGAGTGGAAAGGAGTGGAGTGGAGTGGAATGGAGGGCAGTGGAGTGGAATGGAGTGTTATGGAATGGAGTGGAATTGAGTGGAGTCGAATGGAATGGAACGGAAAGCACTGTAATGGAATTGAATAGAGTGAAACTTCTTAATGGAATAAAATGGAGGGGACCGAAGTGGAATGGAATGGAATGAAATGGAGTGGGAAGGCATGGAGTGGAGGTGAATGGAATGGAGTAGAGTGGAGTGGAGTGTAATGGAGTATAATGTGGTGGAGTGGTGTGGAATGCAGTGCAGTGGAGTGGAATGGAAAGGAGTGGAATGGAATGGAGTGGAGTGGAGTGGAATGTAATGGAGTGGAAATGTGTGGAATGGAGTGTTGTGGAAAGGAATAAAACGTAGTGGAATAGAGTGGAGAGGAGTGGAGTGGAGTGGAATGGAGTGGAGTGGATTGGAATGGAATGGAGTGGAGTGGAATGGAGTGGCGTGGAGTGGAATGGTGTGGAGTGGAGCGGAATGGAATACAGTGCTGTGGAATGGAATAGAGGGGAATGGAGTGGAGTGGAATAGAATGGAAGGGAAAGGAATGTAATGTAAGGAATAGAGTGGAGTGGAGCTTAGAGGATAGTACGGAGTTGAAAGAAGTGGAATGGAACGGAGAGGAGTGGAATGGAATGGAATGGAAAGGAAAGGAAAGGAGTGAAATGGAAAAGACTGGAGTTGAATGAAATGGAGTGGAGTGGAGGGGATTGGAGTGGAGAAGAGTGGAGTGCGATGGATTGGAGTGGAATGCAGTGGCATGGAGTGGAGTGAAGTGGAATGGAATGAGAGGAATGGAATGGAAAGGAACTGAGTGGAGTGGAGTGGAGTGGAATGCAGTGGAGTGGAATGGAATGGAGTGGAGTATAATGGAGTGGAGTGGAGTAGAATTGAATTGAGAGGAGTGGGATGGAATGGAATTGAATTGTGTGCAGTGGAACGGCAAGGAAAGGAGTGAAATGTAATGTAGTGGAATGGAATGGAATGGAATGCAATTGTGTGGAATGGAATGGAATGGAATGGAATGGAATAGAGTAGAGTGAAGTGGTGTGGATTCGAGAGGAGTGGAGTGGAGTGGAATGGAATGGAGTGGAGTGGAATGGAGTTTAATGGACTGGAGTGGAGTGGAGAGAAGTGGAGAGGAATTAACCAGAATGGAATGGAGCGGAATGGAGTGGAATAGAGTGGAGTGGAGTGGAGTGGAATAGAGTGGACTGGAGTGGAGTGGAGTGGAATGGAGTGGACTGGATTGGGCTAAAGTGGAATGGAGTGAAGTGGAGTGGAGTGGAGTGGAATGGAATGGAATGGAGTAGAGTGGAGTGGAGAAGAAAAGAGTGGAGTAGAGTGGAATATAATGAAATGGAATGGAGTGGAGTGGAGTGGAATGGAATGGAAAGGAGTGCCATGGAATGGAATTTAAAGGAGTGGAATGGAATGCAATGGAATGGAATGGAAAGGAATGCAATGAAATGCAATGGAATACAATGCAATGAAATGTAAAGGAATGTTGACATATAATGTGAGGTGAGATTGTGCAATAGAACCGCAGCCTGAGTGACACAGTGATATCCTGCCAAAAGAAAGGAAAGGAATGCAATTTAGTGAAATGTAATGGAATGAAATGGAATGCAGTGTAGTGGAGTGGAGAGGAGTGGAAGGGAATGGATTGGAATGGAATGGAATGGAAAGGAATGGAATGGAGTGGACTGGAGTGGAATGTAGTGTAGATGAGTGGAGTGGAATGAAATGGAACGGAATGGAGTGCACTGGAGTGGAATGGAGGGGAGTGGAGTCGAAGGGAGTGAAGTGGAGAAGAATGGAATGGAATGGAATTGAATGGAGTGGAGTGGGAAGGAGAGGTGTGGATTGGATAGTAATGGAATGGAATGGAATGGAATGGAATGGAATGGAAAAGAAAGGAATGGAGCGGAATGGAGTGGAAAGGAGGGGAGTCAGTGGAGTTGAATGGAAAAGAAGGGAGTGGAGTGGAATCGAGTGCAGTGGAATAGAGTGGAGTGGAATGGAGTTGAATGGAATGGGAGGCAGTGGAGTGGAATGGAGTGGAATGCAAGGTAGTGCAATGGCGTGGAATGGAGTGGAATGGAGAGGATTGGAGTGGAGTGGAATGGAATGGATAGGACTGGAATGGAGTGGAATGCAATGGAATTGAATAAAATCGAATGGAATGTAATGGAATCAAATGCAGTGGAGTTTACTGGAATGGAATGGAATGCATTGGACTGGAGTGGAGTGTAATGGAGTGGCAAGGAATGGAAAGGAACTGAATGGAATGGAATGGAGTGGAATGGAATTCAATGGAATGGAGTGAGATGGAATGGAGAGGAGTGGAGTGGAGTGGAATAGAATGGCATGCAGTGGTGTGGAAAGGAGTGGAATGGAATGGAGTGGAATGGAGTGGAGTGGAGTGTAACGTACTGGAATGGACAGGAATGGAGTGGAATGGAAAGGCGTTTAATGGAACGGAATTTAGAGCAATGGAATGGAATTGAATGGAAGGGAAAGGAGTGAAGTGGAGTGGAATGGAGTGGGGTGGAGTGCAATGGAATGGAATGGAGTGAAACGGAGTGGAATGGAATAGAATGGAATGGAGTGGATTTTAGTTGAAAAGTGTGGAATGGAAAGGAATGGAATATAATGGAATGGCATGGAGCGGCATGGAGTGGCATGGAGTGGGATGGAGTGTAATGGAATCGAGTGGGTTAGAATGGAATGAATTTGAATGGAATGCAGTGGAGTGGAATAGAGTGGAGTGGAGTGCTGTTGAGTGGAGTGGAATGGAGTGGAATGTGGGGGAATGGAACAGAATGTAATGGAATGAAGTGGAATGCAGTGGCGTGGAGTGTAATGGAATGCAGTTAAGTGGAATTGAATGGAATGCAATGGAGTGGAATGGAATGGAAAGGAATGGAGTTGTGTGGCAGGGAAAGGAGTGGAATGGAGTGTAATGGAATGAAGTGGAATGGAGTGGAGTAGGGTGGAGTGGAATGGCGTGGAGTGGAATGGAGTGGAATGGAGTGGATTGGAATAGAATGGAGTGTAATGCAACGGAGTGGAGAGGAGTGGAATTTAAAGTAGTGTAATGGAATGGAATGAATGAAATGCAGTGGATTGGAATGGAATTGAGTTTAGTGGAGTGGAATGGAGTGGAACAGAATGGAATTGAATGGAATGAAGTGGATTGAAATGGAGTGGAGTGGAATAGAATGGAGTGAAATGGTATGGATTGGAATGGAATGGAGTGGAGTGGAGAAGATTGGAGTTGAATGGAATGGAGTGGATTGGAATGGAGTGGAGTGGAGTGAAATTGAGTGGAATGGAATGGAGTTGAATGGAATGCCATGGAGTGGAGTGGAGTGGAATGAAATGGAGTGTATGGAATGGAGTGGATTGGAATGGAGTGCAGCAGAGTGGAATGAAATGGAAGGGAATGGAGTGGGGTGGAATGGGTGAATTCGAATTGAGTGGAATGGACTGGAGGGGAATGGAATGGAGTGGAATGGAATAGAAAGGAATGGAGTTGATTGGCAGGGAAAGAAGTGGAATGGAATGTAAGGGAATGAAGTGGAATGGAGTGGAGTAAAATGGAGTGGAATGGCGTGAAGTGGAATTGAGTGGAATGGAGTGGAGTGGAATAGAATGGAGTGTAATGCAACGGAGTGGAGAGGAGTGGAATTTAAAGTAGTGTAATGGAATGGAATGAAATGAAATGCAGTGGATTGGAATGGGGTGGAGTTTAGTGGAGTGGAATGGAGTGGAACAGAATGGAATGGAATGGAATGGAATGAAGTGGATTGAAATGGAGTGGAGTGGAATAGAATGGAGTGGAATGGTGTGGAGTGGAATGGAATGGAGTGGAGTGGAGAAGATTGGAGTGGAATGGAATGGAGTGGAATGGAATGGAGTGGAGTGGAGTGAAATGGAGGGGAATGAAATGGAATTGAATGCCATGGAGTGGAGTGGAGTGAAATGAAATGGAGTGAATGGAATGGAGTGGATTGTTGTCGAATGGAGTGGAGTGGAATGGAGTGCAGCAGAGTGGAATGAAGTGGAAGGGAATGAAGTGGGGTGGAATGGGTTGGATTCGAATGGAGTGGAATGGAGTGGAGTGGAATGGAATGGAGTGCAGTGCGGTGGAATGGAGTGGAATGGAGTGGAGTGGATTGGAGTGCAGTGGAATGGAACGGAATGGAATGGAATGCAGAGGAATGTAATGTAATGGAGTGGAATGGAATTGTTCAGTTGAGTGGAGTGGAGTCGAGTGGAATGGATTGGAATGTACTGGAAAGGAGTGGAATGGAATGGAATGAAATGGAATGGAATGGAATGGAATGGAGTGGAGTGGAGTGCAATAGAGTTGAGTTGAGTGGAATGGAGTGCAGGGGAGTGATATGGAGTGCAGTGAGGTGGAATGGAATAGAATGGAATGGAGTGAAATTGAGGGGAGTGGAGTGGAATGAAGTGGAATGGAATGGAGTGGAATTGAATGGAGTGGAGTGGAGTGAAGTGGACGGAATGTAGATAAGTGGAATGGAGTGGAATGGAATGGAGTGGAGTGGAGTGGAATGGAATGGAATGTAGTCGAGTGGAATGGAGTGGACTGGAATGGAGTGGAATATTCTTGAATGGAATGCATTGGATTGGAGTAGAATTGAGTTGAATGGAATGGAAAGGAATGTATTGGATTGGATTGGAATGGAGTGACGTGGAGTGCATTGGAATGGAATGGGATGTAAAAGAACGAAAGGGAGAGAAGTGGAGTGGAGAAGAGTGAAGTGGTGTGGAGTGCTGAGGAATGTAATGGGACGGAATGGGATGAGGAGGAATTCAGTGGACTGGAGTGGAGTGGAGTCCAATAGATTGTAATGGAATATGATGAGATGGAATGGAGTGGAGTGGAAACGATTTGAGAGGAATGGAGTGGAATAGAATGGAACGGAGTGGAGTAGAATTGAGTGGAGTGAAATGGTGTGAAGTGGAATGCAGTGGAATGGTGTGGATTAGAATGGATTGGAATGGAATGGAGGGGAGGGGAGTGGAGTGGAATGGAGTTAAATGGTAAAGAGCAGAATGGAGTGGATTGGATTGGAATGCAGTGTAGAGGAGAGGAGTGGAATTGAGTAGAATGGACTGGAGTAGAGTGGAATGGAATGGAGTGGAGTGAAGGGGAGTAGAATGAAATGGAGTGGAATGGAAGTGAAAGGAATGGAGTGAAATAGAATGGATTGGAGTGGGATGGACTGGAATGGAATGGAGTGAATCTGAGTGGAGTGGAATCAAATGCAGTGGAATGGAGTAGAGTGGACTGGACTGCGGTGTAGTGGACTTGCATGTCATACAATGGAGAGGGATGGAGTGCATTGGAGAACTGAGATTGAGCCACTGCACTCCAGCTTTTGTGACAGAGTGACATTCTCTGGAAAGAAAGGAAGGGAATGGAATGGATTGGAGTGGAGATAAGTGGAGTGGTGTGGAATGGAGTGGATTGGAGTTGAAAGGGATGCAATGGAATGGAATGGAATGGAGTGGAATGGAATGGAATGGAATTCACTGGAGTGGAGTGGAGTGGAGTGAAGTGGAGTGGAGTGGAGTGGAGTAAAGTGGAGTGGCGTGGAATGGAGTGGAAGGGAATGGAATGGAGTGGATGGTAATGGAATGCTGTGGAATGGAACAGAATATAGTGGAATGGATTATAACGGAGTTCAGGGGAGGGGAAAGGAGTGGGGTGCAGTGGAATTGAGTTAAATGCAACGGAATGGAATGGATTGGAATGGAATGGATTGGACAGGAAGGGAGTAGAGTGGAATGCAATGGAATGGAGTGGAATGGAATGGAATGGATTGGATTGAAGAGGAGTGGAATGGCGTGGATTGCAGTGGAAAGGAGTGGAGTGGAGTGGAAGGTAATGTAATGGAATTGAATGGAATGTAGTGGATTGGAATGGAGTGGAGTGGAAAGCAATAGAGTGGAGTGGACTGGAGTGGAATGGAGTGGAGTGGAGTAGAGTGGAATGGAATGAAATGGAATGGGATGGAATGCAGTGGAGTTGAGTGGAGTGGAATGGAGTTGAATGGAGAGGAATGGAATGCAGTGGAATGGAAAGGAATGGAGAGGAGTGGAGTGGAATGGAATGGAGGGGAGGGGAATGGAGTGGAATGGGATGGAGTGGACTGGAGTGAAGAGTAATGTGAAGGAATGGAGTGGAGTGAAAAGAAGTGGAGTGAAATGGAGTGGAGTGAAAAGAAGTGGAGTGAAATGGAGTGGAATGAAATGGATTGAAATAGAATGGAATGGAGTGGAATGGAGAGGACTGGAGGGGCATCGAGTTCAATGGAGTGGAATGGAATGGAATGGAAAAGAATGACCTGGAATTGAGTGGAGCGGATTGGAATGGAGTGGAATGGAGTGGAAAGGAGCGGAATGAAATGGAAAGGGATGGAATGGAGTGGAATAGAGTGGAATGTAGCCGAATGGATTGCAATGGAGTGGAGTGGATTGGAATGGAGTGAAATGGAATTGAGTGGAGTGGAAAGGAATGAAATGGAATGGAATGGAGTGGAGTGGAATGAAATGGAATGGAATGGAGTGGAGTGGAATGAAATGGAATGGAATGGAGTGGAGTGGAATGGAGTGGATTGGAAGCGAGTGGAGTGTAATCGAGTGGAGTGGAGTGGAGATTGGTGGAATGGAACGGAATTTAGTGGAGTGGATGGAGTCGTATGAAATGGAAAGGACTGGAATGGAGAGGAGTGGAATGGAGTGGAGTGGAATCGAATGGAGAAGAATGGAATGCAGTGAAATGGAATGGAGTGGAGTGGAGTGGAAAGGAGCAGAATGGAATAGAATGGAATGGAATGGAGTGGAGTGGAGTGGGATGGAGTGGAATGGATTGGAATGGAGTGGAGTGATGTGGGATGGAATGGAATGGAAAGGAGTGCAGTGGATTGGAGTGGGATGGAATGGAATGGTATGGAGTGTAATGGAGTGGAATGGAGTGGAGTGAAGTGGAATGGAAAGGATTGGAGTGGAATGGAGTGGAGTGGAGTGGAATGGAATGGAGTGGAGTGGAGTGGTTTGGAATGGAATGGAATGGAATGGAATGGAGTGGAGAGGAATGGCATGGAGTGGATTCCAATGGAGAGGAATGGAACGAAGTGAAATGGAATGGAGTGGAGTGGAGTAAAGCGAAGTGTAGAGGAAAGTAGCGGAATGGAATGGAGTGGTGTGGAATACAATGGAGTAGAATGGATTGGAATGGAGTGGAGAGGAGTGGAATGAATTGGAATGGAATGGAGTGCAGAGGAGTGGAGTGGGATGGAATGGAATGGAATGGAATGGAGTGGAATCGAGTGAAGTAGAATGGAGTGCAGTGCAGTTTAATATAATGGAATAGAGTGGAGAGTAGTGGGATGGAATGAAGTGGACAGGAATGGAATGGAATGGAGTGGAATGGAAAGGAGTGGAATGGAATGGAGTGGAATTGAGTGGAGTGGAGTGCAGTTGAGTAGATTAGAATGGAGTAGAGTGGAATGAGATAGAGTGGAATGGAATAGAGTGGAGTGCAGTCGAGTTTAGTGAAATAGCATGGAATGGAATGGGATGGAGTAGAATGCAATGGCATGGTGAAAGGTTATGTCAGCTGAGATTGTGCCACCGCACTGCAACTTTTGTGACAGAGTGTGATCATGTGGAAAGAAAGGAATGAAATGTAATGTAATGGAATGGAATGGAATGGAGTGGAGTGGAGTGGAGTTCCGTGGAATGGAGTGGTGTGGAATGGAATGGATTGGAGTTGAAAGGAATGGAATGGAATGGAGTGGAGTGGACTGGAGTGGAGGGGAGAGGAATAGAATGAAATGGAAAGGAATGGAATGGAGTGGAGTTGAACTGAGTGGAGTGGAGTTGAATGGAGAGGAATGGAATGTAGTGGAATGGAATAAACTGGAGTTAAATGGAGTGGAATGGAGTGGAGTGGAGTGGCTCGGATTGCAATGGAGTGTAATGGAGTTGAATGAAGTGGAGTGGACTGGAATGGAGTGGAATTTTCTTGAATGGAATGCATTGAATTGTAGTGGAATGGAGTTGAATGGAAAGGAATGGAAAGGAATGTATTGGAATGAATTGGAATGAAGTGAAGTGGAGTGTATTGGAATGGAATGGGATGTAAAAGAACGGAATGGAGAGAAGTGGAGTGGAGAAGAGTGAAGTAGTGTGGACTGCTGAGGAATGTAATGGGATGGAATGGGATGGGAAGGAATTCAGTGGACTGGAGTGGAGTGGAGTCGAATAGAGTGTAATGGAATGTGATGAGATGGAATGGAGTGGAGTGGAAAGGAGTTGAGTGGATTCGGGAGGAATGGAGTGGAATAGGAATGGAACGGACTGGAGTAGAATCGAGTGGAGTGAAATGGTGTGAAGTGGAGTGCAGTGGAATGGTGTGGATTCGTATGGCGTGGAATGGAATGTAGGGGAGGGGAGTGGAATGGAGTTAAATGGAAAAGAGTAGAATGAAGTGGAATGGATTGGAATAAAGTACAGTGGAGAGGAGTGGAATGGAGTAGAATGGACTGGAGTAGAGTGGAATGGAATGGAGTGCAGTGAAGGGGAGTAGAAGGAAATGGAGTGGAATGGAAATGAAAGGAATGGAGTGAAATGGAATGGATTGGAGTGGGATGGACTGGAATGAAATGGAGTGGATCTGAGTGGAGTGGAATCGAATGGAGTGGAGTGGAATCGAATGGAGTGGAATGGAGTTTAGTGAACTGGACTGCAGTGTAGTGGACTTGCATGAAATACAATGGAAAGAGATGGAGTGCAGTGGATAAGAGTGAAATAGTAAGGAATGGAATGGGATGGAATGGTATGCAATGGAATGGTGAAAAGAAATGTGAGCTGAGATTGAGCCACTGCACTCCAGCTTTTGTGACAGAGTGACAACCTCTGGAAAGAAAGGAAGGGTATGGAATGGAGTGGAAAGGAATGGAATGGAATGGAATGGAATGGAATGGAGTGGAGAGGAGTGCAGTGCTGTGGAATGGAGTGGTGTGGAATGGAATGGATTGGAGTTGAAAGGGATGCAATGGAATGGAATGGAATGGAATGGAATTGATTGGAATGGAGTGGAGTGGAGTGAAGTGGAGTGGAACGGAGTATAGCGGAATAGAATGGAATGGCGTGGAATGGAATGGAAAGGAACGGAGTGGAGAAGAGTGGAATGCAGTGGAGTGGAGTGGATTGGAGTGGAGTCCCATTCAGCGGTTGGAGTGGAATGGATTGGAATGGAGTGGATTGGAATGGAGAGGAGTGGAGTAGAATGGATTGGAATGGAATGGAGTGGAGTTAAAAGGAATGGAGTGGAGTGGAGTGGAATGGAATGGATAGGAATGGAATGGAGACGAGCGCAGTGGAATGGAATAGAATGGAGTGGAGTGGAGTGGAGTGCATGGTGTGGAAAAGAATGGAGTGTAGTGCAGTGCAGAGGAGAGGAGTGGAGAGGAATGGACTGGAATGGAGTTGAATGGAATGGAATGGAATTTAACGAAATGGAATGTAGTGGACTGGAATGGAATCGCATGGAATGGAGTGGAATGGAATGGAATGGCATTGAATGGAGTGGAATGGAATGGAAAGGCATGGAATGGAGTGGAATGGAACGGAGTGAAGTGGAATGGAATGGATTGGAATGCAATGGAGTGAAGTGGAGTGGAATGCAATGGATTGGAGTGGAATGGAGTGGGGTGGAATGGAATTGAAAGGAATGGATCAGAGAGGAATGGAATTGAATGGAATGAAGTGGAGTGGAGTGGAATGGAGTGAAGTGGAGTGGAATGGAATAGAATGGAGAGTAGTGGAATGGAATGAAATGGATTGGAATGTAAGGGAATGGTAGGGAGTGGAATGAAATAGTTTGGATTGGAAAGCAGTGGAATGGAATAGAGAGGAGTAGAGTGGAGTGGAGTGGAATGGAAAACTGTGGATCACAGTGTAATGAATGGAATGGAGTGAAACGGAATGAAATGGTCGGGAGTGTAATGGAAAAGAGTGGAGTGGAGTGGAATGGAATGGAATGAACTTCAGTGGAGTGGAGTGGATTGGCGTGGAATGGAATGAACTGCAGTAAAGTGGAGTGGAGTGGAGCGGAAAGGAATGGAGTGCAATGGAATGGAAAAGGGTGGAGTGCAGTGGAATGGAATGGAAAGGAGTGGAATGGAATGGAATTGTATGGAGTGCAATGGAATGGAAAGGAATGGCATGGAGTGGAATGGAGTGGAGCGGAGTGGAGTGGAATGGAATGGAAAGGAATGGAGAGGAGTGTAATGGAATGGAGTGGAATGTAGTGGAGTGAAATGAAGTGGAATGTAGAAGAGTGGAATGGAGGGGAATATAGTGGAATGGAGTGGAGTGGAGTGGACTGGAGTGGAATGGAGTCGAATGGAATTGAATGGAAAGAAAAGGAGTGGAATGGATTGGAACGGCATGAAAGGAGTGGAGTGGAGTGGAATGGAGTGGAATGGAACGAAGTGAAATGGAATGGAATTCAGTGGAGTGGAGTGGAATGGACTGGAATAGGGTGGAATGGATTGGAATTGGGTTTAATTGAATGAAATGGATTGGAATGGCATGGAACGGTATGGAAAGGAGTGGATTGGACTGGAAGGGAGTGTAGTGGATTGGAAAGGAGTGGAATGAAATGGAATGAAATGGAATGGTGTGGAGTGGAGTGGAATGCAGTGGACCAGATTGGAAAGGTGTTGATTGGATTGGAATGGAATGGAGTGGAGTGGAGTGGAGTTGAATGGAGTGGAGTGGAGAGGAAGGGAATGGAAAGTATTGGAGTGGAATGGAGTATACTGCAGTGGAGTGCTGTGGAATGGAATGGAGTCGAATGGAATGAAGCAGAGTGGAGAGGAGTGGAGTGGAGTGGAATGGAATAGAGTGGAGTGGAATGGATAGGAATAGAATGGAGTGGAGTGGAGCGGAATGGAATAGAATGGAATGGAGAGGAGTGGAGTGAAGTGGACTGGAATGAAATGGAATAGAGGGGAATGAATTTTAATTGATTGGAGTGGAAAGAAGTGGAGTGGAATGGAATGGAATGGAGTAGAGTGGAATATAATGGAACGTAGTGGAGTGGAATGGAGTGGAGTGTTGTGTAAGTGAATAGAGTGGATTGCAGTGGAATGGAATGGAATGGACTAGAATGTAATGGGGTGTAGTGGAATGGAATTCAATGGAATGGAGTGGAGTGGAGTGGAGTGGAATGGAATGGAAAAGAGGGGATTGTAATGGAGTGGTATGGAATGGAGTGGATTGGATTTGAGTGGAGTGGAGTGGAGTGGAACGGAATGGACTGGAATGTAATAGAATGTAATGGAATGGGGTGGAGTGGAATGGAGTGGAGTGGAATGGAATGGAGAGGAGTGGAGTGGAATGGAATGGAATGGAATGGAGAGGAGTGGAGTGAAATGGAGTGGAATGGAGTTGAATGGAATGGAGTGGAGTAGAATGGAGTCGAGTGGAATGGAGTAGAGTGGAACGGAATGCAATGGAATGGAATGGAATGGAGTGGAATGGAATGGAATGGAGTGAAACTGAATTGACTAGAATGGAGTGGAATGGAATGGAATTGAGTGGAATGGAATGGAGTGGAATGGAATGGAATGGTATGGAATGGAGTGGAGTGGAGTGGAATGTAGAGGAATGGAGTGGAAAGGAGAGGAATGGAATGGAATGGATAGGAGTGGAGTGGAGTGGAATGGAGTGGAATGGATTGGAATGGAGTAGAGTATAATGGAATGGAATGGAGTGGAGTGAAGGGGAATACAGTGGAGTGGAGTGGAAAAGAGTGGAATGCAATGCAGATGATTGGAGTGGAGTATAATGGAGTTTAGTGGAGTTGATTGGAGTGGAAAGGAATGGAGTGGATTGGAGTGGAAAGGATTGGAGTGGATTGGAGTGTAATGGAGAGGAAAGGAATGGAGTTGAATGGAATTCAGTGGAGTGGAGTGGAAAGGAACAGAGTAGAGTGGAATGGAGTGCAATGGAATGGAGTGGAGTGGAGTGTAATGGAATCAAATGGAATGGAGTTGAATGGAATGGAATGGAGTGGAGGGGAATGGAGTGGAATAGAGTCGAGTGGAGAGGAATGGAATGGAGAAGAGTGGAGTGGATTGGAGTGAAGTGGAATGGAATGGAACTGAATGGAATGGAGTGTCGTGGAATGTATTGGAATGGGTTGGAATAGTGAGGAATGGAATGCAGAGGATTGGAGTGGAGTGTAATGGAGTTTAGTGGAGTTGATTGGAGTGGAAAGGAATGGAATGGATTGGAGTGGAATGGAATTCAGAGGAGTGGAGTGGAGTGGAAAATATTGGAGTAAAATGGAATGGAATAGGATGGAGTGGAGTTGAGTGGAATGTAATGGAATGGAAAGGGGTGGAATGGAATGGAGTTGAATGGAATGGATTGGAATAGAATGGAGGGGAATGGAGTAGAATGGAGTAGAGTGGAGTACAATGGAGTGGAATGGAATGGAATTGAATGGAATGGAGTGTGGTGGAATGGAGTGTGGTAGAATGGAGTGGAATTGGGTGGAATACTGTGGAATGGAATGCAGTGTAAAGGAATGGATTGGAATGGAGTGGAGTGGAGTATAATGTATTGATGCGGAATGGAATGGAATGGATTGGAATAGAATGGAGTGGAGTATAATGGATTGGTGTGGAATGGACTGGAATGGAGTGGAATGGAATGGAATGGAATGGAGTGGAATGGAAATGAATGGTGTGCAATGGAATGGACTGAACTAAAATGGAGTGGAGTAGAGAGGAATGGAGAGGAATGGAATGGAATGGAATGAGGTGGAGTGGAGTGGAATGTAATGGAGTGGAGTGGAATGGAATGGAGTAGAGTGGAATGGAATGGAATGTAGTGGAGTGGAGTGGAGTGAAATGGAATAGAATGGAATGGAGTTGAGTGAAATGGTGTGCACTGGAATGGAGTGGAATGGAGTGGCATAGAAAGGAGTGGAATGGAATGCAATGGAATGGAGTGGATTGGAATGCAATGGAATGGAATGGAGTGTAGTGGATTTTAGTGGAGTGGTTAGGAATGGAGTTGAGTGGAGTGGAATGGAATGGAGTGGATTGGATTGGAATGGAATGGAATGAAGTGGAATGGAATGGAATGGAAAGGAGACGAATGGAATGGCATTGAGTGGAGTGGAGTGGAATGGAGTGCACTGGACTGGAATGGATTGGAATTGAATGCAGTGTAATGGATTGGAGTGTACTGGAGGAAGTGGATTAGAGTGGAGTGGAGTGGAATGGAATCGAGGTTAGTAGAATGGAAGGGAATGGAATGGATTGGAGTGGAGTGGAGTGGAATAGAATGGAATGTAGTGCATGGAATAGGGTGGACAGGAGTGGGGTGAAATGGAGAGGAATGGAGTGGCATGGAATAGAGTGGAATGGAATGGAATGGAATGGAATGGAGTGCAGTGGAACCGAAATGACTGGAAAGGAATGGAATGGAATGGAATGGAGAGGAATGGAATGGAATGGAGCGGAGCAGATAGGAGTGGAAGTGGAGTGGATTGGAGTGAAGTGGAATGGAGTGGAGTGGAATGGAATGGAGTTGAGTGGAGTGGGGTGTAATGGAGCGCAGTGGAATGGAGTGGAATAGAACGGGATGCAATGGAGTGGACTGAAGTGCTGGGGAGTGGAGGGGAGGGGAAGGGAGTGGAATGGAATCAGATGTAATGGAATGTAGTGGAGTGGAGTGAAGTGGAGTGGAAAGGAGTGGAACGCAATGTAATGTAGCGAATTGAATGGAATGGAATGGAATTCAATGGAATGCAACGGCATAGAATGCAATGCAATGGAAAATGACGTGTAATATGAGCTGAGATTATGCCTCTACTTCCCAGAATGGGTGACACAGTGATATCCTGTCGAAAGAAAGGAATGTAATGCAATGGAGTGAAATGGAATGGAATGGAATGGAATAGAATGGAATGGAGTAGTGTTGAGTGGAGTGCAGTGGGGTGGATTGGAATAGAGTCAAATGGAATGGGATGGAGTGAAATGAAATGGCGTGGAGTGCAGTGGAGTGGAGTGAAATAGTTTGGAAAGGAATGAGATGAAATGGAATGCAATAGAATGGTAAAAAGAAATGTGAGCTGAGATTGTGCCACTTTGCTCCAGCTTTGTGACAAAGTGAGATCCTGTCGAAAGGTATGGAATGGAAAGCATGCTAATGGCATTAAAAGGAGTGGAGTGGAGTAGAGTGGTGTGAAAAGGAGTGGTGTGGAATACAATGGATTGGAGTTGAAAGGAATGGAATGGAATGGAATGGAATGGAATGGAATGGAATGGAAAGGAATGAACGGATTGGAGTGGAGTGGAGTGGAGTGATGTGGTGTGGTGCAGAATGGAGTGGAATGGAATGGAGTGGAATGCACTGGAATGGAATGGAATGGAATGGAGTGGACTGGATTGGAATGGAGTGGGGTGGAGAGGAAGGGAGTTGAAAGGAATGGAATGGAATGTATTGGAGTGGAATGGAGTAGAATGGAATGGAATGGAATGGAATGGAATGGAATGGAATGGAGTGGTGGAGAGTGGTATGGAGTGGAGTGGAGTGGAATGGAGTGGAGTGGAGTCGAATGGAATTCAGTTGAATGGAAGGGAGTGGAGTGGAATTGACTAGAGAGTAATGGAGTGGAGTGGAGTGGAGTGGAGAGGAATGTAATGGTGTGGAATGCAATGGAGTGTAGTGTAGTGGAGTGGAGTGGAATGGAATGGAGTAGAGTGGATTGGAATAGAATGCAATGGAGTGGAGTGGAGTGCAGTGTAACGGATTGAAAAATCATGGAGTAGAATGGAGTGGAATGGAATGGTGTGTAATGGAGCGGAATGGAGTGGAATGGAGTTGAGTGGAGTGGAACGGAGTGGAGTGGACAGGAATTGAGTGGAATGGAGTTTAATGGAGTGGAATGGAATAGAATGGAATAGAATGGAGAGGAATGGACTGAAATAGAGTGGAATCGAATGGAATGGAGGAGGGGAATATGTTGGAATGGAGTGGAATAGAATGGAATGACCTGGAATGGAGTGAGAGAAATGGAGTGTAGTGGAGTGGAAAAGAGAGGAATGGAATGGAATGGAGTGTTGTGGAGTGGAACGGAGTGGAGAGCAATCAAATGCCGTTGAATGGAATGGAATGGAATGGAATAGATTGGAGTGCAATGGAATGAAATGGAATGGAATGGATCAGAACGGATAGTAATAGAGTGGAGTGGAGTGCAGTGGAGTGGAGTGGAATGGATTGGAATGGAGTGAAATGGAATGGAATAGCGTGTAGTGGAATGGACTGGATTGGACTGCAGTGAAGTGGAGTGGATTGGAAAGGAGAAGAATGGAATGGGATGTAACGGAATGGAATGAAGTGGAGTGGAGTTGGCAGGAGTGGAGTGCAGGGGAATGGAGCAGAATGAATGGGTTGCAGTGGAATGGAGTGGAGTACAGTGCTGTGCAGAGGAGTAGAATGGAATGGAATGGAATCAGATGTAATGGAATGTAGAAGAGTGGAGTGAAGTGGAGTTGAAAGGAGCGGAATGCAATTCAATGTAACGGAAAGGAATGGAACAGAATGCAATGCAACGGCATAGTATACACTGCAAAGGAAAATTACATGTAATATTATCGGAGGTTGTGCAACTGCACTCCAGAGTGGATGACACAGTGATATCCTGTCAAAAGAAAGTAACAGAAAGCAATAGAGTGAAATGGAATGGAATGGGGTGGAATGGAGTAGTATGGAGTTCAGTGAAGTAGAGTGGAGTGAAATATTATGGAATGGAATGGGATGGAATGGAATAAAATGGAATGGGGAAAAGAAATGTGCGCTGAGATTGTCCCACTGCCCTCCAGCTTTGTGACAGAGTGAGACCATGTGGAAAAAAAGGAAAGGAATGGAATGCGGTAGAATGAAATGTTATTAAGTGGAGAATACACGAGTGGAGTGCAGTGGAGTGGTGTGGAATGGATTGGTGTGGAATGGAATAGACTGGAGTTGAAAGGAATGGAATGGAATTGTATGGAATGGAATGGAAAGGAATTGATTGGAGTGGAGTGGAATTGAGTGGAGTAAAGTGAAGAGGAGTGGAATGGAGTTGAATGTAGTGGAATGGAGTGGAATGGAATGGAATGGAGTAGAATAAAGTGGAATGGAATGGAGTGGAGTGGAGTGGAATGGAGTGGTTTGGAATGCAATGGAATGGAGTGGAGACGAGTGGAATGGAGTAGAGTTGAGTGGAATGGAGTGGAGTGGAGTGGCATGGAATATAATGGAATGGAGTGGAATGGAGTGGAGTGGAGTGCAATGGAGTGGAGTGGAGGGGAGTGGAGTGGAATGGAATCAAGTGGAATGGAGTGTAATGAAATGGAATTGAATGGAGTGGATAGAAATGAAGAGGAGTGGAGACGAATGGATTGAAGTGGATTGGAATGGAGGGGAGTGGATTGGAATGGAAGGGAATGGAAAGGAGTGCAGTAAAATGGAGTGGAGTGGAATGCAATTGAGTGGAATGGAATGGAGTGGAGTGGAGTGGAATGCAATAGAATCGAAACGAATGGAGAGAAGTGGAAAGGAGTGGAGTGGAATGGAATGGAATCGAATCGAATGGAGCCGAGTGGAATGGATTGGAGTGAAGTGGAATGGACTGGCGTGGAGTGAAATGGAGTGGAGTGGTATGGAATGGAATGGAATGGAAAGGAATGGAATGGATTGGAGTGGAAAGGAGTGGAGTGGAGTGCAGTGGAGTGGAATGGAGTGGAGTAGAGTGGAGTGGAATGGAGTGGAGTAGAGTGGAGTGGAGTGGAGTGGAATAAAATGGAATGAAATGGAATGGTATGAAGGGGAGTGGAATGGAGTAGAGTGGAGTGGAATGGAATGGAGAGTAGTGAACTGGAATGGAATGGAATGGAGTTGAGAGAAGTGGAGTGGAATGGACTGGAATGGAGACAAGTGGACTGGAATGGAATGGATTGGAATGGAATGGATTTCAATGGAATGGAATGGATTGGAGTTGAGTAGAATGGATTGGAGGCGTATAAAACGGAGTGGAGTGGAATGGAGTTTACTGGAATGGAATGGAATGGAATGGAATGGAATGGAGTGCAGTGGAATGGAGTGGAGTAGAGTATAATGGAGTGGAGTGGAGTGGAATGGAATGGAGTGGAGTGGAATGAAGTGGAAAGGAATGGAATGGAATGGAATGGAGTGGAGTGGAGTGGAATCGAGATGAGTGGAGAGGAATGGACTGGAATGGAGTGGAATAGAGTGGAATGGATTGTAGTGCAGAGGAGTTAAATGGAATGCAGTGGAGTGGAGTGGAGTGGAATGAAAGCAAAATGAATGGAATCGAGTGGAGTGGAATGGAGTGGATTGGAAAGTAATGGAGAGGAATGCAATGGAGTGCAATGGAATGAAGTGGGGTGCAGTGGAGTGGAATGGAATGGAGTAGAGTGGAATGGAGTGGAATGGAATGGAGTAGAGTGGAATGGAGTGGAATGGAATGGAGTGGAGTGTAGTGGAGTGGAATGGAATGGAATGGAGGGCAATGGAATGGGGAGGAATTGAATGGAATGGAATGGAGTTTAGTGGAGTGGAATGGAGTGGAGTGGAATATAAGAGAGAGGACTGGAATGGAGTGGAGTGGAATGCAATGCATTGGAGTGGAATGGAATGGAATTGAATAGAGCGGAGTGGTGTGTAATGCATTGGAGTGGAGTGGAATGGAGTGGAGTGCAATGGAATAGAGTGCAATGGAGTGGAGTGCAGTGGAATGTAGTGGAGTGGAGTGTGACGGAGTGGAGTGCAATGGAATGGAATGCAATAGAGTGGAGTGCAGTGGAATGTAGTGAAGTGGAGTGTAATGGGGTTGAAGGGAATGGAATGGAATGGAATGGAATGGAATAGAATGGAATGGTTAGGAATGAAATGGAGTAAACAGGAAAGGAATGGAATGGTGTGGAATAGAATGGAATGGAATTTAATGGAATGGATTGGAGGGGAGTCAAATCAATTGGAGTGGAGTGAAGTGGAATGCAGTGTAGTTCAGTGGAATGGAAAGGAATCGAATCGACTGGAATGGAATGGAAAGGAGTGGAGTGGAATGGAGTGCAGTGTAATGGCGTTGAGTGGAGTGCAGTGGAGTGGAATGGAGTGCAGTGGAGTAGAGTAGAGTGGAATGAAATTGAATGGAATGGAATGGAGTGTAGTGGAAAGGAGAGGACTGTAGTGGAATGGAATGGAATGTATTGGAATGGAATGGAATGGAATGGAAAGGAGATGAGTGGAGTGGAGTAGAATGGAATGGAATGGAGAGGAGTGTAATGGAATGGAGTGGAGTGGAGTGGAATGGATTGGAATGGAGTGTAATGGAATCAAAATGAATGGAGTGGATGGAATTGAGTGGAGTGGAGTGGAATGTAATGGAGTGGAGTGGGGGGCAATTGGGTGGATTGGAGTGGAGTGGAGTGCAGTTGAATGGAATGGAATGGAATGAAGTATAGCGGATTGGATTGCAGGGGAGTGGAATGGAATGGAATGGATTGGAGTTTAGTGGAAAGGAGGGGAGTTAAGTGGAAAGGAGTGGAGTGGATGTGAATGGAGTGGAGTGGAATGGAATGTAGTGGAATTGAGTGGAATGGAATGGAGTGGTATGGAGTGGATTGGAGTGGAATGGAGTGGAAATGAATGGAATGGATTATATTGGAATGGAATGGATTGGAGTGGAATGGATTAGATTGGAATGGATTGGACTGGAATGGATTGGATTGGAATGGAGTGGAGTGCAATGGAGTGGAGTGGAGTGGAATAGGGTGGAGTGGACTGGATTGGAGTGGAGTGGAATGGAATGGAGTCGAATGGAAAATAATGGAGTTTAGTGGAATGGAGTGCAGTGGAGTCGAGTGGAGTCGAACGGTATTTCATGGAGTGGAGTGGAGTGGAATGGATTAGAATGGAATGGAGTTCAGTTGAATGAGATGGAATGGAGAGTGGTGAATTTGAGTGGAATGGAAATGAGAGGAGCGGAATGCAGTGGAATGGAAAGGAGTGGAATGGAGTGGAATGGAGTGTAGTGGAGTGGAGTGGAGGCCAGTAGAGTGAAGTGGAGTGGAGTGGAGTGCAGTAGAATGGAATGGAATGTAATGGAAAGGAGTTGTGTGGAAGGGAATGGAGTGGAGTGGAATGGAAGGGAATGGAATGGTGTTGAGTGGAGTAGTGTTGAGAGGAGTGGTGTGGTGTGCAATGCAATGGGTTAGAGTTGAAAGGAATGGAATGGAATGGAATGGAATGGAATGGAATGCATTGGAGTTCAATGGAGTGAAGTAAAGTGGAGTGGAGTGGAATGTAGTGGAATGGAATGGAATGTAGTAGAATGTAATGGAATAGAGTGGAATGGTGTGGAAAATAATGGAATGGACTTCAGTGGAGTGGAATGAATTGGGTTGGAGTGGAATGGAGTTAAATGAAATGGAATGGAATGGAGTGGAGTGGAATGAAGTGGAGTGGAATGGTATGGAATAGAGTGGAAAGGAATGGAATGGAATGGAATGGAGTGGAATGGAATGCAGTGGAATGGAATGGAATGGAATGGACTGGAATGGAGTGGAGTGGAATGGAATAAAGTAGAGTGGAATGGAATGGAGTGGTGTTAAGAGGAATGGAGTGAAATGGAATGGAAAAAAGTGGAGTGTAGTGGAATGGAGGGTAGTAGAGTGGAATACAGTTCAATGGAATGGAATGGAGGGAATTGGAAATGAGTGGAATGGAATGGAGTACAGTGGAATGGAATGGAATTGAGTTGAACGGAATGGAATGGAAGGGAATGGAATGGAGATGAGTGGAATGGAGTGGATTGCGGTGGAATGGAATGGAATGGAATGTAGTGCAGTGGAATGGTGTGAAGTGGATTGGAGTGGAGTTGAGTGGAGTTGAATTGAATGGAGTGGAGAAGAGAAGAGTGGAGTGCAGTGGAATGAAATGGAATGGAATGTAATGGAGTGGAGTGGAAAGTAGTGGAGTGAATTTGAATGGTGAGGAATGCAATGGAGTGAAATGGATTGGAGTGTAGTGGAGTGGACTGGAATGGATTGGAATGGAATGGAGTGGAATGGAGTGGAAGGGAAGGGACTGGAATGGAGTGGAGAGGAGTGGAGTGGAGTGGAATTGAAAGGAATAGAGTGGAATGGAATGGAATGGAGTTTAATATAATGGAATGGTGTGGAATGGAATGTAATGGCATGGAAGGGAGTGGAGTGGAGTCGAACGCAGTGGAGGGGAGTGGAAAGGATTGGAATGGAATGTATTGGTGTGGAGTGGAATAGAGTGGTACGGATTGTAATAGAGTGGAGTGGAGAGAAATGGAATAGAATCAAATGGAGTGGAGTGGATTGGAATGGATTGGAGTGGAATGGAGTGGAGTGGAGTGGAATGGAATGGAAACGAGTGTACTGGAATGGAGTTGATTGAAGTGGAATGGAATGGATTCTAATGGAGTCGAATGGAAAGGAATGGAGTGGATTGGAGTGTCGTGGAATCGAATAGAGTGGAGTGGAATGGATTGGAATGGAATTTAGTGGAATGGAGTGCAGTGGATTTAAATGGAATGGAGTGGAGTGGAGTGGAGTGGACTGGAATAGGGTGGAATGGAGTGGAGAGGAATGGAGTGAAATGGAATGGAATGGAAAGAAATGGAATTGAATGAAATGGAGTTGAGTGGAAAGGCATGGAGTGGAGTGGAGTGGAATGGGGTGGAGTGGAATGGAGTGGAGTGGAGTGGAATGGAATTGAATACCGTAGAGTGGAATGGAGTGGAATTTAATGGAGTGGAATTAAATGGAATGGAGTTGAGCGGAGTGGAGTGGAATGGAATAGAGTGCACTGGAGTGGCGTGGAGTGGAATGGAATGGAGTATTGTGGAATGAAGTGGAGTGGAATGGAGTGGAATTTTGTGGAATGGAATATAGTGGAAGGGAAAGGAATGGAATGGAGTAGAGTGGAATGGAATGGTGTAGATTGGAATGGAATGGAGTAGATTTCAGTGGAATTCAATGGAGTGGAGTGGAGTGGAATGAAGTGTAGTGCAGTGGAGTGGAATTCAATGGAGTGGAGAGGAAAGGAATGGAGAGGTGTGTAGTGAAACGAATTAGAATGGAGGGGAATGGAGTCGACAGAAATGGACTGGAATGGAATAGATTAGAGTGGAATGGAGTGAAATGGAATGGAGTGGAATAGAGTGTAGTGGAATCGAATGGAGTGTGGTGGAGTGCATCGGAGTGGAATGGAGTGGAGTGGGAAGGAATTGAGGGGAGTGCAAAGGAAAGGAATGGATTCGAGTTTAGTGGAGTGGAGTGGAGTTCACTGGAATGGAGTGGAGTGGATTTCAATGGAGTTGGAGTGGAATGGAATCGAGTGGAATGCTGTGGAATGGAATGAAATGGAATGGAGTAGAATGGAAAGGAAGGGAATGGAGTGGAATGGAGTGGAATGGATGGCATATGAATGGAATGAAATGGAGTGGAGTGGAGGGGAATGGAGTGGAGTAGACTGGAAGGAGTGTAGTAGAGTGGAATGGAGAAGAATGGAAAAGAATAGAGTATAGTGGATTATAGTCTAGTGGAATGGGGTGAAGTGGAGTGGAATGGAACGGAATGCAGTAGAGTGTAATGGAGTGGAATGTAATGTAGTGTAGTGGAGCAGAATGGAGAGGAATGAAATGGAGTGCAGTGGAGTGGAGTGGAATGGAAAGGAATGGAGTGCAGTAGAATGGAGTGGAATGGAATGGAGTGGAATTGAGTGGAGTGGAGTGGATTAGATTGCAGGGCAGTGGAATGGAGCGGAATGGAGTGGAGTGGAGGGCAGTATAATGTACTGGAATGGAATGGAGTGGTGTGGAATAAAATGGACTAGAATGCAATGACACGGAATGGAATGGAGTTGAGTTGAGTGGAGTAAAGTGGAGTGGTTTGGAATGGAGTGGTGTGGAATGGAATGGACTGGAGTTGAAAGGAATGGAATGGAATGGAGTGGAATGGAATGGAATGGATTGGAGTGGAGTGGAGTGGAGTGAAGTGGAGTGGAGTGGAATCGAGTGGAAAGGAATGAAATGTATAAGAATGTAACGGAATGGAGTGGAATGGAGTGGAATGGAATGGAAGAGAGTTCATTGGAGTGGAATGGACTGGGGTGGATTGGAAAGGAGTTAAATGAAATGGAATGGAATGTACTGGAGTGGAAGGTAGTGGAGTGGAATGGAATGGAAGTAAGTGGAAGGGAAAGGAATGGAGTGGAGAGGAGTGGATTGTAGTGGACTGTAGTGGAATGGAGTGGAGTGGAGTGGAATCGAATGGAAAGGAATAGAATGGAATGGAGTGGAGTGGAATGGAGAGGAGTGGCATGGAGTGGAGTGTAGTGGAGTGGAGTGGAATAGAATGGAGCGCAATGGAGTGGATTGGAGTGTAACGGAATGAAATGGAATGTAATGGAATGGATTGTAGTTAAATGGAGTGTAGTGGAGTGGATGGGAGTGGAGTGCAATGCATTGGAGTGGAATGGAAAAGAATGGAGTATAGTGGAAAGGAGTGGAGAGGAGTGGAATGGAGTTAAATGAAATGGAATGGAAGGGAGTGGAGATGAGTGCACTTAGGTGGATTGGAATGGAGAAGAGTGGAATGGGATGCAGTGGAATGGAATGAAGTGGAGTGCAGTGGAGTGGCGTGAAATAGCATGGAATGGAATGGTGTGTAGTGGAATGCAATGGAACGTTGAAAAGAAATGTCAGTTGAGACTGTACCACTGCACTCCAGCTTTTGTGAAAGAGTGAAATCCTGTGGAAAGAAAGGAACGGAATGGAATGGATTGGATTTGAGAAGAATGGAATGGAATTGAGTGGAATGGAACGGATTGGAGTCAAGTGTTGTGGAACAGAGTGGTGTGTGTGGAGTGGAATGGATTGGAGTTGAAAGGAATGGAATTGAATGGACTGGAATGGAATGGAATGGAATGTATAGCAGTTCAGTGGAGTGAAGTGGAGGGAAGTGGGGTGGAATGGAGTGGAATGGAATGGAATGGAGTGGAATGGAATGGGATGGTGTGGTATGGAGTGTAATGGCATTGAATGGAGTGGAGTAGAGTGGAATGGTGTAGTGTGGAGTGGAATGGAGTTGAGTGGAATGGAGTTGAATGGAATAGAATGGAATGGAAGGGAGTGGAATGGAGTAGAGAGAAATGGAATGGAATGGAGAGAAATTGAATGGAGTGGAGAGGAGTGGAGTGCAGTGGAGTGGAGTGGAATGGAGGTGAGTGGAATTCAGTGGAGTTTACTGGAATGGAATTGAATTGAGTGGAGTGGAATGGAGAGGAGTGGAGTGGAATGGATTGGAATGTAATGCAGTTGAATTAAAAGGAATGGAGAGGAGTGGAGTGAAGAGTAGCATGGATTGGAATGGAGTGGATTGGAAAGGACTGAAAAGGAATGAAGTGCTTTACAGTGGAATGGAATAGAATGGAGTGAATTGGACTGGAATTCAATGGAGTGGAGTGGAATATAATGGAAAGGAATGAAGTGGAATCGATTGGTGTAGCCTGGATTGGATTGAAATGGAATGGAGTACAGTGGAGTGGAATGGAAGGGAATGGAATTGAGTGGAGTGGAATGGAATGCAGTGGAATAGAATGGAATTGAGTGTAATGGAAAGGAATGGCATGGAATTTAGTCGAGTGGAGTGGAATGCAGGGGTGTGGAGGAGAAAGGAGAGGAATTTAATGAAATGGAATGGAATGGTGTGGAGTGGAGTGGAATGGAGTGGAATGGTTTGGAATGGAGTGGAGTGGAGTAGAATGGAAAGGAATGAAATGTTTTGCAGTGGAGTGTAGTGGAGAAGAATGGAGTGGAGTGCAGTGGAATGGAATGGAATGGTATGAAGAGGAAAGGAGAGGAGTGGATGGGAATGGATCGGAATGGAATGGAGTGGAATGCAATGGAGTTGAGTGGAATGGAATGGAGTGGAATGGAATGGAGTTGAGAAAAATGAAATGGAGTGGAGTGGAATGGAATGGAGTGGAAGGGAATGGAGATGAATGGAATGGAATGGAATGGAAAGGAGTGGAGTGACGTTGAAAGGAGTGGAGTAGAGTGGAATGGAGTGGAGAGGAGTGGAATGGAATGGAATGAAATGGAGTGTAGTGGAATGGAATGGTGTACAGTGGAGTTGAATGAAATGGAATGGAATGGAGTTGACTGGGGTGGAGTGGATTGGAGTGTAATGGAGTGGTGGAGACTTGAACGGAGTGAAGTAGAATGGAAAGGAGTGGAATGGAGTGGAATGGAATTGGAGTGGAGAAGAGTGGAATGGAGTGGAATGGAGTGGATTGGAATGGAATATAATGGAATGGAGTGAATTGGAAAGGAAAGCCATGGAGTGGAATGGAGTGGAGTTTATTGGAGGAGAATGGAATAGAGAGCATTTCAATGGAGTGGAGCAGAGAGGAGTGGAATGGAATGGAATGGAGTTAAGTGGAATAGAGTGGAGTGGAGTGGAATGCAGAGGAATGGAATGGAGGGGAATGAAATGCACTGGAGTTGAGTGGACTGGCGTGGAGAGATGTTAAATAGAGTTTAATGGCATATAGGGGATTGGGATGGAGTGGATTAGAATGGAGAGGAATGGAATGGAGTAGAATTGAGTGGAGTGGAGTGGAGGGGATTGGAGTGGAATGGCATGGAATGAAAATGGATGCAGTGGAATGGAGTGGAATGGAGTTGAATGGAATGCAGTGGAGTGGAGTGGAGTTGACTGGAGTGGAGTGAAATGGATTGGAATGGAATGGAATAGATTGGGCTGGAATGGAGTGAAATTTAATGGCTTAGAGTGGATTGGAGTGGAATGGAATGGATGGAGTGGGGTGGAATGGAGTGGAATGAAATGGAGTGGAATGAAGTGGTGTGGAATGCAGTGGAGTTGAGTGGCGTGTGGTGAAATGGAGTGGAATGGAGTGGACTGGAGTGGAGTGGAGTGCTGTGGAATGGAAAGGAATGGAATTGAATGCAGAGGAGTGGAATGGAATTGAGTGGAGTGGAGTGCAATGGAATGGAATGGAGTCGAGTGGAATGGAGTCGACTGGAATGAAGTGGAATGCAGTGGAATGGAGTGGAATGGAATGGAGTGGAATGTAATGGAATGGAGTGGAGTGGAGTGGAGTGGAATTCAGTTGAATGGAATGGAATGGAATAGAATGGTTTGGAATGTAATGGAATGGAGTGGAATGTAATGGAATGGAGTGGAGTGGAGTGGAGTGGAATTCAGTTGAATGGAATGGAATGGAATAGAATGGTTTGGAATGTAATGGAATGGTGTGGAGAGGAGCGTATTGGAATAGAATGGGAAGGAATGGAACGAAATGGAGGGAAGTGAAATGGAGGAGAGTGAAGTGGAGTGCAGTTCAGAAGAATGTAATGGGATGGAATGGGATTTAGAGGATTGCACTGTGGTGGAGTTTAATAGAATGGAATGGAATGGGATGAGATGGAATGAAGTGGAGTGGAGTGGAATGGAGAGGTGGTGAAGAATGGAATAGAATGGAATGAAATGGAGTGGAATTGAGTGTAATGGAATGGAGTGGAGTGGAATGGACAGCAGTGGAATGGAGCATAATGGAGTGGAATGGAAAGCAGTGGAATGGACTGGAATGGAGTGTAGTGGAAGGGAATGGAGTGGAATGGAATGGAATGGAACGGAGTGGAGTGGAGTGGGGTGGATTGGAGTGGAGTTGAGTGGAATGGAGTGGAGTGGAGTTGAACTGAATGGAATCGAATGGAGTGGAGTGGAAAGGAGAGGAGTGGATTGGAGAGGAATGGAGAGTAATGGAATGTAATGGAGACAAGTGGAATGGAATGGAATGGAATGGAATGGAAAGGAGGGGAGTGGAGTGAAGTGCAATTTAATGGAATGGAATGTAGTGGAATCGAGTGGAGGGGAATGGAGTGGAATGGATTGGAGGCGAGTGGAGTGGAATTGAGTTGAAAGGAAAGGAGCGGAATGGAGTGTAATGGACTGGAATGGAGTGGAATCAAATGGAATGGAGTGTAATGGAATGGAATGGGGTGGTATGGAATGGAATGGTATACAATGGAACGGAGTGGAGTGAAGTGGAATGGATTGGAGTGGATAGGAATGTGGTTGAATGGAATGGAATGAAATGGAAATTAGTGGAGAGAAGTTGATTGGAGTAGAGTGGAATGAAATGGAATCGAGTGGAGTGGACTGGAGTGGAAAGGAGTGGAGTGGAGTGGAATGGAATGGAGTGGAGTCTAGTGGGGTGGAGTGGAGTGGAATGGAATAAAATGGAATGGAGTGGAGTGGAATGGAGTGGAATTGAGGTGAATGGAGATAAATGGAATTCAGTGGAATGGAAAGGAGTGGATTGGAATGGACTAGAATGCAATGGAGGAGATGGGAATGGAGTGGAATGAATGGATTGGAGTGGAATGGAGTGTAATGGAAAGGAATGATGTGGAGTGGAATGGAATAGAGTGGAATGGAAAGGAATGGAGTGGAATGGAGTGGATTGGAGTGGCATGGAGTGCAAAGGAGTGCAATGGAGTGGAATGGAATGGAATGGAATGGAATGGAATGGAATGGAATGATGTGGAGTGGAGTGGAATGGACATTAATGAAGTGGACTGGAACGGAATGGTGTGAAATGGAAAGTAATGGAATGGAATGGAAAAGAATGGCCTGGAACAGAGAGGAGTGGATTGAAATGGAGTGGATTGGAGTGGAAAGGAGCCAAATAGAATGGAATGGAATAGAGTGGACTGGAGTGGAATGTAGTTGAATGGATTGGAATGGAGTGGAGTGGAGTCGACTGGAGTGCAATAGAATGGAGTGAAGTGGAATGGAATGGAATGGAATGGAAACAGTGGACCGCAATGGAGTGGAGGGGAATGTAGTGGAGTGGAATTGAGTGGAGTGGAGTGGAGTTTTGTGGAATGGAACGGAGTTTAGTGGAGTGGAGAGGAACGGAATGAAATGGAATGGAATGGAAGGGAGAGGAGTGGAATGGAGTGGAGTGGCATCAAATGGGGAGGAATGGAATGCAGTGAAATGGAATGGAGTGGAGTGGAGTAGAGTGGATTGGAAAGGAGCAGAACGGAATGCAATAGAATGGAATAGAGTGGAGTGGAATGGAGTGGAGTGGAATTGAGTGGAATGGATGGGAATGTAGTGGAGTGAAGTGGGAGGGAATGGAAAGGAATGGAGTGCAGTGGAGTGGAGTGGGATAGAATGGAATGGAATGGATTGGAATGGAGTGGAATGGAGTGGAATGAATTGGAGTAGAATGGAGTGGAGTGGAGTGGAATGGAATGGAGTGGAGTGGAGTCGAATGGAGTGGAGAGGAATGGAATGGAATGAAGCAGATGGAATGGAATGGAATGGAATGTATTGGATTGGAATGGAGTGGAGTGGAATGGAATGGAATCGAGTGGAGTCGAATGGAGTGGTGTGGAATGGAATGGAGTGGAATCGAGTGGAGTGCAGTGGCATGCATTTGAGTAGATTGGAATGGAGTAGAGTAGAATGGGATCGAGTGGAATGGAATTTAGTGGAGTCCAGTGGAGTGGAGTGTAGTGAAATAGCTTGGAATGGAATGGGATGGAATGCAATGCAAAAGATGGAGAAAAGAAATATGAGTTTAGATTGTGCCACTGCACTCCAGCTTTTGTACGAGTGAGATCCTGTGGAAAGAAAGGAATGGAATGGAATAGAGTGGAATGGAGTGGAATTGAATGGAGAGGAAAGAAATGGAGTGGCGTGGAGTGGAGTCATATGGAATGCAGTGGTGTGGAATGGAATGGAATGGAGTTGAAAGGAATGGAATGGAATGGAATGGAATGGAAAGGAATGCAGTTGAGTAGAGTGGAGTGGATTGAAGCAGGGTGTAGCGGATGGAGTGGAATGGAAAGGAATGCAAAGGAATGAAATGGAATGGAGTGGAATGGAGCATAGTGGAAATGAATGGAGTGGAGTAGATTGGAATGGAATTGAATGGAATGGAATGGAATGGAGGGGAGTGGAATGGAATCGACTGGAATGGAGTAGATTGGAATGGAATGGAATGAGGAGTTGAGGAGTGGAATGGAGTAAAGTGGAGTGTAGTGTAGTGGAATGGAGGGGAGTGGAGTGACGTGGAATGAAATGGAATGGAATGGAATGAAGTATAGTGGAAGGGAGTGGAGTGAAGGGGAAAGGAGTGGAATCGAATGGAATGGATTGTAATGGAATGGAGTGAATTGAAATGGATTGGAATGGATTCGAATCGAGTGGAGTGGAGTGGAATGCTATGTAATGGAGTGGAGTGCAGTGGAATGGAATGGAGTGGAAAGGAATGGATTGCAATGGAATGGAATGGAATGGAATGGAAAGGTGTGCAGTTGAGTGGAGTGGAATGGAGTGGAGTAGATTGGAGTGGAGTGGAATGGATTGGAATGGAATGGAGTGTTGTAGAGTGGACTGCAAGGGAAAGGAACTGAGTGGAGTGGAATGGAATGTAGTGGAATGGAATGGAATGGAGTAGAGTGGAGTGGAATGTAGTGGTGTGGAGGGGAAAGGAGAGGAATTTAGTGGAAAGGAATGGTGTGTACTGGAGTGAAATGGAGTGGAAAGGATTGGAATGGAGTGGCATGTGGTGGAATGGAATGGAATGGAATGGACTGCAATGGAGTAGAATGGAATGGAATGGAGTGGAGAGGAATGGAGTGCAGTGGAGTGGAATGGAGTGGAATGGAATGGAGTGAATGGAATGGAGTAGAGTACAATGGAGTGGAGTCGAGAAGAATGGAATGGAATGGAAAGGAGGCGAGTAGAAGGGAGTGGAGTGGAATGGAGTAGAGTGGAATAGAATGGAATGGAATGGGGTGTAGAAGAGGGGAATGGAGTGGAGTGGAGTGGAGTGGAGTGAGTGCATTTAAGTGGAATTGAGTTGAATGAAATTCCATGGATTGGAATGGAGTGAAGTGGAAGGGAGTGAAGTGAAGTGGAAAGGAGTGGAATGGAATGGAATGGAATGGAATGGAGTGGAGTGAAATGGAATGGTATGGAAGGGATTGGAATAGATTGGAGTGTAGTGTAAGGGTATGGAACGGAGTGGAGCTGAGTGCAATGGAGTGGAGTGGAATGCAGTGGAGTGGGTGGGAACGGAATGGAATGGAGTGGAGTGTAATGGAGAGGAGAGGAGTGGAACGGATTGGAATGGAATGGAGTGGAATTAAAAGGAATGCAGTGGAGTGGATTGGAGTGGAGTGGATTGGAATGGAGTGGAGTGGAGTGGAATGGATTGGAAAGGAATGGATTGGTGCGCAGTGGAATAGAATAGAATGGAGTGGAGTGGAGTGGAATTAAATAGAGTGGAGTGAAATGGAATGGAAAGGAATGGTGTGGAATGGAGTGGACTGGAATGGATTGGATTGCAGTGGACAGCAAGGGAATGGAATTGAGTGGAGTGGAATTTAATGGAGTGGAATGGAATGGAATGGAGTGGAGAGGAGTGGGATGCAGTGCTGTGGAGGTGAAAGGAGAGAAATTTAATGCAATGGGATGGAATGTTGTGGAGTGGAGTGAAACGGACTGGAAAGGATTGCAATGGAATCACGTGGAGTGGAATGGAATGGAATGCAGTGGAGTGGAATGGAATGGAATGGAATGGAATGCAATGGAGTGGAACGGAATGGAACGGAATGGAGAGGAAAGGAGTGTAGTGGAGTGGAATGGAGTGGAATTCAATGGAGTGAATGGAATAGAGGAGAGTGGAATGCAGTGGATTGGAATGGAATGGAATGGAATGAAGAAAAGTGGATGGATTGGAATGGAATGGAGAAGAGAGGAGTGGAGTGGACTGGAATGGAGTGGAATTGTGTGGAACTGAGTGGAGTGTAATGGAGTGGAAAGAAATGGAATGGAATTGCGTGGAATGTAAGGTAGTGGAGTGCAGTCGAGTGGAATGGAGTGGAGCGCAGTGGAGGGGAATGGAATAGAATGGAATGGAATGGAATGGTATGGAGTGGAGTGCAGTGGAATGGAGGGAGTGGGCTGGAATGGAGTGGAGTGTAATGGAAAGGAGAGTAATGGAATGGAGTGGAATGGAATGGAGTAGAGTGGAATGGAATGCAGTGGAGTAAAACTGAATGGAGTGGAGTGAAGTGGAATGGAGTGGAATGGAATGGAATAGACTGGAGTGGAATGGAATGGAGTGAAGTGGAGTGGCATGGGGTTCAAATGAATTGAATGGAACGGAGTAGAGTGGAAAAGAATGGAGTGGAATGGAATGGAGTGGAGTGCAATGTAGTGGAGTGGAAAGGAATGGAAAAGAGGGGAGTGGACTGGAGTGGAATGCAATGGAATGGAGTGGAAGGGAATGGAGGGGAGAGGATTGGAATGCAGTGGAATGGAATGGAGTGTGGTGCAGTGGAATGGAATGGAATGAAATGGAGTGGACTGGACTTGAATGTAGTGGAATGGAGTTGAATGGAGTTTAGTGTAATAGACTGGAATGTAACGGAATGGTATGGAGTGGAGTGGAATGGAGTGGAATGGTGTGGAGTGGAATGCAGTGGAGTGGACTGGAATGGAGGGAGTGGAATGGAATGGAGTGCAATGGAATGGAATGGAATAGTATGGAACGGAATGGAATAAAATGGAATGAAGTATAGTGGAGTGGAATGGAATGGAGTGGATAGGAATGCGGTTGCAGGGAGTGGAATGGAATGTAAATGAGTGGAGAGACGTTGATTAGAATGGGATGGAGGGAAATGGAGTCGAGTGGAGTAGAGTGGAGTGGAAAGGAGTGGAGTGAAGTGGAGTGGAAAGGAGTGGAGTGAAGTGGAGTGGAATGGAATGGAGTGGAGTCTAGTGGAGTGGAGTGGAGTAGAGTGGAATGGAATGGAGTGGAGTTGAATGGAGTGGAATGGAGGTGAATGGAGATAAATGGAATGCAGTGGAATGGAAAGGAGTGGATTGGAATGGACGAGAATGGAATGGAGGAGAGGAGAATGGAGTGGAATGAATGGATTGGAGTGGAATGGAGTGTATTGGAAAGGAATGATGTAGAGTGGAATGGAGTGGAATGGAGTGGAGTGGAGTGGCACGGAGTGCAAAGGAGTGCAATGGAGTGGAATGGAATGGAATGGAATGATGTGGAGTGGAGTGGAATAGACATTAATGGAGTGGACTGGAATGGAATGGTGTGAAATGGAATGTAAAGTAATGTAATGGAAAAGAATGGCCTGGAACGGAGAGTAGTTGATTGAAATGGAGTGGATTGGAGTGGATTGGAGTGGACTGGAGTGCAATGGAATGGAGTAGAATGGAATGCAGTGGAATGGAATGGAAAGGAGTGGACTGGAATTGAGTGGAGGGTAATGGAGTGGAGTGGAATCGAGTGGAGTGGAGTGGAATTTAGTGGAATGGAATGGAGTTTAGTGGAGTGGAGTGGAATGGAATGAAATGGAATGGAATGGAAGGGAGAGGAGTGGATTGGATTGGAGTGGCATCAAATGGGGAGGAATGGAATGCAGTGAAATGGAATGGACTGGTGTGGAGTAGAGTGGAGTGGATAGGAGCAGAACGGAATAGAATAGAATGCAATGGAATGGAGTGGAGTGGAAAAGAGTGGAATGGATGGGAATGGAGTGGAGTGATGTGGGAGGGAATGGAATGGAATGGAGTGCAGTGGAGTGGAGTGGGATAGAATGGAATGGAATGGAGTGGAATGAAGTGGAATGGAGTGCAGTGGAGTGGAGTGGGATAGAATGGAATGGAATGGAGTGGAATGAAGTGGAATGGAGTGGAATGGAGTGGAGTAGAATGTAGTGGAGTGGAGTGGAATGGAATGGAGTGGAGTGGAGAGGAATGGAGTGTAGTGAAGTGGACTGAAATGGAATGGAATGTATTAGATTGGAATGGAGTGGAGTGGAGTGGAATGGAATTGAATCGAGTGGAGTTGAATGGAGTGGTGTGGAATGGAATGGAGTGGAATCGAATGGAGTGGGGTGGCGAGCATTTGAATGGATTGGAATGGAGTAGAGTAGAATGGGATGGAGTGGAATGGAATGGAGTGGAGACCAGTGGACTGGAGTGAAATAGCTTGGAATGGAATGGGATGGAATGGAATGCAATAGAATGAAGAAAGGAAATATGAGCTGAGATTCGGACACTGCACTCCAGCTTTTGTAAGAGTGAGATCCTGTGGAAAGAAAGGAAAGGAATGGAATGGAGTGGAATGGAATGGAATGGAGATGAAAGGAGCGGAGGGACATTGAGTGGAGTCATGTGGAATGCAATGGTGTGGAATGGAAAGGACTGGAGTTGAAAGGAATGTAATGTAATGGAATGGAATGGAATGGAATGGAATGGAATGGAATGGAATGGAATGCAGTTGAGTGGAGTGGAGTTGAGTGAAGCAGAGTGTAGTGGAATGGAGAGAATGGAAAGGAATGCAAAGGAATGGAATGGAATGGAGTGGAATGGAGTGTAGTGGAAATGAATGGAATGGGGTGGAATGGAGTGTAGTGGAAATGAATGGAGTGGAGTGGAGTGGAATGGAGTTGAATGCAATGGAATGCAATTGTGGGGAGTGGAATCGAGTCGACTTGAATGGAATATATTGGAATGGAATGGAATGGGGAGTTGAGGAGGGGAATGGAGTAAAGTGGAGAGTAGTGGAGTGGAAAGGAGGGGAGTGGAGTGACGTGGAATGGAGTGGAATGAAATGGAATGGAATGAAGTGGAGTGGAAGGGAGTGGAGTGAAGTGGAAAGGGGTGGAATCGAATGGATTGGATTGTAATGGAGTGGAGTAAATTGGAAGGGAGTGTAATGGATTGGAATGGAGTGGAGTGGAATGCTATGGAATGGAGTGGAGTGGAGAAGAATGCAGTGGAGTGGATGTGAGTGGAATGGAATGGAGTGGAATAAAAAGGAATGGAGTGGAGTGGACTGGAGTAAAATGTAGAGGAGTGGAGTGGACTGGAGTGGAATGGATAAGAATGGAATGAAGTGGAGTGGAATGGATTGGAATGGAATGGAGTGGAGTGCAGTGGAATTGAATAGAATGGAGTGGAGTGGAGTGGAATTAAATGGAGTGGAGTAAAATGGAATGGAAAGGAACGGATTGGAATAGATTGGAGTGGAGTGGAATGGAACGGTGCTATGTGGAGTGGACTGCAAGGGAATGGATTGAGTGGAGTGGAATGGAATGTAGTGGAATGGAATGGAATGGAGTAGAGTGGAGTGGAATGTAGTGGTGTGGAGGGGAAAGAGGAAATTAATGGAATGGAATGGAATGGTGTACAGTGGAGTGAAATGGAGTGGAATGGATTGGAATGGAGTGGCGTGGGGTGGAATGGAATGGAATGGAATGGAGTGCAGTGGAGTAGAATGGAGTGGAATGGAGTGGAGAAGAATGGAGTGCAGTGGAGTGGAATGGACTGGAACGGAGTGAATGGAATGGAGTAGAGTGGAATGGAGTGGAGTCGAGTGGAATGGAATGGAATGCAATGGAGGAGAGTGGAATGGAGTGGAGTGGAATGGAGTAGAGTGGAATAGAATGGAATTGAATGGGGTGTAGAAGAGGGGAATGGAGTGGAGTGGAGTGGAGTGGAATGGAGTGAGCGCATTTAAGTGGCATTGAGTTGAATGAAATTCCATGGATTATAATGGAGTGGAGTGGAAGGGAGTGAAGTGAAGTGGAAAGGAGTGGAATGGAATGGAATGGAATAGAGTGGAGTGAAATTGAATGGTATGGAAGGGATTGGAATAGATTGGAGCGTAGTGGAATGGTATGGAATGGAGTGGAGCTGAGTGGAATTGAGTGGAGTGGAATTCAGTGGAGTGGATGGGAACGCAATGGAATGGAGTGGAGTGGAATGGAGAGGAGAGGAGTGGAATGGATTGGAATGGAATGGAGTGGAATTAAAAGGAATGCAGTGGAGTGGATTGGAGTGGAGTGGAGTGGATTGGAGTGGAGTGGGTTGGAATGGAATGGAGTGGAGTGGAATGGATTGGAATGGAATGGATTGGAGTGCAGTGGAATGGAATAGAATGGAGTGGAGTGAAGTGGAATTAAATAGAGTGGAGTGAAATGGAGTGGAAAGGAATGGAGTGGCATGGAGTGGAGTGGAGTGGACAGCAAGGGAATGGAATTGAGTGGAGTGGAATTTAATGGAGTGGAATGGAATGGAATGGAGTGGAGAGTAGTGGAAGGCAGTGGTGTGGAGGTGAAAGGAGACAAATTTAATGAAATGGAATGGAATGATGTGGAGTGGAGTGAAACGGACTGGAATGGATTGCAATGGGATGACGTGGAGTGGAATGGAATGGAATGGAATGGAATCCCGTGGAGTGGAATTGAATGGAACGGAGTGGAGAGGAATGGAGTGGAGTGGAATGGAGTGGAATGGAATGGAGTGAATGGAATGGAGTAGAGTTGAGTTTAGTGGAGTGGAAAGGAATAAAGAAGAGTGGATGGATTGGAATGGGATGTAGTGGAGAGGAGTGGAGTAGAATGGAATGGAATTGTGTGTAACTGACTGGAGTGTAAAGGAGTGGAATGAAATGGAATGGAATGGAATTGTGTGGAATATAATGTAGTGGATTGCAGTGGAGTGGAATGGAGTGGAGCGCAGTGAAAGGGAATGGAATCGAATGGAATGGAATGTAACGTAGTGGTATGGAGTGGAGTGGAGTGGAATGGAGGGAGTGGACTGGAATGGAGTGGAGTGTAATGGAATGGAGTGGAATGGAATGGAGTAGAGTGGATTGCAATGCAGTGGAGTAAAATGGAATGGAGTGGAGTGAAGTGGAATGGAGTGAAATAGAATGGAATAGAGTGGAGTGGATTGGAATGGAGTGGAGTGGAGTGGCATGGAGTTCAAATGAATGGAATAGAACAGAATAGATTGGAAAGGAATGGAGTGGAATGCAGTAGAGTGGAATGGAATGGAGTTGAAAGAAATTGAATGGAATGGACCGGAATGGAATGGAAAGGAGTGGAGTGGAGTGGAGTGCAACGTAGTGGAGTGGAATGGAGTGGAAAGGAGGGGAGTGGAGTGGAGTGGAATGCAATGGAATTGAGTGGATGGGAGTAGAGTGGGGTGGATTGGAATGCAGTGGAATGGAATGGAGTGTGGTGCAGTGGAATGGAGAGGAATGGTGTGGAGTGGAACAGAGTGGAGCGGAATGCAAGGGAGTGGAGTGGAATGGAATGGAGTGGAATGGAATGGAATGGAATGGAACAGAATGGAACGGAATGGAATGGAATGGAATGGAATGGAATGGAAGGGAATGGAGTGGAGTGGAATAGAATGCAGTGGAGTGGAATGGAATGGAGTGGAGTGAACTGGAATGGAGTGGAATAGAATGCAATAGAGTGGAGTGGAGTAGAATTGAGTGGAATGGAATTGAATAGAGTGAAATGGAGTGGAGTTGAGTGTAACGGAGTTCAATGGAATGGAATGGAACAGAGTAGAGTGGAAAGGACTGGAGTGGAATGAAGTAGAGTGGAATGGAATAGAATGGGTTGGCGTGGATTGGGATGTAGTGGAGTGGAGTGGAGTGGACTGGAGTGGAGTCGAATGGAATGGCATGGAATGGAGAGGAATGGAATGGAATGAAGTAGAATAGAGTGGAGTGGAGATGATTCGAGTGGAGTGGTGCGGAGAAGACTGCAGTGCAGTGGAATGAAATGGAATGGAATGAAATGGAGTGGAGTGAAAGCGAGTAGAGTGGAAGGGAGTGAAGTGGAGTGGGAAGGAGAGGAGTGGAATGAAGTGGAATGTAATTGAATGGAATGGAATGCAATGGAGTGCAATGCAGTATAATGGAATGGAGTAGTGTGGAATGGAGTGTTATGGAATTGGATTGAGCGGAGTGTCATGGAATGGAATGGAATGGGGAGGAATGGAGGGGAATGGAGGCTTTTGGAGATGAATGGAGTGGAGTGGAATGGAATGGAGTGGAATGGATTGCAATGGAGTGCAGTGGAATGGAATGGAGGGGTGTGGAGTGGAATGGAATGGAATGGGGTGGATTAGAATAGAATGGAGTGGAATGGAAAGGAATGAAGTGGAATTAAATGGAATGGAGTGGACTGCAATGGAATGGCATGTAATGGAGTGGAGTTGAATGGCATGGAGTGGAGTGGAGTGGAAAGAAGTGGAATGGAATGGAATTGAATAAAATAGAATGGAATGAAGGGGAATGGAGTGGAATGGACTGCAATGGAAGGTAGTGATGTGCAATAGAAATGAATGGTTTGGGTTGGAGTGGAGTGGAATATAGTGAAGTGGAGTGGAATGGAAAGGAATGGAGTGGAGTGGAATGGAGAGGATTGGAGTGGAATGGAGTGGAATGGAAAGGAGTGGAATTAAATGGAATGGAGTGGAGTGGAGTGGAGTTAGGTGAAATGGAATGGAGTAGAGTTGAATGGATTGGAATTTAATGGAGTGGAGTGAAGTGGAATGGAATGGAATGGAGTGGAATGGAGTGGAATGGAGACGAAAACAAAGGAGTAGAGTGGAATGGGATGGAGTGGAGTGGAGTGGAGTGGACTGAAATGGATTGGAGTGGAATGGAGGGGTTTGGAATGAAGTCGAATGGCATGGACAAGAGTGGAGCGGAGTGGAGTGGAAAGGAGTGGGATGGTATGGAATAGAATGGAATTGGGTGGAGTGCGGTGGAATAGAAAGGAATGGAGTGGAGTGCAGTAGAGCGGACTGGAATGGAGTGGAATGTAGTGGAATGGAATGCAGTGGAATGGAGTCAAAAGTTATGCAGTAGAGCGGACTGGAATGGAGTGGAATGTAGTGGAATGGAATGCAGTGGAATGGAGTCAAAAGTTATGCAGTGGAGTGGAATGGAATGGAGGGGATTGGAGTGAAGTGGAGTAGAATGGAGTGGAGTGGAGAAGAATTGAATCGAGTGGAGAGGAATGGAATGGAAAGGAATAGAGTGGAATGGATTGGAGTGTAGTGGAAAGGAGAGGAATGGAATGGAGTGGATTGGAGTGGACTGGAATGGATTGGTATGGAGTGGAGTGGAATGTAGTGGAAGGAAAAGGAGTGGAATTGATTGGAGAGGTGTGGAGTGGAGTTGAATGGACTAGAAAGGAGTGGAATGGAATGGAATTTAGTGTAATGTAATGGAATGTTGTGCAATGGAATGTAATGGCATGGAATACAGTGGAGTGGAGTGGATCGGAGTGGAGTGGAGTGTAAAGGAATGGAATGGAATGGAATGGAATGGACAGGTGTGGATTGGAATGGAGTGGAACGGATTGGAATGGAGTGGATTGGAGAGGAATGGAAAGTAAGTAAATGGAGTGGATTGGAGTGGAATGGATTGGAGTGAAATGGAGTGCAGTGTAGTGGAATGGAGTGTAGTGGAATAGAGTGGACTGGAGTGGAATGGAGTCGAATTGAATGGACTGGAGAGCAGTGCAGTGGAGAGCAATGGAATCGAGGGGAGTGGAATGGATTGGAATGGAATTTAGCGGAGTGGAGTGCAGTGGAACGGAATGGAATGGAGTTGAGTGGAGTGGATTAGACTGGAATGGAGTGGAATGGAGTGGAGAGGAACGGAGTGGATTGGAATGAAATGGAATGGAATGGAGTTGAGTGGAATGGAATGGAGTGGAGTGGATTGGAGTGGCGTAGAGTGCAATGGAGTAGAGAGTAGGGGAATGGAATTGAATAGAGTGGAGTGGAATGGAGTGGAGAGGAGTGGAATGGAGTGGAATGGAATGGAGTGGAATGAAATGGAATCTAGCAGAATGCAGCGAATTGGAGTGGAATGGAAAAGAGTGGAGTGGAGTTGTGTGGAGTGGAATGGAATAGAATGGACTGGAATGGAGTGGAGTGGAATGGAGTACAATGGAATGGAAAGGAGTAGAGTGGAATAGAATGGAGTAGAGATGAGTGGAATGGAATGGAGCGGAGTGGAGTGGAGTGGAGTGAAGTGCAGTGGAGTGGAGTGGAATAGAGTGGAGTGGAGTGGAATGGAATGGAGTGGAGTGGAGTAGAATGGATTAGAATGGAGTGGGATGGAAACAAAAGTAATGGAGTGGAATGGAATGGAGTGGAAGGTAATGGAGTGGAATGGAATGGGGTGGAGTGGAATAGATTGGAGTGGAATGGAGTGGAATGGAATGGAGTAAATGGAATGGAGTGGAGTGGAATGGAGTGGAATATAATGGAGTGAATGGAATGGAGTAGAGTACAATGGAGTGGAGTCGAGAGGAATGGAATGGAATGGAATGGAGGCGACTGGAATGGAGTGGAGTGGAATGGAGTAGAGTGGAATAGAATGGAATGGAATGGGGTGTAGAAGAGGTGAATGGAGTGGAGTGGAGTGGAGTGAGTTCATTTAAGTGGAATTGAGTTGAATGAAATTCCATGGATTGGAATGGAGTGGAGTGGAAGGGAGTGAAGTGAAGTGGAAAGGAGTGGAATGGAATGGAATGGAGTGAAAGGGAATGGTATGGAAGGGATTGGAATAGATTGGAGTGTAGTGGAATGGTATGGAAAGGAGTGGAGATGAGTGCAATGGAGTGGAGTGGAATGCAGTAGAGTGGATGGGAACGGAATGGAATGGAGAGGAGTCGAATGGAGAGGAGAGGAGTGGAATGGATTGTAATGGAATGGAGAGGAAATAAAAGATTGCTGTGAGTTGGATTGGGGCGGAGTGGATTGCAATGGAATGGAGTTTAGCGGAATGGATTGGAATGCAATGGATTGGAGGGCAGTGTAATAGAATAGAATGGAGTGGAGTGGAGTGAAATTAAATAGAGTGGAGTGAAATGGAATGGAAAGGAATGGAGGGGAATGGAGTGGACTGGAGTGGAATGGAGAGGAATGGAATGGAGTGGAGTGGAGTGGACAGTAAGGGAATGGAATTGAGTGGAGTGGAATTTAATGGAGTGGAATGGAATGGAGTGGAGAGGAGTGGAATGCAGTGGTGTGGTGGTGAAAGGAGAGAAATTTAATGAAATTGAATGGAATGATTTGGAGTGGAGTGAAACGGACTGGAATGGATTACAATGGAATGACGTGGAGTGGAATGGAATGGAATGGAATGGAATGCATTGGAGTGGAATGGAATGGAGCGGAGTGGAGAGGAATGCAGTGGAGTGGAGTGGAATGCAGTGGAATGGAATGGAGTGAGTGGAGTGGAGTAGATTGGAATGGAGTGGAGTGGAGTTGAATGGAATGAAGAAAAGTGGATGGATTGGAATGGAATGGAGTGGAGAGGAGTGTAGTGAACTGGAATGGAGTGGACTTGGGTGGAAATGAGAGGAGTGGAATGGAGTGGAATGAAATGGAATGGAATGGAATGGAATGGAATGGAATGGAATGTTATGGAGTGGAGTGGAGTTGAATGTAGGGAGTGGACTGGAATGGAAAGGAGTGTAATGGAATGGAGTGTAATGAAATGGAGTGGAATGGAATGGAATAGAGTGGAGTTTATTGGAATGGAGTGGAGTGGAGGGGCATGGAGTTCAAATGAATGGAATGGAACAGAGTAGAGTGGAATGGAATGGAGTGGAATGCAGTAGAGTGGAATGGAATGGAATGGAGTTGAAAGGAATTGAATGGAATGGACTGGAATGGGATGGAATGGAGTGGATTGGAGTGCAATGTAATGGAGTGGAATGGAATGGAAAGGAGGGGAGTGGAGTGCTATGCAATGGAATGGAGTGGAGGGGAATGGAGTGGAGTGGATTGGAATGCAGTGCAATGGATTGGAGTGTGGTGCAGTGGAATGGAAAGGAATGAAGTGGAGTGGACTGGACTTGAATGTAGTGCAATGGAGTGGAATGGAGTTTAGTGTAATGGACTGGAATGTAATGGAATGGTATGGAGTGGAGTGGAATGGATTGGAATGGGGTAGAGTGGAATGGAGTGGAGTGGACTGCAATGGAGTGGAATGGAAGGGAATGGAGTGGAATGGAATTGAGTGGAATGGAAAGGAATGGAATGGATTTGAATGGAATGGAATGGAATGGAATGGAGTAGAGTGGAATGGAATGCAGTGGAGTGGAATAGAATGGAGAGGAGTGAAGTGGAATGGAGTGGAATGGAATGCAATAGAGTGGACTGGAGAAGAATGGAGAGGAATGGAACGGAATAGAGTGGAATGGAGTGGGATGGAGTGGAGTGGACTGCAATGGAGTGGAGTGGAATGGAATGGAGTGGAATGGAATGGAATGGAATGGAATGGAATGCAGTGGAGTGGAATGGGATGGAGTGGAATGGAATGGAATGGAATGGAATGGAATGGAGTGGAGTGGAAAGGAATGCAGTGGAGTGGAATGGAATGGAGTGGAGTGAAGTGGAATGGAGTGGAATGGAATGCAATAGAGTGGAGTGGAGTAGAATCGAGTGGAATGGAATGGAATAGAATGGAATGGAGTGGAATGGAGTGGAGTGGAGTGGAATGAAGTTCAATGGAATGAACTGGAACGGAGTAGAGTGGAAAGGAGTGGAGTGGAATGAAGTAGAGTGGAATGGAATGGAATAGAACGGAATGGAATGGAATGGCATGGAATGGAGTGGATTGGATTGGGATGTAGTGGAGTGGAATCGATTGGAGTGGAGTGGAGTCGAATGGAATGGAATGGAATGGAGAGGAATGGAATGAAGTGAAGTAGAATAGAGTGTAGTGGAGATGATTCGAATGGAGTTCAGCGGAGAATAGTAAAGTGCAGTGGAATGAAATGGAATGGAATGGAATGGAGTGGAGTGAAAGGGAGTGGAGTGGAAGGGAGAGGAGTGGAGTGGAAATGAGAGGAGTGGAATGGAGTGGAATGGAATTGAATGGAATGGAGTGGAGTGGAGTGCAATGCAGTTTAGTGGAATGGAGTAGAGTGGAATGGAGGGTTATGGAATTGGGTGGAGTGGAGAGTCATGCAATGGAATTGAAAGGGGTGGATTGGAGTGGAATGGAATGGAGTAGAATGGAGGGTTATGGAGAGAAATGGAGTGGAGTGGAATGGAATGGACTGGAATAAATTGCATTGGAGAGGAGTGGAATAGAATGGAGGGGTTTGGAGTGGAATGGAAGGGAATGGGGTGGAATAGAATGGAATAGAGTGGAATGGAAAGGAAAGAAGTGGAATGAAATGGAATGGAGAGGAATGGAATGGAATGGCAAGGAATGGAGGAGAGTTGAATGGAATGGAGTGGAGTGGAGTGGAAAGGAGTGGAATCGAATGGAATTGAATAGAATGGAGTGGAGTGAAGGGGAATGGAGTTTAATGGACTGCCATGGAGTGTAGTGGTGTGGAATAGAATTGAGTGGATTGGGTTGGAGTGGAATGGAATGGAGTGGAATATAGTGGAGTGGAGTGGAATGGAAAGGAATGGAGTGGAGTGGAATGGAGAGGATTGGAGTGGACTGGAGTGGAATGGAAATGAGTGGAATTAAATGGAATGGAGTGGAGTGCAGTGAGGTGAAATGGAATGGAGTGGAGTTGAATGTATTGGAATTTAATGGAGTGGAGTGCAGTGGAATGGAATGGAATGGAGTGGAATGGAGTGGAATGGGGAAGAAAGGAAAGGAGTAGAGTGGAATGGGATGGAGTGGAGTGGAGTGGACTGGAACGGATTGGAGTGGAACGGAGGGGCTTAGAATGAAGTCGAATGGAATGGACAGGAGTGGAGAGGAGTGGAGTGGAATGGAGTGGAGTGGTATGGAATAGAATGGAATGGAGTGGAAAGCGGTGGAATAGAAAGGAATGGAGTGGAGTGTAGTAGAGCGGACTGGAATGGAGTGGAATGGAATGGAATGCAGTGTAATGGAATCAAAAGGTACGGAGTAGAGTGGAATGGAATGGAGGGAAGTGGAGTGAAGTGGAATGGAGTGGAGTGGAGAAGAATGGAATGGAGTGGAAAGGAATGGAATGGAAAGGAAAGGAATAGAATGGAATGGATAGGAGTGGAGTGGATAGGAGAGGAATGGAATGGAGGGGAATGGAGTGGAGAGGTGTGGAGTGGAGTTGAATGCACTGGAATAGAGTGGAATGGAATGGAATGTAGTTTAATGTAATGGAATGTTCTGGAATGAAATGGAATGGCATGGAATAGAGTGGATCGGAGTGGAGTGGAGTGTAAAGGAGGGGAATGGAATGGAATGAAATGGAGTGGTGTGGATTGGAATGTAGTGGAACGGATTGGGATGGAGTGGATTGTAGACGAATGGAATGGAAGGAAATGGAGTGGATTGGAGTGGAGTGGATTAGAGTGGAATGGAGTGGATTGTAGTGGAATGGAGTGTAGTGGAATGCAGTGGATTTGAGTGGAATGGAGTCGAATGGAATGGACTGGAATGGACTGCAGTGGAGAGGAATAGAATAGAGAGGAGTGGAATTGATTGGAATGGAATTTAGTGGAGTGCAGTGCAGTGGAATGGAATGCAATGGAGTTGAGTGGAGTCTAGTGGGCTGGAATGGAGTGGAATGGAGTGGAGAGGATTGGAGTGGAGTGGAGTGCAATGGAGTGGAGAGTAGGGGAATGGAATTGAATAGAGTGGAGTGGAATCGAGTGGAGAGGAGTGGAATGGAGTGGAATGGAATGGAGTGGAATTAAATGGAATCTAGTAGAATGCAGCAGAGTAGAGTGGAGTGGAATGGAAAATAGTGGAGTGGAGTCGTGTGGAGTGGAATGGAATAGAGTGGACTGGAATGGAGTGGAGTGGAATGGAGTGGAATGGAATGGAATGGAGTAGTGTGGAAAGGAGTGGAATAGAGTTGGGTGGAATGGAATGGAGCGGAGTGGAGTAGAGTGAAATGCAGTGGAGTGGAGTGGAATGGATTGGAGCAGAGTGGAATGGATTAGAATGGAGTGGGATGGAATCGAAAGTAATAGAGTGCAATGGAATGGAGTGGTGAGTAACAGAGTAGAATGAAATGGAGTGGAGTGGAATGGATTGGAGTGAAGAGGAGTGCAGTGTAATGGAATGGAATGGAATGAAGTGGAATGGAATGGAGAGGAATGGAATAGAATGGATTTGATTTGAGTTGAGTGGAGTAGAGTGGAGTTCAATGGAATGGAGTGGTGTGGACTTGAATATTGTGGAGTGGAAAGGAATGTAGTGGAATGGAATGGAATGGAATGGAGTGGAATGAAGTGGATTGGAATGGAATGGAGTATAATGGAGTGGAATGCATTAGTTTGGAATGGAATGGAGTATAATGGAGTGGAATGGATTAGATTGGAATGGAATGGAGTGGAGTGGTGTGGAATGGAATGCAGTGGACAGGAATGGAGTGGAGTGGAGTGGTATGGAGTGAAATGGAAAACATGGATTATAGTGGAATGTAGTGGAGTGGCTTGGAGTGGAGTTGAATGGAATGGAATGGAGTGGAGTGTAATGGAGTGGAATGGAATGGAATGGAGTGGAGTAAAACGGAGTGGAATGGAGTGGAGTGGAGTGGAATGGAGTGGAGTGGTGTGGAGAGGAGTGCAGCGGAATGGAAAGGAATGGAATGGAATGGTGTGGAATGAAATGGTGTGCAGTGGAATGGAATGATATGGAGAAGACCAGCGTAGAGTGGAGTGGAGTGGAGTGGTGTAGAATGGAGTGGTGTAGAATGGAATGGATTGGAGTGGAATGGAATGGAATGGAAAGGAGTTGAGTGGCGTGGAGTGGAATGGAGTTGAGTGTTGTGGAATGGAGTGTGGTGGAATGGAATGGAATGGTTTGGTGTTGAATTGAATGGAATGGAATGGAAGGGAATGGATTGGAGTGGAGTGGACTGGGGTGAAATGGAGTGTAGTGAAATGGAATGGAAAGGAAAGGAATGTTGTAGAATGGAATGGAATGGAGTGGAATACAGTGGAATGGAGTGGAATGGAATGGAAGGGAGTTCAGTAGAGTGGAATGCAGTGGGGAGGAGTGGTATGGAATTAAATGAAATGGAGTGGAATGTAGTGGAGTGTAAAGGAATGGAATTGAGTGGCAGAGAATGGAATGGATTGGAGAGGAGTGGAATGGAGAGGAGTGGAGTGGAATGGAGTGGAGTGAAGTGGAATGGAATGGAAAGGAATGGAGTGGAAAGGAGTGGAGTGGAATGGAGTGGAAAGGAATGGAATGGAATGGAGTGGAGTGGAATGGAGTGAAGTGGAACGGATTGGAGTGCAGTGCTGGGTAGAGGAATGGAATGGAATGGAGTGGAGTGGAATGGAGTGGAGTGGAATGGAATGGAATGGAGTGGAGTGGAATGGAGTGAAGTGGAATGGAGTGGAATGCATTGGAGAGGAAAGAAGTGGAAAGTAAAAGAGTGGAATGGAGGGGAACGGAGTGGAATGGAGTGGAGTGGGGTGGAAAGAAGTGTAGTGTATTGGAAAGAAGTGGAATGGAATGGAATGAAATGATATGGTGTGGAGTGGAGTAGAATGCAGTCTACTGGATTGGAAAAGAGTTGAGTGCATTGGAATGGAATGGAGTGCAGTGGAGTGGAGTTGAATGGAGTGGAGTGGAGAGGAAGGGTTTGGAATGGAGTGGAGTGGAATGGAGTATAGTGGAGTGGAGTGGTGTGGAATGGAATGTAGTAGAATTGAATGAAGCAGAGTGGAGGAGAGTGGACTGGAGTGGAGTGGAATAGAGTGGAGTGGAATGCATAGGAATAGAACGGACTGGAGTGGAGAGCAGTGCAAGTGAATGGAATGGAGAGAAGAAGAGTGAAGTGGGGTGGACTGGAATCAAGTGGAATGGAGTGGAATGACCTTTAATTGATTGTAGTGGAATGAAGTTGAATGGAATGGAGTACAGTGGAATATAATGGAATGGAGTGGAGTAGAGTGGAGTGCAGTGGAGTGGAGTGGAGTGGTGTGTAACTGAACAGAATGGATTGCAGTGGAATGGAATTGAATACAGTGGAATGGAATGCAAAGGAGTGGAGTGGAATGGAATGGAGTGTAGTGGAATGGAGTTCAATGGAATGGATTGGAGTGGAGTGGAGAGGAATGGAATGGAATGGAGTGCAGTGTAATGGAGTGGAGTGTAATGGAGTGGAATGGAATGGAGTGGATTGGATTTGAGTGGAGAAAAGTGGAGTGGAATGGAATGGAGTGGAATACAATGAAATGTAATGGAATGTGGTGGAGTAGAGGGAAATGGAGTGGAGTGAAATGGAATGGAATGGAATGGAGAGGAGGGGAGTGGAATGGAGGGGAGTAGAGTGGAATGGAGATGAACGGAATGGAATGGAATGGAGTGGAGAGGAATGGAGTGGAGTGGAATAGAGTAGAGTGGAATGGAATGGAAGGGAATGGAATGGAATGGAATCGAATTGAATGGAATGCAATGGAATGGAATGGAATGGACTGCAATGGAATGGAATGGAATGGAGTGAAGTTGAAAGGACTGGAAAGGAGTGGAATAGAATGGAATGGATTGTAATGGAATGGAATGGAGTGGAATGGAATGGTCTGCAATGGAGTGGAGTGGACTTGAATGTAGAGCAATGGAGTAGAAAGGAGAGGAATGGAATGGAATGGAAAGGAGAGGAGTGGAGTGGAGTGGAATGGAGAGCAATGGATTGGAATGGAGTGGAGTGGAATGGAATGGAATGGAGAGGAGTCAAGCGGAATGGAGTGGAGTGGAGTGGAATAGAGTGGAATGGAATGGAGAGGATTGCAGTGGAGTGGAATGGAGTTTAGTGGAGTTGATTGGAGTGGATAGGAATGGAGTGGATTGGAATGGAATGGAGAGGAATGGAATAGAGTTCAATGGAATTCGGTGGAGTGGAGTGGAAAGGAATGGAGTAGAGTGGAATGGAGTGGAATGGAATGGAGTGGAGTGGAGTGTAATGGAATGGAATGGAGTGGAATGGAATGGAGTTGAAAGGAATGGAATGGATTGAAATGGAATGGAGTAGAATGGAATGGAGTGGAATTGAGGGGAATGGAGTGGAATGAAGTGGAGTGGAGTGGAATAGAATGGAGAGGAGTGAAGTGGATTGGAGTGGAGTGGAGTGGAGTGGAATTGAATAGAGAGGAGTGGAGTGGATCGGAGTGGCGTGGAGTGGAATGGAATTGAATTGAATGGAATGGAGTGTGGTGGAATGGAGTGCAATGGGGTGGAATAGAATGGACTCGAATGCAGAGAATTGGAATGGAGTGTAATGGAATTTAGTGGAGTTGATTGGAGTGGAAAGAATTGGAATGGATTGGAGTGGAATGGAATTCAGTGGAGTGGAGTGGAGTGGAAAGGAATGGAGAAGAGTGGAATGCAGTGGAATGGAATGAAGTGGAATGGAGTAGAGTAGAATATAATGGAATGGAGTGGAATGGCCTGAAATGGAGTGGAATGGAATGGAATGGAGTGGAATGCATTTGAATGGAGTGCAATGGAATGGAGTGAACTAGAATGGAGTGGAGTAGAGAGAAATGGAGTGGAATGGAATGGAATGGAATGAGGTGGAGTGGAGTGGAATGGAATGGAGTGGAGTGGAGTGGAATGCAATGGAGTGGAGTGGAGTGGAATGGAATGGAATGGAATGGATTGGATTGGTGTGGAATGGAATAGAATGGAATGTAGTGGAGTGGAATGATGTGTGGGGAAATGGATTGGAATGGAGTGGCATGGAAAGGAGTGGAATGGAATGGAATGGAATGGAGTGAATTGGAAAGCAATGGAATGGAATGGAATGGAGCATAGTGGATTTTAGTGGAGTGGTAAGGAATGGAGTTGAGTGGAGCGGAATGGAATGGAGTGGAGTGGATTGGAATGGAATGGAATGAAGTGGAATAGAATGAAATGGAATGGAGATGAATGGAATGGCATGGAGTGGAGTAGAGTGGACTGGAATGGATTGGAGTGGAATGGAATGGAATGGATTAGAGAGTACTGGAGTGAAGTGGTTTAGAGTGGAGAGGAGTGGAATGGAATCGAGGTTAGAAGAATGGAAGGGAATGGAACGTATTGGAGTGGAGTGGAATGGAATAAAATGGAATGCAGTGCAGTGGAATAGGGTGGACTGGAATGGAGTGAAATGGAGAGGAATGGAGTGGCATGGAATGGAGTGGAATGGAATGGAATGGAGTGCAGTGTAAACGAATTGAGTGGAATGGTATGGAATGGAATGGAGTGGAATGGAATGGAATGGAGTGCAGTGTAAACGAATTGAGTGGAATGGAATGGAATGGAATGAAGTGGAATGGAATGGAATAGAGTGGAGCGGATAGGAGTGGAATTGGAGTGGATTGGAGTGGAGTGGAAATGACTGGAGTGGAGTGGAGTGAGGTGTAATGGAGTGGGGTGTAATGGAGTGCAGTGGAATGGAGCAGATTGGAACGGGATGGAGTGGAATGGAGTGGAGTGGATTGCAGTGGAGTGGAGAGGAGGGGAAGGGAGCGGAATGGAATCAGATGTAATGCAGTGGAGTGGAGTAAAGTGGAGTGGAAAGGAGTGAAATGCAATGGAATGGAATGGAATGGAATGGAATGGAATGGAATGGAATGGAATGGAATGGAATACAACGGCATAGAATGCAATGCAACGGAAAATGACGTGTAATGTGAACTGAGATTGTGCCACTGCTTCCCAGCCTGTTTGACACGGTGATATCCTCTCGAAAGAAAGAAATGGAATGCAATGGAGTGAAATGGAATGGAATGGAATGGAATGGAGTAGTGTTGAATGGAGTGAAGTGGAGTGGACTGGAATAGAGTCGAATGGAATGGGATGGAGTGAAATGAAATGGAGTGGAGTGCAGTGGAGTGGAGTGAAATAGTATGGAAAGGAATGAGATGAAATGGAATGCAATAGAATGTTAAAAATAAATGTGAGCTCAGATTGTGTCAATTCGCTCCAGCTTTGTGACAGAGTGAGAACCTGTGGAAAGAAATGAATGGAATGGAATGGAGTTTAATGGAATTAAAAGAAGTGGAGTGGAGTGGAGTGGAGTAGAGTGGTGTGAAATGGAGTGGTGTGGAATAAAATAGTTTGGAGTTGAAAGGAATGGAATAGAATGGAATGGAAAGGAATGGAGCAGATGGTAGTGGAGTGGAGTGGAGTGAGGTGGAGTGGAGAGGAAAGGAGTTGAATGGAATGGAATGGAGTGGAATGTAATGGAATGGAGTGGAATGCACTGGAATGGAATGGAATGGAGTGGACTGGAGTGCAATGGAGAGGGGTGGAGAGGAATGGAGTTGAAAGGAATGGAATGGAATGTAGTGGAGTGGAATGGAGTGGAATGGAATGGATAAGAGTGGAATGGAATGTAACGGAATGGAGTGGTGAGGAGTTGTATGGAGTAGAGAGGAGTGGAATGGAGTAGAGTGGAGTGGAAAGGAATGCAGTTCAAGGGAATGTAGTGGAGTGGAATTGAGTGGAGAGGAATGGAGTGGTGTGGAGTGGAGTGGAGTGGAATGGAATGGAGTGGAATGCAATGGAGAGTAGTCGAATGGAGTGGAGTGGAATGGAATGGAGTACAGTGGAATGGAATTGAATGGAGTAGAGTGGAATGGAATGGAATGGAATGGAATGCAGTGAACTGGAGTGGAGTGTAATGGAATGAAAAATCGTGGAGTAGAATGGAGTGGAATGGAACGGTGTGTAATGGAGGGTAACAGAGTGGAATGGAGTTGAGTAGAGTGGAGTGGATTGGAGTGGAATGGACTGGAATGGAGTGGAATGGAATGGAATGGAATGGAATGGCACTGAATGGAGTGGAGAGGAATGGGCTGGAAGGGAGTTGAATGGAATGGAACGGAGGAGTTAAATGGATTGGAATGAAGTGGAATGGAATGGTATGGAATGGAGTTGAGGGGAGAGGAATGGAGTGCAGTGGAGTGGAAAAGAGAGGAATGGAATGGAATGGAATGGAATGTAGTGTTATGGAGTGGAACAGAGTGGAGTGGAATGGAATGGAATGGAATGGAATGGATTGGAGTGCAATGAAATGGACTGGAATGGAGCAGAGCGGATAGCAATGGAGTGTAGTGTAGTGGAGTAGAATGGATTTGAATGCAGTAGAATCGAAAGGACTAGAGTGTAGTGGAATGGACTGGATTGTAGTGGAGTGAAGTGGAGTGGATTGGAATGGAGAGGAATGGAATGGGATGGAATGGAATGGGATGTAATTGAATGGAATGAAGTGTAGTGGAGTGGGGAGGAGTGGAGTGCAGTGGAATGAAGCAGAATGGATGGTTTGCAGTGGAATGGAGTGGAGTACATTGTTGGGGAGAGGAGTAGAATGGAATGGAATGGAATTAGATGTAATGGAATGTAGATGAGTGGAGTGAAGTGGAGTTGAAAGGAGTGGAATGCAATGGAATGGAATTGAATGGAATGGAATGGAATAGAATGGAATGGAATAGAATGCAATGCAATGGCATAGAATGCAATGTAAAGGACATGTAATATGAGCTGAGGTTGTGCCACAGCACTCCAGAGAGGATGACACAGTGATATCCTGTCGAAAGAAAGTAATGGAAAGCAATGGAGTGAAATGGAATGGAATGGAGTGGTATGGAGTTGAGTGCAGTAGAGTGGAGTGAAATAGTATGGAATGGAATGGTATGGAATGGAAAACAATGGAATGGTGAAAAGAAATATGGGATGAGATTGTGCCACTGCACTCCAGCTTTGTGACGGAGTGAGATCCAGTGGAAAGAAAGGAATGGAATGCAATGGAGTGGAATGGAATGAAATTGAGTGGAGAGTAGTGGAGTGGAGTGGTGTGGAATGGAGTGCTATGAAATGGAATAGACTGGAGTTGAAAGGAATTGAATGGATTTGTATGGAATGAAATGAAATGGAATTGATTGGAGTGGAGTGGAGTTGAGTGGAGTGAAGTGGAGAGAAGTGGAATGGAGTTGAATGGAATGGAATGGAGAAGAATGGAACGGAATGGAGTAGAACAGAGTATAATGGAATGGAATGGAGTGGAGTGGAGTGGAATGGAGTGGGGTGGAGTGGAATGTAGTTAAATGGAATGGAATGGAATGGAGTGGAGCGGAATGGAGAGGAGTGGAAAGGATTAGAGTGTAATGCAATGGAATGGAATGGAGTGGAGAGGAGTGGAATGGAGTAGAGTTGAGTGGAAAGGAGTGGAGTGTAGTGGAATGGAATAGAATGGAATGGAGTGGAGTGAAATAGAGTGGAGTGGAATGGAGTTGAGTGGAGTGGAGTGGAATGGAATGGAGTGGAGTGTAGTCGAGTGGAGTGGAGTGGATGAAATGGAATAGAATGGAGTGGAGTGCAAAGAAGAGGAGTGGAGAGGAAAGGAGTGAAGTGGATTGGAATGGAGGGGAGTGGATTGGAATGGAAGGGAATGGAAAGAAGTGGAGTTGAGTAGAATGGAGTGGAGTGGAATGTAGTAGAGTGGAGAGGAGTGGAATGGATTGGAGAGGAGTGGAATGGAATGGAGTGGAGTGCAGTGGAGTGGAATGGAATCGAATCGAATGGAGTGGAGTGGAGTAAAATGGATGGGAGTGCAGTGGAATGGAGTGGAGTGGAGTAGAATGGAATGGAATGGAATGGAATGGTATAAAAGGGAGTGTAATGGAGTGGAGTGCAATGGACTGGAATGGAGAGGATTGGACTGGAATGGACTGGATTTGAATGGAATGGAATGGAAAGAAGTTGAGTGGAAAGGGGTGGAGGGGTGTAAAATGGACTGGAGTGGAATGAAATTCACTGGAATGGAATGGAATCTAATGGACTGGAGTGGAATGGAGTGGAGTAGAGTATAATGGAGTGGAGCGGAGTGGAATGGAATGGAGTGGAGTGGAATGAAATGGAAAGAAATGGAATGGAATGGAGTGGACTGGAGGGGAATCGAGAGGAGTGGAGAGGATTGGATTGGAATGGAGTGGAATGGAGTGGAGTGGAGTGGAGTGGAATGGAATGCAGTGGAGTGGAGCGGAATGAAAGGGAAAGGAATGGAATGGAGTGGAGTAGAATGGAGTGGATTGGAAAGGAATGGAGAGGAATGGAATGGAGTACAATGGAATGAAGTGGATCACAGTGGAGTGGAATGTAATGGAGTAGAGTGGAATGGAGTGGAATGAAATGGAGTGGAGTGGAGTGGAGTGGAATGGAATGGAATTGAATGGAGTAGAGTGGAATGGAGTGGAATGGAATGGAGTGGAGTGGAGTGGAGTGGAATGGAATGGAATGGAGTGGAGTGGAATGGGGAGGAATTGAATGGAATGGAATGGAGTGGAGTGGAATGGGGAGGAATCGAATGGAATGAAATGAGTTTTGTGGAGTGCAGTGGAGTGGCGTGGAGTGGAATGGAAGAGAGGACTGGAATGGAGTGGAGTGGAATCGAATGGAGTGGAATGGAATGGAGTGGAATGGAATGGAGTGGAGTGGAGTGGAATGGGGAGGAATTGAATGGAATGAAATGAGTTTAGTGTAGTGCAATGGAGTGGCATGGAGTGGAATGGAAGAGAGGACTGGAATGGAGTGGAATGGAATGTAGTGGAATGGAATGGAATGAAGTTGAGGGGAGTGGAGTGGAATGGAATGGAATTTAGAGGAGTGGACTGGAATGGAGTGGATTAGAATGGAATGGATTTGAATGGAATGTAATGAAATAGAGTTGAGTGGAATGGAGTGGAGTGGTGTAAAATGGAGTGGATTGAATTGGAGTTTAATAGAATGAAATGGAATGGAGTGGAGTTGATTGGAGTGGAGTGGAGTGAAATGGAGTGGAGTGGAGTGGAATGGAGTGCAATGGAGTGTAGTGGAGCGGAATGGAGTTGAGTGGAGTGGAATGGAATGGAGTAGAGTGGAATGAAATGGCATGAAATTGATTGGAAATGAGTGGAGTGGAGTGGAATCGAGAGGAATGGGGCAGAATGTAGTGGAATGTAGTGGAATGGATGGGAATGGAGTGGAATGCAGTGGAGTGGATTAGAATGGAGTGGAGTGGAATGGAATGAAAGGGAAGGGAAGGGAATGGAGTGGACTGGAATGGAGTGGATTGGAATGGAATGAAAAGTAATGGAATGTAGGGAAATGGAATGAACTGGAGTGGAGTTTAGTGGAATGGATTGGAGTAGAGTGGAATAGGGTTGAATGGAATGGAGTGGATTGGAGTGGAGTTGATTGGAATGGAACGGAGTGGGATGGAATGGAGAGGAATTGAAAGGAATCAAATGGGGGCTAGTTGAATGGAGTGGAGTGGCAATTAGTGGAAAGGAAGGAAGTGGACTGGTATGGAATGGAGTGGAATGGAATGCAGTGGAGTGGAATGGAATGGAATGAAATGGAATGGAGCAGACTGGAGTGTAATGGAATGGAGTGGAGTGGAATGGAGTGGAATGTAGTGGAGTGGAATGGATTGTAATGCAATGGAGTGTAGTGTTGTGGAATGGAGTGGAGTGGATTGTAATGGAGTTGAAAGGAATGGAATGGAATGGAGTGGAATGGAGTGGAGTGGAATGGAATAAAGTGGAATGGAGTGGAGTGGAATGGAATAAAGTGGAATGGAATGGAATGGTGTGGAACAGCATGGAATGGAATGGAATGGAGTGGAATGGAATGGAGTGGAGTGGAATGGAGTGGAATGTAGTGGAGTGGAATGGATTGTAATGCAATGGAGTGTAGTGTTGTGGAATGGAGTGGAGTGGATTGTAATGGAGTTGAAAGGAATGGAATGGAATGGAGTGGAATGGAGTGGAATGGAGTGGAGTGGAATGGAATAAAGTGGAATGGAGTGGAGTGGAATGGAATAAAGTGGAATGGAATGGAATGGTGTGGAACAGCATGGAATGGAATGGAATGGAGTGGAATGGAATGGAGTGGAGTGGAGTGGATTCGAAGCAAACGGAGTGGAATGGAGAGGAGTTGAGTGGTATGGAATGGAGTGGGGAGGAATGTAATGGAATTGAAATGAATGAAAAGTAATGAAGTGTAGTGGAAAGAAGTGCAGTGGAGTGGAATGGAGAGGAAAGGAATGGAGAGGAAATCAATGGAATCTAATGGACTGGAGTGAAATGGAATGAACTGGAGTGGAGTGGAGTTGAATGGAATTTAGTAGAGTAGAGAGGAGTGGAGTGCAAGGGAATGGAAAGGAAAGGAATGGAATAGAGTGGAGTGGAAAGATTGGAGTGGATTGGATTGGTGAGGAATAGAATGGAGTGAAATGGAATGGAAGGTAGTGGAGTGGAATGGAGTGGAGTGGAATAGAATGGAGTACAGTGGCATCGAGTGCAATGGAATGGAGAGTACAGGAGTTGAATGTAATACAATGGAATGGAGTGCAGTGGAATGCATTGGAATGGAAAGGAGTGGTATGGAGGAAAAAGGAGTGGAATGGTGTGGAGAGGAGTGGAATGGAGGGAATTGTCTGGAAAAGAGTGGAATCGAAAGGAATGGAATGAAAGGGAATGGAATGCAGTGGATTGGAGAGGAATATACTGGAATAGACTGCAAAGAATGGAATGGAGTTTAATGGAATGGAATGGAGTGGAATGAAATTGATTGGCACGGAATGGAGTGGAGAGGAGTGGAACGGAATGGAAAGGAATGGAAAGGAATGAAATAGAAAGGAGTGGACTGGAGTGGAGTGGAATGGACTTGAATGTATTGGAATGGAGTGGAATGGAATGGAATCGCATGGAATGGAGTGGAGTGTGTGGAATGGAGTAGGGTGGAGAGTAAAGGAGTGGAGTGGAATGGAATGGAATGGAATGGAGAGGAGTGGATTGGAGTGAAGTGGATTGGAATGGAATCGAGGGGATTGGAATGGAATGGAGTGGACTGGAATGGTATGCAGTGGAGTGAAATGTAGTGGTGTGGATAGGAATGGAATGGAGTGCAGTGGAATGGAGTGGAATAGAGTGGAGCGTAGTGGAATGGAATGGAGTGGAGTGTAGTGGAATGGAATAGAGTGGAGTGTAGTGGAATGGAATGAAATCGTATTATAAGGAGTGTAATGGAATGGAATGGAATGGAATGGAGTGTAATGGAATGGAGTGGAGTGGATTGGAGTGGAATGCTATGGAATGGAATGGAATGGAGAGGAATGGAGTGAACTGGAATGGAGGGGAATGGAGTGGAGAGGAATGATGTGGAGACTAATGCAGTGGAATGGAATGGAATGGAATGGAGTGGATTTGAAGGGAAAGGAATGTAAAAGAGTTGAGTGGAGTGGAGTGCAGTGGCCTGGAGTGGAGTGGCCTGGAGTGGAATGGGGAGGAGTGGACTGCAATGGAGTGCTGTGCTGTGGAATGGAGTGGAACTGAATGGAAAGAAATGGAATGGAAGGGAATGGAATGTGGTAGAATTGAGCAAAGTTTGGGGAATTATATGGAATGGAATAGAGTGGAATGGAATGGAGAGGAAGGGAATGGAGTGGACTGGAGTGGAGTGAAATGGAGGGAAGAGGAGAATAGTGGAATGGAGTGGAATGGACTGGATTGGAGTGGAATGGAATAGAATGGAATTGAGTGGAATGGAATGGAATGGAATGGAATGGAATGTATTGGATTGAATTGGAATGGAGTGGAGTGGACAGGAATGCAGTGAAATGGAATGGAATGGAATGGAATGGAGTGGAGCGGAATGGAATGGAGTACAGTGGAATGGAATGCAAAGAGGTGGAGTGGAGAGGAATAGAATGGAATGGAGTGGAGTGAACTGGAATGGAGTGGAATGGAGTGGAATGGATTGTCATGCAAAAGAGAGAAATGGAATGGAATGGAATGGAATGGAGTGGAGTGGAATGCAATGGAATAGAATGCAATGGAATGGAGCATAGTGTATTGGAGTGGAGTGGAGTGGAGAGGAATGGAGTGAAGTGGAATGGAATGGAGTGCAGTGCAAATGAATGGAATGGAATGGAGAGGAACGAAGTGGAGTGAAGTGAAATGTAGGGACGTGGAGTGGAAAGGAATGGATAGGAATGGAATGGAATGGAGTTGAGCGGAATGGAATGGAATGGAGAGGAATGAAGTGGAGTGTAGTGGAACGCAGTAGCGTGGAGTGAAATGGAATGGAAAGGAATGGAATGGAATGAAGTGGAGTGGAGTGGAATGGAAAGGAATAGAGTGGAATGGAATGGAATGGAGTTCAATGGAATGGAATGGACCGGAATGGAATTGAATAGCATGGAAGGGATTGGAGTGTAATGGAATGGAATGGAATGGAATAGAATGGAATGGAGTCGACTGGAGTGGAGTGGATTGGACTGTAATGGAGTGGAATGAATTTGAATAGAGCTCAAAGGTATGGAATGCAGTGGAAAGGAATGGAATGGCATGGAATGGAGTGGAATGGAGTGGAATGGAGTAGGGTGGAGAGTAAAGGAGTAGAATGGAGTGGAAGAGAATGCAATGGAGTGGAGTGGAATGGAATGAAGTGGATTGGAATGGAATGGAGTGGAAAGGAATGGAATGGAACGGAGTGGAGTGGAGTGGAATGGAGTGAAGTGGATTAGAATGGAGTGGAGTGGGTTCTAGTGGAATGGAATGGAATGGAGTAGAGAGGAATGGAATAGAGTGGAGTGGAAAGTAATGGAGTGGAGAGGAATGGAATGGAATGGAGTGGAGTGGAATGGAATGGAGAGGATTGGAATGGAGTTTAGAGGAGTGGAATGGAGTGGAAGGGAATGGAGTGGAGTGGAGTGGAGTGGAAAGCAATAAAGTGGAGAAGAATGGATTGGATTGGAATGGAGTGAAAAGGAATGGAATGGAATGGAATGGAGTAGAGTGGAATAAAATGGAGTGGAATGTAGTGGGGAGGAGTGGAGTGGAATGGAGAGGAGTGGAGAGGAAAGGAATGTAGTGGAGCGTAGTGGTGCGGAATGAAATGGAGTAGAATGGAATGGAAAGGAATGGAGTGGAAAGGAATGGAGTAGGGTGGAATGGAGTGCAATGGAATACAGTAGAGTGGAGTGTATTGGAATGGAATGGAATGGATTGGAGTGGAACGGAGAGGAATGGAATGCAGAGGAATGGAGTGGAGTCTAGTGGATGGAAGTGGAGTTCCGTTCAATGGAATGTAACGGAAAATACTGGAGTGGAATGGAATGGAGTGGAATGGAAAAGAATGTAAAGGAATGGAAGGGAGTGCAGTGGAATGGAGTGGAGTGCAATGCGGTAGAGTGGAATGGAATGGAATGGTGTGGAATGGAGTGGAGTGGAATGGAGTGGAGAGGAGTGTAGCGGAATGGAGAAGAGTAGCGTGGAATGGAGTGGAGTAGAGTGGAATAGAGTGGAAAAGAGTGGAGTGGAGTGGAATGAAATGGAGTGGAATGAATTGGAGGGAATTGGAATGAATGGGAATGTAAAGGAAAGGAGTGGAGGGGATTGCAGGGGATTGGAATGAAATGGAGAGGAATGGAATGTAGTGGAATGGAATGGAGTTGAGTGCAGTCGAGTGGAATGGAATGGAGTAGAGAGGAATGGACTATAATGGAATGGAGTGGAGTGGAGTGGTGTATAATGGAATGTAAAGGAGAGGAATGGAAATGAGTGGAATGGAATGGAGTGAATTGGAGGGGAATGGAGAGGAATGGAGTGGAGAGGGGTGGAATGGAACAGTGAGGATTGGAGTGGAATGGAGTGTAGTGGAGTGGAAAGGAGGTGAATTGAATTGAAAAGAATGGAGTGGAATGTAGTGGAGTGCAATGGAGTAGAGTGGAATGGAATGGAATGAAATCGAATCGAATCACATGGAGTAGAGTGGAGTTCAATGGAGTTGAGTTTATTGGAATTGAGTGGAGTGTACTGGAATGAAATGGAACAGAATGGAATCCAGTGGACTGGAATGGAGTGCAGTGGAATGGAGTGGAGAGGAGTGCAGCGGAGTGGAATGGAGTGGAGTGGATTCGAATGAAATGGAATGCAACGGAATGTAGTGGAGTGGAATGAAGTGGAGTGGAGTGGAGTGGAGTGGAGTGAAATTGAAAAGAGATGAGTGCAGTGAAATGGAATGGAATATTATTATAAGGAGTGCAATGGAATGGAGTGTAATGAAAAGGAGTGGAATGGAATGTAGTGGATTGGAGTGGAGTGGAATGGAATGGAATGGAATATAGTGGATTAGAAAGCAGTGAAATGGAATGGAGTGCAGTGGAATGGAGTGGAGTGGACTGCAGTGGAGTGGAATGGAGTGGAGTGGAGAGACATGGAATGAAATGGAATGCAATGGAATGTAGTGGAGTTGAATGGAGTGGAGTTGAGTGGAGTGGAAAGGAATAGAGTGGAGTGCAGTGGAATGGAATGGAATGGGATTATAAGGAGTGTATTGTAATGGAGTGTAATGGAATAGAGTGGAGTGGAGTGGAGTTGAATGGAATGGAAAGGAGCAGAGTGGAATGGATTTAAATGGAATGGAGTGGAATGGAGTCGAGTGGAATGGAGAGGAGATGAGTGCAGTGGATTCGATTGGAACGGAAAGGAGTGGAGTAGAATTTAAAGGAATGTAATAGAGTTGAGTGGAGTGGAGTGGCCTGGAGTGGAATGCGGAGGAGTGGATTGGAATGGATTGCTGTGGTATGGAATGGAATGGAATGGAATGGAATGGAATGGAAAGGAATGGAGTGTGGTAGAACTGAGTGACATGAGGTGGAATGGTGTGGAATGGAATGGAGTGGATTGGTATGGAGTGGAAGGGAATGGAGGGGAGTGGAGTGGAATGGAGTGGAGTGGAGAAGAGTGGAATGGATTATAATGGACTGGAATGGAGTGGAATGGAATGCAACGGAATGGAATGGAATGGAATGTAGTGGAGTGATTTGGAATTGAGTGGAGTGGAGAGGAATGGAATGGAATGGATTGGTATGGAGTGTAGTGGAATAGAATGGAGTACAGAGGAATGTAATGGAATGTAGTGCAGTGGAGTGGAGGGCAATAGAATGGAATGGAGAGGAGTAGACTGGAATGGATTGGAATGGAGAGGAATGGATTGGCATGGAAAGGAGAGAAATGGAGTGGAATGGAATGGAATGGAATGGAATGGAGTGGAATGCAATGGAATAGAATGGAATGGAATGCAGTGGAATGGATTGGAGTGGAGTGGAGTGGAGAGGAATGGAGAGGAGTAGAGTGGAATGGAATGCAATGGGGTGCAGTGGAATGGAATGCAGAGGAATGAAGGGGAATGAAGTGAAATGTAGTGACGAGAAGTGGAATGGAATGGATAGGAATGGAATGGAATGGAGTTGAGTGGAATGGAATGGAATGGAGAGAAACGAAGTGGAGTGTAGTGGAATGCAGTGACGTGGAGTGGAGTGGAATGGAATAGAGTGGAATGAAATGGAATGGAGTTTAATGAAATGGAATGCAGTGGAGCGGAATTGAATGCCATGGAATGGAGTGGAGTGTAATGGAGTGGAATGGAATGGAATGGAATAGAATGGAATGGAATGGAACGGAATGGAATGGATTTGAATTGAGTGGAGTAGAATGGACTGTAATACAGTGGAATGGATATGAATAGAGTTCAATGTAATGGAATGCAGTGGAAAGGAATGGAATGGCATGGAATGAAGTGTAGTGGACTGGAATGGAGTCGGGTGGAGAGTAAAGGAGTGAAATGGAGTGGTAGGGAATGCAATGTAGTGGAGTGGAGTGGAATGGAATGACGTGGCTTGGAATGGAGTGGAGTGGAGTGGAATGGAATGGAATGGAATGGAACGGAGTGGAGTGGAATGGAGTAAGTGGATAGGAATGGGATGGAGTGGATTCTAATGGAATGGAATAGAACGCAGTGGAGTGGAGTGGAATGGAGTGGAGTTGAATATAGTGGAGTGGAGGGGAACTGAATGGAATGGAGTGGAGTGGAATGGAGTGGAACGGAATGGAATAGAGTGGAGTGGAGTGGAGTGGAAAGGAATAGAGTGGAGGGGAATGAATTGGATTGGAATGGAGAGGAAAGGAATGGAATGGAATGAAGTAGAGTGGAATATAATGGAGTGGACTGGAGTGGGGTCGAGTGGAGTGGAGTGGAATTGAGAGTGGTGGAGAGGAATGAAATGGAGTGGAGTGGAGTGATACGAAATGGAATGGAGTGGAAAAGAATTCAAAGGAATGGAGTGGAATGGACTGGTTTGGGGTGGAATGGAGTGCAATGGAATAGAGTGGAGTGGAATATATTGGAATGGAATGGAATGGAGTGGAGTGGAATGGAGGGGAATGGAATGAAGTGGAATGGAGTGGAATGCAGTGGAATGGAGTGGAATCTAGTGGAGTGGAGTAGAGTACCATTCAAAGAAATGTAATGGAATGTAATGGAGTGGAATGGAATGGAGTGCAATTTAAAAGAATGTAAAGGAATGGAATGAAGAGGAGTGAAATGGAGTGGAGGGCAATGTAGTAGACAGGTATGGAATGGAATGGTGTGGAATTGAGTGGATTGGAATGGAGTGGAGTGGAGTGGATTGGAATGGAGTAGAGTGGCGTGGAACGGAGTGGAGTAGGGTGGAATAGAGTGGAATAGAGTGGAGTGGAGTGGAATGAAATGGAGTTGAATGGAGTGGACAGGATTGGAATGAAAGGGAATGTAATTTAAAGGGGTGGAGTGGAATGAAGGGGATTGGAGTAAAACGGAGAGGAATGAAATATAGTGGAATGGAATGGAGTTGAGTGGAGTGGAGTGGAATGGAATTTAGTAGAGTGGAATGGATTATGTTAGAATGGAGTGAAGAGGAGTGATGTGTAATGGAATGGAATGGATTGGAATGGAATGGAGTTAATTGGAGGGTAATGGAGTTGAAAGGAGTGGAGAGGAGTGGAAAGAAACAGAGAAGAGTGTAATGGAATGGAGTGGACTAGAGTTGAATGGAGGTGAATGGAATGGAAGGGAATGAAGTGGAGTGGAATGTAGTGGAGTGGAATGGAGTAGAGTGGAATGGAATGGAATGCAGTGGAATGGAATGGAATAGGTTAGAATTGAAACACATGGAGTGGAGCGCAATGGAGTGGAGTGGAATGGAGTTGAGTGGAGTGGAATGAAACGGAATATAATGGAATGGAGTTGAGTCGAATGGAGTGCATTGGAATTGAGTGGAGTGGAGTGGAGTGGAGAGGAAAGGAGTGGAGTGGAGTGGAAAGAAATGGAATGCAATGGAATATAGTGGAGTGGAATGAATTTTAGTGGAGTGGAGTAGAATTGAATACAGTGTACTGGAATAGATTTGAATAGAATGTGGTGGAGTGGAATGGAATGCACTGGAATGGAGAGGATTGCAATGGATTGGAGTGGAAAGGAATGGAATGCAGTGGAATGGAATGGAATGGTCTGGAAAGGAGTTGAGTGGAGTGAAGTGGAGAGGAGTAGAAAGGAGAGGAATAGAATAGAATGGAATGGAATGGAATGGAGTGCAGTAGAATGGATTGGAGTGGAATGTAGTAGGGTGGAATGGAATGGAATGGAATGGAATGGAGTGGAGTGGAGTGGAAAGGAAAGAAGTGCAGTGGGATGGAATGGAGTGGAGTTGAATAGAGTGGATTAGAGTGGAGTGGAGTGAAGTGGAAAGGAATGGAGTGGAATGGAGTGGAGATGATTGGAATGAAGGGGAATGTAATGTAATGGAGTAGAATGGAATGGAGTGAATTGGAGTGGAATGGAGAGGAATGGAATGTAGTGTAATGGAATGGAGAGGAGTGGAGTGGATTGGAATGGAGTACAGAGGAGTGGAGTGGAATGGCACGGAGTGGAGTTGATTGGTGTGTAATGGAACGGAATGGAGTGGAATGGAGTGGAGTAGAATGGATTGGAGTGGAATGTAGTAGGGTAGAATGGAATGGAATGGAATGGAATGGAGTGGAGTGGAGTGGAAAGGAAAGGAGTGCAGTGGGATGGAATGGAGTGGAGTGGAATAGAGTGGATTAGAGTGGAGTGGAGTGAAGTGGAAAGGAATGGAGTGGAATGGAGTGGAGATGATTGGAATGAAGGGGAATGTAATGTAATGGAGTAGAATGGAATGGAGTGAATTGGAGTGGAATGGAGAGGAATGGAATGTAGTTTAAAGGAATGGAGAGGAGTGGAGTGGATTGGAATGGAGGACAGAGGAGTGGAGTGGAATGGAATGGAGTGGAGTGGATTGGTGTGTAATGGAACGGAATGGAGTGGAATGGAAAGGAGTACAATGGAATGGAGTGAATTGGAGGGGAATGGAGAGGAATGGAGAGAAGAGGAGGGGAATGCAATGGGGAAGAGTGGAGTGGAGTGGAATAGAATGGAATGGAATGGAACGGAATTTGGAGGAATGGAGTGGAGTGGGGTGAAATGATGTGGAATGGAATGGAGTGGAATGGAATGGAGTGGAATGTAGTCTTGTGCAGTAATGGTGGAATGGAGTGGAATGGAATGGAATGGAGTCGAGTGGAATGGAATGGAATGGACTCGAATGTAGTCTTGTGCAGTAATGGTGGAATGGAGTGGAATGGAATGGAATGGAGTCGAGTGGAATGGAATGGAATGGACTCGAACGGAATGGAATGGAGTGGAACAGAATTGAATGGAATAGGACGGAGTGGAGTGAATTCGAATGGAGTGGAGTGTAGAGGAAAGGAGTGGAATGGAGTGGAGAGGAATGGAGTGGAGTGGAGTGGAATGGAATTGAGCAGAGTGGAAATAATTGGAATGTAGTGAAGTGGAGAGGAGTGGAATAGAATGGAATTGAGTGGAGTGTAATGGAGTAGACTGGCATGGAGTGGAATGGAGTGGGATGGAAAGGAGTGGTATGGAATGGAATGGAATGGTGTGGAGTTTCCACTCCATTCGGTCCTATCCACTCCATTCCTCTCCTATCCACTCCATTTCGCTCCATTTCATTTTACTCCATTCCACTCCACTCACCTCCATTCCATTCCATTCCATTCCCCTCTAATAGACATTAGAGGAATGGAGTGGAGTAGAGTTGAATGGATTGGAATGGACTGCAATGGAATGGAACGAAGTTGAGTGGAATGGAGTGGAGTGGAGTGGAATTGAGTGGAATGGAATGGAGTTTAAGGTAATGCAGTGGATTGGAGTGGAGTGGAGCGGAATGGAGTGGAATGGAATGGAGTAGAGTGGAGTGAAATGGAGTGGATCGGAATGGATGCGACTGTAGTGGAGTGGAATGGATTGGATTGGATTGGAGTGGAATGGAATGGAATGGAATACAATGGAGTGAAGTGGAGTGGAGTGAATTGGAATGTTGTGGGATGGAGAGGAGTGCAGTGGAGTGGAGTGGAATAGAGTGCAATGCAGTGCAGTGGAGTGGAGTGGGGTGAAGTGGAATGGAGCGGAATGGGGAGGAGTGCAGTGGAGAGGATTGGAATGGAGTGGAGTGGGCTGGAAAGGGTTGGAGTGGAATAGAATGGAGTGGAATGGAATTGCATGTAATAGAATGTAGTGGAGTGTAGTGGAATTCAGTGGAGTATAGAGGAATGGAATTGAGTGGAATCAAATGGAATAGAATTGAGTGGAGTGGAATAGAGGGGAGTGGAGTCGAATGGAGTGGAATGGAATAGAGTGGAATGGAATGGAGTGGAATGGAGTGGAGAGGAGTGGAGAGGAATGGAATGGATAGTAGTGGAGTATAATGGAGTTTTCTGGAATGGAGTGGTGTGCAGTGCATTGGAGTGGAATGGAATTGAGTGGAATTGAGGGCAGTGGAATAGAATTGAATGGAGAAGAGTGGAATGGAATGAAATGGAGTGGAGTATAGAGGATTGTAGTGGAGTGGAGTGGAAAGGAGTGGACTGGAGAGGAAAGGAATGGAGTGGAGTGGAGTGGAATGGAATGGAAAGGAATGGAGTAGAATTTTATGGAGTGGAGTGGAATTGAATGGAATGGAATGGAGTGGATTGGAATGGATTGGAATGGAATAGAATGCAGTGGAGTGGAATGAGGTGGATGGGAGTGGAGTGGAATAGAATGGAGAGGAGTGGAATGGAGTGGAAGGGAATGGAACGGAATGGAATGCAGTAGAGTGGAATGGAATGAAATGGAGTGGAATGGAGTGGAGTGGAATGGAGTGGAGTGGAGTGGAATGGAATGGAGTGGAATACAGCCCAATGGAATGAAATGGAGTGGAATGGAGTGTAGTGGAATGGAGTGGAGTGGAGTGGAGTGGAATGGAATGGAGTGGAATACAGCCCAATGGAATGGAATGGAATGGAATGGAATGGAATGGAAGCTAAGATAGTTCAGCTGCATTCCATGCTCAGTGACAGACTGAAATACTATCGAAAGATAGGATTGGAATTGAATGCAGTGCAATGGAATTAAATGGAATAGAGTGGACTGGAGAGGAGTGGAGTGGAGTGAAGTGGAGTGGAATGCAGAGGAATAGAAAGGGATGGAATGGAATGGTATGATGTGGAGTGGAGTGTGGTCTAGAGGAGTGCACTGGAATGGAGTGGAATAGAATGGGATGGATTGGAATGGAGCGGAATGGAGTGCACTGTGGTGGAGAGGAGTGGATTGGAGTGGAATGGAATAGGATGTATTGGAATGAAGTGGAGGGTAGTGGAGTGGAGTGGAATGGAGAGGACTGGAATGGAGTGGAATTGAGTGGAATGGAATGGATTTGAATGGAATGGAATGGAATGGAGTGGAAAGGAATGGAATGGAAGGGAACGGAGTGGAGTGGAGTGGAATGTAGTGGAATGGAATGTCGTGGAAAGCAGTGGAGTGGAGTGGAATGTAATGGAGTGGAGTGGAATGGAGTGTAGTGGAATAGAGTGGAATGGAGAGGTATGGAGTAAAGTGGATTGGAGTGGAATGGAATGGAATAGAGTGCAGTGGAATGGAATGGAAAGTAACGGAGTGTAGTGGAGGGGCGTGGTGTGCAGTAGAATGGAGTGGATTGAACGGGAATGTATCGGAATGGAATGGAATGTAGTGGAATGGAATAAAATGGAATGGAATGGAAAGTAATGGAGTGAAGTGGAATGGAGTGCCGTGGAGTGGAATGTAGTGGATTGGAGTGAAATGGAATATAATGGAAAGGAGTGAAATGGAATGGAGTGGAGTGGAATGGAGTGGCATGGAGTGGAATGGAGAGGAATAGAGTACAGTGGAGAGCTTAGGAAAGTGGTGGAGTGGAGTGGAGTGGAGATGAACGATATCAAGTGGACTGGAGTGGAAATGAATGGAGTGGAGTGGAATGGAGAAGAATTGAATGGAGTTGCATAGAATGGAATGGAGTGGAGTGGAGTGGATTGGAATGGAATGGAGTAGAGAGGAATTAAGTGAAATGTAATTTGGTGGAGAAGATTGTAATGAGATGGAATGGAATGTAGTGTAATGGAATGGAATGGAATGGAGTGGAGTGGAATAGAGAGGAATGGAATGGAGTGCAATGGAGGGGAATGGAGTGGAATGGAGTGGAGTGGAATGGAATGGAGTGTAATGGAATGGAATGGAGTGGAATTGAATGGAATGGTATGGAATGGAGTGGAGTTGGGTGGAATGGACTGGAATGGAGTGTAACGGAATGGAATTGAGTGGAGTGGAATGGAATGGAGTTGCACGGAGTGGTGTGGAATGGAGTGGAATGGAATGGAATGGAATGGAATGTATTGCAATGGAATGGAGTGTAATGGAATGGATTTGAATGCAGTGGTGTGTAATGGAATGGAATGGAATGGAATGGAATGGAATGGAGTGCAGTGAAATGGAGAGGGTTGGAACGGAGTGCAGGGGAATGGAAAGAAATATAGTGGAATGGAATGGATTGGAAAGTAGAGGAATAGAGAGGACTAGAGTTGAATGGAATGCATTGGAATGGAGTGGAGTGGAATGCAGTGCAGCGTAGTGGAGTGTTGTAGAGTGTAATGAAATGGAGTAGAGTTGAAAACAGAGGAATGGAATGGAGTGCAGTGGTGTGGAGTGTAATGTAATGGAATGGAATAGAGTCAAATGGAGTGGAACAGAATGGAGGGTAATGAAATGGAATGCAGTAGAATGGATTGGAGTGCAGTGTAATTGAGTAGAATGGACTGGAATGGAGTGGAATGGAATGGAATAGAATAGAGTGGAGGGGTGTGGAATGGACTGGAATGGAGTGGAATGGAATGGAATAGAATGGAGTGGAGAGGTGTGGAATGGACTGGAATGGAGTGGAATGGAGTGGAATGAATTGGAATGAAATGTATTGGGTTGGAAAGGAATGGAATGGCAAGGAATGGAGTGGAGTGGAGTGGAATAGTGTGGATTGGAGTGGAATGGAATGGAATGGAATGGAATGGAATTGAGTGTTGTGGAGTGGAATGGAATAGAATGAAGTGGAATAGAATGGAATGGATTGGAATGGAATGGAATGGAGTTGAATGGAATGGAATGGCAAGGAATGGAGTGCAGTGGAGTGGAATGAAGTGGATTGGAGAGGAAAGGAATGTAATGGCATGGACTGGAATGGAGTGGATTGGAATAAAATAGGTTGGAATGGAACGGAATGGAGGGTAACGTAACGGAATGGCAAGGAATGGAGTGCCGTGGAGTGGAATGGAGTAGATTTGAGTGGAAAGGGTTGGAATGGAATGGAGTGCAGTGGAATGGAATGGAATGGAATGGAATGGGATGGAATGGAGTGGAATGGAATGGGATGGAATGGAGTGGAGTGGAATGGAATGGAATGGAATGGAATGGAATGGAATGGAATGGAATGGAGTGGAGTTGAGAGGATTGGGATGGAATGGAGTGCAATGGATTGGAATGGAGTGGAGTGGAATGCAGAGGAAAGGAATGGAATGGAATAGAGTGGAAGGGAATGAAGTGGAATGGAGTGGAGTAGAGTGGAATGGAATGGAAAGGAATGAAATATATTGGACATGAGTGGAGAGGATAGCTGTGGAGTGGAATGGAATGGAATAGAATTCAGTGGAATGGAATGGAAAGGAGTGGAGTGGAATGCAATGGCATAAAATGGATTCGATCGTAGTGTATTGTAGTGTCGTGTAGTGGAATGGACTGAAGAGGAATGGAATGGATTGGAAAGGAATGTACTGGAGTGGAGTGGTGTGGAATGGAGTGGAGTGGAATGGAATGGAATGGTGTGGAGTGGAATGAAAACGAATTTAATGGAATCGAATGGAATGGAATGGAGTAGAGTGGAGAGGTATGTAGTGGAGTGGAGTGGAATAGAGTGGCGTGGAAAGGAATGCAATGGAAGGGAGTGGAGTGGAGTGGAATGGAATATAGTAGAATGGAATGGAGTTCAATGGAATGGAATGGAATGGGGTACAGTGGAATGTTGTTGAGTGGAATGTAGTCGAGTGGAATGGAATGGAATGGAGTTGAATGGAATGGAATGGAAAGGAATGGAAGGGAGTGGAGTGGAATGGAATGGAAAGGAAAGGAGGAGATTGGAGTGGAAGGGAGTGCAGTGGAATGGATTGGAGTGGAACGGAATGGAATAGAGTGGAATGGAATGGAGTGGAAAAGTATGGAGTGGAGTGGTGATGAATGGAGTGGAGTGGAGTGGATTGCAGTGCAATGTAATGGAATGAAATGAAATGTAGTGGAATGGAATGGAGTGGAGTGGAATGGAGAGGAATATAAGTGCGTGGAATGGAATGTAGAAGAGTTGTGTGGAGTGGAATGGAACGGAGCAAAGTGGAATGGAATTGAAAGAAATGGAATGGAGAGGAGTGGAATGGAATGGAATGGAGTAGAGTGGAGTGCAAAGGAGTGGAATGGAATGGAATGGAGTGAAGTGCAGTGGAATTGAATGGAATGGAGTGGAATTGACTGGAGTGTAGTGGAGTGGAGGGGAGTGGAATGGAATTGAATAAAATGCAGTGGAATGGAATGGAATGGTGTGGAGTGGAATGCAATGGCATGGAATGGAGTGGTGTGAATTTGATTGTAGTGGAATGGAGTGTAGTGGACTGGAGTGGGTTGGAATTGAATGGAATGAAGCGGAATGGAATGGAATTTAATGGAGTCTAGTTGAGCAGAATGGAGATGGAGTGGAGTGCAATGGAACAGAGTGGAGTGGAATACAATGGAATGGAATAGAATGGATTGGAGTGTAATGGAGTGGAGTTCAGTGGATTGGAGTGGATTGGAATGGAATGGAATTGAGTGGAGTGGAGTGAAGTGGAGTGGAATGGAGTGGAGTGAAGAGGAATGGAATGGAGTGGACATGAATGGATAGGCATGGAATGGAACAGAATTCAATGGAATGCAACGGAATGGAATTGTGTGTAGTGGAAAGGAATGGAATGGAGTGGAGTGGAATGAAATAGAATGTAGTGGAGTGTTGCAGAGTGGAATAGGATGGTATTGAATGGATTGGAATAGAGTGCAATGGACTGGGAAGGAGTTGCATAGAATGGAGTGCAGTGCAATGGAATGGAATGGAAATGATCAGAGTGGATTGGAGTGAAGTGGAGTGGAGAAGAATGGAGTGGAGTGGAGTGGAATGGAATGGGGTGGAGTCGAGTGGAATGGAATGGGGTGGAGTCGAGTGGAATGGAATGGAATGGAGTGGAATGGAGTGAAGAGGAATGGAGTAGAGTGGATTAGTAAGGAGTGGAATGGAACGGAATGGAGTGGAATGTAATGGAGTGGATAGGACGGGAGAAGAATGGAAAGGAAGGGAGTGGAGTCGAATGGAGTGGAATGCAATGGCGTGGAATGAAGAGGGATGAAGTAGAATGGAGTGAAGTCGAATGAAGGGTGATTTACTGGAAAAGATTGCAATGAAATGCAAAGGAAAGTAATCGAATGGAACGGAATGGAGTGGAATGGAACAGAGTTGAATGCAATGGAGTGGAGTGGAATGAAGTGGAGTGGATAGAAATTTAGTGGAGTGGCGTGGAATTGATTGGAATAGAATGGAGTGGAGTGGGATGGAGGCGATTAGAACAGAGTGGAGTGGAATGGAGAGGAGTAGAATGCAATGGCATGGAATGGATTGTAATACAAAGGAGTGGAGTGAAGTTGAATGGAGTGGAGTTGAATGCAATGGAATAAAATGGAGTGGATTGCAGTGGAATATAGTGGAGTGGAGTGGAAAGGAGTTGAATGGAATGGAACGGAGTGGAGTGGAATAGTGTTGTGTGGAATGGAGTAGAGAGGAATAGAATGAAATGGAGTGGAATGGAATGGATTGGAGTGGAATGGAATGGATTGGAATGGAAAGGAATGGAATGGAATGGACTTGGAAGGAGTGTAGTGGAGTGGAATGCAGTGGATTGGAGTGGAATGAAATGGAGTGGATTGGAGTGGAAAGGAATGGAGTGTAATGGATTGTAATGGAATGGAATGGAAAGGAGTGGAGAGGAATGGAGAGTAATGGAAAGGAGTGGACTGGATTGCAGTGGAATGGAATGGACTGGAGTGGATTGGAGTAGACTAAAATGGAGTGGAATGGAGTGGAAAGGAGAGGAATGGATTGGAGTGGGTTCGAGTGGAATGCAAAAGAATTAAATGCAATGCAGTGGAATTGAATGGAGTGGGGTAGAGTGGAGTTGAGTGGAGTGGTGTGGAAAGGGGTGGACTACAGTGGAATTGAATGAAGAGGAGTGGAGTGGAATGGAATGGAATTGAGTTTAATGGAATGGAAAGGAATGCAGTGGAAAGGAATGGAGTGCAGTTGAATGGGGGCAAAGGAATGGAGTGTAGTGTAGTGAAGAGGAATGAAATGGAATGTACTGGAGTGGAATGGATTGTAATGGAATGGAATGGAATTGGAAGGAGTGGAGTGGTGTGGAATAGAGTGGAATGGATTGAAATCGAGTGGAGTGGAATAGAACGAAATGGAATGTAATGGAGTGGAGTGGAGTGGAATGGATTGGAGTGGAATGGAGTGAAGTGGAGTGGAGTGGAATTGAATTAAATGCAGTGGATTGCAAAGGAGTAGAGTGGAGTGAAATGGATTGTAGTGGAATGTAATGGGTAGGAGTGGAGAGGAATGGAGTGGAATGCAATGGAGTGGACTGGAATGTTTTGTAATGTAATGGAGTGGAGTGGAGTGCAGTGGAATGGAATGGAATGGAGTGAAGTGGAGTGGAGTGTACTGAAATGGAGTGGAATGGAGTGGATTCCAGTTTAATGTACAGGAGTGGAATGGAATGGAATGGAATGGATTGGAGTAGAGTGGACTGGAATGGAGTGGAGTGGTTTTGAGTGGAATTAAATGGAGTGGAGTGGAGTTGAAAGGAGTGGAGTGGAATGGAATGGAATGGAAAGGCGTGGAGTGGAATGGAGTGCAGTGAAATGAAGTGGAGTGGAGTGCAGTGTAATGGAATGGAATGGACTGGAGTGGAGCGGAGAGGACTGGAATGGAGTGGACTGGACTGCAATGGAGTGGAATGTAGTGGAGTGGATTCAAGTCGATTGGAATGGAGTGGAGTCGAGTGGAATGAAATGGATTGGGGTGTAGTGGATTGGAGTGGAGTGGTGTGAAAAGGAGTGAAGCGGAGTGGAATGGAATGTCGTGGAGTAGAATGGAGTGGAATGGAATTTAATGGAGTGGACTGAAATGGAGTGGAATGGAATGGAATGGAATGGAGTGGAGAAGTGTGGATGGAATGGAGTGCAGTGGACTGGAATGGAATGGAACAATATGGAATGGAGTGGAATGGAGTGGAGTGGAATGGAATGGAGTGGAATGGATTGGAAAGGAGTGGAGTGGACTGGAATGCAATGGAATGGAACGCAGCAGAGTGGAGTGGAATGGAGAGGAGTGGAATGTAGTGTAGGTGAGTAGAATGGAATAGAATGGGCAGGATGGAGTGGAGTGGAATTCAGTGTATTGGAGTTTAATGGAGTGGAATGGAGTGGAATGGAATGGAATGGACCGGATGGAGTGGAGTGGAATTGAGTGGAGTTTAGTGGAATGGAATGGAGTGCAGTGGAGTGAAGTGGATTGAATTGGAGTGTAATGGAATGGCATGGAATGGAATGCAGTCGACTGGAATGGAGTGTAGTTGGGTGGAATGGAGTGGAACTGAATGTAGCGGAATGGAATGTAGTGTAATGGATTGGAAAGGAGTGGAGTGGAGTGGAGTGGAATCGAGTGGAGTGGCATGGAATGGAATGGAAGGGAATGGAGTGGAGTGTAATGAAGTGGAGTGGATTGGAAAGCAGTGAATTGGAATTGAATGGGGTGGAGTGGAGTGCAGGCGAGTGGAGTGGTGTGGAATGGAATGGATTGGAATGGAAGGGAGTGCAATGGAATGGAGTGGAGTGAAGTGCAATGGAGTGGAATGGAATGTAATGGAGTGGAATGAAATGGAATGGAGTGGAGTGGAGTGGAATGGAGTGGAGTGGAGTGGAATGGAGTGGAATGGAGTGGAATGAAGTGGAGTGGAACGGAATGGAATGGAATGGAGTGATGTGTAATGGCGTGGAGTGGAGGGGATTGGAGTGGAATCGAAAGGAGTGGAGAGTACTGGAGTGCAGTTGATTGGAGTGGAATGGAATGGAACTTAGTTGAATGGAATGGAACGGAGTGGAATGGAAAGGAAAAGAAGGGAGTGGAGTGGAGTGGAAAGGAGTGGAGTGGAGTGGAATGGAGTACAGTGGAGTGGAATGGAATGGACATGAATGGAGTTTAGTGGAATGGTGTGGAATGGAGTGATGTGGAATGGATTGGATTGGAGTGGAGTGGATTGGAGTGGAATGGTGTGGAATGGAGTGATGTGGAATGGATTGGATTGGAGTGGAGTGGATTGGAGTGGAATGGAATGGAGTGGAGTGGAAAGGAGTGGAAAAGAATGGAGCGGAATGGAATGCAGTAGAAATTAATGGAAATGAATGGAATAGATATTAGGGGAATGGAGTGGAGTTGATTACAATGAAGTTGAATGGAATGGAATGGAGTAGAGTGGACTGGAGTGGAATGGAATGGAGTGGAATGGAGTGGAGTGGAGTGGAGTGGAATGGAGTGGAATGGACTGGAATGGAGTGGAATGGAATGGCATGGAGTGAAATGGAATGGAATGCAGATAAGTGGAGTAGAATGGAGACGAGTGGAATGGAATGGAATGGAATGTAGAGGAGTGTAGTGGACTGGAATGGAGTGGAGTGGAATGGAGTGGCGTGGATTGGAGTGGAATTGAATGGAAAAGTATGGAGTGGAATGGAATGGAATGGTGTGGAGTTCAGTGTAGTGTATTGGAGTAGAGAGGACTGGAATGGAGTAGAATGGATTGGAATGGAGTGGAAAGAAATGGAATGGTATGGAATGGAGTTTAATGGAGTGGAATGTATTGGAGAGGAGTAGAATAGAGTGGAGTGGAATGTAATGTAATGGAATGGAGAGGAGTGGAATGGAGTGGAGTGGAGTGGAGTGGAATTGAATGGAGTGGAGTGGAGTGAAGTGGAGCAGATTGGAGTGTTATGAAGTGAAATGGAGTGGAGTGGAGTGGAGTGGAATGGAATGGAATTTAATGGAATGGAATACAGTGCAAAGTTGTGGAGTGAAGTGGAGTGGAATGTAACAGAGTGGAGTGGAGTGGAATGGCATGTAGTAGGATGGACTGGAATGCAGTGGAATGGAATGAAATGGAGTGAAGTGGAATGGAATGGAGTGGAGTGGAATGGAATGAAGTGGAGTGGAAGGGAATGGAGAGAAATGGAAAGGAATGGAACGTAATGGAATGGAGTGGAGTGGAACGGAGTGCAGTGGATTGGAATGGAGTGGAGTGCAATGGAATGAAATGGAATGGAATGGAATGGAATAGAGTGGAGTGGAGTGAACTGGAGTGAACTGGAGTGGAATGGAATGGGGTGGAATGAAAAGGAGTGGAGTGGTGTGGCGTGGAGTGGAGTGGAATGGAGTGGAGTGGAGTTTCTTGAAGTGGAATGAAATGGAATGGAATGCAATGCAATGTAACAGAATGCTCAGAATGCAATGAAGTGCAATGGAATGGACCTGAATGGAATGGAATGGATGGGAATGCAATGGAATGGAAAGCAATGTAATGCAATGTAATAATGAAATGAGAGCTGAGAATGTGCCACTGCACTTCAGGCTGTGTGACAGAATGAGATACTCTCTGAAGAAAGGAATGGAATAGAATGCCATGGAATGGACTGGAATGGAGTGGACTGGAGTGGATTGGAGTGGAGTGAAGTGGAGTGGAGTGGAATGGAGAGGAATGGAATGGGAGGAAAGGAATGGAATGAAGTGGAGTGGAGTGGGATGGAGTGGAGTGCAGTCAAACAGAGAGAAATGGAATGGGATTCAGTTGAATGGAGTGGAGTTTAGTGCAGTGGAGTGGAGAGGAGTAGAATGGAGTGGAATGGAATAGGATCTAATGGAATGTAGTGGATTGGAGTGGAGTAGAACGGAGTGGAATGGAATGGAAGTAAATGGAATCGATTGGAATGGAATGGAATGGAATGGAATCGATTGGAATGTAATGTAATGGAATGGAATGCAACGGATTGCAATGGACTACAGTGAAATGCAATGTAAAGTTGGCATGTAATGTCAGGTTTGATATTGCCACTGCACTCCAGCCTGAGTAACACTGTCATATACTGTCGAAAGAAAGGAATTGAATGCAGTGGAGTGAAATGGAAAGGAAAGGAATGGAATGGAGTGGAGTGAAGTGGACTGGAACGGACTCAAATGGAATGGGATGGAGTGGAATGGAATGGATTGGATTTCAGTGTAGTGGAGAGAAATAGAATGGAATGGAATGCAATTCAATGGAATGGTGTGAAGGACTGTGAGCTGAGAATGTGCCACTGCACTCCAGCCTTTGTGACACAGTGAGATCCTGTGGAAAAAAAGAATGGAATGGAATGGAGTGGAATGGAATGCAATGCACTGGAGTGGAATGTAGTGGAGTCGAATGGAGTTGAGTGGAATGGAATGGAATAGAGTGAAATGGAGTGGAAAGTAATGGAATGGAGTGAAGTGGAATGGAGTGGAGTGGAGAGGAATGGATTGGAATGCAGTAGAATGGAATGGACTGGAGTGGAATGAAGTGGAGTGGAGTGGAATGGAATGGAGTGGAATGGAATGGAGTGGAGTAGAATGGAGTGGAGTGGAGTGGAATGTAATGGAGTGGAGTGGAATGGAATGGACTGGAGTGTTGCAGAATGGATTGGAGTGGAGTGGAATGGAATGGAGAGGAATTGAATGGAATGGAATGAAGTGGAATGTCATGGAGTGGAATGGAGTGCAATGGAATGTAATAGAATGGAATGGAATGGAGTGGAGTGGAGTAGAATGGAGTGGAATGGAATGGAGTGAAGTGGAGTGTAACGGTATGGAACAGAACAGAAGACAATAGAACAGAACGGAAAGGAATGGAACGGAGTGGAGAAATGTGTGCTGAGTTTGGACCGTTGTGCTGCAGCCTGTGTGACAGAATGAGATACTCCCTAAAGAAAGGAATGCATTGTAGTGGAGAGGAGTGGAATTGAGTGGAATGGAATGGAAAGGAAGGGAATAGAATGGAGAGGATAGGAGCGGAGCGGAGCAGAACGGAATGGAACAGAATGAAACAGAATGGAATGTGAGCTGAGATTGTGCAACTGCACTCAAGGCTTGTTGACAGAGTGAGATATACTCGAAATAAAGGAATGGAATGGAATGCAGTGGAATAAAATGTAATGGAATGGAGTGGACTGTAGTGGAGTGGACTGAAGTGGAGTAGAGTGGAATGGAGAGGAATAGAATGGGAGGGAATGTAATCGAAGGAAGCGGAGTGGGGTGGAGTGGATTGTGGGGGAATGGTGCGGAATGGAATGGAATGGGTTTTAATGGAGTGAGTGCAGTGGAGTGGACAGGGATGGAATGGAATGGAATATAATTGGATGTAATGGAATGTAGTGGAGTGGAGTGGAGTGGAATGAAAAGGAGTGGAGTGGAATGGAGAGCAACGGAAAGGAGTGGAGTGGACTGGAGCCGAACGGAATGGAATGGAGTGGAGTGGAACGGAGTGGACTACAATGGAATACAATTGGAAGCAGTGGAGTTGAATGGAATGGAGTGGAATGGACTAAAATGGAGTACAGTGGAAAGGAATGTAATGGAATGGAGAGGAGTGGTATGGAATGGAGTGGAGTGGTATGGAATGGAGTGGAGGGGAATGGAGTGGAGTAGAGTGGAACGGAATGCAATGGAGTGGAATGGAATGGATTAGAGTGGAGTGGAATGGAGTGGAATGCAATGGAGTGGCATGGAATGGGGTGGAGTGCATTGGAGCGTAGTGGAGTGGAGTCGAATGGAATGGAGTGGAGTGCAGTGGAATGGAACGTAATGGAGTGGAGTGGAGAGGAATGAAATGGAGTAGAGTGCAGTGAGATGGAACTGGGTGGAATGGAATGGAATGGAATGGAATGGAATGGAGTGGAATGGAAAGGAGTTAAGTGGAATGGAGTGCAATGGAATGGGGTGGAGTGGAGTGCAGTGGAATGGAATGGAATGGAGTGGAGGCGAGTGGAGTGGACTGGAATGGAGTGGAATGGAGTGGATTAGAGTGGAATGGAGTGGAGTGGATTCGAGTGGAATGGAATGGAATGTAGTAGAGTGGAATGGAGTGGAGGGTTATGCTGTGGAGTGGAGTGGTGTGGAAGGCAGTGGAGAGGAGTGGAATCAAATGGAGAGGAGTGTAGTGGAGTGGAATGAAATTGAGTGGAATGGCACGGAATGGAATGCAGAGGAATGGAATGGAGTGGATTGGAATGGAGGGCAATGGGATGTAGTGTAGTGGAGTGGAGTGGAGGTGAGTGGAATGGAATGGAAAGTAGTGGAGTTTAATGGAGTGGAATGGAATGCAATGGAATTGGAAGGATTGGAGTGGAGCGGAATGGAGTGGAATGGATTGGAATGGAGTGTAGTGGATTAGAATGGAATGGAACGGAATGGAGCATAGTGGAGTGGAACGCAGTGGAGTGGATTGGATTGGATTGGAATGGAGTTGAGTGGAGTGGAATAGAGAGGAATGGAATTTAATGGGGTGGAGTGGAGTGGACTGCAGGGGAGAGGAAAGGAATGGCGTGAAGCGGAAGGGTTTGGAATGGAATGGAGTTGAGTGGAGTGGAGTGAAGTGAAATAGAATGGAATGGAGTGTACTGTAGTGGAGTCGATTGGAATGGAGTGGAATGGAGTGGAATCGAGCTTAATGCAGTGGAATGGAATGGAGTGGAATGGTTTGATATCTAATTGAATGCAGTGGATTGGAGTGGAATGGAGTGGAGTAGAATGGAGTGCAGTGGAGTGCCGTTTACTGGAATGGAGAGGAATGGAGTGGAGTGGAGTCGAGAGGAATGGAAAGGAATGGGATGGACTGGGTTGGAGTGGAGTGGAGTGGCGTGGAAAGGAGTGGAGCGGAGTGAAAAGGAATGGAATGGAATGGAATGGAGTGGAGTGAAATGGAGTGAAGTGGAATGGAGAGGAATGGAGTTCGGTGGAACGGAGTGGAGTGGAATGGAGGGCAATTGAATGGAGTGGAGTGGAGTGGCATGGTATGGAGTGGAGTGGAATGGAATGCACTGCAATGGAATGCAATGGAATTGGAAGGAGTGGAGTGGAGACGATTGGAGTGGAATGGATTGGAATGGAGTGGAGTGGAATGGAATGGAAAGAAATGGAGTGGAGACCATTGGAATGGAGTGGATTGCAATGCAGTAGAGGAATGGAATGGAAAGGAGTGGAGTGGAATGGAGTAGACTGGAATCGAATGGAATGGAATGGAATGGAGTGGAATGTAATGGGGTGGATTAGATTGGAGTGGAGTGGAGTGGAATGGAATAGAGTGCAGAAGATTGGTTTGGAATTGAATGGATTGGAGTGGAGTGCAGGGGAATGGAAAGGAATGGAGTGGAGTGGCGAGGAATGTAATGAAGTGTAATGGAGTGGAGTGCAGTGGAGAGGAATGGAATGGAATGGAGTGGAGTGGTATGGAGAGGAGAGGAATGAAGTAGTTTGGAATGGAATGGAGTGGAATGGAATGGACTATAACGGAATGGAGTGGAGTGGAGTGGAATGGAGTGGAATGGATTGGAATGGAGTGGAGTGGAGTGGAAAGGAATGGAGTGGAATGGAGTGGAGTGGGTGGAGTTGAGTGCAGTGGAATGGAACGGAATGGAATGGAGTGGAGTGGAATGTAATAGAGTGGAGTGGAGTGGAATGATGTTGAATGGAATGGAGTGGACTGGTATGGAGTGAAGTGAAATGTAATGGAAAGGAATGGAATGGAGTGGAGGGGTGTGGAGTGGAGTGGAGTGGAATGTAGTGCGGTGGAATGGAATGGAGTGGAGTGGAGTGGAGTGGAATGTAGTGCGGTGGAATGGAATGGAGTGGAGTGGAATAGAATGGAATGGAGTGAAATGGCATGGAATGGCATGGAATGGAGTTGAGTGTAGCGGAATGGGGTGGAATTGAGTAGAAAGGAGTGGAATGTAATGGAAGGAAATGGAATGGAATGCAGTGAAGTGGTATGGAATGGAGTGCAGTGGAATGAAGTGGACTCGAGCTGAATGGAAAGGAATGGAGTGGAGTGCAATGGAGTGTAATGAAATGAAATGGAATGGTATGGAGTGGAAAGGAGTGGAGTGGAGTTGAATAGAATGGAATGCAGCGGAATTGAAAGGAGTGGAGTGAAAATCAATGGCATGAAATGGAATGGAGTGTAGTGGATTGGAGTGGACTAGAATGGAGTGCAGTGGACTGGAATGCAGCAGAATGGAATAGAATGGAGTGGTGTGGAAAAGAGTGGAGTGTAGCGGAGTGGAATGGATTGGAATGGAGTGAAGTGGAGTGGTATGGAATGGAGTGGAATGGTGTGGAGTGGAGTGGGTGGGGTTGAGTGCAGAGGAATAGAATGAAATGGAATGGAGTGGAGTGGAATTTGATAGAGTGGAGTGGAGTAGAATGATGTTGAATGGAATGGAGTCAGCTGGTATGGATTGGAGTGGAATGGAATGGAATGGAATGGAATGGAATGGAATGGAATGGAATGGAATGGAGTGGAGGGGAGTGGAGTGGAATAGAGTGCAGTGGAATGGAATGGAGTGGAGTGGAATAGAATGGAATGGAGTGGAATGGCATAGAATGGATTTGAGTGTAGTGGAATGGAGTGGAATTGAGTAGAAAGGAGTGGAATGTAATGGAAGTAAATGGAATGGAATGGAATGCAGTGAAGTGGTATGGAATGAAGTGGAGTGGAATGAAGTTGACTCGAGTTGAATGGAAAGGAAGGGATTGGAGTGTAATGAAATGGAAAGGAATGGAATGGAATGTTATGGAGTGGAGTGGAGTGGAGTGGAATGGAGTGGAGTGCAGTGGAATGGAATGGAATGGGTAGGAGTGGAATGAAATTTAATGGAATGGAGTGGAATTGATTGGAGTGAAGTTGAATGGAATAGAATGGAATGCAGTGGATTGGAATTGAAAGGAGTGGAGTGAAAATCAATGTCATGGAATGGAATGGAGGAGGGTAATGGAGAGGAGTGGAGTAGAATGGTGTGTAGTGGACTGCAATGGAGTCGAATGGAATGGAATGCAACGGAATGGATTAGAATGGAATATAATGGAGTGGAGTACATTGGAGTGAAGTGGAGTGGAGTGGGATGGAATGGATAAGATTGGAATGGAATGGAATGGAATGGAATGGAATGGAATGGAATGGAATGGAATGGAGAAGAATGGAATGGAATGGAGTGGAATGGAGTGTAATACAGTGGAGTGGAGTGTAATACAGTGGAGTGGAGTGGAATGGAGAGGAGTGGAGTGGATTGAAGTGGAACGGAATGGAATGGAATGGAATGGAGTGGAATGAAATGGAATGGAATGCAGTGGAGTGATGTTGAATGGAGTAGATTGGAAAGGAATGGAGTGGCTTGGAGGAGAATGGACTGCAAAGGAATGGAGTGTATTGCCATGGAAAGGAGTGAAGTGGAATGGAGTGGAGTGGAGTTCAGTGGACTGGCATGGGGTGGAATGGAGTGGAAAGGAGTGGAATACAGTGGGGTGGAGTCGAGTGGAATGGGAAGGAATGGAATGGAGTGGGGTGTAGTGGAATGGAGTGGTGTGGAAAGGAGTGGAATGGAGTGGACTGGAATGGAATGGAGTGGAGTGGAGGGGAAAGGATTGGAATTGAGTGGAATGCAATGGAGTGGCTTTAAGAATGGAATGCAATGGAGTGGAAAGAAGGGCAAGTGAATGGAGTGGAGTGGAGTGGAATGGAGTGGAGTGGAATGCAATGGAATGGAATGGATTGCAGTGCAATGCAGTGGAATGGAATGGAATGGACTGGAATTGAGTGGAGTGGAGTTGAATGGAATAGAATGGAATGCAGTGGATTGGAATTGAAAGGAGTGGAGTGAAAATCAATGTCATGGAATGGAATGGAGTGGAGTGGAGTGGAGTGGAGTAGAATGGAGTGTAGTGGACTGGAATAAAGTCGAATGGAATGGAATGCAGCGGAATGGAATAGAATGGAATATAATGGAGTGGAGTGCATTGGAGCGAAGTGGAGTGGAATTGGATGGAATGGATAAGATTGGAATGGAATGGAATGGAATGGAAAGGAACGGAACAGAATGGAATGGAATGGAATGGAGTGGAATGGAGTGGAATGGAGTGGAGTGGAGTGTAATGCAGTGGAGTGGAATGGAATGGAGTGGAATGGAGTGGAGTGGAGTGGAATGGAGTGGAATGGAATGGAATGGAGTGGAATGGAATGGAATGGAATGGAATGGAGTGGAGTGGACTAGCAATTAGTGGAAAAGAATACAATGGAGTGGAGGGGAATGGAGTGGAGTACAGAGGAATGGAAAGGAATGGAGTTGAGTGGAATTGAGTGGAATGGAATGGAATGGAGTGGAATGGAATGGAATGGAGTGGAATGGAATGGAATGGAATGAAATGGAATGGAATGGAATGGAATAAAATGGAGTGGAATGGAATAGAATTGAGTGGAGTGGAGTGGAATGGAATAGACTTGTAAGGAATGGAGTGGAGTTGAGTGGAAATTAGAGGAGTGGCATGGAATGGATTGGTATAGAATGGTGTGGAGTGGAATGTAGGGAAGTGGAGTGGAATGGAGTTGAATGGAATGGAATGGAATGGAGTGGAGTGGAACGGAATGGTTTGAAGATGAGTAGAGTGGATTGGAATGGAATGAAGTGGAATGGAATAGAATGGAATGGAGTGGAATGAAATGGAATGGAATGCAGTGGAGTGATCTGTAATGGAGTGGATTGCAGAGGAATGGAGTGGCTTAGAGGAGAATGGAATGCAATGGAATGGAGTGTATTGCCATGGAAAGGAGAGAAGTGGAAAGGAGTGGAGTGGATGGCAGTTGACCGGCATGGAGTAGAAAGGAGTGGAATAGAGTGGGGTGGAGACGAATGGAATGGGAAGGAATGGAATGGAGTGGGTTGGAGTGGAATGGAACGGTGTGGAAAGGAGTGGAGTGGAGTGGAATGGAATGGAACGGAGTGGAGTGGAGTGGAATGGAATGGAATTGAGTGGAATGGAATGGAGTGGCTTGGAGGAGATTGTAATGCAATGGAGAGGAATCGAGGGCAACTGAATGGAGTGGAGTGGAGTGGAGCAGATTGGAATGTAATGGAGTGCAGTGGAATGGAATGGAGTGGTGTGGAACGCAGTGGAATGGAATGGAATGGAATTGGAAAGAGTGGAGTGGAGAGGAATGGAGTGGAACGAATTCGAATGGAGTGGAGTGGAGTGGAATGGAATACAAAGGAATGAAGCGGAGTGGATTTGAATGGAATGGAGTGGAATGCAGTGGAGTGGAGTGGAATGGAAGGGAATGTTGTGGAGTGGAATGGAGTTGACTGGAGACGAATGGAGTGGAATGGAATGGAGTGGAATATAATGGGTGTCATTAGAGTGGAGTGGAGTGGAGTAGAAGGGAATGGAGTGGAGTTGATTGGTTTGTAATGGAATGGATTGGCGTGGAGTGCAGAGGAATGGAATGGAATGGAGTGGAGTGGAAGGGACGGGAATGGAGTGGAATAGAGAAGAATCAAGTTTAATGAAGTGGAGTGCAATGGAGTGAAACGGAGTGGAATGGAATGGAATGGAATGGAGTAGAGTGGACTGGAATGGAGTGGAGTGGAGTGGAATGAATTGGAGTGGAGTGGAGTAGATTGGAATGGAGTAGAATGGAATGGCGGGGAATGGAGGGCAACGGAATGGAGTGGAGTGGAGCCGAATGGAATAGAATGGAGTGGAGTGGAATGTAGTGGAGTGGAGTGGATGTTGTTGAGTGCAGTGGAATGGAACGGAATGGAATGGAGTGGATTGGAATGTAATAGAGTGGAGTGGAGATGAATGATGTTGAATGGAATCGAGTGGGCAGGTGTGAAGTGGAGTGGAATGGAATGGAAAGGATTGGAGGGGAGTGGAGTGGAGCGGAGTGCAGTGGAATGCAGTGTAGTGGAATGGAATGGAGTGAAGTGGAATAGAATGGGATGGAATGGAATGGCATGGAATGGCATGGAATGGAATGGCATGGCATGGAACGGCATGGAATGGAGTTGAGTGGAGTGGAATGGGGTGGAATTGAGTAGAAAAGAGTGGAATGTAATGGAAGCAAATGGAATGGAATGGAATGCAGTGAAGTCGTATGGAATGGAGTGGAGTGGAATGGAGTGGACTCGAGTTGAATGGAAAGGAATAGAGTGGAGTGCAATGGAGTGTAATGAAATGGAATGGAATGGAATGGAATGGTATGATACGGAGTGGAGTGGAGTGGAGTGGAATGCAGTGGAGTGCAGTGGAATGGTAAGGAATTGGGTGGAGTGGAATGGAATGGAATGGAATGGAGTGGAATTGAGTGGAGTGGAATAGAATGGAATAGAATGGAATGCAGTAGATTGGAATTGAAAGTAGTGGAGTGAAAATCAACGGAATGGAATGGAATGCAGTGAAGTGGAGTGGAGTGGAGTAGAATGTAGTGTAGTGAACTGGAATGGAGTGGAATGGAATGGAATGCAGTGGAATGGAATATAACAGAATATAATGGAGTGGAGCGCATTGGAGCGAATTTGAGTGGAGTTGGATGGAATGGATGAGTGGAATGGAATGGAATGGAATGGAATAGACTGGAGTGGAATGGAGTGGAGTGGAGTGAAGTGTAATGGAGTGGAGTGGAGTGGAATGGAGTGGAGTGGAGTGGATTGGAATGGAACGGAATGGAATGCAATGGAGTGGAGTGGAATGCAGTGGAGTGGATTAGCAATTAATTGAAATGAATGCAATGGAGTGGAAGGGAATGGAGTGGAGGGGAGTACAGAGGAATGGAAAGGAATGGAGTGGAGTGGAATGGAGTGGAATGAAATGGAGTGGAATGGAATGGAATGAAATGGAGCAGAATGGAATAGAATGGAGTGGAGTGGAGTGGAATGGAATAGATTTGTAAGGAATGGAGTGGAGTGGAATGGAGTGGAGTGGAATTTAGTGGAGCGGCATGGAATGGATAGTTATAGAATGGTGTGGAGTGGAATGTAGGGAAGTGGAGTGGAATGGAGTTGAATGGAACCGAATGGAATGGAGTGGAGTGGAATGGAATGGTTTGAAATGGAGTAGATTGCGTTGGAATAGAGTGCAGTGGAATGGAATAGAAAGGAATGGAGTGGAATGAAATGGAATAGATTGCAGTGGAGTGATGTTGAATGGAGTGGATTGGAGAGGAATGGAGTGGCTAAGAGGAGAATACAATGCAAAGGAATGGAGCGGATAGCAATGGAATGGAGTGGAGTGGAATGAAGTTGAGTGGAGTGCACTGGACTGGCATGGAGTGGAATGGAGTGGAAAGGAGTGGAATGGAGAGGGGTGGAGTCGAGTGGAATGGGAAGGAATGGAATGGAGTGTAGTGGAGTGGAATGGAGTGGTGTGGAAAGGAGTGGAGTGGAGTGGAACGGAATGGAATTGAGTAGAATGGAATGGAAGGAATGGAGTGGAATGGAATGCAGTGTAGTGGAATGGAGGGCAACTGAATAGAGTGGAGTGGAGTGGAGCAGAATGGAATGGAATGGAGTGGAGTGCAATGCAGTGGAATGGATTGGAATGTAATTGGAAAGTGGAGTGGAGAGGAATGGCGTGGAATGATTTGGAATGGAGAAGAGTGGAGTGGAATGGAAAGCAAAGGAATGGAGCGGAGTGGATTGGAATGGATTGGAGTGGAATGCAGTTGAGTGGAGTGGAATGGAATGGAATGGAATGGAATGGAGTGGTGTGGAGTGGAGTTGACTGGAGTTGAAGGGAGTGGAATGGAATGGAGTGGAATATAATGGGGTGTATTAGAGTGGAGTGGAGTGGCATGGAATGGAATAGAGTGGAGTGGATTGGTTTGGAATGGAATGGCTTGGATTGGAGTGCAGAGGAATGGAATGGAATGGAGTAGAGTGGAGGAGAGTGGACTGGAATGGAACGGAATAGCGAGGAATTGAGTTTAATGAAGTGGAGTGCAATGAAGTGCAGTGCAATGGAGTGAAATGGAATGGAATTGAATGGAATGGAATGGAGTAGAGTGGACTGGAATGGAGTGGAGTGGAGTGGAATTGAGTGGAGTTGAGTGCAATGAATTGGAGGGGAGTGGAGTAGAATGGAATGGAATGGAGTGGAGTGGAATGGAATGGAGTAGAATGGAATGGAATGGAGTGGAAAGCAAAGGAGTGGAGTGGAATGGATTGGAATGGAATGGAGTGAAGTCAAGTGGAATGGAATGAAATGGAATGGAATGGAGTAGAGTGGAATGGAATGGAGTGGGGTGGAGTGGAGTGGTGTGGAAAGGAGTGGAGTGGGGTTGAGTGGAGTGGTGTGGAAAGGACTGGAGTGGGGTGGAGTGAAATGGAATTGAATGGAATGGAGTGGAATGGAGAGGAATGGAATGGAGTATAATGGAGTGGAGGGGAGTGCGTTGGAATGGAATGGAATGGAATAGTGTGGAGTGGAATGGAGCGGAGAAGAATGGAATGAAATGGAGTGGAGTGGAATGGAATGGAGAGGAATGGAGTAGAGTGGAGTGGAATGGAATGGAGTGGAATGGAATGGAATCAGAGAAATGAAATGGAGTGTAGTGGAGTCGATTGCAGTGGAATGGATTGGAAAGGAGTGGAGTGGAGTGAAATAGAATGGAAAGCAATGGAGCGGAGTGGAGTGGATGGAGTCAAATGCAGAGGAATGGAATGAAATCGAATGGAATGGAATGGAATGGAGTGGAGGGGAATGGAATGAAGTGCAATGGGGTGTAGTGGAGTGGATGCACTGGAGTGCAGTGGAATGGAATGGAGTGGAATGGAGTGGAGTGGACAGGAATCTTGTGGAGTGGAGAGGAAGGGAATGGAGTGGACTGGAATGGAATGGAGTGAATGGTATGGAGTCGAATGGAATGGTATGAAATGGAACGGACTGGAGTGGAGAGGAATGGAGTGGAGTAGAGTAGAGTGGAATGGAGTGGAGTGGACTGGAATGGAATGAAATGGCATGGAATGGAGTTGAGTGGAGTGTAAAGGAGTGGAGTGCAGTAGAAAGCAGTGGAATGAAATGGAATGGAATGGAATGCAGTGGAGACGAATGGAATTGAATGGAGTGGAATGAAGTGGACTGGAATTGAATGGAAAGGAGTGAAATGGAGTGCCATGGCCTGGAATATAATGCAATGGAAGGGAAAGGAGTGGAGTGGAGTGGAGTGACATGGAAAGGAAAGGAATGGAATGGAATGGGGTGGAGTGGAATAGAATATAATGGAATGGAGTGGAATTGAGTGGAGTAGGGAGGAATGGAATAGAATGGAATGCAGTGGAATGGAATGGAACGTAGTGGAGTGGATCTGAATGGAGTGGAGTGGAGTGGATTGGAGTGTTATGGAGGGTAATGTACTGCAATGGAGTGGAATGGAAAGGAATGCAGTGGAATGGAATAGAATGGAGTGGAGTGAAGCGGAGTGGAGTGCACTGGAGTTGAATGGAATTGATAGGAGTGGAATGGAATGAAATGGAATGCAATGGAATGGAATGGGGTGGAAGGGAGAGGAGGGGAGTGGAATGGAATGGTAAGGAGTGGAGTGGATTGGGGAGGAATGGAATGGAATTGAATGGAATGGAATGAAATAGAATGGAGTGGAGTGGATTAGTAAGGAGTGGAATTGAATGTAATGGACTGGAATGGAATGGAGTGGAGAGGAATGGAGAAGAATGGAAAGAAATGGAATGGAGAGGAATGGAGTAGAATGGAATGGAGTGGAATGAACTGGAATGGAGTAGAGTGGAGTGAAGTGGAATGGAGTGAAATTGACGGGAATGAAATGGAATGGAATGGATTGGAACAAACTGGAATTGAATGGAATAGAATGGTGTGGGGTGTAGTGGAATTGAATAGGGTTGAATGGAATGGAATGGAGTGGAATGAAGTGGATTGGTGTGGAAATGAGTGGAGTGGCATGCAATGGATGGGAATAAAATCAACTGGAGGGGGATGGAGTGGAGTAGAATAGTGTGGAGTGGAATGAAAGGGATTGTAATGCAGCAGCATGGAATGGCGAGGAATACAGTGAAATGGAGCGGAGTAGAATGGAGTGCAGTTGAATGAAATGGAATAAAGTGGAGTGGAGGGGAGTGGAATGTAGTGGAGTGTAGTGGAATGGAGTTGAATGGAATGGAATTGAATGGAGACGAGTGGAATAGAGTGGTGTGGAATGGAGTAGAGTGGAAGGGAATGGAATGGAATGGAATGGGTTGGAATAGAATGGAGTGGAATGGAATGGAATGGAATGGAGTGATGTGGAGTGGAAAGGAATAGATTGGAGTGGAATAGAATGGCGTGGAGGAGAATGGAATGCAATGGAATGCAATGAATTGGAGTGGAATGGATAGTAGTGGAGTGGAGTGGAGTGTACTGTAATGGAGAGGAATGGAGTTGGAAGGAGTGGAATGGAGTGGAGTGGAATAGAGTGGAAAGGAATGGAATGGAATGAAGTAGAGTGGAATGGAATGGAGTTGGGTGGAGTGGAATGGAGTGGAGTGGTGTGGAAAAGAGAGGAATGGTGTAGAATGGAATGGAGAGGAGTGCATTGGAATGGAATGGAATTGAGAGAATGGAATGGAATGGAATGGAGTGTAATGGAATGAAGTGGAGTGGAATAGAGGGCAATGGAATGAAGTGGATTGGAGTGGATAGGAATGGAATGGAATGGAGTGGAGTGGAATGGAATGGAGTGGAATGGATTGGAATTGGAAGGAGACGAGTGGATTTGAATGGAGTCCAATGGATTGGAATGGAATGCAGTGAAATGGAATGGAATGGATTGGATTGGAATGGAGCAGAGTGGAGTGCAATGGATTGGAGTGGATGGGAGTAGAATGGAGTGGAATGGAGTGGAATGGAATGGAGTGGAATGTAATGGGGTGGACTTTAGTGGAGTGGAGTTGAGTTGAGTGGAATGGAGTGGACTAGAATTGTTGCAATGGAATGGAGTGGAGTGGAGTCCAGTGTAATGGAATGGAATGGAGTGAAGTGGAGGGGAACGGACTGGAATGGAGTGGAATGGAGTGGAATCGAGTTTAATGTAGTGGAGTGGAATGGAATGGAATGGAATGCAATGGAGTAGAGTGTACTGGAATGGAGTATAGTGGCGTGGAGTGGAATGGAGTGCAGTAGAGTGCAAAGAAATGGAGTGGAATGGAATGGAATCGAATGGAGTTGAATGCAACGGAATGGAATGGACTGGAATGAAAAGCAGTGGAGTGGAATGGAGTGCAATAGAATTTAGTGGAATGGAGTGCAGTACAATAGAATAGAAAGGAGTGAAGTGGACTGGACTGGAATGGAGTGGAATGGAGTGGATCGGAGTGGAAGGGAGTGGAGTGGAGTCGAGTGGAATGGAATGGAATGGAGTAGAGTGAAATGGATTGGAATGCGGTGGAGTGGAGTGTAGTGGAGTGTTGTGGAAAGGAGTGGAGTGAAGTGGAATGGAAAGGAGTGGACTGTAGTGGAGTGGAATGGAATTGACTGGAATGTAATGGAATGGAATGGAGTGTAATGGAATGGAGTGGAGTGGAATATTGTGCAATGGAATGGAGTGGAATGAAGAGGAGCAGAATGGAATGAAATGGAGTGGAGTGGAATGGAGAGAAATGGAATAGAGTGTATATGAGTGGAGTGCAGTGCAGTGGAATGGAAAGGAATGAAATGAAGTGGAGTGGAATGCAGTGGAGTGGAATGGTATGGAATGCAGTGGAGTGGAATGGAGTGGAGAGGAATGGAGTTGAATGGAATGGATTGGATGGGGTGGAATAGAATGGAATGGAGTTGAGTGGAGTGGACTGGAGTGGAATGGATGGGAAAAGAGTGGAGTAGAGTGGAATGGAATGGAAAGGAATGGAGCAGAGTGGAGTGGATGGAGTGGAGTGCATTGGAAAGGAATGGAATGGAATAGAATGGAGTGGAGTGGAGTAAAGTGGAAAGGAAATGAGTGGAATGGAAAGGAATGGAGTGGAATGAAATGGAGTGGAGTGGAATGAAAGGCAATGGAATGGAAAGCAATGGAGTGGAGTGGAATGGAATGGAATGGAGTGGAGTGGAATGGAATGGAATGGAGTGTAGTGGAGTGGAGTGGAATGGAATTTAGTGAAATGGAATGGAATGTAATGAAATGTAATGTAATCTAATGCAATGTAATGGAGAGGAGTGGAGTGCAATGGAGTGGACTCGAGTTGAGAGGATTAGTAATTTGTGGAATGGAATGAAATGGAGCGGAAGGGCATGAAGTGGAGTGGAGTGCAGAGGAATGGAAAGGAATGGAGTGGAGTGGAATGGAGTGGAATGGAATGGCATGGATTGAAGTGTAATGGAGTAGAGTTGTGTTAAGTGGAATGGAGTGGAATGGACTGGAATGGAATGGAATGGAAAGGTATGGAATGGAATGGAAAGGAATGGAATGGAATGGAATAAAATGGAGTAGAATGGAAGAGAATGGACTGGATTGGAGTGGATGGAGTGGAGAGCAGTGGAATGGAATGGAATTGAATGGAGTGGAGTGCAATGGAATGGAGTGGAGTAGAGTGGAATGATGTCGAATGGAATGGAGAGGACTGGAAAGGAGTGGAGTGGAATGGAATGCAGTGGAATGGAAAGTAACGTAATGGAATGGAGTGGAGTGGAGTGGAATGGAGTGAAGTGGAGTGGAGTGGAGTGGAATGGAGTGCCGTGGACTGGAATGGAATGGAGTGGAATGGCATAGAATGGAGTGAAATGGCATGGAATGGCATGGATTGGAGTGGAGTGGAGTGGATTAGAAAGGAGTGGAATGGAAAGGAATGAAATGGAATGGAATGGAAAGCAGTGGAGTGGTATGGAATGGAGTGGAGTAGAATGGAGTGGACTCGAAATGAATGGAAGGAATGGAGTGGAGTGCAATGGAGTGGAATTCAATGGAATGTAATTGAATGGAATGGAAGGAAGTGGAGTGGAATGGAGTGGAGTGGAGTGGAATGGAATGTATTGGAAAGGAGTGGAATTGATTGGTTTGCAGTGGCATGGAATAGAATGGAATGCAGTGGAATACAATAGAATTGCGTGGAGTGGAATGGAGTGGAGTAGAATGGAATCGAATAAAATGGAGTGGAGTGGAATGTAGTGGGGTCGAGTGGAATAGAGTTTAATGGAATGGAATGGAATTGGGTGGAGGGGAATGGAGTGGTGTGGAGTGGACTACAGTGGAATGGAATCGAATGCAATGGAGTGGAATGGAGTGAAATGGAATGGAGCGGAATGGAGTGGACTGAAGTGGAATGGAGTGGAGTGGACGAGAATGGAAGACAAAGGATTGGAATGGATTGGCGTATAATGGAGTGGAGTGGACTGGAGTGGAATTGAGTTGAGTGGACTGGAATGGAATGGAATGGAGTGGAAAGGAGTGTAATTGAGTGTAGGGGAGTCGAGTGGAATGGAAAGGATTGGAATGGAGTAGAGTGAAATGGAATGGAGTGGGGTGGAGTGGAGTGGAGTGGTGTGCAAAGAAGTACAGTGGAGTTGAATGGAATGGAGAAGTGTGGAGAGGAATGGAATAGAATTGAGTGGAATGGATCAGAAGGGAATTCAGTGGAATGGAGTGGAGTGGAGTGAAATGCAGGGCAGTGGAAAGGAGTGGAGTGGAGTGGAGTGGAATGGAATGGAATGGAAATGGAATGAGTGGAGCGGAGTGAAATGAAACGGAATGGATTGGAATGGAGTGGAGGGTAGTGGAGTGGAATGGAATGGAGTGGAGTGGAATGGAGTGGAGCAGAATGGAGTGGATTGGAGTGGAAAGGAATGGAATCGAGTGGAGTGGTATGGCGAAGTGTAGAGTGGAATGCAGTGGAATGAAATGGAGTGGAGTATAATGGCGAGGAGTGGAGTGGAATGGAATGGAGTGGAGTGGAATGGTTTGGAATGGAATGGAGTAGAGTGGAGTGCAGTGGAATGGAATGGAATGGAGTGGAGTGTAGTGGAGTGGAGTGGACTGGAAGGCAGTAGAATGGAGTGGAATTGAGTTTAATGTAGTGGAGTGGAATGGAGTGGAATGGAATTGAATGGAATGAAGTAGAGTGGACTGCAATGGAGTGGGTTGGAGTTGAGTGGATTCAAATGGAGTGGAGCGGAGTGGAATGAAATGGAGTGGAGTGGAGTGGAATGGAATGGAATGGAATGGAAAGCAGTGAAATGGAAAGGAGTGGAGTGGAATGGAGCGAAATGGAATGGAGATGAGATGAGTGCAGTTGAATGAATAGAATGGTGTGAAGTGGAGTAGTGTGGACTGGAATGGAGTGGAATGGAGTGGAATGGAGTGGAATATAGTGGAGTGGAGTGAAGTGGAATGTAAGGAAATGGAATGGAATGGAGTAGATTGGAATGGATTGTGGTGGAGTTTAGTGGAGTGGAGTGGGGTGGAAAGGAGTGGATTGGAGTGGAATGGAATGGAGTGTAGTGTAGTTGAGTGGAATGGAATTGAGTGAAATGGAATGGATTGGAGTGGATTGGAATGGAATGAAGCAGAATGGAGTGGAACAGAATGGACTGGAGTGGAGTGTAGTGCAATGGAATGGACTCGATTTGAGTGGATTACTAAGTAGTGGAATGAAATGCAGTGGAGTGGAAGGGAATGGAGTGGAGTGGAGTGCAGAGGAATGGAAAGGAATGCAGTGGAGTGGAATGTAGTCCAATGGAATGGAGAGGAATGGAGGAGAGTGGAGTGAAGTGCAATGGAGTGGAATAGAATGAATGGAATTGAATGGAATGGAGTGGAATGGAGGAGAGTGGAGTGAAGTGCAATGGAGTGGAATAGAATGAATGGAATTGAATGGAATGGAATGGAATGGAATGGAATAAAATGGAGCGGAAAGTAATAGAATGGAGGGGAGAGGAGTGGATGGAGTGCAGTGAAATCGAGTGCAATTGAAAGAAATGGAAAGGAGTAGAGTGGAAAGGAATGGACTGGGGTGGAGTGGAGTGGAGTGGTGCGGAAATGAGTAAAGTGGAGTGAAAGGGAATGGAGAAGTGTGGAGAGGAATGGAATGGAATTGAGTGGCATGCATTGGAATGGAACGGAGTGGAATGGAATGTAGCGGAGTGGAGTGCAGAAGAATGGAAATGAATGCAATGGAGTGGAATGGAATGGAATGGAAGGGAGTGGAAAGGACTGGAAAGGAATAGAGTGGAGTGGAGTGGAATGGAAAGGAATGAAGTGGAGTGGAATGGAGTAGCGTGGAGTGTAATGGAGTGGATTGGAATGGAGTGGAGTGCAATGGGGTGGAGTGCAGTGGAGTGGAGTGGAATGGAATTGAGTGGAGTAGAATTTTTTGGAATGGAATGGAGTGGATTGGAGTGCAGTGGAATGGAATCGAATGGAGTGGAGTGGAGTAGAGTGGACTGGAAGGCAGTGGAATGGAGTGGAATCGAATTTAATGTAGTGGCGTGGAATGGAGTGGAATGGAATTGAATGCAATGAAAAGGAGTAGAGTGGACTGGAATGGAGTGGATTGGAGTTGAGTGGAATGGAATGGAGTGGAGTGGAGTGGAATGAAATGGAGTGGAGTTGAGTAGAATGGAATGGATTGGAATAGAATGGAATGGAATGGAGTGGAATGGAAAGGAGTGGAGTGGAATGGAGTGCAATGGAATAGAGTGCAGTTGAATGAAACGAATGGACTGCAGTGGAGTGGAGTAGACTGGAATGGAGTGGAGTGGAGTGGAATGGAGTGGAATATAGTGGAGTGGAGTAGTGTGGACTGGAATGAAATGGAATGGAATGTAGTAGAGTGGAATGAACTGGGGTTGATTTGAGTGGAGTGGAGTGGTATGGAAAGGAGTGTGGTGGAGTTGAATTGAATGCAGTTTAGTGTTGTGGGGTGGAATGGAATTGAGTGGAATGGAATGAAATGGAGTGGATTGGAGTAGAATGAGTGGAATGGAATGGCTTAGAACGGAGTGGAGTGGAGTGCAATGGAGTGGACTCGAGTTGAGTGTATGAGGAAGTAGTGTTATGGAATGTAATGGACTGGAAGGGAATGGAGAGCACTGGAGTGCAGAGGAATGGAAAGGAATGGAGTGGAATGGAATGGAATGGAGTGGAATGGAGTGGATTGGAGTAGAGTGGAGTGAATTGGAATGGAGTGAAATGTACTGGAATGGATTGGAATGGAGAGGAATGTATTGGAATGGAATGGAATGGAATGGAATGAGTGGAATAAAATGGATTGGAATGGAAAGGAATGTATTGGAATGGAATGGAATGGGATGGAATGAGTGGAATAAAATGGATTGGAAAGGAATAGAATGGAGTGGAGTGGAGTGGAATGGAATAGAGATGTAAGGAATGTAGTGGAGTGGAATGGAGTGTAGTGGAATGGAATTTAGTGGAGTGCCATGGAATGGATTGGAAGAGAATGGAGAGGAGTGGAATGTAGATGAGTGGAGTGGAATGGAGTTGAATGGAATGGAGTGGAGTGAAATGGAATGTTTTGGAATAGAGTAGAGTGGAATGGAGTGGAATGGAATGGAATGGAATGGAGTGGAAAGGAATGGAATGGAATGGAATGGAATGGAATGGAGTAGAGTGGAGTGGAATGGAGTGGCGTGGAGGAGAATGGGAATCAATGGAATGGAGTGGATTGTAGTGGAGTCGAGTGAAGTGTACTGCAGTGGACTGGAATGGAGTTTAATGGAGAGGAAAGGAGCGGAAAGGAGTTGAGTGGAGTCGAGTGAAGTGTACTGCAGTGGACTGGAATGGAGTTTAATGGAGAGGAAAGGAGCGGAAAGGAGTTGATTGGACTCGAGTGATATGGAAATGATTGGAATGGAGTGGGGTGGAGTGGAGTGGAGTGGTGTGGAAAGGAGAGGAGTGGAGTGAAATGGAATGGAGAGGAGTGCAATGCAATGGAATGGAATGGAACGGAGCAGAGAGGAATGGAATAGAGTGGGCTGGAGTGGAATGGAGAGGAGTGGTGTTTAAAAGAGTAGAGTGGTGTGGAATAGAATGGAGAGGAGTGGAGTGGAATGGAATGGAATTGACTGGAATGGAATGGAGTGTAATGCAATGGAGTGTAGTGGAATGGAGGGCAATGGAATGGATTGGAGTGGAGTGGATCGGAAGGGAATGGAATGGTGTGGAGTGGAATGGAGTGGAATGGAATGGAATGGCATTGGAAGGAGTGGAGTGGAGTGGAAAGGAATTGAATGGATGGGAATGGAGTATAGTGGAGTGGAATTCAATGGATTTAAGTTGAATGGAGCAGAGTGGAGTGCAATGGAGTGGAATGGAATGGATTGGAGTGGAGTGGAATAAAAGTAATGGAGTGGAGGGGAATGTAGTAGAGAGGAGTGGAATGGAGTGGAATGCAATGGAGTGGAATGTAATGGGGTGACGTGGAGTTGAGTGGAGTGGAGTGGAATGGAATGGAGTGGAGTGGAATGGTTTGGAATGGAATGGAGTGGAGTGGAGTGCAGAGGAATGGAATGGAATGGAGTGGAGGGGAGTGGACTGGAATGGAATTGAATGGAGTGAAATCGAGTTTAATGTAGTGGAGTGCAATGGAATGGAATGGAATGGAGTAGAGTGGACTGGAATGGAGTGGAGTGGAGAGTAACGGAGTGCAGTGGATTGGAATGAAATGGAGTGGAGTGCAGTGGAATGGAATGGGTTGCAATGGATTGGAATTGAATGGATTTTAATGGAAAGGAGTGGAGTGGAATGGAGTGCAATGGAATTGAGGGGAGTGGAGTGCAGTGCAATGGAATGGAAAGGAATAGAGCGGAGTGGACGGGAATGGAGTGGAATGGAGTGGAGTGGAGTGGAGTCGAGTGGAATGGAATGGAATGGAATGGTGTAGAGTGGAATGGAATGGAGTGGGGTGGAGTGGAGTGAGCGGAGTTGCATGAAAAGGAGTGGAGTGAAGTGGAATAGAGAGGAGTGGAGTGTAGTGGGGTGGAATGGAATTGACGGGAAAGGAATGGAATGGAATGGAATGGATTGGAATGGAATGGAGTGGAGTGGAATGGAGTGCAATGGAATGGAGTAGAGTAGAGAGGAGCGGAATTGAATGGAATGGAGTGCAGTACAATGGAGAAGAATGGAATGGAGTGTAATGGAGTGGAGTGGAGTGCACTGGAATAGAATCAAAGGAATGGAGTGGAGTGGAATAGAATGGAATGGATTACAGTGGAGAGGATTGGAGTGGAATGGATTGGAAAAGAGTGGAGTGGAGTGGAATGGAATGGAAAGAAATGGAGTGGAGTGGAATGGAATGGAGTGGAATGGAGTGGAGTGGAGTGTATGGAGTGGAATGCAGTGGAATCGAATGGAATGGAATGGAGTGGAGTGGAATGGAATTTAGAGGAGTATTGTGGAATGGAGTGGAATGGAATGCAGTGGACTGGTGTGGAGTGGAGTGGAATGGAATGGAATGAAATAGAATGGAGTGGAGTGGAATGGAGTGGATGAGAGTGGAGTGGAATGGAGTGGAATGTGCTGGAATGGAGTGGAGTGGAATGGAATGGAATGGAGTGAAATGGAGTTCAGTGGAAAGGAATGGAATGGAGTGCCATGCAGTGGAATGGAATGGAATGGAATGGAAGGGTGTGGAGTGGAGTGAAATGGAGTGGAGAGGAGTGGAATAGAATGGAATGGAATGGAATGGTATGCAGTGGAGTGGAATAGAATGTAATGGAAAGGAGTGGAATTGACAGGAGTGGAGTGGAATGGAATAGAATGGAATGCTGTGGAATCGAATGAAATGGAGTGGAATGGAATGGAATGGAATGGAGTGGAATGGAATGGAATGGAATGTAGTGGACGTGAGTGGAATGGAGTGTATTGGATTGGAATGGAGTGGTGTGGAAAGGAGTGGATTGGAATGGATTGTATTGGAGTGCATTGGAGTGGAATGGAATGGAATTGAGGGAAGTGGAGATGACTGAAATGGATAGGAATGGGAAAGATTGGAGTGGAATGGCATAGAGTGGAGTAGAAAGGAGATGAATGGTATGGAGTGGAATGGAAAGGGATGGAGCACATTGGTGTGGAGTGGAGATGATTGGAAATGAGTAGAGTGGAATGGAAAGCAATGGAATGGAGAGGAGTGGCGTGGAGTATAATAGAATGCAACGGAGTGGAATGGAATGGAGTGGAATGGAGGGGAATTGAGTTGAATGGAGTTGAGTGGAGTGGAAAGAGTGTTATGGACTGGAATGCAGTGAAATGTACTGGAATGATGTGGAATGAAATGGAATGGTTTTGAATGGAACGGAATGGCATGGAATGGAGTGGAGTAGAGTGGAAAGGAGTTGAATGGAATATAATGCAATGTAATGGAATGCAGTGGAGTGGAGTGGAATGGAGTGGAATCGATTGGAATGGAGTGGAGTGGAGTGGAATGGAATGCAGTTTAGTGGAATGGGTTGGAATCGAATGGATTGGAGTGGAATGGATTGGAATGGAATGGAGTGGAATGCAGTGGAATAGAATGGAATTGAGTGGAGTGGAGTGGACTGGAATGCAGTGAAATGGAGTGTAATGGATTGGAATTGAGTGGAGTGGATTGGACTGGAATGCAGTGAAAAGGAGTGTCATGGATTCGAAAGGAGTGGAGTGGAATGGGGTAGAATTTAATGGACTGCAATGGATTAGTGAGGAATGGAATGGAGTGCAGTGCAGTGGAATGGAGTGCAGTGTAGTGGAGTGGTGTGGAAAGGAGTGTAGTGTAGTGGAATGGAATGGGGTGTAGTGGAAAGGATTGGAATGGAATGGAATGGACTGGAGTGGATTGGAATGGAATTAAGTGGAATGGAATAGAATGGAATGGAGTGGAGTGGAGTGCAATGCAGTCGACTCGAATTGAGTGGATTAATAAGTAGTGGAATGGAATGCAATGGAGTGGAAGGGAAGGGAGTGGAGTAGAGGGCAGAGTAAAGGAAAGGAATGCAGTGGAGAGGAATTCAGTGGAATGGAATGGAGTGGAATGGAGTGGATTGCAGTAGAGTAAAGTGAAGTGGAATGGAGTGGAATGGACTGGAAAAGATTGGAATGGAATGAAATAAAATGGAGTGGAATGGAATAGAATGGAGTGGAGTGGAGTGGATGGAGTGGACTGCAGTGGAATGGAATGGAATTGAATGGAATGAAGTTGAGTGGAATGGAAAGGAGTGGAGTGGAGTGGAATGATGTGGAATGGAATGGAGTGTACTGGAATGGAGTGAAGTGGGATGGAAAGAAGTGGAATGGAATGGAATGGAATGGAATGAGATGGAGTATAGTGGAATGGAATGTAGAGGAGTGGAGTGAAATGTCATGCAATTGATTGGAATGGAGTGGAGTGGAATGGAATGGAAAGGAGTGAAATGGCATGGAATGGCATGGAATGGAGTGTAGGGGAGTTGAATGGAGTGGAATGGATTAGAAAGGAGTGGAATTGAATGGAATGAAATGGAATGGAATGGAAAGCAGTGGAGTGGTATGGAATGATGTGGAATGGAATGGAGTGCACTGGAATGGAGTGAAGTGGAATGGAAAGAAGTGGAATGAAATGGAATGGAATGGAATGGAATGAAATGGAGTGGATGGAGTGGACTGCAGTGGAATGGAATGGAATTGAATGGAATGAAGTTGAGTGGAATGGAAAGGAGTGGAGTGGAGTGGAATGATGTGGAATGGAATGGAGTGTACTGGAATGGAGTGAAGTGGGATGGAAAGAAGTGGAATGGAATGGAATGGAATGGAATGAGATGGAGTATAGTGGAATGGAATGTAGAGGAGTGGAGTGAAATGTCATGCAATTGATTGGAATGGAGTGGAGTGGAATGGAATGGAAAGGAGTGAAATGGCATGGAATGGCATGGAATGGAGTGTAGGGGAGTTGAATGGAGTGGAATGGATTAGAAAGGAGTGGAATTGAATGGAATGAAATGGAATGGAATGGAAAGCAGTGGAGTGGTATGGAATGATGTGGAATGGAATGGAGTGCACTGGAATGGAGTGAAGTGGAATGGAAAGAAGTGGAATGAAATGGAATGGAATGGAATGGAATGAAATGGAGTATAGTGGAATGGAATGTAGAGGAGTGCAGTGAAATGTCATGAAATTGATTGGAATGGAGTGGAGGGGAATGGAATGGAAAGGAGTGAAATGGCATGGAATGGCATGGAATGGAGTGTAGGGGAGTTGAATGGAGTGGAATGGATTAGAAAGGAGTGGAATTGAATGGAATGAAATGGAATGGAATGGAAAGCAGTGGAGTGGTATGGAATGGAGTGGAGTAGAACGGAGTGGACTCGAGTTGAATGGAAAGGGATGGAGTGAAGTGCAATGGAGTGGAATGCAGTGGAATGGAATTGAATGGAATGGAATGGAGTGGAGTGGATTGGAGTGGAAAGGAGTGAGTGGAGTGGAATGGAATGCAAAGGGATGGAGTGGAATGGAATGTAATGGAATGGAGTGGAATTGATTGGAGTGCAGTGGCATGGAATAGAATGGAATGCAGTGGAATACAATGGAATGGAGTGGAGTTGAATGGAATCGAATAAAATGGAGTGGAGTGTAATGTAGTGGAGTCGAGTGGAATGGAGTTGAATTGAGCGGAATGGAATGGAGTGGAGGTGAATGGAGTGGTGTGGAGTGGAGTATAGTGGAAAGGAATGGAATGGAGTGGAATGGAATGGAGTGGAGTGGAATGGAATGGAGAGGAGTGGAGTGGAGTGAAATGTCGTGCAGTGTACTGGAATGGAGTGGAGTGGAATGGAATGGAAAGGAGTGAAATGGCATGGAATGGCATGGAATGGAGTGGAGTGGAGTGGAATGGAGTGTAATGGAGTGGAATGGAGTGGATTAGAAAGGAGTGGAATGGAAAGGAATGAAATGGAATGGAATGGAAAGCAGTGCAGTGGTATGGAATGGAGTGGAGTAGAATGGAGTGGACTCGAGTTGAATGGAAGGAATGGAGTGGAGTACAATGGAGTGGAATGCAATGGAATGTAATTGAATGGAATGGAAGGGAGTGGAGTGGAATGGAGTGGAGTGGAGTGGAATGGAATGTAAAGGGATGGAGTGGAATGGAATGTAACGGAAAGGAGTGGAATTGATTGGTTTGCAGTGGCATGGAATAGAATGGAATGCAGTGGAATACAATAGAATTGCGTGGAGTGGAATGGAGTGGAGTAGAATGGAATCGAATAAAACGGAGTGGAGTGGAATGTAGTGGGGTCGAGTGGAATAGAGTTTAATGGAACGGAATGGAATGGAGTGGAGGGGAATGGAGTGGTGTGGAGTGGACTACGGTGGAATGGAATGGAATGGAGTGGAATGGAATCTAATGCAATGGAGTGGAATGGAGTGAAATGGAATGGAGCGGAATGGAGTGGACTGAAGTGGAATGGAGTGGAGTGGACGAGAATGGAAGTCAAAGGATTGGAATGGATTGGTGTGTAATGGAGTGGAGTGGAATGGAGTGGAATGGAGTGGAGTGGACTGGAATAGAAGGGAATAGAGTGGAAAGGAGTGGAATGGAGTGTAGTGGAGTCGACTGGAATGGAAAGGAATGGAATGTAGTAGAGTGGAGTGGAATGGAGTGGGGTGGAGTGGAGTGGAGTGGAGTGGTGTGGAAAGTAGTAGATCGGAGTGGAATGGAATTGAGAAGTGTGGAGTGGAATGGAGTGGAATTTAGTGGAATGGATTGGAATGCAATGGAGTGGAATGGAATGGAGTGGAGTGAAATGCAGTGCAATGGAATGGAGTGTATTGGAGTGCAGTGGAATGGAATGGAATGGAGTGGAATGGAATGGAATAGAATTGGAATGAGTGGAGTGGAGTGAAATGGATTGGAATGGAGTGGAGGGGAGTGGAATGGAATGGAATGGAGTGGAGTAGACTGGAATGAAGTGGTGTGGAATAGAGTGCAGTGGAGTGGAATGGAATGGAATGGACTGGAGTGCAATGGAGTAGCGTGGAGTGGAATGGAGTGGAATGGAATGGAGTGGAATGTAGTGGGGTGGATTTGAGTGGAGTGGAGTTGAGTGGAATTGAATAGAGTGGAGTGGAATGGTTTGGAATGGTATGGAGTGTAGTGGAGTACAGTGGCATGGAATGGAAGGGAGTGGAGTGGAGTGGAGTGGAGTGGATTGGTGAAGAATGGAGTGGGGTGGAATGGAATGGAATGGAGTGGCGTGAAATGGGGTAGCGTGGAGTGGAATGGAGTGGAATGGAATGGAGTGGAATGGAGTCGAATATAATGGGGTGGAGTGCCGTGCAGTGGAGTGGAGTGGAATGCAATGGAGTGGAGAGGAAGAGTTTGGAATGGGACGGAGTGGAGTGGAGTGCAGTGGAACGGAATGGAATGGAGAGGAGTGGAGTGGAGTGGAATGGAAGGCTGTGGAATGGAGTGGAATCGAGTTTAATGTAGTATAGTGGAATGGAGTGGAATGGAATTAAGTGGAATGAAAAGGAGTAGAGTGAACTGCAGTGGAGTGGATTGGAGATGAGTGGAATCGAATGTAGTGGAGTGTAGTGGAATGAAATGGAGTGGAGTGGAGTGGAATGGAATGGAGTTGAGTGGAATGGATTTCAATGGAATGGAGTGGAGTGGAACGCATTGAAATGGAACGGAGTGGAATGCAGTGGAATAGAATGGATTTGAGTGGAGTGGAGTGGACTGGAATTCAGAGAAATGCAGTGTTATGGAGTGGAAAGGAGTAGAGTGGAATGGAGTAGAAATTAATGGACTGCAATGGAGTAGTGAGGAATGGAATGGAGTGCAGTGCATTGGAAAGTAGTGGAATGGAGTGCAGTGGAGTGGAGTGGTGTGGAAAGGAGTGTAGTGTAGTGGAACGGAATGGAGTGTAGAAGAGTGGATTGGAATGGAATTCAGTGGAATGGAATGGAAAAGAGTGGATTGGAATGGAATGAAGTGGAATGGAATGGAATGGAATGGAGTGGAGTGGAGTGGAGTGCAATGGAGCAGATTTGAATTGAGTGAATTAGTAAGTAGTGAAATGGAATGCAATGGAGTGGAAGGGAATGAAGTGGAGTGGAGTGCAGAGGAATGGAAAGGAATACAGTGGAGAGGAATTGAATGGAGTGGAATGGAGTGGAATGGAGTGGAATGGAGTAGAGTGGAGTGAAGTGGAATGGAGTGGAATGGACTGGAAAGGAATGGAATAGAACGGAATGGAATGGAATAAATTTGAGTGGAATGGAATAGAATGGAGTGGAGTGGAGTGGACGGAGTAGACTGCAGTGGTATGGAATGGAATAGAATGGAGTGGAGTGGAATGGAATGGAGTGGATTGAAGTGGAATGATGTGGAATGGAATGGAATGGACTGGAATGCAGTGGAATGGAATGGAATGGAGAGGAATGGAATGGAATGGAGTGGAGTGGAATGGAATGGAATGGAGAGGCGTGGAGTGGAATGAAATTTCATGCAGTGGACTGGAATGGAGTGGAGTGGAATGGAATGGAAATGAGTGAAATGGCATGGAATGACATGGAATGCAGTGTAGTGCAGTGGAATGGAGTGGAATGGATTAGGAAGGAGTGGAATGGAATGGAATGAAATGGAATAGAACAGAAACGGGTGGAGTGGTATGGAATGGAGTGGAGTAGAATGGAGTGGACTCGAGTTGAATGCAAAGGAATGGAGAGGGGTGCATTGGAGTGGACTGCAATGGAAAGGAATTGAATGGAATGGAGTGGAGTGGAGTGGATTGGAGTGGAATGGAGTGGAGTGGATTGGAATGAAATGCAATGGGGTGGAGTGGAATGGAATATAATGGAATGGAGTGGAATTGAGTGGAGTGAAGTGGAATGGAATAGAATGGAATGCAGTGGAATACAATGGAATGGAGTGGAGTGGAATGGAGTGGATTTGAATGGAATCAAATAAAACAGAGTGGAGTGGAATGTAGTAGAGTCGAGTGGAATGGAGTTGAATGGACCAGAATGGAATGGAGTGAGGGGAATGGAGTGATGTGGAGTGGAGTATACTGGAATGGAATGGAATGGAGTGGAGTGGAATGGAATGAAATGGAATGTAATGGAGTGGAATGGAATGGAATGGAGTGGAGTGAAGTGGAATGGAGTGGATTGGAGTGGAATGGAGTGGAGTGGAATAGAATGGAAGACAATGGAATGGAATGGATTGGAGTGTAAGGGAATGGAGTGGAATGGAGTGGAAAGGAGTGGAGTGGACTGGAATGGAATGGAGTGGAGTGGAAAGGAGTGGAATGGAGTGTAGTGGATTCGAGTGGAATGGAAAGGAATGGAATGTAGTAGAGTGGAATGGAAAGGAGTGGGGTGGAGTGGAGTGGAGTGGTGTTGAAAGGAGTAGAGTAGAGTGGAATGGAATTGAGAAGTGTGGAATGGAATGGAATGGAATTGAGTGGAATGGATTGGAATGGAATGGAGTGGAATAGAATGCAGTGGAGTGAAATGCAGGGAAATGGAATGGAGTGTATTGGAGTGCAGCAGAATGGGATGGAATGGAGTGGCATGGAATAGAATGGAGTTGGAATGAGGGGAGCGGAGTGAAATGAAGACGAATGGATTGGAATGGAGTGGAGGGGAGTGGAATGGAGTGGTGTGGAATGGAGTGCACTGGAGTGGAATGGAATAGAATGGACTGGAGTGCAATGGAGTAGTGTGGAGTGGAATGGAGTGGAATGTAATGGGGTGGAGTGGTGTGTAGTGGAGTGGAATGGAATGGAGTGGAGTGGAATGGTTTGGAATGGGAAGGAGTGCAGTGGAATGGAATGGAAGGGAATGGAGTGGAATGGATTGGCGTGGAATGGATTGGAGTAGAGTGGATTGGAATGGAATGGACTGGAGTGGAATGGAGTAGCAAGGAGTGTAATGGAGTAGAATGGAAAGGAGTGGAATGTAATGGGGTGGAGTGGAGTGCAGTGTAGTAGAGTGGAGTTCAATGGAATGGAGTGGAACCGTTTGGAATGGGATGGAGTGGAGTGGAATGCAGTGGAATGCAATGGAGAGGAGGGGAGTGGAGTGGATTGGAAGGCTGTGGAATGGAGTGGAATCAAGTTTAATGTAGTTTAGTGGAATGGAGTGGAATGGAATTGAATGGAATGAAAAGGAGTAGAGTGAACTGCAATGGAGTGGATTGGAGATGAGTGGAATCAAATGTAGTGGAGTATAGTGGAATGAAATGGAGTGAAGTGGAGTAGAATGTAATGGATTGGAATGGAATGGAAAGGAGTGGAATGGAAAGGAGAGGAGTGGAATGGAGTTCAATGGAAAGGAGTGGAGTGGAGTGGAGTGCAGTTGAATGAAAGGAATGGAGTGGAGTGGAGTTCAGTGGACTGGAATGGAGTGGAATGGACTTGAATGTAGTGGAGTGGAGTGGAGTGGACTGGAATGAAATGAAATGGAATGGAATGGAGTGGAGTGGAGTGCAATGGAGTGGACTCGTGTTGAGTGGATGAGTAAGTAGTATTATGGAATGCAATGGAGTGGAAGGGAATGGAGTGAAGTGGATAGCAGAGGAATGGAAAGGAATGGAGTGGAGTGCAATGGAGTGGAATGGAATGGTGTGGAATGGAGTGGATTGGAGTAGAGTGGAGTGAAGAGGAATGGAGTGGAATGGACAAGAATGGATTCCAATGGATAGGAATGTATTGGAATGGAATGGAATGGAATGGAATAAAATGTAGTAGAATGGAATAGAATGCAGTGGAGTGAAGTGAAATGGAATAGAGTTATAAGGAACGTAGTGGAGTGGAATGGAGTGCAGTGGAGTGGAATATAGTGGAGTGGCATGGAATGGATTGGAAGAGAGTGGAGTGGAGTGGAATGTAGAGGAGTGGAGTGGAATGGAGTTGAATGGAATGGAATGGAATGGAGTGGAGTGGAATGGAATGGTTTGGAATGGAGTAGAGTGGAATGGAATGGAATGGAGTGGAATGAAATGGAATGGAATGGAGTGGAATGGAATGGAATGGAGTGGAATGGAATGGAATGGAGTGGAATGGAATGGAATGGAGTGGAATGGAATGGAATGGAGTGGAATGGAATGGAATGGAGTGGAATGGAATGGAATGGAGTGGAATGAAATGGAATGGAATGGAGTGGAATGAAATGGAATGGAATGGAGTGGAGTGGAGTGGAATGGAGTGCATTGGACTGAAATGGAGTGGCGTGGAGGAGAATGGAATGGAATGGAGTGGATTGGAATGGAATGGGCTGGAGTGGAATGGGGTGGAGTGGAGTGCAGTGGACTGGAATGGACTGGAATGAAATGTAGAGGAGCGGAAAGGAGTGGTGTGGTGTCGAGTGGAATGGAAAGGAATGGAATGGAGTGGGGTTGAGTGGAGTGTAATGGAATTGAATGGAGAGGAGTGAAGTGTAATGGAGTTGAATGGAATGGAGCACAGTGGAATAGAATGGAGTGGGGTGGAGTGGAATGGAGTGGAGTGTTGTGTGAAGGAGTGGAGTGGTGTGGAATGGAATGGAGAGGAGTGGAGTGGAATGGAATTGAATTGAGTGGAATGGAATGGAATGGAATTAGTGTAATGGAATGGAATATACTGAAATGGAGGGCAATGGAATGGAGTGGAGTGGATTGGAAGGGAATGGAAGGGAGTGGAGTGCAATGGAGTGGAATGGAATGGAATGGAATTGGAAAGAGTGCAGTGGAGTGGAATGCAGTTGAATGGATTGGAGTGGAGTGTAGTGGAGTGGAATGGAATGGATTTAAATGGAATGGAGTGGAGAGGAGTGGAATGGAGTGTAGTGGAATGGAGTGTAGTGGAGTGGAATGGAATGGAATAGAGTGGCGTGGAATGGAATAGAGTGGAGTGGAATGTAGTATAGTGGAGTGGAATGGAGTGGAATGGAATGGCGTGTAATGTAATGGGGTGGCGTGCAGTGGAGTCGAATGGAATGGAGTGGAGTGGAATGGATTCGAATGAAATGAAGTGGAGTGGAGTCCAGTGGAATGGAATGGAATGGAGTGGAGTGGAGAGGACTGGAATGGAGTGGAATAGAGTGGAATCGAGTTTAATGTAGTGGAGTGGAATGGAATGGAATGGAATGAAAAAGAGTTGAGTGGACTGGAATGGAGTGGAGTGGAGTGTAATGGAGTGCAGTCGATTGGAATGAAATGAAGTGGGGTGGAGTGGAATGGAGTGGAGTGGTGTGTAAAGGAGTGGAGTGGAGTGGAATCGAAAGTAGAGGAGTGGAGTGGAATGGAATGGAATTCAGTGGAATGGAATGGAATGGAATGGAGTGGAGTGGAATGGAATGGAGGTCAATGGAATGGATTAGAGTGGAGTGGATCAGAAAAGAATTCAATGGAGTGGAGAGGAATGGATTTGAATGGAATGGAATGGAATTTAAAAGAGTGGAGTGGAGTGGAATGGAGTTGAAGGATTGGAAAGGCATGTAGTGTAGTGGAATGGAATGGATTTAAATGGAATGGAGCAGAGAGAAGTGGAATGGAGTGGAGTGGAATGGAGTGGAGTGGAGTGGAGTCGAATGGAACGGAATGGAATGGAATGGAATGGAATGGAATGGATTGGAATGAAGTAGAGTGGAGCGGAATGGAGTGCAATGAAATGGAGTGGAATGTATTGGGGCGGTGTGGCGTGGAGTGGAGTGGAATGGAATGGAGTGGAATGCAACGGTTTGGAATGCAATGGAGTGGAATGGAGTCCATTGGAATGGAATGCAATGGAGTGGAGTGGAGTGGGGTGGACTGGAATGGAGTGGAAAGGAGTGGAATCGAGTGTAATATAGTGGAGTGGAATGGTATGGAATGCAATGGAATGGAGTAGAGTGGACTGGAATGGAGTGGAGTGGAGTGAAATGGAGTGCATTGAATTGGAATGAAACGGAGTGGAGTGGAATGGAATGGAATGGAATGGAATTGATTGGAATGGAATGGATTGGAATGGAAAGGAGTGGAGTGTAATGGAGTGCAATGGAATAGAGTGGAGTGGAGTGCAGTGCAATGGAATCGAATGGAGTGGAGTGGAGTGCACTGTAATGGAGTGGAATGGAGTGGAATGGATTCTAGTGGAATGGACTGGAATGAAATGGAGAAGATTGGAATGAAATGGAGTGGAGTGGAGTGATGTCTAAAGGAATGGAGTGAAGTGGAATGGATAGGAGTGGAGATTAGTGGGGTGGAGTGGAATATACTGGAAAGAAATGGAATGGAATGGAGTGGAGATGAATGGAATGGAGTGGAATGGAATGGAATGAAATTGAGTGGAGTGGAATGGAATTGAGAGTAGTGGAGTGGAGTGGAATGGAGTGCAGTGGACTGGAATGGAGTGCAGTGGAATGGAATGGAAAGGAGTGAAATGGCATGGAATGCCATGGAATGGAGTGGAATGGAGTGCAATGGAGTAGAAAGGAATGAAATGGAATGGAATGGAATAGTGAGGAGTGGTATGGAATGGAGTGGAGTGGAATGGAGTTGACTCGAGCTCAGTGGAAAGGAATGCAGTGGATTCCAGTGGAGTAGATAGGAATGGAATGGAATTGAATGGAATGGAAAGGAGTGGATTGGAGTAGAGTGGAATGGAGTGGAGTGGAATGGAATGGAATGCAGTGGGATGGAGTGGAATGGAATGTAATGGAATGGAGTGGGATTCAGTGGTGTGGAGTGGAATGGAATATAATGGAATGCACTGGAATACAAAGAATTGATTGGAGTGGAATGGAGTGCAGTTGAATGGAATGGAATAAAACGGAAAGGAGTGGAGTGGAATGTAGTGGGGTAGAGTGGGATGGAGATGAATGGAATGGAATCGAATGGAGTGAAGTGGAATGGAGTGGTGTGGAATGGAATATACTGGAATGCAAAGGAATGGAGTGCAATTGAATAGAATGGAATGGAATTAAGTGGAATGGAATGGAGTGGAGTGGAATAGAGTGGATTGGAGTGGAATGGAGTGGAATGGAGGAGAATGGAAGACAATGGAATGGAATGGATTGGTTTGTAATGCAATGCAGTGGAATGGAGTGGAATGGAGTGGAGTGGACTGGAGTGGAATGGAATGGAGTGGGGTGGAGTGGAGTGGAGTGGTGTAGAAAGGAGCAGAGTTGAGTGGAATGGAATGGAATTGAGTGGAATGGATTGGAATGGAAAGGAGTGGAGTGAAAGGCAGGGCAATGGAATGGAGTGTAGTGGAGTGGAGCAGAATAGAATGGAATGGAGTGGAGTGGAATGGAATATAATGGAATAGGAATGAGGGGAGTGGAGTGAAATGGAGTGGAATGGATTGGAATGGAATGGATGGGAGTGGAATGGAACGGAATGGAGTGGAGTGGAGTGGAATTGAGTGCAGTGAAATGGAGTGGAGTTTAGTGGAATGGAATCGAGTGGGGTGGAATGGAGTAGCGTGGTGTGGAATGGAGTGGAATGGAATGGACTGGAATGTAATGGGGTGTAATGGGTTGTAGTAGAGTGGAGTGGAATGGAATGGAGTGGAGTGGAATGGTTTGGAATGGGATGGAGTGGAGTGGAGTGCAGTGGAGTGGAAAGGAATGGAGTGGAGTGGAGTGGACTGGATGGCAGTGGAATGGAGTGGAATCGAGTTTAATGTAGTTTAGTGTAATGGAGTAGAATGGAATTGAATGGAATGAAAAGGAGTAGAATGGACTGTTATGGAGTGGATTGGAGTTGTGTGGAATCGAATGGAGTGGAGTGTAGGGGAATGAAATGGAGTGGAATGGAGTGGAATGGAGTGGAATGGAAAGGAGTGGAGTTCAATGGAGTGCAATGGAATGGAGTGGAGTGGACTGCAGTTGAATGAAAGGAATGCAGTGGAGTGGAGTGGAGTGGACTGGAATGAAATGGAATTGAATGGAGTAGAGTGGAATGGAGTGGGGTGGATTTGAGTGGAGTGGAGTGGTGTGGAAAGGAGTGCATTGTAGTGGAATGGAACGGAGTGTAGTGTTGTGTAGTGGAATGGAATTGAGTGGAAAATAATGGAACGGAATTTAGTGGATTGTAATGGAATGAAGTGGCATGGAATGGAAGGGAGTGGAGTGGAGTGCAATGGAGTGGACTCAAGTTTAGTTAATAAGTAAGTAGTGTTATGGAATGCAATGGACTGGAAGGGAATGAAGTGGAGTGGAGTGCAGAGGAATGGAAATGAGTGGAGTGGAGTGGAATGGAGTGGAATGGAATGGAGTGGAATGGAGTGGATTGGAGTAGAGTGGAGTGAAGTGGAATGGAGTGGAAGGGAAAGGAATGGATTGGAATGGAAAGGAATAGATTGGAATGGAATGGAATGGAATGAAATAAAATAGAGTATAATGGAATAGAATGGAGTGGAGTGGAGTGGAATGGAATAGAGTTGTAAGGAATGTAGTGGAGTGGAATTGAGTGGAGTGGAGTGGAATTTAGTAGAGTGGAATGGAACAGATTGCAATAGAATGGAGTGGAGTGTAATGTAGTGGAGTAGAGTGGAATGGATTTGAATGGAATGGAATACAATGGAGTGGAGTGGAATCGAATGGTTTGGAATGGAGCAAAGCGGAAAGGAATGGAATGGAGTGGAATGGAACGGAATGTAGTGGAATGAAATGGAATGGAGTGTAATGTAATGGAGTGGAGTAGAATAGAGGGAAATGGAATGGAGTGGGGTGGAGTGGATTGGAATTAAATGGAATGGAGTGGAGTGGAATGGAGTGGCATGGAATTGAGTGGAATTGGAAAGAGTAGAGTGGAGTGGAATGGACTTGAATTGATTGGAATGGAGTGTAGTGCAGTGGAATGGAATAGATTTAAGTGGATTGGAGCGGAGTGGAGTGGAATGGAGTGGAGCGGAATGGATTGGAGTTGAGTGGAATGGAATGGAATGGTGTGGAGTGGAATAAGGTAGAGTGGAGTGAAATGGAGTGGAACGGAATGGAGTGGGATATAATGGGTTGTCGTGGAGTGGAGTGGAATGGAGTGGAGCGGAATTGTTTGGAATGGAATGGAGTGTAGTGGAGTCCAGTGGAATGGAATGGAATGGAGTGGAGTGTAGTGGAATGGAGTGGAATGGAGTGGAATCGAGTTAAATGTAGTGGAGTGGAATGGAATGGAGTGGAATAGAATGGAGTAGAGTGGACTACAATTGAGTGGAGTGGAGTGTAATGGAGTGCAGTGGATTGGAATGAAATGGAGTGGAGTGGAGTGGAATGCAACGGAGTGGAATGGATTGGAATGGAATGGATTGGAATTGAAAAGAGTGGAGTGCAATGGAGTGGAAAGGAATTGAGTGAAGTAGAGTGCAGTGCAATGGAATCGAATGGAATGGAGTGGAGTGGACGGGAATGGAGTGGAAAGGAATATAATGGAGTGCAGTGGAGTCGAGTGGAATGGAATGGAAAGGAGTGGAATGGAATGGAATGGAGTGGGGTGAAGTGGAGTGGAGTGGAGTGATGGGGAAAGGAGTGGAGTAAAGTGGAATGGAGAGGAGTGTAGTGTAGTGGCGTGGAATGGAATTGACTGGAAAGGAATGGAATTGAATGGATTGGAAGAGAATGAAGTGGAGTGGAACGGAATATAGTGGAGTGGAATGGAGTGCAATCGAATGGAGTGGAGTGGAGAGGAGCAGAATGGAATGGAATGCAGTGGAGTGGAGTGGAGAGGAAAATAATGGAATCGAATGGAGTGGAGTGGAATTGAGATGAGAGGAATCGAAGGGAGTGCAGTGGAGTGGATTGGAGTGGAGTGGAGAGGAATAGAATGGAATGGAATGAAATAGAATGGAGTGGAGGGAAGAGGAATGAAGTGTATTGAAGTGGAGCAGAGTGGAATGGAGTGCAGTGGACTGGAATGAAGTGGAGTGGAATGGAATGGAGTGGAATGGAGTTGTATGGAAAGGAATGCAGTGGAGTGCAATGGAGTGGAATGGAATGGAAGGGAGTGGAGTGGAGTGGAATTGAGTGGAGTGGAAAGGAATACAATGGAATGGAAAGGAATGGAATAGGGTAGAGTGGAATAGAATGTAATGGAAAGGAGTGCAATTGAGTGGAGTGGACTGGAATGGAATAGAATGGAATGCAGTGGAATGGAATGGAATGGAGTGTAATGGAATGGAATGGAATGTAGTGGAGTGGAGTGGAATGGAGTGGATTGGGGTGGAATGGAGTAGAGTGGAATGGATCGGAGTGTAGTGCATTGGAGTGGAATGCAGGGGAATGGAGCGGAAAGAAATGGATAGGAATGGAAAAGATTTTAGTGGAATGGAATACAGTGGAGTGGAATGGAGACGAATGGAATGGGGTGAAATGGAAAGGAACGGAGTGGAGTGGAGTGGAGAGGAATAGAAAGGAGTGGAGTGGAAAAGAGTGGAATTGAATGGAGTGGATTGGCGTGGAGTATAATAGAATGGAATGGAGTGGAATGGAATGGAGTGGAAATGAATGGAGTGGAATGGATGGGAAAGGAGTTGAATGGAGTTGAGTGGAGTGGAAAGAGTGTAATGTACTGGAATAGAGTGGAATGGAAGGGAATGTTGTGGAATGAAATGGAATAGGTTCGCATGGAATGGAATGGCATGGAATGCAGTGGACTGGAGTGGAACGGAATGCAATGGGTTGGAATGGAATGGAGTGGAGTGAAATGGAATGAAGCTGAGTGGAATGGATTGGAATGGAATGGAGTGGAGTGCAGTGGAATGGAATGGAATTGAATGAAATGGAGTGGACTGGAATGCAGTGTAATGGAGTGGAATGGAGTGGAATGGAATTGAGTGGAATGGAGTGGAATTCAATGGAATGCAATGGAGTAGAGATGAATGGAATGGAGTGGAGTGTAGTGGAATGGAGTGGAATGGAGAGCAGTGGAGTGGAGTGGAGAGGAACGGAATGGAGTGGAGTTGAATGGAGTGGAGTGGAGTGGAATGGAGTGGAATGGATTGGAGTGTACTGGAGTGCAGTGGAGTGGAATGGAATGTAGCAGAGTGGAGTGGAATGGAGTGGAGTGGAATTAAATGGAATAGAGTGGAGTGGAGTGTAGTGGAATGGAATGGAAAGAAATGGAGCAGAGAGGAGTGGGTGGAGTGGAATGCAGTGAAATGGAATCAAATGGAATGGAGTGGAGTGGAATGGAATGGAGTGGAATGGATTGGAGTGAAGTGGATGGAGTGAAATTCAGTGGAATGGAATGGAAAGGAGTGGAGTGGAGTGGGATGGAATTTACAGTAGTCGAGTGGAATGGAATGGAGTGAACTGGAATGGAGAGGAGTGGAATGGAATGCAATGGAATGGAATGGGATGAAATAGAATGGAGTGAAGTGGAGAGGAATGTAATGTATTAAAGTGGAGTGGAGTGGAATGGAGTGCAGTGGACTGGAATGAAGTGGAGTGGAATGGAATGGAGTGGAAGAGAGTTGTATGGAAAGGAATGGAGTGGAGTGCAATGGAGTGGAATGGAATGGAATGGAATGGAATGAAATGGAATGGGGTGGAGTGGAATAGAATGAAATGGAAAGGAGTGCAATTGAGTGGAGTGGAGTGGAATGGAATAGAATGGAATGCAGTGGAATGGAATGGGATAGAATGGAATGCAGTGGAATGGAATGGAATGGAGTGGAATGGAATGGAATGTAGGGGAGTGGAGTGGAATGGAGTGGAGTGGAGTGCATTGGAGTGGAATGGAATGGAATAGAGGAGAGTGGAATGGAATGAAATGGATAGGAATGGAAAAGATTTTAGTGGAATGGAATACAGTGGAATGGAATGGAAACGAGTGGAATGGGGTGGAATGGAAAGAAATGTAATGGAGTGTAGTGGAGTGGAGAGGAATGGAAAGGAGTGGAGTGGAAAATAGTGGAATTGAATGGAGTGGATTGGTGTGGAGTATAATAGAATGGAATGGAGTGAAATGGAATGGAGTGGAATGGAATGGAGTGGAATGCATGGGAATGGATTTGAATGGAGTTGAGTGGAGTAGAAAGAGTGTAATGGACTTGAATGAAGTGGAATGGAATGGAATGTTGTGGAATGAAATGGAATGTGTTCGAATGGAATGGAATGGCACGGAATACAGTGGACTGGAGTGGAATGGAGTGGAATGGATTGGAATGGAGTGGAGTGGAGTGAAATGGAATGGATTTGAGTGGAATGGATTGGGATGGAATGGAGTCGAGTGCGGTGGAATTGACTGGAATTGAATGAAGTGGAGTGGACTGGAATGCAGTGTAATTTAGTGGAATGGAGTGGAGTGGAATGGAGCGGAATTTAATGGAATGCAATGGAGGAGAGAGGAATGGAATGGAGTGGAGTGCAATGGAATGCAGTGGAATGGAGAGCAGTGGAGTGGAGTGGAGTGGAATGGAATGGAGTGGAATGGAATGGAGTGGATTGGAAAGGAGCAGAGTGGAGTGGAATGGAATGGAGTGTAGTGGAATGGTTTGTAATGGAATGGAGTGGCGTGGAGTGCAGAGGAATCAAATGGAATGGAGAGCAGTGGAGTGGATTGGCCTGGAAGGGAAAGGAATGTAGTGGAATCGAGTGGAATGGAGTGCAGTGGAATGGAGAGGAATGGAATGGAATGGAGTAGAGCGGGTTGGAATGGAGTGGAGTGGAGTGAAAAGGAATGGAGTGGAGTGGAATGGAATGGAGTGGAGTGGAGTATAATGGAATGCAGTGGAATGCAATGGAATGGAGTGGGATGGAAAGGAGTGGATTAGAATGGAGTGAAATTTAAAGGAGTGGACTGGAGTACAGTGGAATGAAATGGAATGGAATGGAGTGGAGTGGAGTGGAATGGAGCAGAATGGAGTGGAAAGGAGTGGAATGGAATGGAGTGGATTCGATTAGAATGGAATGGAATGGAATAGAGTAGAGTGGAATGGAATGGAGTGGGGTGGAATGGAGTGGAGTGTACTGGTGTGGAAAGGAGTGGATTCGAGTAGAATTTAATGGAGACGAGTGGAGTGGAATGGAATGGAATTGAGTGGAATGGAATGGAATGGAGTGGAGTAGAATGGAGTGGAGTGGAAAGAAGGGCAAAGAATGGAGTGGCATGGAGTTGGGCAGAATGGAATGGAATGGAGTGGAGTGGAATGGAGTGGAATGGAACGGAATGGACTTGGAATGAGTGGAGTGGAGGGGAATGGAATGAAATTTAATGTACTGGAGTGGAGTGGAATGTAGTGGAGTGAAGTGGAATGGAGTGGATCGGAATGGAGGGTAATGGACTGGAATGGAGTGAAATGGAGTGGAGTGTAATAGAGTGGACTGGAATGGAATACAAAGGAGTGGGAAGGAATGGAATGAATGGGGTGAAGTGGAATGGGGTTGATTGGGGTTGAATGGAGTGGAGTGGTTAGGAATGGACTTGAAAGGATGAAAAGCAATGGAGTGGAGTGGAGTAGAGTAGAGTGGACAGGAGTAAAGAAGAATGGAATGGAATGAAGTGGTATGGAATGGATTGGAAATGAATGGAATGGAGTGGAATGTAATGGAGTGGAGTGCAGTGGAATGGAATGGAGTGGAGTGGAATGGAATGCAATAGAATGGAATGTGTTCTAGTGGAATGGAATCAAATGGAATCGAGTGGATCTGAGGGCAGTGGAGTGGAATACAATGGAGTGGAATGGAATGCAGTGGAATGGAATGGAATGGAGTGGAGTGAAATTTAATGATATGAAATTGTGTAGAATGGTGTGTATTATAGTGGGGTGGAAAGGAATGGAATGCAGCGGAATGGAATGGAATGGAGTAGAGTGGATTGGATTAGACTGCAGTGGAATGGAGTGGAAAGGAACGCAACGGAGTGGAGTGGAATGGAGTGGAGTGGAGGGCAGGGGCGTGGAAGGAAATTGAGTGGAGTGGAGTGGAGTGGAATGGAATGGAATTGAAAGGAATAGAATGAAATTGAGCGGAGTGGAATGGAGTGGAGTAGATTAGAATGGAGTGGAATGCAGTGGAATTCAGTGTAATGGAATGGGTTGGAGAGGGGTGGAATGGAGAGGAATGGAAATGAATGAAGTGGAGTGGAATGAAGCGGAATGGAGTGGAGAGGAATGGACTGCAATGGAGAGGAGTGGAGAGAAGTGGAATGGAGTCTAATGGAATGGAATGGATTAGAGTGGAATGGAATGGAATGGAATGGAGTGGAATAAACTGGAGTGGAATGGTATAGAATGGAGTGGACTGGAATGGAATGGAATGGAGTAGAAAGGAAGGGAGTGGAGTGGAATGGAGTTGAGTGGAGTGGAATTTAGAGGGGTGGCATGGAATGGATTGGAATAGAATGGATGGGAGTGGAATCTAGTGGGGTGGCATGGAGGGGAGTGGAATGCAATGGGATGTAATGCAGTGGAATGCAATGGAATGGAATGGAGTGCAATAGAGTGCAGTGGAATGGAAAGGAATGTAGTGGAGTGGAGTGGAGTGGAATGTAGTAGAGTGGAGTGGAATAGAGTTGAACGGAAGGGAATGGAATGGAGTGGAGTGGAATGGATTGGAGTGGAATGGAGTAGAGTGGAATGGAATGGAATGGAATGAAATGGAGTTGAGTGGAGTGGAGTGGAGTGGATTGGAGTGGAATGGAGTGGAGTGGAGAGGAGTGGAATGGAGTGGAGTGGAGAGGAGTGGAATGGATTGGAGTGGAGAGGAGAGGAATGGAGTGGAGTGGAGAGGAGTGGAATGGAATGGATTGCAGTGGAATGGATTGGAAGGGAAAGGAGTGGAGTGGATTGCATTGGATAGGAATGGAATGAGGTGGAGTTTACTGGAATGGAATGGAATGTACTGGAATGGAATGAAGCAGAGTTTAGTGGAATGGAATGGAATGGAATGGATTGGAATAGAATGGATGGGAGTGGAATCTAGTGGGGTGGCACGGAGGGGCGTGGAATGCAAAGGCATGGAATGCAGTGGAATGCAATTGAATGGATTGGAGTGCAATATAGGGCAGTGGAATGGAAAGGAATGTAGCGGAGAGGAGTGGAGTGGAATGTAGTAGAGTGGAATGGAATGGAATTTACTGGAATGGAATGGAATGTACTGGAGTGGAATGGAGTGGAGTGGAGAGGAATGGAATGGAATGGAATGGATTGCAATGGAATGGAATATAATGGAGTGGAGTGGGGTGGAGAGTAATGGAATGGAATGGAGGAAATGGAATGCAGTTGAATGGAATAGACTGCAATGGAGTGGAATGGAGTAGAGTGGAGTGGTGTGGAATGAAGTTGAAAGGACTGGAATGGAGTGGCATTTAATGAAATAGAGTGGAATGGGTTGGAATTGAAAGGAGAGTAGTGGAGTGTAATGGAATGCTGTGGAGTGGAACGGAGTTGAATGGAATGGAATGGAATATAATGGAGTTGAGTGGAGTACAATGGAGTGGAGTGGAGTTGAATGGAGTCGAGTGTAGTGGAATGAAATGGAATGGAATGGAATGGAGTGGAACGGAAGGGAGTGGAGTGGAAATGAGTGGAAAGGAATGGATTGGAAATGAATGCAGTGGAGTGGAGTGGAATGGACTGGAGTGGAGTGGAATGCAGTGGAATGGATTGGAATGGAGAGGAGTGGAATGGAATGGAATGGAATAGAATGGAGTGGAGTGGGTTGGAATGGAGTTGAATGGAGTGGAGTGGATTGGAAACGAGTGGAGTGGAATTAAATGGAGTGGAATGGAATGAAATGGAAGGGAATGGAGTGGAGTGGAGTGGAACGGAGTGGAGTGGATAGGAATGGAGTGGATTTTATTGGAATGGAATAGAATGGGGTGGAGAGGAATGTAGTGAAGTGGAATCGAGGAAAATGGAATGGAGTGGAATGGAATGGAGTGGAGTGGAGTGGTATAGAATGGAATGGAATGGAGTGGAGTGGGTTGGAGCGGAGTTGAATGGAGTGGAGTGGATTGGAAACGAGTGGAGTGGAATTGAATGGAGTGGAATGGAATGAAATGGAAGGGAATGGAGTGGAGTGGAGTGGAACAGAGTGGAGTGGAGAGAAATGGAGTGGATTTTATTGGAATGGAATAGAATGGGGTGGAGAGGAATGGAGTGAAGTGGAATCGAGGATAATGGAATGGAGTGGAATGAAATGGAGTGGAGTGGAGTGGTGTAGAATGGAATGGAATGGAGTGGAGTGGAATGGAATGGAATGGAGTGGAATGGAATGGAATGGAATGGAACGGAATGGAGTAGAGTAGAATGGAATAGAGTGGGGTGGAGTGGAGTGAAATGGAATGGAATACAATGGAATGGGATGTATTGGATTGCAATGCAGAGAAATGGAGTGGAGGGAGGTGGGGTGCAGTGGGTTGTAGTGTAGTGTAAAGGATTGGAGTGGAATGGAATGGAATGGAAGGGAATGGATTGGATTGGAGTGGAGTGCAGTGGAATAGAATGAAATGGAATGTAGTGGAGTATAATGGAATGGAGTGGAGAGGAATGGTATGGAGTTGAGTGAAGTGGAGTAGAGTGGAATATAGTGGAGTGGAATGGAATGGAGTGGAGTGTAATGAAATAGAGTGGAAAGGAATAGAATGTGATGGAGTGGAGTGCAGTGGAATAGAGTGGAGTGGAGTGGAGTGGAGTGGAGTGGAATGGAATGGAATGGAGTGGATTAGAATGGAATGGAGGGAAATGGAGCGGAGTGGAATGGAATGGAATGGAATGGAGTGGAGAGCAGTGTAATGTAGTGGAATGTAGTGGAATGGAAAGGAATGGAGTGGAATGGGATGGAAGGAAATGGCGTGGAGTGGAATAATGTGGAGTGGAATGGAGCAGAATTGAATGGAATGGAGTGGAATGGATTGGAGTGGAATGGCTTCGAATGGAGTGGAAGGGAAGGGAATGGAATGGAATGGATTGAAATAGAGTGGAGAGGAGTGGAATGGAGTGGAGCAGAGTGGAATCGAGTGGTGTGGACTGGAATGGAGTAGAGTGGAATGGATTGGAGTGGAATGGAATGGAGTGGAGTGGAATGGAAAGGAGTTGAGTGGAGTGGAGTGGAATGGAGTGGAGTGCACTGGAATGGAGTGGAATGGAATGGAGTGGAAAGGAATACCTTGTAATGGAATGGGGTGGATTGGAGTGGAATGGAGAGGAATGGAGAGATATGGACTGGAGTGGAATGGAATAGAATGAAATGAAGTGGGGTGGAGTGGACTGATGAAGATGGATATGAATGGAGTTTAATGGAATGGACTGGAAAGGAGTGGACTGGAATGGAATGGAGTGCAACCGAGTTTAGTGGAATGGAATGGAATGGAGTGGAATGGAATGGACAGGAGAGGAGTGGAATTTAGTGGCGGAGAGTGGAATGGAATGGAATGGATTAGAGAAGAGTGAAATGGAGTGGAATGGAATGAAGCGGAATGCAGAGGAATGGAGTGGAATGGAGAGGAGTGGAATACAATGGAGTGTAGTGGAGCAGAATGGACTGGAATGGAGTTCAGTAGAGTAGAGTGGAGTGGAGTAGAATGGAATGGAGCAGACTTGAAGGCTGTGGAGTGGAATGGAATGGAGTGGAATGGAGTGAAATGGAGTGGAGTGGAGTGTAATGGAGAGGAATGGAATGGAGTGTAGTGGAGGGTAATGGAGGGGAATGGACAGGAATGGTGTGGACTGGTGTGCAATGGAATGGAATGGAATGGAATTTAATGGAGTGGATTCAAATGGAATGGATTGTAATGGAATTAGATGGCATGGAATGGAGTAGAGTGGAGGTTATTGGAATGGAGTCTAGTGGAAAGGAGTGGAATGGAATGGAATGGAGGGAGTGGAGTGGAATGGAGTGGAATGGGTAGGAATGGAGTGGAGTGGAATGGAATGGAATGGAATGGAATGGAGTGGATTGGAGTGGAATGGAATGGAGTGGAATTGAGTGTTGTCTAGAGGAATGAAATGCATTGTACTGGAGTGGAATGGGGAGAAATGTAATGGAATGGAGTGGAGTGCCATGCAGTCGAACGGAATGGAGTGCAATGGAGTTAAATGGAGTGGAGTGGAGTGGTGTGGAGTGGACAGGAATGGAGTGGCATTGAATGAAATCGAGTGGAATGGAATGGAATGGAGTGGAATGGAATGCAATGGAATGGAATGGAATGGAATGGAGTGGAGTGGAATGAATTGCAGTGGAGTGGAATGTAGTTGAATGGAATGGAATGGAAAGGAGTTGAGTGAAGTACAATGGCGTGGAGTGGAGTGGAGTGGAATGTAGTGGAGTGGAGTGTAATGGAATGGAATGGAGTGGAGTGAAATGGAATGAAGTGGAGTGGAATTGAGTGGAATGGAATGGAGTGGAATGGAATACAGTGGAATAGAGTTGAATGGACGTGAGTGCATTGGAATGCAGAGGAATGGAATTGAGTGGAATAGAATGGAGTGGAATGGAACGGAGTGGAATGGAGTTGAGTTGAGTAGAGTGGAGTGGAGTGGAATGGAGTGGAGTGGGGTGGAAAAGGGTAGAGTTGAATGGAATGGAGTGGAATGGAATGGAATGGAGTAGAGTGGAGTGGAATGGAGTGGACTGTGGTGGAATAGAGTGCAGTTTAGTGGAATGGAATAGAATGGTGTGGAGGGGAATTGAGTGTAGTGGAATGGAGGGGAGTGGAGTCGAATGGAATGGAATGGAATGTAGTGGATTGGAATGGAATGGAATGGATTGAAATGGAGTGGAGTGGAGTGCAGTTTAATGGAATGAAATGGAATGTAGTGGAGTGGAATGGAATGGAGTGGAGTGGAATGCAATGAAGTTGAGTGGAGTAGAGTAGAGTTGAGTGGAGTGGAGTGCAATCGAGTAGAATGGATCGGGGTCGAATGGAATGGAGTGATGTGGAGTGTAATGGAATGGAATGGAATGAAGTGGAGTGGAATGTAAGTGGAGTGGAGTGGAATGGAGAGGAGTGGAGTAGAGTTCAGTGGAATGTAATGGAGAGGAGTGGAGTGGAATGGATTGGAATAGAGTGGAATTGAGTGGAATGGAATGGAGTGGAATTGAATGCAGTGGAATGGACGGGAGTGGAGTGGAGTGCAGTGGAATGGACTGGAATGGAATGCACTGGAAAGGAATGGAATGTACTTCAGTGGAGGGGAGAAGAGTGGAGTGGAGTGAAATGGAGTGCAGTGAACTGGAAAGTATTGGAGTGGAAAGGAACGGAGTGGAATGGAATTGTATGGAATGGAATGGAGTGTAATGGATTGGAATGGAGTGGAGTGGAATGGAATGGAATGGATTGGAATGGAGGAAATGGAGTGGAGTGGAGGGGAACGGGATTGAACGGAATGGAGTGGCAAGAATTGGGATGAGATGGAAGGGAGTGAGGTGGAATGGAGTGGAATTGAGTGGAGTGGAGTAGAATGGAATGGAATCGAATGGAATGGAATGGAGTGGAATGGAGTGGAGTGAAGTGCAATGGATTGATATGGAATGGTGTGGAGTGGAGTGGAGTGGGATGGAATGGAGTTTTCTGGAATGGAGTGGAATGGAGTGGAATGGAGTGGAGTGGAATGGAGTGGAATGGAATGGAATGGAAAGGAGTAGAGTGGAATGAAATGGAATGGAGTTTATTAGAGTGGAGTGGAGCAGAATGGAGTGCAGTAGAGGGGAATGGAATGGAATCAATTCAGTGGAAGGGAATGAAGTGGGGTGGAATGGAGTGTAACGGAATGTAGTGGAAAGGAGTGGAGTGGAATGGAATGCAGTGGAGTGGAATGGAGTTGGGCGGAGTGGTCTAATGGAACGAAGTGGAGTGGAGTGGAATGGAATGGAGAGTAGTGGAATGGAGTGGAATGGAATGGAGTGGAGTGGAATGGAATGGAAAGGAATGGAATGAAGTGGAGTGGAACGTAGTTAAGTGGAGTAGAATGGAGGTGAATGTAATGGAGTGGAATAGAATACGGTGGAGTGGACTGGAGCGCAGTGGATTGGAGTGGAATGGAATGTAATGGAGTGGAATGGAGTGGAATGAAATTCAGTGGAGTGGAGTGGAGAGGATTGGAGTTGAATGGAGTTGAGTGGAATGGAGTCGAATGGAGTGGAGTGCAGTGGAGTGGAATGAAGTGGAGTGGAGTGGTGCGTAATGATGTGAAATGGAAAGGAATGAAGTGACATGGAAAGGAATGGAAAGGAATGGAATGTAGTGGAGTGGAACGGAATGGAATGCAGTGGAGTGGAATGGAATTGAATGGAATGGAATGGAATGGAAAGGAAAGGAGTGGTATGCAGTACAATGTAGTGGGGTACAGTGGACTGGAGTGGAGGAGAATGGACTGGATTGGAGTGGAATGGAATCAAATGGAATGGAGTGGAGCAGAATGGAATGGACTGGAGTGGAAAGGAATGGAATAGAATGGAGTTGAGTGGAGTGGAGTGGAATGGAATGGAATTTACTGGAAAGGAGTGGAGTGGAATGGAATGGAGTGGAATGGAATGAAATGGAATGGAACAGAGTGGAGTGGAGTAGAGTGGAGTGGAGTACAGTGGAATGAAATAGAATGGAGTGGAGTGGAATGGAGTGGAGTGGAATGGAGGGGAGTGGAGTGGAATGGATTGGAATGGAATGGAGTGGATTGGAGTGGAATGGAGTTAAGTGGAATGGAGTGGAATGGAATAGAGTGGACGGGAGTGGAGTGGAAAGGAATGGAATGGAATCACGTGGAATGGAGGGGACTCGAATGGATTGCGATGGAGTGGAATGGAATGGAGTGGAGTGGAGTGAAGTGGAGTGAAATAGAATGGCATGGAAAGGGATGGAATGGAATGCAATGGAAATGTGAAAAGAAATGTGAGCTGAGATTTAGCCACTGTACTCCAGCCTTTGTGACAAAGTGAGATCCTACGGAAAGAAAAGAATTTAATGGAATGTAGTGGATTGGAAAGGAATTGAATGGAACAGAGTGGAATGGAGTGGAGAGGAGTGGAATGGAATGGAGAGGAATGGAGTGGATTGGAGTGGAGAGGAGTGGAGAGAAGTGGAATGGAGTGGAGTGGAGTGGAATGGAGAGCTGTGGAGTGGAATGGAATAAAGTGGAGTGGATAGGAGTGGAAAGAAATGGAATGGATTGGAGCGTAGTGGAATGGAGTGGAGTGAAGTTGAATAGAGTGAAATGGAAAGGACTGTAGTGGAGTGATGTGGAGTGGAGTGGAATGCAAAGGAGTGGAGTGGAATGGTGTGGATTGTAATGGAGTGGAGTGGAGTGGAATGGAATAGAATGGAATGAATTGGAATGGAGAGGAGTGGAGTGGAATGGAATGGAGTGGAGTGGAGGGGAATGGAGTAGATCAGAGTGGAGTCGAGTGGAGTGGATTGAAATAGAAAGGAATGGAATTAAATGGAATGGAATGGAATGGAATAGAAGGGAGTAGAATGGAGTGGAGTGGACTGGAGTGAAGTGGTATGGAATGGAATGGAGTGGAATGGAGTGGACTGGAGGTGAATTGAGTGTGGTGGATTGGAGGGGAGTTGAGTGGAATGGAATGGCGTGGAGTGGAAAGTAGTGGAGTGGAGTGGAGTGCACTGAAGTGGAATGTAATTGATTGGAGTGGAGTGCAGAGGACTGGTATTGAATGGAATGAAATGAAATGGAATGGAGTGGAGTATAACGGAGTGGAGTAGATTGGAGTGGAGTGCAGTGGAGTGGAATGGAATAGAGTGGCATGGAATGGAGTGGAATGGAATGGAATGGAATCGAGTGGAGTGGAATGGAATGGAATGGAGTGGATTAGAGTGGAGTTGAGTAGAGTGGAGTGGAATGTAGTGGAGTGGAATGGAATGGAATGGAATAGAATGGAGTGGAGTGGAATGGAGTGGAGTGGAGTGGAGTGGAATGGAATGGAGTAGGGTGGAATGGAGTTGAATGTAATGGGGCAGAATGGAATGGAGGGAATGGAGTTGAATCCAGTGAAGTGGATTGGAGTGGAGTGGGGTGTAGTGCATTGGAGTGGAATGGAGTGGAATGGAATGTGATATAATGCAACTTAGTGGAGTGGGATGGAATGGAATGGAATGGAGCAGATTGGAGTGGAGTGGAGCGGAACAGAACAGAACGGAATGTAACGGTTAGGAATGGAACAGAACAGAATGTAACGGTTAGGAATGGAACAGAACGGAGTGGAATGTGAGCTGAGATTGTGCCACTGCACTGCAGGCTGGGTGACAGAGTGAGATACTGTCGAAAGAAGGGAATGTAATGTAATGTAGTGGAATGGAATGGAATGGAATGGAATGGAATGGAAAGAAATGCAGTGGAATGGAATGGAAAGGAATGTAGTGGAATGGAATGGCATAAAGAAAGGTGAGCTGAGATTGTGCCACTGTGCTCCATGCTGGGTGACAGAGTGAGAAACTTTCAAAAGAAAGGAATAGAATGAAATGCAATGGAAAGGAATTGTGTGTATTGGAATGCAGTGGAATGGAACGGAAAGGAATGGAATGCAATGGATTGGAACAGAACGGAACGGAATGGAATGGAATGGCATAATGAAATGTGAGCTGAGATTGTGCCACTGTGCTCCATGCTGGGTGACAGAGTGAGAAACTTTCAAAAGAAAGGAATAGAATGAAATGCAATGGAAAGGAATTGTGTGTATTGGAATGCAGTGGAATGGAACGGAAAGGAATGGAATGCAATGGATTGGAACAGAACGGAACGGAATGGAATGGAATGGCATAATGAAATGTGAGCTGAGATTGTGCCATTGTGCTCCAGGTTGGGTGACAGTTTGAGATACTAACGAAAGAAAGCAATGGAGCGGAATGCAGTGGAATGGAATGGAATGGAATGAAATGAAACGGAATTTTGTGGATTGGAGTGGTTTGGCGTGAAGTGGAGTGTAGTGGAATGGAGAGGAGTGGAATGAGATCGAATGGAACGGAATTAAGTGGAGTGGAGTGGGATGGAGTGGAGTGCAGTTGAATGGAGTGGTATGGAATGGGATGGAGTGGAATGGAGTGGCATGCAGTGGAGTGGAGGGGAGTGGAATGGAGTGGAATGGAATAGGATGTAATGGAAAGTAGTGGAGTGGAGTGGAGTGGAGTGGAACGGAGTGGAACAGAACGGAATGGAATGCATCAGAACAGAACAGACGGAGTGGAACAGAACTTTATGGAGAAATGTGTGCTGAGATTGTGCCACTGCGCTGCAGCCTGTTTGACAGATGGAAATCCTTTCAAAAGAAAGGACTGGAATGGAATGGAATGGAATGGAATGAATTGGAGTGGAACGGAGTGGAATTGAGTTTAATGGAATGGAATGGAATAGAATGGAGGGGAGTGGTTTGGAGTGGAGTGGAGAGGCGCGGAGCAAAACAGAATGGAACAAAATGGAATGGAATGGAATGGAATGTGAGCTGAGATTGTGCCACTGCAATTCAGGCTGGGTGACAGATTGAGATACTCTGGAAAGAAAGGAATAGAATGGAATGCAGTAGAATGGAATGGAATTGAATTGAATTGAATGAAATTGAATGGATTGGAATGGAATGGAATTGAATGGAAAGGAATGGCATAATGAAATGTGTGCTCAGATTATGCCACTGTGCCACAGGCTGGGTGACAGAGTCAGATTCTCTCGAAAGAAAGTATTGGAATGGGATGCAGTGAAATGGAATTGAACGGAATGGAATGGAGTGGACTGCTGTGGAGTGCAGTGCAGTGTTGTTGAACGGATAGGAATGGAATGGGATGGAATAGAATGGAAAGAAGTGGAGTGGAATGGGGTGGAGTGTAGTGCTGTGGAATTTAGTGGAATGAAATGGGATCGAGTGGAATGGGGTGGAGTGCAGTGCAGTGGAGTGGAGAGGAGCGTAATGCAGTGGAATGGAATCGGATGTAACGAATTGTAGTGGAGTGGAGTGGATTGGAGTGGAACAGAGTGGAACGGCACAGAACGGAAGGGAAAATAACTGAAAGGAATGGAATGGAATGGTGAAATGTGTGCTGACATTGTGCCACTGTGCTACATCCTGTGTGACAGAGGGAGATCCTTTTGAAAGAAAGGAGTGGAATGGAATGGAATAGAATGGAATGGAATGGAATGGAGTGGAGCAGAATGGAATTGAGTGGAATGGAATGGAATGAAATGAAATGAAATGAAATGGAATGGAATAGAATTGAGTGGATGGGAGGGGAGCAGAGTGGTGCGAAGCAGAAAAGATCAGAAAACAATGGAACAGAACAGAATGGAATGGAATGGAATGCAAGCTGAGATTGTGCCACTGCACTCTAGGCTGGTGACAGAGTGAGCTACTCTCGAAAGAAAGGAATGGAATGGAATTCAGTGGAATGGAATGGAATTTAATTGAATGGAATGGAGTAGACTGGAGTGGAGTGGAGTGAAATGGAGTGGAGTGGAGTGGGGTGAAGTGGACTGTAGTGGAACGGAGCGGAATGGAAATGGATGGAGGGGAATGGAGTGGAGTGGAGTAGAATGGAGTGGGGTGGAATGGAATGGAATGAAGTGGAGTGGACTGGAATGTAGTGGAGTGGAGTGGAATGGATTGGGGTGGAGTGGAATGAAATGGTGTGGAGTGGAATGGAATGGAGAGCAATGCAATGAAATGAAATGGAATGGAATGGATTGGAATCGTATGGAGTGGAGTGGAGTGGAATGGAGTAGTGTGGAATGGAATTGAATGGAATGGAGTTTAGTGGAGTGAAGCAGAGTAGAGTGGAATGGAATGCAATGGAATGGTAAGGAATGTAATTGAAAGGAATGGAATGAAATCGAATGCAATGGAATGGAATGCAGTGGAATGGAATGGAATTGAATGGAATGAAATAGAAAGGATTGGAATAATGTAATGGGAGCTGAGATTGTGCCACTGCACTACAGGCTGTGTGACAGAGCGAGACACTCTCGAAAGAAAGCAATGGTATGGAATGCAGTGGAATGGAATGGAATGGAATGGAATGAAATGAAATGAAATGAAATGGAATGGAATGGAAAGGAGTGGACTGGAGTGGAGTGGAGTGAAATGGAGTGGAGTGGAATGGAGAGTAATGGAATCGGATGGAATGGAATGGAATGGAAAGAAGTGGACTGGAGTGGAGTGGAGTGAAGTGGAGTGGAGCGGAATTGAGAGGAATGGAATGGGATGGAATGGAATGGAATGAACTGGAGTGGAGTGGGTTGGAGTGGAGTGCAGTGGAATGGAGTGGAATGGAATGGGATGGAGTGGAATGGAGTGGAGTGGTGTGCAGTGGAGTGGAGAGGAGTGGAATGGAGTGGAATGGAAACGGCTGTAATGGAATACAGTGGAGAGGAGTGGAGTGGAATGGAACAGAAAGGAAGAGAATGGAAAGGAACGGAATGGAATGGAATGGAATAGAGAAATTTGTTCTGAGATTGTGCCACTGCACTGCAGCCTGTGTGACAGAGGGAGGTCCTGTTGATAGAAAGGAGTGGAATGGAATGGATTGGAGTGGAGCGGAGTGGAATACAGGTGCAGCACACCAGCATGGCACATGTATACGTATGTAACTAACCTGCACATTGTGCACATGTACCCTAAAACTTAAAGAATATAAAAAAAAGAAAAGTGGACTAATTCATTACAATATACAAGTTGCAGCCTTCCCATTTCCCCTGTTTTATCTAACTCCTATTTTGCAGCTCATTGGTTTTATAGAAGAGAAACTAAGAGGGAGGAAATACATTATATACAGGCTTCTCTGATGCTTGGTCAGGATAAAAATTAAAATGGGCTTCTATATGTTTGATGGAGGAAAAGACAAAATAGGGATGGCACATAATTGATTACCCTTTTAATGCAAGTTACTCTTAATATTAGGCTTTTCTTAGCTGGGGCTGAACTCCCCCTGCCAGTCCAAGAACCCCATAAGAACACAGTCAGACTCCTTCCAATTCTAGTGAGGTGTGCAACATGTTATTAATTTCTTCTAGTTTTCCAGGGTTATCTAGTGTCCAGTCATCATCTTCTCCCTGCCCTTTGAGTTCTGTCTTACGTACATACCCCACTCTCGAAACACCCGAGCTTCACCAGAACAACATGCAGTGCGGCCTCTTATCAGCTGGCAAAGTTGAATGTTTGCCCTCTCTGGGAAGTGACAAATGATAATAGGGACACTATGTTGAAGGAGTGGCCTGTCTCTCCACACCTGTGGGCGTTTCTCATCAGGTGGAACGAGAGACTTGTGAAAAGAGACACGGAGACAAAGTACAGAGAAGAAGTGGGTCCAGGAGACCAGTGCTCAGCATACGGAGGACCCGCGCCGGCACTAGTCTCTGAGTTTCCTTAGTATTTATAGATCATTATCAGGCATTTCTCAGAGAGGGGGATGTGGCAGGACAATAGGGTAACAGTGGAGAGAGGGCCAGCAGGAAAACATGTGAACAAATGTCTCTGCATCATAAACAAGGTAAAGAAAAAAGTGCTGTGCTTTTGATGTGCATATACATAAATATCTCAATTCCTTAAAGAGCAGTATTGCCTCCAGTATCACCTCCAGCCCTAAGGCAGCTTTCTCCTATCTCAGTAGATGGAATATACAACTGGGTTTTACACTGAGACATTCTATTGACCAGGGACGAGCAGGAGACAGATGGTTTTGTCTTATCTCAACTGCAAAGAGGCTTTCCTCTTTTACTAATCCTCCTCAGCACGGACCATTTACAGGTGTCGAGCTGGAGGATGGTCAGGTCGTTCCCTTCCCATGAGGCCATATTTCAGACTAACACATGGGGGGAAACATTGGACAATACCTGGCTTTCCTAGGCAGTGGTCCCTGTGGTCTTCCGCAGTGTTTTTTGTCCCTGGGTACTTGAGAATAGTGAGTGGTGATGACTTTTAACAAGCATGTTGCCTTCAAGCATTTGTTTAACAAAGCACACCCTGCATATCCTTAAATCCATTAAACCTTGAGTCGACACAGCACATGTTTCTGTGAGCACAGGGTTGGGGCTAAGTTTGCAGAATAACAGCATCTCAAGGCAGAAGAATTTTTCTTAGTACAGAACAAAATGGAGTGTCTTATGTCTACTTATTTCTACATAGACACAGTAACAGTCTGATCTATCTTTCTTTTCCCCACAATATATAGGTATATGTACACTTTTCTATATCTGAAGTAGCCATATGCAAGGAAAAACTAAAACAGTTTTCAGAGGTTCTGGGAAAATTCATAGACAAATTTAAAAGGCTAACCTTGAAGTATGATCTGACCAGGAAGGATTTGCATATATTTATCTTTATCTGCTGCATGGTAGAAAAGCAGTGCATTATGGGAGTGGCTAGAGCACATGCTAATAGGGTGGCAGCCTGCAACCAGGGGCCTGACACCTATCAAGTAGGAGGCACAGCAGTGCCTTACTAGGACCCAAAAGAACTAGAATCTAGAAAAAACAAATGAATTAGGAAGAAAGTGGGATATATAGAGAAAAAATTATGATCGTTTGACTCTGTGAAGGAATAATAAAAAAGTGTGATACAGCTTTTTAGTTTTTATAAAGTCTGGAAAATTACTCAGGGAAAAGATGAAAACTTGCCTTATTACAAAGGTGGATAATTTAGACCTTGAGGGAATACACTAACACTGACCCTGACTCCAAAAAGGGACAGGCATTGCCAGGAGTTTAATTTATAGCGCGGTCTCCTTCTGATATCTGCAGGAAGCTGCCAAAAGCAGCCGTAGGCTTCCAGACTCCCATGGATCAGATTTTAGACTTGGATTGTGCAGTTTTCCATCACAGGAATTGGGCAAAGAAAACAAAAAATAAAGCAAATCTTCCAAGACGCCCAGCTTCTAGCTGCAGCCTTGTGCTCTCCACCACTTCAGAGGCAGCCCCTTAACCCCTGGCCCTCGCAGAGGAAGTGAGAAGGTGAAAGTCCCAGTCTGTACCTATGGGCCACTGCACCTTGGATATAAATCAATGTGTCTTCTGTAGGAAGGTCAGCCACTGCCGAAGGAATGCACTGTGCTTGCAAAGGAGCCATCATCAGAGCCCAGCAGACTCAAAAGTGGCAGGGCCTGATATTTCCTATCTCCGCTTCCATTGGACTACTAGCTATTGAGAGATGGAGGAGCCTCAGATGACTCTTGAAGTAGCAAGTAGGAGTATTAACTTCGTATTATGTGTGGGAGCAGATTACTCTATCCTGATTTAATACAATGGGCTCCTGTCTTCTCATTATGGACAAGCCCCAAAACACTCCTTCTTGTATCTTCTAAGTTGTCCTCCAGAGCCTCTAGGTTTCTCGCCTGCCTTTTTAGTACTGTCTGATTGCCTGACCTCTTACTGGGGAGAGGTTTATTGACTCAGGGGACCAAGTCATTGTCACCTTCACAGATCATAAAGCATATAAACTGTTACTTTTGTTCCTGACCCCTCAGGGGAAGAAAGAAGTTAAGAATGAGCTGTCACAATTACCACCTGAGGTGTTGTCTCAAGTAAATCTTGAGGTTTGGTCCACACAGGCTCTGGGAAACGCACTAAACACCTCACCCATTCAAATCCAACTTCAGCCTAGTTCTCCTCGACCTCAGAAGAGACAATACATTTTAAGGCAAGAAGCATGAGGGGAAATTCAACCCCTTATTGCCAAATTCTTGCCATATGAGTTATTAAGGCAATGAGAGTCTCCTTACAATACTCTCATGTTACCAGATAAAAAGGCTAATGGCAAGTACAGATTTGTCAGAACCCTTAGAGCATTAAGAAATGCAGTTGTCTCCATACACCTCATTGTCCCCAATACTTACCAAGTTCCAGGGGATGCAAGCTGGTTTACATTCCTAAATCTGAAAGATGCACTTTTCTGGATCTCAATGCATCCAAATTCATAATATGTTTGCCTTTGAATGGACTGATCCAGATATGCATTTAGCCTCAAAACTAACCTGGACAGTCATCTCTGAAGGGTTCTGAGATAGCCCCCACTTATTTGAAAATGCTCTAGCTAAGGACTTAAAAATCTACAATTGGAAAGGGACACAATTATTCAGTATGTAGGTGACTTGCTCATTGCTAGCCCAACTAAAGAAGACTCATAATAATAATGTTAAGTTGGTAAATTTCCTGGGAACTTGCAGATATAGGGCATCACCACACAGAGCTCAGATTTTGACTGAAAGACTTAAATATTTCGAATCTGTCTTAACCTCCGGAACTGAACAACATCCCTAGAAGATAAAAAAGTTATTTTAGTCACCCAAGAGTCCCTGTCCAGAAAATGACTGTGGGCTTTTTTAGAAGACGGCTGGATACTGCTGCTTATGGGTGCCCAGATTTGGGCATGTAGCCAAGCCTTTATATGATACACTAAAGGAAAGATTTAGAGCTCCTAGAATGTAATGAGAACTGCAAGCAAACCTTCAATACTCTCAAGGAGAAACTGGGCTCTGCTGCAGCCATGGGAGTCCCCAAGTTGGATGAACCATGTGTTCTTTATGTGACCAAAAAGCAAGGCATAGGCCTTCGGTAATCTTGTCCCAAAACTGGGGGACATTCCAAGGACAGTAGCCTAATTTTCTAAGCAGATAGACCAGGTGGACTCAGGGTGGCCTTGATGTCTTAGAGCTATTGCTGCTACCACTTTTCTAGCAGGCAAAGCTAGTAAATTAACATTAGAACAGCACCTACAGGTTTTTGACTCCACACCAAGGGAAGGTGGTCCTAGAAGCTAAAGGGCAGCAGTGGATAATAAGAGAACATTTACGAAAGTATCAGGCCTTATTGCTAGACATTCCAGACATAACCCTTAAAGCCTGCCAAATCATAAACCCAGCTACTTATCTGCCAGAGTCCACAGGTGCTTCTAGCCTTTCTGGCATACAGGTTGTATTAGTCTGTTGTCATGCTGCTAATAAAGACATATCTGAGGCTGGTTAATTTATAAAGAAAAGAGGTTTAATTGACTTACAGTTCCACATGGTCAGGGAAGCCTCACACTCATGGCAGAAGGCAAATGAGGAGCCATGTCACATCTCTTACATGGCAGCAGGCAAAAGGGCTTGTGTAGGGAAACTCCCCTTTATAAAACCATGAGCTGTAATCCCAGCACTTTGGGAGGCCAATGCGGTGGATGATCTGAGGTGAGGAGATCGAGGCCAGCCTGACAAACATGGTGAAACCCCATCTATACTAAAAGTACAAAAATTAGACAGGTATGGTGGTAGTCGCCTGTAATCCCAGCTACTCGGGAGGCTGAGGCAGGAGAATCGCTTGAACCCAGGAGTCAGAGGTTGCAGTGAGCCAAGGTCATGATAATGCACTCCAGCTCAGCAACAGAGCAAGACTATGTCTAAAAAATAAATAAATAAACCATCAGATCTCATGAGGCTTATTCACTGTCACGAGAACAGCATGGGAAAGACCCATCCCCCGATTTGATTACCTCCCACTAGGTCCCTCCCATGATATATAGGAATTATGGGAGCTACAATTCAAGATAAGATTTGACTCGGGACACAGTCAAAGCATGTCACAGGTTATGAAACAAACTTATTCTAGCAGGCCAGACTTAAGAAGGATGAGCCCCTTGACCATCCCAAGGAAGATTGGTTAACAGATGTAAGTTGTTTTATGCATCAGGAAAACGGGAGGGGTAGATATGCTATTAGTAGTAGGCACAAGCATTGCTGGCCTCGACCTCAGCTCAAAAAGCAGAGTTAATTGAACTTACTCAGCCCCTGCAGTTGGGAAAGGATTTAAAAGTTCTCATTTACACTGATTCCAAGTATGACTTTTTAGTGCTTCATGCTTATGCTGCAATTTGGAATGGGTAGGGACTCCTGACCCCCAAGGGCTTTTCCATACAATATCATTCAAATTTTGAGCTTGTTAGAATGCTGCTTTGCTGCCAAAAAGTGACTATAATTAATTGCAGAGGACATCAAAAGAGAGACTGACCATGTAAAAGGAAATGCCCTTGTAGATGCCACAGCCAAGGCCCCTGCACTGAAAGGGCCAATGAAGCTTATGGGCGTGCTGGACAGCATACATAGAACTGGGCCAGAACACTCTGAAGAAGAACAAAAATGGGCCAGGGTTTGCACTTCAGTCCAGGGCCCCTCTGGCTGGCTGAATGATGGTAATAAATTGCTAATGCCAAGTAACAATCATAGGAATATAATTCAGCACTTTCATGATTCTTTTCACCCTCGAAGGGATTCTTGGTTTCTGTTAATGTCTCATTTGTTTATAGGGGAAAATCTTTTCAAGACACCAAAACAGGTGATTCAGCCCTGTGATCTCTGTGCCTGACATGACCCAAACGGCCAGCAATTTTCTCCTTCTCCAGGTAAACCTGTGCAAAATTGAGGAACCTATTCAGGTAAGAACTGGCAACTCTAATTTACTCAGATACCTTTCTGCAGGAGATTCAAATATTTGCTAATGCTTACTGATAACTTCACTGGTTAGATCGAGGCATTCCCCACCCCATCTGAAAAATGTTTACCAGAAGAAATAACTCCTCAGTTTGGGTAATCTAAAAGCCTGCAAAGTGGCAATGGCCTGTCTTTCACAGCAGGTGTATCCCAACACCTATCCTCAGCTTTAAGAATCCAATATTACCTTCACTCTGTGTGCAGAATGCAGTCCTCTGAAAAGGTGAAAGGGCTAATGCTACTCTAAAGAAGACTCCAGCTAAATCGGACGCCTGACTATCTCTAACACCCATAGCTTACTGCGGATTTGGACTGCTCCAAAGTAAAACTTATAATTAAATCCTGTTGAGTTAACATTCGGAAGACCTTTCCTAAGCATAGATCTCCTAATAGATGAAAAGACTCATCAATTACAACAATACGTCATCAATCTATGACAGGTGCAAAGGCACTCTGTGAATATGGAAACAAGAGTCTTCTCCTCCCACATGGGAGGAAAATTCAGTTTCAGCTCAGCTAGGGATTTAGTCTTACTAAAGATGTGGGAGGAAGTTCTCCAGCTGACCAGCTTTCCCCAACGTGGAAAGGACCACAGCAGGACAGCTGAGCTCTCCAACAGACGTTCAACGCCAAGGGAACAGGTGGGTACACCTGTGTGGAAGTAAAGCTTTTGCTTATTCTGGGAGCCAAATCCAAGGCTGAGGGAGGTGGGTGCGGGGCTATTTCAGCGTTGATGGAGGGCGGGCTGGGTAGCTGTGCGTCTGCTCCACCTTCTCGCGTTTCTCCTGCCGCTCTAATCCCGCCTTGGCCATGAGGGAAAACGTGCTCACGCAGGCCGGGCAGTACGGGAACCAGATCGGCGCCAAGGTTGTATTTGACTCCAAAAAATTAAAATTTTGTATGAGAGAAAACTGCCTCAAAGTCAAAAGTCAACAGACTGGGAAAATATATCTGCAACGTACATGACAGACAAAAAGCTAATTTGGGATATGTGTATGTATACATATAAATATATAGATAGATAGATGTAAATATCTGTTTTTAACACCATTTAAAAAAGTATCGTCCTTTCCCCATTGAACAGTGTTGACACCCTTGTTAAAAATCGTGACTATATATTTTTTTCTTTATTTTTATTGCATTCGTCTTTGTGTCCGTCTCTATGCTGTTACAGCATTGTTTTGCTTACTGAAGTTTGAAACCAGGAGGTGTTAGTCCTCTAACTTTGTTAGTTTTTAAGACTGATTTGGCCGCTTGGGGTTTTTCGAGATTTCATCTGAATTTTAGAATAGGTTTTTCTATTTTTACAAATATTGGAATTTTTGTAGTGATTTTATTGAATCTGTAGAAGACTATAGATAACAATGGCACCTTGACAAGATTTTGTCTTCCAGTCCATAAACACATGATGTCTTTTCATTTATTTGTGTCATCTTTAATACTTTCATGCCATGTTTATAGTTTTTGTTGCACAGGTTTTTCATTTCCTTGGTTAAATGGGTTTCTCAGTATTTTATTCTTTTGATGCTATCATACAGGTTACTGTTGTCTTGATTTATTCTTCAGATAGTTTATTGTTATTGTAGAAATACAACTGATTTTTGTGTATTATTTTGTATCATGCAGCTTTGCTGAATTTTATTTATTGCATCTGACAGTTTATTTCACAGAAACTAAAAGATTTTTAATATATAAAGTTATGTCATCTGCAAACAGATAATTTTACTTTTTAAAAAAATTGGAATGTCTTTAATTATTTTACTCACCTTACTGTTTTAACTAACCAGAACCTTCAGTACTATATTAAATAGAAGTAGTAAAACCAGTCATCCTTGTTTTTGCTCTTAGGGTAAAAGCTTTCAGTCTTTCACCATGTTACCTGTGTTTTTTTATTTTGTTTTGTTTTTTGTATAGCATTATGTTAAGGTGTTTTCTTTCTTTTTATAGTTTATATTTTATCATGAATGTGGGTTAAATTTTGACAAATGATTTTTCTTCTTTGATTAAGATGATGACATGAGGATTTTTTCCTTCTTTATGTTAATGTGATATTATGCTGATTTTCATGTGTTGGAACATACTTTTATTTCAGGAGTCAATTATACTCATTCATAGTGTATAATCCTTTTAATGTACTGCTAAGTTTGAGTTGCTGGTATTTCGTTGAGGATTTTTGCATCAGCATTTATAAGGGATGTTTGTAGTTTTCTTATGGTGCCTTTGTCTGGCTTGGTGTCAGGGTAATATTGGACTTATAGAATAAGTTAGAAAAAATTATCTCGTCTTCAAAGTTCTGAAAAAGTGGTGTTAATTCTGCTTTAAACATTGGGTAGAATTCAACAGTGAAGCCCTCTGCTCCAGGCTTTTCTTTGTTGCTGGGTTTTTGATTACTGATGCAATCTTCCTGCTGAATCTCCTTGCTGAATAGGTTTAGGTTTATTCAACTTTTCTGATTCAGTCTTAGTAGGTTTTTTGTTTCTAGGAATTTGTTCATTTTATTTAGACTATTCAATTTTTTAATGTATAGTTCCTTATGGTACTCTCCTACATCCCTTTTTTACTCCAAAAATTTGTTAGTAATGTACTCATTTTATTTTTGAGTTTAATAATTTGAATATTGCCTTTTTTTGTTAGTCAATCTAGATAAAATTTTGTCAGTTTTGATCTTCTTCAGAGAAAAAACTAGGTTTTGTTGAGTTTTGATATTGTTTTTCTATTCTCTATTATACTTGTTTCCACTGTTATCTTTATCATTTTTTTAATTTTGCTAGCTTTTAGTTGTCCCTCTTTAATAGTCCCTCTTTTTCCCTCTGTTTTTAGTTCCTTAGGAGTAAAGTTGTTGATTCGGTATCTTATTTTTTATAATCACTTATAGCTATAAATTTTTCCCTTATGGTACTGTTTTTGATGTATTTCTTAACTTTTGGGATTTCATGTTTTTAATTTGTCTCTAGATATTTTCTATTTTCTATTGTGATTTCTTCTTTTATCCATCCTTGAGTGTTTCATACCTATATTTTTAGACATAAAATGTGTAACCTACAAAATTTTCTTGATTTGTTAATTTTATTTGTTGTAAGTTTTTATTTCAGAATTAAGTGTGTGTATCAACATTTGTTATGTTCTCATAAACTTTGTAATACCTGGAGATTCCTGGTCCACATATGTAAGTCTCTACATGAATATTATTTTGAAGCATTTAACCTTTTGTTTTAATATTTCAAAGGTCTAAATGAAATTGAGATTTTGGTTTCTGAGATGAAATCATGGTAGGTGACTGAGAAATGCTTAAAAATTAGCCAGAACTTAAAATTAAGTTAAAGTTTACCTTCAAGATTCAACCTGAATAAGTCACCCTGTATTGCTGAAATAAAGAATAAGTCTTTAATGGTATAAAAGGAAACTTCAAAGAATGTTTTTCTTTCCCCAGTTGACATATAAATTAAAAGATGTAAAAATTTTTATGGCCTCATGAATTTTTTACTTTAGAATTCCAACTTTTTCTGGTTAAAATTTTTCCAAACATATTCCTGTGTATTTGAAAGACAATTTTTTAGTTGAAATGCTTAAGCAGTTAAATAAGGCCATGAAAGTTTCTTGAACTTGTGGGAATCCATGAGAAAATCTGACATTATGTTCTATTCTCTTGGAAGGTAGAAATATCGTTTGACTTCTGTTTTGCTGACAAGAAATGTGCTGAGCAAGACTACCTGGGACAATGACCTCACACATGGAAAACGTTGGAACTCATCTGCTTCCAATCTGCTTTTCTCCAAAAATTAGGGAAGTTCAGTTTTCCCTTCGATACTCTCTGTTACTACAAATCCCAATGCCAGGGCTGTCCTGCTACTACAAGTGACAATGACAAATATAGGCCTGAAGAAAGATGAACTGATGGCATTCACAGCTTATTACCTCTCCTTGGGGGCCTTATCTCACGTACATGGATTCAACTCATAGACTCAGCTGGGTGAGGATCTATTATTCAGCTACTTTAGAAGTGACTGCTTAAGACTCAGGTGTGTGGTGAAATGAGGCAGAATTTTCTCAATGAAGGGTTAGGAGAATTTTCTCTTCAGAATTACCATCTTACTATCACCAAATCATAGCTAAAATGGGGAAATTATTCAAGAAGAAATAGAAATGTAATCTTATGAGGACATAAATTTAGAGATTTGTTGAGAGCTCTTCATAATTTTATGGTGTTCTCTTTGAGCTGAGATTATTGTTGACTTTTCATTATAATGTATTAGCTGTTCTAGACTTTATGTATTTATGTAAAGTTTTCTTTGTTGTACTTTATGTTCTGTGATATATTGGCAGACCATGCAGGTTTGTTACATAGTTATACAAGTGCCATGGTGGTTTGCTGCACCTATCAACCCGTCATCTACATAGGTATTTCTCTTAACGCTATTCCTCCTCTAGCCTCCCACCCCATGACAGGCCCCAGTGTGTGATGTTCCCCTCCCTGTGTCCATGTGTCCTCATTGTTCAATTCCCATTTATGAGTGGGAAAATGCAGTGTTTGGTTTCCTTTTCTTTTTTCTTTTTCTTTCTCTCTGTCTCTCTCTCTTTTTTTTTGAGACAATGTTTCACTCTTGTTGCCCAGGTTGGAGTGTAATGGCATGATCTCGGCTCAACCCAGCCTCTGCATCCTGGGTTCCAGCGATTCTCCTGCCTCAGCCTCCCAAGTAGCTATGATTACAGGTATGTGCCAACATGCCTGGCTAATTGTTTGTATTTTTAGTAGAGACGGGGCTTCTCCATGTTGATCAGGCTGATCTCAAACTCACCTCCTCAGCCTCCCAAAGTTCGGAGACTACAGGCATGAGTCAGTGCTCCTGGCCTGGTTTTCTTTTCTTGTGTTAGTTTGCTGAGAATGATGGTTTCCAGCTTCATCCATGTCCCTGGAAAAGACATAAATGCATAGTATTCCATGGTGTATATGTGCCACATTTTCTTTATCCAGTTTATCATTAATGGGCATTTGGGTTGGTTCCAAGTCTTTGTTATTGTGAATAGCGCTGAAATAAATATGCAGTGCTGAAATAAACATAAAGTGCATGTGTCTTTATACTATAATAATTTATAATGCTTTGGGTATATACCCTATAATGGGATTGCTGGGTCAAATGGTATTTATGGTTCTACATCTTTGAGGAATTTTCACACTGTCTTCCACAATGACTGAACTAATTTACACTCCTACCAACAGTGTAAAAGCATTCCTATTTCTCCACAGCCTCATCAGCATCTGCTGTTTCCTGACTTTAACAATCGCCATTCTAACTGGCGTGAGATGGTATCTCATTGTGGTTTTGATTTGCATTCATCTAATGACCAGTGATGATGAGCTTTTTTTCATGTTTGTTGGCCACATAACTGTCTTCTTTTGAGAAGTGTCTGCTTGTTTCCTTTGGCCACTTTTTGATGGGGCTTTTTTTTCTTTGTAAATTTGTTTAAGTTCTTTGTAGATTCTGGATATTAGCCCTTTGTCAGACAGATAGATTGCAAAAATATTCTCCCAATCTGTAGGTTGTCTGTTCACTCTGATGATAGTTTATTTTGCTGTGCAAAAGCTCTTTAGTTTAATTAGATCCCATTTGTCAATGTGGGCTTTTGTTGCCATTGCTTTTGGTGTTTTAGTCACAAAGTCTTTGCCCATGCCTATGTCCTGAATGGTATTGCCTAGGTTTTCTTCAATGGTTTTTATGGTTTTAGGTCTTATGTTTAAGTCTTTATTCCAACTTGAGTTATTTTTTGTGTAAGGTATAAGGAAGAAGTCCAGTTTCAGTTTCTGCATATAGCTAGCCAGTTTTCCCAACATGATTTATTAAATAAGGAATCATTTCCCCATTGCTTGTGTTTGTCAGATTTGTCAAAGATCAGATAGTTGTATGTGTATGGTCTTATTTCAGAGTTCTCTATTCTGTTTCATTGGTTGTTTTTGTACCAGTACCATGCTGTTTTGGTTACTGTAGCATTATAGTGTAGTTTGAAGTTGGGTAGTGTAATGCTTCCAGCTTTGTTCTTTTTGCTTAGAATTGCCTTGGCTATTTGGGCTCTTTTTTGGTTCATGAGAATTTAAAAATACTTTCTTCTAATTCTGTGAAGAATTTCATTGGTAGTTTAATGGGAATAGCATTGAATTCTTTTATAAATTACTTTGGGCAGTATGGACATTTTCAGGAATGAATTCTTCCCTATCTATGATCATGGAATGCTTCTCCATTTGTTTGTGTCCTATCTGACTTCTCTGAGCAGTGGTTTGTAGTCCTCCTTGAAGAGGTTCTTCACTTCTCTTGTTAGCTGTATTCCTATGTGTTTTATTCTTTTTGTAGCGATTGTGAATGAATTTCATTCACGATTTGGCTCTCTACTTGCCTATTGTTTGTTTATAGGAATACTAGCAATTTTTGCACACTGATTTTGTATCCTGAGATTCTGTTGATGTGGTTTATCAGCTTAAGAAGCTCTTGGTCTGAGATGATCGGGTTTTCTAGATATAGGATCATGCCATCTGCAAACAAAGATAATTTGACTTCATCTCTTCCTATTTAAATACCTTTATTTCTTTCTCCTGCCTGATTGCCCTGGCCAGAAATTCCAGTACTACGTTGAATAGGAGTGGTGAGAGAGGCCATCCTTTTCTTGTGTCAGTTTTCAAGGGGAACGCTTCCAGCTTTTGCTCACTCAGTATGATATTGGCTGTGGGTCTGTCATATATGGCTCTTATTATTTTGAGTAGTGATCTTTCAATACCTAGCTTATTGAGAGTTTTTAACATGAAGGGATGTTGAATTTTTTGAAGGACTTTTCTGCATCTATTGAGATAACCGTGTTGTTTTTGTGTTTAGTTCTGTTTACGTGATGAATTACATTTATAGATTTGCCTTTGTTGAACCGACTTTGTATCCCAGGGATGAAGCCGTCTTGATCATGGTGGGTCAAGTTACCCTTATCAGTCTTAAGTTCAGTCTTTTTACATAATCTTATATTTCTTGAAGGTTTTGTTGTTCTTTTTTATTCTTCTTTCTCTATTCTTCTCTTCCTGTCTTATATCAGAAAGATAGTTTTGAAGCTCTGAGATTCTTTCCTCCACTTGGCCTATTCTGTGAGTGATAGTTGTGGTTGTGTTGTGAAGTTCTCATGTTGTGTTTTTCAGCTCCATCATGTGAGTTATGTTCCTCTCTAAACTGAATATTCTGGTTATCAGCTACTGTGTTCTTTTATGATTTTTAGCTACTTGCATTAAGTTAGAACGCGCTCCCGCAGCTCAGAGAAGTTTGTTATTACCCACTTCCTAAAGCCTACTTTTGTAAATTCAGCCATCTCAGCCTCGGGTCAGTTCTGTGCCCTTGCTTGGGAGGTGTTGTTGTCATTTAGAGGAGAAGAGGCATTCTGCCTTTTTGAGTTTTCAGCGTTTTTGTGTTGATGCTTTCTCATCTTTGTGGGCTTATCTACCTTTGGTCTTTGACGTTGCTGACTTGTACAGAGTTTTTCATGGGGTCGTTTTGTTGATGTTGTTGTTGTTTTCTGTTTGTTTTTAACAGTCAGACCACTCTTCCCTAGGGCTAGGGCTGCTGTGGTTTTTGGGGGTCCACTGTGGACCCTAGTCACATCAGTCTCTCCTGCACCTGGAGGTATCACCAGTGAAGGCTGTAAAACAGCAAAGATGGCAACCTGTTCCTTCCTCTGGAAGCACCAGTCCAAGGGATTACTGACTTGATGCCAGCTGGAACCCTCCTGTAGGAGGTGTCTGGAGACCCCGGTTGGGAGGTCTCACCCAGTCAGGAGGAAGGAACAGGATCAGGGACTGCTTAAAGAAGCAGTCTGGCTGACCTTTGGCAGAGCAGGTGTGTTGTTCTGACCCCCAGGACTCTCCAGAGCCAGCAGGCTGGAAAAGTTCAGTTGGCTGAACTGGAGAGACAGCAGCTACCCCTCTCCCTGTGGACTTCATCCCAGGGAAAAATTAGAGTTCTGTCCATAGAACTCTGGCTGGAGTTGCTAAAATTCTATGGGGAGGCCCTGTCCAGTGAGGAGGGATGGATTTTGGTCTCACTTAAAGAAGCAGCCTGGCCACGATCAGTCACAACAGCTGTACTATGTTATAGGGGACTCTTCCTGTTCCCTGGTGCCAGCAGGCTAGAGTGGTAAACTCAAACCAAAGATAGAGCAGCTGCCTCTCCCCCTGCAAACTCGGTCTACCTCTGGCTTTCTCCATCCTGCTGCGACTGGCCAAGTGGGATTCCAAGCCAATGGGTCTTGCGAGGTGCTGTGGGAGTGGGGCCTCAGAATGATGTCACCTGGCTCCCTGGATTCAGCCCCCTTCCTAAGGGAATGCACAGATATATCTCTCGCTTTGCTGGAATTCTCAGGGCAGAGTATACACAATTCCTGGGTTTCCATGCATGCCCCAGTAAGCCAGCAAGCATGCTGCTGAGACTCCACACAGCTCTTTGCTTCAGACCCGAGGCCATGGTGGCTGAGCTCATGAAGGGACTTCCTGATTTGCAGGTTACAAAGATCCATTGCAGAAGCATGGTTTCCCGGGCAGAGTCACACAATTACTCATAGCCTCCCTTGCCTGCGAGTGAGGGCTCAGCTAGCTCCGTGCCACACCTGGGTGGATCATTGACTCACTTTCTTTTCCTGACTCTCTGTGGGTCGAGCTGTCTGCCTTGTCAGTCCCAATGCAAGAACCTGAATACCTCAATTGAAGGTGCTGAATTCACTCACGGTTTTCATTGCTCTCTGTGAAAGCCACGGGCCACAGCTGCTTCTAATCGGCCAGCTTGGCCCCATCTAAAGTATGATTTTGCAATACATGGGATGTTTTAAGTATGTAACAATAATGATATTTATTACAAATGTATTTTGTCTCAATGTGATACACAAATTGCTAATAAATCAATTCTTTTTTGGTTACCACAAAGCTATCTGGAAATGTAACGTCTGCCATTTATAGAATTTTACTTGAAGGAAGGCTGGCAATATGCATCAAGACTTCAAGCACTGGCAGTGAATTTGTGGAGTTTGAAGTGTTACTCACATCTTGTTACTGTGATTATAAATTAGTACAAACTATATCAATTGTGATTAAACAATATATAACAAAATTATAAATGGAAATACCCTCTGATTCAGCAATTTCCTTTCCAGAAATTTACCCTACAGACATACTCATGATGCCTGGAATTATGTATGAATGGGAGAAAGTATTATACCATCTTTTTAATTAACAAAAGTCTAGAAATCACCTTAATGTTTATCAATCACATTAATGATTATCACCTTACTGTTTATTGAAATTATGGTTATTCATATGATAGAATACTATGCCGCTATTTGAAAAAATAAATTTTAAAAGGATGCTCAAAAATGATGTCCAAGATATGTTACAAAGTAAAAAATCTGGGTGCAGTGGCAATTGTCTGATATGCCTCCATTCCTATAAAATCAGAATGTATATAAATTCATAGAGTATCTCTATTAACTGGTAACTGTTACAAAATTCAAAGTTAATGCAAGCAAGGCCTTTCTTTTTTAATGCTAAGACTCCAAGGAACTGCACAACATTTGAGAATTTCCAACACATGCCAATCTACCTTTGATCCTACAGATTTTAGGAAATGAAGCTCTTGAAAAATCAAGCATTAATATTCCTAGCTACAGTTGTTTGGGGCATCATAATTAGAATGATCCATTCTTTGAAAGTCTGTAAAATTTGCTCATACAATCATCTGGGCCTTGTCCTTCCTTTCTGAAAGATTTTATTTTACTAGAGGTTTTATGTTCTTCATGTTATAGTACTTCTTAGGTTTTCTATTTCTTCTTGATTATTGAGTCAATTTTGGTACCACTTACTACCCCACAGGGTGCTTGGGCTCAGAACACATCAGTCAAAGAAAGAGAGAAGAAAGGAAGGCAGGAAGGAGGAAGGAAGAAAGGAAGGAAATAAGGGGGTAAAGAAGGAAAGAGAGAAGGAAGGAAAGAATGAGAGAAGGAAGGATGGAGGAAGAGAAAGATCGAGAGAGAGAGAAAGAAAGAGAGAGGGAAATGAGAGAGAAAGAAGGAAGGAGGGAGAGAAACAGGGAAACGGAAAGAAGGAAAGAAACAAGGAAGCAGGGAGGGAGAGAAAGAAGAAGGCAGAGGAAGGAAGAAAAGAAGGAATGAGGAACGGAAGGAAGGGAGAATGAGAGGGAGGGAGGGAAAGAGAGAAAGGTGAAAGGTGGAGATGGGAAGAGAAGAGGAGCCAGCCACAGGCTACAGGCTGTTTGTTCACTCTTTTAGCTGACCCAGGCATTTCTGCTTTTTAAATATTCCACCTTCTGCCGTGAGTTACACTGTTCAATATTCATTCCTCAGAGCATTCAAAGGTCTATGTGTGCCCTGCCATGATGGAGCATGGCTTCAGCTCCCAAACACAACTCTCAGCCAAAATATTCATGACTGGTCCCTCCCATATACTCATCAATCCCCCATGTAAGGTCTGCATTTGTCCCCCAGAGCTCAATTTTTGGAAACTTAATCCTCTATGTAACAGTGTTGAGACGTGGGCCCTAATAAGAGTGATTGGTTTATGAGATTCAGTCCCCATGCATGGATTAATGTCACTATGTCAGGAATAAGTTAGTTATCTTGGAGGTAGGTTAGTTACCTTGGGAGTGGGCTTGTATAAAAAGCAAGTTCAGCCCCTTTTGCTCTCTTTCTTTCTCAAAGTCTTGCCCAGCTGCCTTCAGCCATGAGATAACACAGCAAGAAGGCCCTCACCAGATGCAGAGCCCTCATCCTTGGACTTCCTAGCCTCCAGAACTCTAAGGAATAAATTTATTTTCTTTATAGATTCTCTAGTCTATGGTATTCTGTTATAGCAGCACAAAATGAGTGAAGATGTCCAATTACAGGGAGAGTGCTGATCCACAGTGTTGAGATCATTGACTTAGGAATTGGAGTCTTATACGACATCCCTATGGGAGTTGGCCTCCACATTCCCTAACTTCCAGGAATCTCAAATGGTTATCTCAGACCAAAATATAGCCCAGATATTTTGCATTTGGCAATATTGCCCACTTTTCCACAACTTTATCATGGCAGCTTTGATGTGTTCACTTCTATGATCCCTGAAAGGATATGAGTCCAAGATCCTGCAAGTTTACAATCCAAGGATAGAAGAGCCTAGAAAAGAGTCCCATCACCTAGGTGATCAGTGCAGAGATATGTCACAAAGCCCCCGTAGGCAGAGCCTAGACAAGAATTACATCACCTGGGTGACAGGCAAACAACAATGGCAACTTATTTTCATCCCACTTCAGTCTTTGAGGTTAGACAGACCTGGATTCAAATCCAAGCTCCACCCCTCACTGTGTGACCTTGCTCATGCTCCTAACCTCTCTGAGACTTGACTCTTCATTTGTGAAATGAGGATGAAGCCCCTTCTCTCAGGGGCTGTGGCAAGGATGAAATGAGTCATGCATTCGTCAGGACAGGTGACGCAGTGTGACAAAAAAGCCCCCAAACCTCAGTGGCTTCAACAGCAAAGTTGACTTCTTTTCTTTTTTTTTTTTCAGGGGGTGTGGTGCAGTGGATGGAGTCTCGCTGTGTCGCCCATGCTAGAGTTCAGTGGTGCAATCTCAGCTCACTTCAACCTCCACCTCCTGAGTTCAAGAGATTCTCCTGCCTCAGCCTCCTGAGTAGCTGGGGCTACAGGCGCCTGCCACCACACCTGGCTAATTTTTTTGTATTTTTAGTAGAGACCGGATTTCACCGTCTTAGTCAAGATGGTCTTGATTACCTGACCTTATGATCTGCCCACCTCAGCCTCTCAAGGTTCTGGGATTACAGGTGTGAGCCACCGCACCCGGCCTTGACTTCTCAATTAATTTCACATCCATCACGGGTCAACAAGGGGGCTCTGGTGGTCGTAGTCATTCAGAGACTCAAACAGATAGACCTTATCCCAGAAGATGCTCCCACAGTTCCAGAAACAGAGCAAAGAAAACACAAACAGCCATGAACCACTTCTTAAATCCCCTGCCCGGAAGGGATACACATTTCTTCTGTCACAGCTGTTGCCCAAAATGTCTCAGGTGGCCGGGCACAGTGGCTCACATCTGTAATCTCAGCATTTTGGGAGGCATAGGCGGGCAGATATCCTGATGTCAGGAGTTGAAGACCAGTCTGACCAACATGGAGAAACCCTATCTCTACCAATAATACGAAAGTTTGCCGGTCATTGTGGTGGGTGCCTGTTAGCCCCAGCTACTCTGGAACTGAGGCAGATGAATCACTTGGACCTGGGAGGCAGAGATTTCAATGAGCCGAAACCAGGCCACTGCACCCCAGCCTGAGTGACAGAGTGAGACTTCATCTCAAAAAAAAAAAAAAAAAAAAGGCTGTGTCTGAACTAGCAAGGTAGAAAGAATAGTCATTTCGGTTGCCCCAAACCATCGAAACAAAGATGCAGATCATTGATGTAAAATTACAGTTAGTTCCTTCCCACTCCTTTTCAGCTTCTCTTCGTTGCTATGAGCCAGCGTCTCCAGTGTCAGTTTTCAGTCTGTTGCCTCCCAGCTCCTAGTGCACGTTTCAATAAGTGCACTGTGATAAACTGGGAAACACCGTTCAATATACCCTCTGGAAATGAACATTCTGCAGGCATCTAGGTAGAGGATGGAGAGACTGCAGGTGTCAGGAGCTCTCTGGCTGGGCCTTGATCATATTCAAGCCCCAACCACAGACCTAGGCGTGGTCCCTCAGCCACCTTGTAGCCTTGGCTTGCAATATCTTGACATGGAAACCAAAACGCAGCAGGGACCATGTGATCAGAAAGTTCCTGAAATTTTCCCAGACCCCCTCTAGTACCCCTTGTGCAATCTGCACACAGTGACCTGTATTCTAGAGGGTGCACACAAAGCTGCCATTTCTTCTGCCAGACCCTGCGGGACTCACGCATTCTGGAGGCTTCCTTCCCTACAAAGGCAGCCAGACTCCCGCCATGCATCCGTGCACCAGCGGTTCACGGCCAGCTCCCTCACCTGCACTCCAGTGGCTCGTGGCCAGCTCCCTCATCTGCCACAACGGCTCATGGCCTGCTCCCTCCCCTGTACAACAGCGGCTCATGGCCAGCTCCCTCCCCTGCATTCCAGCAGCTCACGGCTGGCTCCCTCACCTGCACCAGTGGCTGACAGCAGGCTCCCTCACCTGCACTCCAGTGGGTGGCCTAGTGCTTGTGCAAAAGCTGCTGACGAGCTCCAGCCTGCCCAAATCCACAAACGTCTCTTATGTGGTGGCTGAACCATATTTTATGACGTCCAAACACCTTTCAAATCTGTACTTCCTTGGATACCTCCCTCTGCACTAGGGCACAAGGCAGAGTTGCTTTATGTCTTACCGTGACTCTTTTATCATAGTTGCAATCCTTTATACTACATTTCCCCTTTAGACCCACTATGTGGTTTCTATCTCTTGATGGAACCCAGGCTGCTACACAACTTAACCCATGCAATTGCACTTCATTGGTTCTTCACCATTGGCCCAAGATCATGCTCCACCACCCCTCTCTGCCCCCTGGCTTTCTTTCCTTAAGTGAAATCCCTAAACGCCCTCTTTGTGCTCAAAGCTTACCTGCTCTTCCTTCCCTATATTTTTGTCCAGACACAAAAATCTGATGCTCTGGCAAATGCAGAAATGGGGAGAAGGCAGGGGAATCATTTATCCTCCTTTAGGTAAGCACTGAGGGTTATGTCATTCCATTGTGTGAGGAATAAATAAATGAGGCATAGAGAGCTGCCATGATTTGCCTAGACCAATGAAGTTGTCATGGCTGAAGTGGAACAAAGGTTTAGGTGTCCCGAATATCAGTCCAGCTCCTATGCCTTCAGAACATGCCATGGAGGGAGGCACCAAGGGACACCACTTATGCTGAGCACTCAGGGGTACCCAGGTGCTGAGAGTGGGGACATGACAGGCTGAGTTGACTCAGTCCAGTCCTCCTACACCAAATAAAGATGGAAACCCTCACATAATAGAGAGGGAACAAAGCCAGGAACTATTAAGAGGCTGATGCCTGGAAGGCCTGGGAAGAATGACAGGGAGATTGGAGCAGAACAGAGGACCTAAATGGGGACAAGGGGAAGGAAGTGGCCTCAGTGGCCAAATGGCACCTGCCCACTGCACAGAGGCTGGAGACTTGAGTTCCGTCTAGTCCTTATCAACTACAATCATGCTGCCCTATGGCTCAACGAGTCCTGGAGAAAATGTGTTTTCTGCAGTCTGGGGAGGTGAGAATAAAACAATTCAGCCTTAAGAAGTTGAAAGCCCAGGAAATCATAGCACGTGGAGATGGGATTCATACGTAAACTTCCTGCCCTTGACTTCTGGTTTGGCCACGTGATTCACTTTGGCCAGTGGATGTGGTAAAGTGGTAGTCTGCCCATTCTCAGCCTGGGTGGTGAGATCAGAGACCTTCACATTTCCCTTTGTTCTTTGCACTCCTGCCATTGCTATGAGAATAAGGCACCCTGGCAGGCCCCAAACCCAGGAGGATCAGAGACACTTGGAGCAGATCCAGCTCAGCCACCACAGTTCGAGCTGAAACCTCCCAAGAAACCCATGCCCATGAGTGAGAAATGGTGACCTATGGTCGTAGGCCTCTGAGTTGTGGGGTTATTTGTTACAAAACGAGAGTTAAGTAATAGAGATTTCTACCTCATATCCCTATGAATCAAAGAACAAAGGAAATAAAACAAAACGTGAAAAGCAGATTTCCAATTTTTAGAAGAAAACAGAGGACAGATTTTATGACACTAAGCAGAGAAAAGCTTTTTTAATATGACACAAAACACAGATACCATAAAAGAAATTACTGATAAATTCAATCGTATTAAATGTAGAAGCTTTGATGTGACAAAAGAGGCAATGAATAAAGTTAAAAGACAAAGACAGTGCATGATATGGTTTGGCTGTGTGTCCCCACCCAAATCTCATCTTGAATTGTCCTCCCACAATTCTCCTGTGTCGTGTGAGGGACCTGGTGGGAGATAATTGGAATCATGGGGGCGGCTCCCCCATACTGTTCTCCTGGTAGTGATTAAGTCTCATGAGAACTGACGGTTTTATCAGGGGGTTCCACTTTTGCATCATCCTCATTTTTCTCTGGCCACCGCCATGTAAGAAGTGCCTTTCACCTCCCACCATGATTCTGAGGCCTCTTCAGTCATGTGGAACTGTAAGTCCAATTAAACCTCTTTTTCTTCCCAGTCTGGGGTATCTCTTTATTGGCAGTGTGAAAATGGACTAATATAGTGCACCAAAAGGGAAAACATATTTGTAAGGTATTTGGCCAAAAAAGCATTAATATCCAGATCATTAAAATCAAAATTGGCCAGACGTGGTGGGTCATGCCTGTAATCCCAGCACTTTGGGAAGCTGAGGCGGGTGGATCACTTGAGGTCGGGAGTTCAAGACCAGTCTGACCAACGTGGAGAAACCCTGTCTCTACTAAAAATACAAAATTAGCCGGGCGTGGTGGCACTTACCTGTAATCCCAGCTACTCAGTAGGCTGAGGCAGGAGAATCGCTTGAACCCAGGAGGCAGAAGTCGTGGTGAGTTGCAATCATGAAATTGCACTCCCACCTAGGCATCAAGTGCAAAACACCACCTAAAAAAAAAAAAAAAAGCACTTACAAGTCAGGAAAGAGAAGCCAAAACCCAACAGACATATGGGACAGGAGCAATTCACAGAGGAGGAGACCCAAAAGGCTGGGAAAAACAAGGCAGGCATTCAGCTGCACAGCAAAATCCACAGACAATATCAGAAAGTGTGATAACAAATATTGATGAAGATGAGTGAAGACGGATGTGCGCACTGCTGGCGAGGGGCCTAGTGAGGTCTCCAGCCCCAAGGTCATCTGGCTGTGCTTCCTAGGAAGGAAGGGCTGACAACAGACCTGTCCCAAGACTCCAAGCCTCACCAGGTTGTGTGCAGGCCTTGGACCAGAACATCAGCATCACCTTGGGGTGGGGGTTGCAGGGGGGGTCGCTCGTCCTCTCCTCATGAGAAATGCAGAATTCTAGATTCATCTGGAAGACATTGTTGAAGGGAAAAGCAACTTTCAGGAGAGTACGTACGGACAGATATTTGTATAAAATTGCAAAAACAGACCAAAGAGCACTATCTATTCTTCATGGACAGGCACACTAGGTATTAAACATGGATGCAAAGACACACATTGACTTCAGGATAGTGGGGAAGGAGGCGGTAAATGGACTAGAAAAGGGACATATAACTTGAGAGTCAGCATAAACAAGGCTGAATCCGTAGTTTTCTTCCCTTAAACTCTGGAGCAAATGCATCCAAAACTACCACGTTTGAATTTTAACTGGGAGGTACATGAAAGTTTGATGTCATTATCCTCTACATAGTTCTGTGTGTTTGTAATATTGAGCCATATTTTTTAAACAATTGACACAGCATGAAAGGAAGCTTGCCTACATGGTAACAATGGTTATCTTTAGGTAGCAGAATTCAAGACTGCTTATTTTTCTTTTTTTTCCTACTTGTATATTATCTCTATTTCCCTGTGTGAGGATTTAAGACTGTTGTGATGAAAAGGCTAGTATTCTAACTCCATGCATCATAAGCACACACCGTGCCCTGGCTGACAGGACGGGGAGGAGGGAGCATGTCTGTTCACCTGGCCAGCCCTGGGAAACTCTGTAGAGAAAGACACAGACACTTTCCCTCTGCAGCCAAAGAGTTAAGAAGGCTTGATGTGAAATGAATTATTCCAGGGGAGCTAAATCCCAGCCTTATCTAATTCTGTTTCCTGAGGCTGACTAATTTAAACTCAAAAATAAAATAAACATCATCTTTAAATAGGGATTAAATACTCAGCTGGGTCCTTATTTGAACAAAATGACATACATTTTATGGTATGGATTCAGGGGGCCTGTGGTGGGGCGAGGGGTATCTGTGGGGATGTTCTCTGAGCTAAGGTGAGAAAATCGCCAGTGCTCCTGGATTCCGGAGTGCATTCACCTTTAGCTTCTTGTCTGGATGTATGCAGAAAACCAAAGAGCCACCCTGTGGCAGGATCTTCACACAGGAAGTGGGCTTGTGCCCTGTGTCCCTGAGGGAGAAAGGATTAGTGGAGGGAGTAGGTGAAGAGTTTGGAGGAAGCCCCTGATGTTCTTAGAAAACAGTAGGAAAGAGATTCCCTTGCCTGGGCATTGTTCCCAAATAGGAGACAAGAGCATCAACTAAAAACAGAGACTCCCACCTCCCTCCATGGTCCCTGAGTTCAGAAGGGAACCCATGGAGGTGGGGCAAGTAAAAAATTGAGTGGACTATCTGACATGTGCCTGGAGGGACCCAAGAACCTGAATCAGGTATGAGAGTGGGCAGCTGGTGGATTCTTCCAGGCTGGCAGCAGAAAGCCAGGCCGAAGTCCCAAGAACAAGCCATGTCTGCAGAGGCCTCTACTGCATCCCTGCCTCATGGGCACAATGTCACAGGACAGAATTACATCATGTGGGAGACCATGGGCAGTGTGGGTGTCATAATGGAGCTGGACCCAGAAGGTCCCAGACCCAGGTACATCTATGTCTTTGCTATAGTCAATGTTTTTGTGCCCCTAAAATCCGTGTGTTGAAACCTAACCCCTGATAGGTTAGGTTTGAATTAGGAGGCAAAGACTTTAGGAAGTGATTTAATCATGAAAGCAAAGACCCCATGAATGGGATAAGTGGCCTTGTAAAAGGGAACCAAGGGAGCTTGTTCTCTCCTTCCACCATGTGAGGACACAGCTAGGAGGTGCCCTCCATAAGGAACAGGCCCTCAACAGACACCCAATCTGCCACTACCTTGACTTTCCACTTGCCAGCATCCAGAACTATGAGACATATATTTCTGCTGCTTATAAGCCCCCTAGGCTAAGGTATTTTGTTACGGTAGCCCAAATGGAATAAGAGAGCCTCTGACCATCTTGAGCAACTCACTTATCTGCTGAACTCTCCACAGATTTAACTGTGATGAAATCCCTTCAATAGATGTATATTGAATACTTACTTTGTATAAGGACACACTGTGTTATTAGATAGGGTGTAAAACAATTCACAGTTCCCCAGGGGTAGGTACTGCCATAACTGAAGAGCAAGCCCAAGTTGCTGTGGCCAATGGGGGAAGGGGTGGGTGTCAGAGAAGAAGAGAACATGCTAGAGTCCCTGTCTGCAGCAATATTGGAACGTCTAATGGATGGTTCCCAAAGTGGTGACTTCTCATCTTCTTACAAAAACTCATAGTTGTCCCCGTGTAAAGTCTTCCCAGAAATGCAGAACAGCTGAGAATATGCAGATCAGAAAAGAGAAGAGGACAGAGAGAGCACATTCTTGGCATCAGCAACCACGGACTTCTTGCAGGAAGGAAAGCATTTCTCCTGGATCCCTGGGTAGCAGATAAACGTACAGAAGTACATTTGTTGGCTATTTGGTTCATGGACATTGAACATTTGCAGACTGGGAGGCTGAGAATCTTCTCCAACTAGATGGTGTGGGGTGTGGAAGTACAGGAAGGGACCAAAGTAGGAGGAAAACAGAGCAATGAGAAGGGAGCTCTCAGCATGACCAACACAGAGACCTGTGTCTCTCCTACCAACATTACGAGCTAATGTATAATGATTGCAGGTCTGCAAAAGGCAGGGTTTCCATATCACATGTGGCAAGTTCTGATGACTACCCTGTGTGACAGGTATTGTTGTCAGAGGTAGAGAGTTGCTAAATAACCACACGCAACTGGTGGAATGCCGGAGAGTTTGTTTTAATTGGTCATTTTCCTGTTTGCTTTCTATTTGTCCCATCTGTAGTTTGTTGTCCTTTTCCTCTTTCTCTGACCTCTTTTGAATTTGTTGAGTATTTTTATTTCATTTAATCTTCTTTGTTGGCCTTTTACATATAACTATTTTTGCTTGGTTTGGTTTTGAGTTTTAATCATTACTCTATGGTTTATGGTATATCATATGGTTTGGATCTGTGTCCCTACCCAAATCTCATGTGGAAATCTAATCCCCAATGCCAAACGTGGGGACTGCAGGGATGTGATTGCATTATGGAGCCAGTTTCTCATGGTTTAACACCATCCCCGCTTGGTACCACATAGCAAGTGAGTTCTCACAAGATCTGGTTGTTTAATAGTGTGTGGCAACTCCTCCTCTCTCTCTTCCTCCTGCTCCAGTCACATAAGATGCGCCCGCTTCCCCTTTGCCTTCTGTCATGATTGTAAGCTCCCTGAGGCCTCCCCAGAAGCCAAGCAGATGACAGAATCACGTTTCCTGTACAGCCTGCAGAACTGTGAGCCAATTAAACCTCTTTTCATCATAAATTCCCCAGTCTCAGATTTTTTTTTTTTTTTTGAGACGTAGTCTCACTCTGTCGCCCAGGCTGCAGTGCAGTGGTGCGATCTTGGCTCACTGCAACCTCTGCCTCCCTGGTTCAAGTGATTCTGCTGCCTCAGCCTCCCAAGTGGCTTAGCTGGAACTACAGGCATATGCCACCAAGCCCATCTAATTTTTTTTGTAGTTTTAGTAGAGACAGGGTTTCACCATGTTGGCCAGGATGGTCTCAATCTCTTGAACTCATAATACACCTGCCTCAGCCTCCCAAAGTGCTGGGATTACAGGCGTAAACCACCATGCCCAGCCCCAGTCTCAGACATTTCTTTTTTTTTTAGTTTATTTATTTATTTTTTAATTATTATTATACTTTAACTTTTAGGGTACATGTGCACAATGTGCAAGTTTGTTACATATGAATACATGTGTCATGTTGGCTTGCTGCACCCATTAACTCGTCATTTAGCATTAGGTATGTTTCCTAATGCCATTACTCCCCCAGTACCCCAACCCACAACAGTCCCCGGTGTGTGATGTCCCCCTTCCTGTGTCCATGTGTTCTCATTGTTCAATTCCTACCTATGAGTGAGAACGTGTGGAGTTTCGTTTTTTATCCTTGCAGTCGTTTGCTCAGAATGATGGTTTCCAGCTTTATCCATGTCTCTACAATAGACATGAACTCAACATTTTTTATGGCTGCATAGTATTCCACGGTGTATATGTGCCACATTTTCTTAATCCAGTCTATCATTGTTGGACATTTGTGTTGACTCCAAGTCTTTGCTATTGTGAATAGTGTGGCAATAAACATACGTGTGCATGTGTCTTTATAGCAGCATGATTTATAATCCTTTGGGTATACACCCAGTAATGGGATGGCTGGGTCAAATGGTATTTCTAGAAGAATCGCCACCCTGACTTCCACAATGGTTGAGCTAGTTTACAGTCCCACCAACAGTGTAAAAGTGTTCCTATTTCTCCGCATCCTCTCCAGCGCCTGTTGTTTCCTGACTTTTTAATGATCGCCATTCTAACTGGTGTGAGATGGTATCTCATTGTGGTTTTTATTTGCATTTCTCTGATGGCCAATGATGATATTGTGGTTTTGATTCTCATTTCTCTGATGGCCAGTGATGATGAGCAATTTTTCATGTGATTTTTGGCTGCATAAATGTCTTATTTTGAGAAGTGTCAGACATTTCTTTATAACAGTGCAAGAACAGAATAATAGAGTATATGTTTTTAACTTAGCATTGGCTGCCATCTACATTATACCACTTCACATAGCAGATAAGAAACTTAAAAGAGTGCCCGTTCATTTCCCTCCTTTTGGGTTTTGTGTTATTGTTTTCATGCATTTTACTTCTATATGTGCTGTAAACTCACATTAATTTGTTATCATTTTTTGCCTTAGACAGTCAATTATCTTTTAAAAATGCTTTTTAATGTTGTATTTTTGCTCAAACATTTGCCATCTCTGGTGCTCTACATTCTTTGGTGTACATCTGGACTTCCATCTGGTTTCACTTTCCCTCTGCCTGAAGGATTTCCTTTAATATTCCTTGCAGTGAGGACTTGCTGGTAATGTATTCTTCAAGCTTTTCAATGTCTGAAAGTCTTTACTGCACTATCATCTTTGAAAAATATTTTTGCTGGGTGTAGAATTCTAGACTGACAATCGTTTTATCCTTAAGTATTTTATAGAAGTCACTCTACAATCCTTTGGTTTGCATTGTTTCTGTTTTTTTTTTTTTTTTTTTTTTTTTTGAAACAGGGTCTCGCTCTGTCACCCAGGCTGCAGCGCAGTGGCATGATTTCAGCTCACTGAAACTTTTACTTCCTGGTTTCAAGCAATCCTCTCACCCCAGCTTCCCAAGTAGCTGGGACTACAGGCATGCGCCACCACACCCAGCTAATTTTTGCATTTTATGTAGAGGCCAGGTTTTGCCATATTTCCCAGGCTGGTCTAGAACTCCTGGGCTCAAGTGATCATCCTGCCTTGGCCTCCCAAATTGCTGGGATAACAGGCATGCACCACCACATCTGGCCTTGCGTTGTTTCTAAGCAGAATCTGCCATCTTTTTTTTTTTTTTTTTTTTTTTGAGACAGAATCTCGCTCTGTTGCCCAGGCTGGAGTGCAATGGCACCATCTCAGCTCACTGCAACCTCTGCCTCACAGGGTCAAGCGATTCTCGTTGCCTCAGCCTCCTGAGTAGCTGGGGTTACAGATGCGTGTCACCATGCCCTGCTAATTTTTGTGTGTTTAGTAGAGACGGGGTTTTGCCATGTTGCCCAGGCTGGTCTTGAACTCCTGGGCTAAAGTGATCATCCTGTCTCAGCCTCCCAAAGTGCTGGGATTATAGGTGTGAGCCGCCACGCTCAGCCCATTTTCATCCTTGTTCCTCTCTGTATAATGTCCTTTTCCCTTTGGTAACTTTTCAGATTTTCTCTTTGTCACTGGTTTGGGGCAAATTGATTATGATGTGCTTTAGTGTGTCATCCTCATGTCTCTTGTGCTAAGGGTCCATTGGTTCTCAGATCTCTGGGATTACAGTTATTCTCAAATTTAAAATTTTTCAGCCACAGTTTTTTCAAATATTTTTTCTCCTACTCCTCCCCACCTTCTTCAGGAACTGCAATTACACATATATTAGTCCTGTTGGTGCTGATTTTCTGTTCAATTTTTTCCATTATTTTCTCCATGTTCCATTTTTTGATAGTTTCTACTGCTACATCTTCCAGTTGACTAATCCTTTTTTCTATAACATCTATTCTATTTTAAATGCCATCTAGTATATTTTTCATCTCAGACATTGTATTTTTCATCTCTAGAAGTTCAAGCTGGGTCTTCCATGTCTCTACTTCCATGTTGTAGCTTCCCTTTACTTTCTTCTTGTGGAATGTTATCATTACAATAACTGTTTTAATATCGTTGCCTACTAATTACATCCTATTTGCAATTTCTGCATCTATTGATCAAGTTTTCTTCTCATTATTGAGACATTTCCTTTTTCTTCACATGCCTGGTAATTTTCACCTGGATGGCAGACAACACGAAATATATCTTATTGTGTGTTGGATATTGTTGGGTTCCTATAAATATTATTGAGCTATGTTCTAGGATGCAGTTAAATTATCTGGAAAATTTTGGTTCTTTGAGGGTTTTCTTTCAGGTCTTGTTATTTAGGACCTTAGCAGCCTCGGCCTAGATCTAATCTTTCACACTGCTGAGGCAATTCTTTTCTGAGTGTTCCATCCAATCGTCCGGGAAGTATAAGATTTGTCCACTCTTGCTGGTGGGAACACCAAATATGCCTGGTTCTGTGGGAGGTTCAAGCATTGTTCTTTCTGTTTCCTTCAGGTATTTTTCCCCCAGACTTGTAGTTTACACACGTACATGTGCTGATCAGTATTTAACTGAAGATTCTGGAGCGTTTTCATTTTGTGACTTTGTCCTTTTCATGCCCTGAATACTCTGCCCTGCAGAGTTTATCTGAGCTTCTTTGGTCTCCCTGGACTCCGAGGTTATCTCCTCAACTCAGGACCATCACCAGGCTCAGCCTGGGTTCTCTCTCCCTGAGCTGTGGCCTAGAAATGGTCTCCACTCCCTGATTCCCTTCTGTTCACTGCACCTGGGCAGTCCAGAGTCACGAGAAACCCTAGGCCATGTGGCAGAATGCCCACTATCCCCACTTCACCACACTGTACTCTCTCCATCCAGTGCTAGCTGCAGCCATGCTGTTTCACAGTCCAGAATGCTAGCCAGAGACCAGGCTTCCTGCAGTGCCTTGGCTGGGGCCCACAGATAAGGATGGCCCAGCAGTGCTCCCAGAAACCAACAGATGCCATCAATCGGTTTTACTTCCGCCAGGCACTGAGACTCTCTGGACACCAGAAGTGTCCTCTGTTGCCAGAGCTGAACTCTCAAGTGAAGACTCCAGAAGGCCCTGAAATGTGGGCAGGCTCCCATCATTGTCTATCTGTGGCCACAAGGACAAAGACTCTTTCCAGGGCTGGTGAGATGTCCAGCACACGTGGGTCTCTGGAAAGCCCCTTTTCAACTTTAGGCCTTAGCTGGGCTCTCCATTTACCTCATGCCAGGCAGTGCACATTATGGGAGACACAACTGGGTGCTGGGATGAGAATGGCACTTGGCATGTGAGCTAGGATTGAGAGCCCACTGCTGTCTTCCCCCACCAGGCAGTGGGCCTGTTACTATCTCTGGCTTCTGTCCCCTTACCAGCCTCCTCTGCTACAGTTGCATTTCTGGCAGGCAGTGGATCAGGTAATCACTGGCAGTTGAGGACCATGTGGAGAACCACTACTGGCCAAGCATTCCCAACCTGACATCAGAACAGGAGTACAGCAGTGCTGAGGTGAACTTGACAGGGAACTTTGAGACCATGAAGGCAGCCAACACTTCCAACTTACCACAACCTGCCTCTCCGATAGATTTATTGTAGACCAACTCAACCATCTCCATGTCAACAAGAAATGGTCCTCACTCTAAGCCATCACCCTTGGATTTAGATCATGGGGCTGTCCTGTCTTTTGTATGGAAATGAAAAGCTTTAATTTCCACAAAAATGTAAGGTTTTGGGCTACAGCCTTATTAAAACAAAGAAATATGAGCATAGTGGTTTACAGATGGAATATCTGGGGCTCTACACAAACTGCTACTTCAAAGTATGATCACTGTCTTTTTGTCTGTTTCTTTAGCGTGGTAGGAAAATATCAGAAATTTCCTTGGTCATAGGGAATATAAACCATAGTTTGAACAAAAGCAGCAATAAAGCTACAAACTATTTTTTGGTGAATTTGCTTAAGTATAAGATAGCTGATTGGGGCATTATCATGTAATGCTAGTTTGCTTAGTTTTCATTAAGTTTGTTAAACTTGAATTGTGAATAAATATATGGCTGATTAATATTGTAATTAAACTGCACATTGACATAAACTATACATTAAAAGTTGCTGCACACAGTCATCCACAATAATACTTAGTTAAAATCAAAAATACTATAAACCAATGTCAATGAACCTACCCTAAAATAAAAATACAATTAACATGCAATTGCAAAACTAGAATGGGAGAAATATTTACCCATAAAAACTTGTTTGGAACATTGATATAACACTAGAAAATATTTTTTGTAAATAACTACAATGTTCAACTGTGACTGTGCATCTGTGAAGACCAGGCATTTTGAATCATTGCCCTGTAGTGTGTGGCAGTACAATTTTACAGAAACACACTACAATAATTAATGAAATTCTCTAATGGGAAGATTTTAATGAATAAGTATTTACACTATAAATATTTATAATATTGGTGCTATTATTTCACAAAATAAAAAAACTGTATTACAGCCTTTAAAAGCAAATAATAGCCTTACATTTCTAAATAAAGAAAAAATATAAATTTTATGAAATATTGTTAAAAGTAATTGATAAAATAAAAATTGGGGCACAAATTACATTATAGTTTGGATAGAGGATGAAAAAAGTGAATGAAAATTTTAAGGAGCCCTTTTTGCCTGCACTAAACTTAATCTTATAGGAGAATATTATAATATTATAATATATATAGGGTTCCTACTGGCTATCTAATTTACTTTTCACACAATGTATAAGTCCTAGCCTATTGGTCTTAATATTTGAACCTAAAATAACACAAAAACATACAAGAGAACAAAATTAGGAAGAAATGTATGGAGACAGTGACATTATCAAGGTGGTGGAATAGGAGGTCCCTACTTTTGTATTCTCCTGCAGCAATAAAAACTAGTCAGCCATCCATCAACCAAAGTAACTTTATGAGAGATCCAGGCACAGTGGCTCATGACAGTAATCTCCTCCATTCAGGAGCCTGAGGTGGGAGGACTGCCACGCCAGGAGTTCAAGAACAGCCTGGGCAATATAGTGAGCTTTGGGATACAGGGCATTATGAAACCTTGCTAAAACTCAAGATCAAAAAGGGTCATTTTGAGAAGGCAGGCCCTTTGGTTAATAAGGTGTCATATTATCCAAAGCAATCTGTAAGTTAACTCAAATCCTTATCAAAATCCCTGTCCCACTTTTTATAGTAATAGAAAATGTAAGCCTACAATGTAGGCTGAACGGCCAAGCCAATCATGAGGAATAAGAAAAAAGCTGGGGACGTCATACTCGTGACTCACACAAAACAGTTCAAAAATCACTGTTTGTAGATAAACTGAGGAAACCGTTCTAGGTACTCAGTGGGAGCCACACTCACGCACACATCTGCTATTAGGCCCAGCATATAGCAGAACCTGCCCTAGTGCCTGCTCCACAGAACAAAACCCTGAAAACAATCCAGCCTGCCCAAAAACATGACAGAACTCACAACCACACGTGCTCCGGGCAACAAACCCACTAAAGGTAAAACTCACTTCAGATTCGGCAGCCACCTTGTGACGCAGCTACAAGACTTTTTACTGCAAACCCAGTAAAGATCTCATCAGCCTTGAGACCCAACAGATGAAGATATTTACCTACTAAAACCAGTTTATAAAAATGAAAAGAGGTGGCTGGGCACTGTGGCCGAAACCTGTAATCCCAGCATTTTGGGAGGCCGAGGTCAGGCGTTCAAGACCAGCCTGGACAAGATGGTGAAACACTGTCCCTACTAAAAATACAAAAATTAGTCAGGCATGGTGGTTGGCGCCTGTAATCCCAGCTACTCGGGATGCTGAGGCAGAGAATTGCTTGAACCCAGGAGGTGAAGATTGCAGTGAGCCAAGATCGTGCCACAGTGCTCCAGCCTGTGTGACAAAGCGAGACTCCATCTGAAAAACAAAATAACAACAACAAAAAAATGAAAAGAGGTGTTTGCTCCTTCAAATGCACAAACACCAATGCAAGTCTATATTATGACCATTCTAACGGTTCTATTTTAACATAGAACTGGAAGTCCAACATAGACTAATTAAGTCCTACGTCAAAAAATTAAGCAAGAAAAGCTAAAAGATCCGAATTGAAAAGAAGAAATAACGTCACTGTTTGTAGATGACATAATATTATATATAAAAAACATAAATAATACATTTAAATAGTGCATTTAGTGCATCTGTATATAAATAGTGCATCTAATAAATGCACTCAGTAAATAAGCAGAATATACAATTAACATACAAATATCAGTTTTGTTTCTATATGCTAGCAACAAACCAATAAAAAAGAAAAAATATCTCATTTACAATAGCAACAAAATAATAGATTTCTCAGCAGTAAATTTAACCAGTGTGGTGAAAGATCTTTACAATAAAAAATAAAATATGTTGATGAAAAAAATTAAAAAAACACAAATAAATGTAAATATATTGCATGTTTATGGATTAGAAGAATATTGTCTAAGAGCCATATTATCCAAATCAATCTGTAGATTAATTCAACTTCCTATCAAAATTCCTGTGCCACTTTTTACAGTAATAGAAAATAAATTCTGCAATGTATATAAAACTATCAGAAATATTGAAAGGCCAAAGCAATCATGAGGAATAAAACGAAAACTGGGGACATTATACTTTATTATTTAAAACTACATTTCAAGACTACAGTAAACATAATAGAATGGTATGTTTATAGGAACCCACACAAAAACCAATGGAACAGAATACAGAGCCCAGAAGTAAAACTATGCATCTAAAGTTAATTTTTGACAAGAGCCCTATGAATAAGCAATACAAAAAGTGTAGCCTTTTCAATACTTAGTGCTGGGAAAACTGGATACTCACAAGCACAATGATAAAACTTGATCATATTTCTTACGCCAGACACAAAAATTGACTTAAATTTAATACATAAATTCTTAAAAGAAAATCTTTAAAAAAGCATATGAAAAGCCTCCATGATACTGTCCTTGGCAATTTTTTTAAATATGATATCAAAAGTATAGCTATAAAACCAGACATAAAGCTGTAGTGTATTAAACAATTGTGCACAGCAAAAAATAAGAAAACATTTAAGATGGGATAAAATATTTGCAAACCATATATGATAAGAGGATAGCATTCAAAATACAGCAGAAACTCATATAAATCAGAAACTAAACAATAATAATTATAATACCCAACTAAAAAATAGGCAAAAGACTAAACATTATTTTTTAATATTATTATACTTTAACTTTTAGGGTACATGTGCACAATTTGCAAGTTTGTTACATATGTATACATGTGCCATGTTGTTGTGCTGCACCCATTAACTCGTCATTTAGCATTAGGAATATATCCTAATGCCATCCCTCCCCCCTCCCACCACCCCACAACAGTCCCCGGTGTGTGACGTTCCCCTTCCTGTGTCCATGTGTTCTCATTGTTCAATTCCCACCTAAGAGTGAGAACATGCGGTGTTTGGTTTTTTGTCCTTGAGATAGTTTGCTGAGAATGATGGTTTCCAGATTCATCCAGGTCCCTACAAAGGACATGAACTCATCCTTTTTCATGTCTCCATAGTACTCCATGGTGTATATGTGCCACATTTTCTTAACCCGCTCTATCATTGTTGGACATTCTGTTGGTTCCAAGTCTTTGCTATTGTGAATAGTGCCGCAATAAACATACGTGTGCATGTGTCTTTATAGCAGCATGATTTACAATCCTTTGAGTATATACCCAGTAATGGGATGGCTGAGTCAAAAGGTATTTCTAGTTCTAGATCCCTGAGGAAACGCCACACTGCCTTCCACAATGGTTGAACTAGTTTACAGTCTCACCAGCAGTGTGAAAGTGTTCCTATTTCTCCACATCCTCTCCAGCACCTGTTGTTTCCTGATTTTTAATGATCGCCATTCTAACTGGCATGAGATTGTATCTCATTGTGGTTTTGATTTGCATTTCTCTGATGGCCAGTGATGATGACCATTTTTTCATCTGTTTTTTGGATGCAAACACGTCTTCTTTTGAGAAGTGTCTGTTCATATCCTTCACCCACTTTTTGATGGGTTGTTTGTTTTTTTCTTGTAAATTTGTTTGAGTTCTTTGTAGATTCTGTATATTAGCCCTTTGTCAGATGAGTAGATTGCAAAAATTTTCTTCCATTCTGTAGGCTGCCTGTTCACTCTGATGGTGGTTTCTTTTGCTGTACAGAAGCTCTTTGGTTTAATTAGATCCTGTTTGCCAATTTTGGCCTCTGTTGTCATTCATTTTGGTGTTTTAGACATGAGGTCCTTGCCCATGCCTATGTCCTGAATGGTATTGCCTAGGTTTTCCTCTAGTGTTATTATGGTTTTAAGTCTAACATGTAACTCTTTAATCCATCTTTAATTAATTTTTGTATAAGGTGTAAGGATGGGATGCAGTTTCAGCTTTCTACATGTGTCTAGCTAGTTTTCCCAGCACCATTTGTTAAATAGGGAATCCTTTCCCCATTGCTTGTTTTTCTCAGGTTTGTCAAAGATCAGATAGTTGTAGATATGCGGCATTATGAGGGCTCTATTCTGTTCCATTGGTCTATATCTCTGTTTTGGTACCAGTACCATGCTGTTTTGGTGATTGTAGACTTGTAGTATGGTTTGAAGTCAGGCAGTGTGATGCCTCCAGCTTTGTTCTTTTGGCTTAGGATTGACTTGGTGATGCGGGCTCTTTTTTGGTTCCATATGGCCTTTAAAGTAGTTTTTTCCAATATTGTGAAGAAAGTCACTATTAGCTTGATGGGGATGGCATTGAATCTATAAATTACCTTGGGCAGTATGGCAATTTTCACAATATTTATTCTTCCTACCCATGAGAATGGAATGTTCTTCCATTTTTGTATCCTATTTTATTTCATTGAGCAGTGGTTTGTAGTTCCCCTTGAAGAGGTCCTTCCTATCCCTTGTAAGTTGGATTCCTAGGTATTTTATTGTCTTTGAATCAATTGTGAATGGGAGTTCACTCATGATTTGGCTCTCTGTTTGTCTGTGATTGGTGTATAAGAATGCTTGTGATTTTTGCACATAAATTTTTTATCCTGAGACTTTGCTGAAGTTGCTTATCAGCTTAAGGAAATTTTGGGCTGAGATGATGGGGTTTTCTGGATATACAATCATGTCATCTGAAAACAGGGACAGTGTGACTTCCTCTTTTCCTAATTGAATGCCTTTTATTCCCTACTTCTGCCTGATTGCCCTGGCCAGAACTTCCAACTCTATGTTGAATAGGAGTGGTGAGAGAGGGCATCCCTGTCTTGTGCCAGTTTTCAAAGGGAATGCTTCCAGTTTTTGTCCATTCAGTATGATATTGGCTGTGGGTTTGTCATAGATAGCTCTTGTTATTTTGAGAAAAGTCCCATCAATACCTAATTTATTGAGAGTTTTTAGCATGAAATGTTGAATTTTTTCAAAGGTCTTTTCTGCATCTATTGAGATAATCAAGTGGTTTTTGTCTTTCGTTCTGTTTATATGCTAGATTTCATTTATTGATTTTCGTATGTTGAACCAGCCTTGTATCCCCAAGGATGAAGCCAACTTGATCATGGTAGATAAGGTTTTTGACGTGTTGCTGGATTTGGTTTGCCAGTATTTTATTGAGGAGTTTTGCATCCATGTTCATCAAGGGTATTGGACTAAAATTCTCTTTTTTGGTTGTGTCTCTGCCCGACTTTGGTATCAGGATGATGCTGGCCTCATAAAATGAGTTAGGGAGGAGTCCCTCTTTTTCTATTGATTGGAATAATTTCACAAGGAATGATACCAGCTCCTCCTTGTACCTCTGGTAGAATTCGGCTCTGAATCCATCTGGTCCTGGACTTTTTTTGGTTGGTAAGCTATTAATTATTGCCTCAATTTCAGAGCCTGTTATTGGTGTATTCAGAGATTCCACTTTTTCCTGGTTTAGTCTTGGGAGGGTGTATGTGTCGAGGAATTTATCCATTTCCTCTAGATTTTCTAGTTTATTTATGTGGAGGTGTTTATAGTATTCTCTGATGCTAGCTTGTATTTCTGTGGGATCCGTGGTGATATCCCCTTTGTCATTTTTTTTTTTTTGCGTCTATTTGATTCTTCTCTCTTTTCTTCTTTATTAGTCTTGCTAGCGGTATATCAATTTTGTTGATCTTTTCAAAAAATCAGCTCCTGGATTCATTAATTTTTTGAAGGGTTTTTTGTGTCTCTATTTCCTTCAGTTCTGCTCTGATTTTAGTTACTTCTTGCCCTCCACCAGCTTTTGAATGTGTTTACTCTTGCTTCTCTAGTTCTTTCAATTGTGATGTTAGGGTGTCAATTTTAGATATTTCCTGCTTTCTCTTGTGGGAATTTAGTGCTATAAATTTCCCTATACACACTGCTTTGAAGGTGTCCCAGTGATTCTGGTATGTTGTGTCTTGGTTCTCGTTGGTTTCAAAGAACATCTTTATTTCTGCCTTCATTTTGTTAAGTTCCCAGTAGTCATTCAGGAGCAGGTTATTCAGTTTCCATGTAGTTGAGCGGTTTTGAGTGAGATTCTTAATCCTGAGTTCTAGTTTGATTGCACTGTGGTCTGAGAGACAGTTTGTTATGATTTCTGTTCTTTTACATTTGCTGAGGAGTGCTTTACTTCCAACTGTGTGGTCAATTTTGGAATAGGTGTGGTGTGGTGCTGAAAATAATGTATATTCTGTTGATTTGGGGTGGAGAGTTCTGTAGTTGCCTATTAGGTCCGCTTGGTGCAGAGCTGAGTTCAATTCCTAGGTATCCTTGTTAACTTTCTGTCTCGTTGATCTGTCTAATGTTGACAATGGGGTGTTAAAATCTCCCATTATTATTGTGTGGGAGTGTAAGTCTCTTTGTAGGTCACTAAGGACTTGCTTTATGAATCTGGGTGCTCCTGTATTGGGTGCATATATATTTAGGATAGTTAGCGCTTCTTTTTGAATTGATCCCTTTACCATTATGTAATGGCCTTCTTTGTCTCTTTTGATGTTTGTTGTTTTAAAGTCTGTTTTATCAGAGACTAGGATTGCAACCCCTGCCTTTTTTGTTTTCCATTTGTTTGGTAGATCTTCCTCCATCCTTTTATTTTGAGCCTATGTGTGTCTCTGCACGTGAGATGGGTTTCCTGAGTGCAGCACACTGATGGGTCTTCACTCTTTTCCAATTTGCCAGTCTGTTCCTTTTAATTCAAGAATTTAGCCCATTTACATTTAAGTTTAGTATTGTTAAGTGTGAACTTGATCCTATCATTATGATGTTAGCTGGTTATTTTGCTCATTAGTTGATCCAATTTCTTCCTAGCCTGCATGGTCTTTACAATTTGGCATGTTTTTGCAGTGACTGTTACCGGTTGTTCCTTTCCATGTTTAGTGCTTCCTTCAGGAGCTCTTTTATGGCATTTCTGGTGCTGGCAAAATCTCTCAGCATTTGCTTTTCTGTAAAGGATTTTATTTCTCCTTCACTTCTGAAGCTTAGTTTGGCTGGATATGACATTCTGGGTCCAAATTCTTTTCTTTAAGAATGTTGACCATTGGCCTCCACTCTCTTCTTTCTTGTAGAGTTTCTGCTAACAGATCTGCTGTTAGTCTGATATGCTTCCCTTTTTGGGTAATCCGACCTTTCTGGCTGCCCTTAACATTTTTTCCTTCATTTCAACTTTGGTGAATCTGATAATGTTGTGTCTTAAAGTTCACTTCTCGAGGAGTATCTTTGTTTTGTTCTCTGTATTTCCTGAATTTGAATGTTGGCCTGCCTTGCTTGATTTGGGAATTTCTCCTGTATAATATCCTGCTGATTGTTTTGCAACTTGTTTCAATTCTCCCCGTCACCTTCAGCTCCACCAATTAGATGTAGATTTGGTCTTTACATATAGTCCCATATTTCTTGGAGGCTTTGTTCTTTTCTTTTTATTCTTTTTTCTCTACACTTCTCTTCACGCTTCATTCCATTCATTTCGTCTTCTATCGCTGATACCATTTCTTCCAGTTGATCGCTTTGGTTACGGAGGCTTGTTTATTCATCACGTAGTTCTGGTGTCATGGTTTTCAGCTCCATCAGGTCCTTTAAGGACTTCTCTGCGTTGGTTATTCTAGTTATCCGTTTGTCTAATTTTTTTCAAAGTTTTTATCTTCTTTGCCATTGGTTTGAACTTCCTCCTTTAGCTTGGTGTAGTTTGATCTTCTGAAGTCTTCCTCTCTCAACTCGTCAAAGTCATTCTCTATCCAGCTACGTTCCATTGCTGGTGAAGAACTGCATTCCTTTGAAGGAGGAGAGGTACTATGATTTTGAGTTTCCAGTTTTTCTGCTCTTTTTTTCCTCATCTTTGTGGCTTTATCTACATTTAGTCTTTCATGATGGTGATGTACAGATGGGGTTTTTGTGTGGATGTCCTTTCTGTTTGTTAGTTTTCCTTCTAACAGTCTGGACCCTCAGTTGCAGGTCTGTTGGAGTTTACTGGAGGTCCATTCCAGACCCTGTTTGCCTGGGTATTGGCAGTGGTAGTTGCAGAACAACGGATATTGTTGAACCAAAAATGCTGCTGCCTGATCTTTCCCCTGGAAGTTTTGTCTCAGAGGAGTACCTGGCCGTGTGAGGTGTCAGCCCAACCCTACTGGGGGGTGCCTCCCAATTAGGCTACTCAGGGGTCTCGGACCCACTTGAGGAGGCAATCTTCCCATTCTCAGATCTTAAGCTGCGTGCTAGCAGAACAGCTACTCTCTTCAAAGCTGTGGGACAGGGACATTAATATCTGCAGAGGTTTTTGCTGTCTTTTGTTTGTCTGTGCCCTGCCTCCAGAGGGGGAGCCTACAGAGGCAGGCAGACCTCCTTGAGCTCTGGTGGGCTCCACCCAGTTCGAGATTCCCAGCCACTTTGTTTACCTACTCAAGCCTGAGCAATGGCAGGCACACCTCCCCCAGCCTCACTGCCACCTTGCAGTTTGATCTCAGACTGCTGTGCTAGCAATAAGCGAGGTTCTGTGGATGTAGGAACCTCTGAGCCAGGTGAAGGATATAATCTCCTGGTGTGATATTTGTGAAGCCGGTTGGAAAAGTGCAGTATTAGGGTGGGAGTGACCCAATTTTCCAGGTGCCATCTGTCTCCCCTTTCTTTGACTAGGAAAGGGAATTCCCTGACCCCTTGCAGTTCCCAGGTGACACGATGCCTCGCCCTGCTTTGGTTTATGTGTGGCGCACTGTACCCACTGTCCAGTACCCACTGACCAGCACTCCCCAGTGAGGTGAGCCTGGTACCTTAGTTGGAAATGCAGAAATCACCCATCTTCTGCGTCACTCAAGCTGGGATCTGTAGACTGGAGCTGTCCCTATTTAGCCATCTTGGCTCCACCGACCAAGACTAAATATTTTTTACAAACATATTCAAATGTCCAAAAGGTGTGTAGAAATATGCTAAACATTACCATTCATGAGAAAATTGCAAATCAAAAGATATCACTTTACAGCAGTTGGAATGGCTAATATCAAAAAAAGAAATATGACAAGTGTTAACAAGGATGTGACAAAATATTTCTGTACAGTCTTAATGAGTTGTAAACTGGAAGAGTCATTATGAAAATTAGTATGCAGGTTATTTTCAAAAATTGAACTATCATACAATCCCAAAATTCCACTTCTGTCTATAAACAAAATAAAATCAGCATCTCAAAAATAATCTGCACCCCTCTATTCAATGAAGCGTTATTCACAACTGTCAAGGGTAGTATTTTTTAAAAAAATGACTTATCTGTAGATGATGAATGGATAAGGAAAATGTGGTATAAATAGACAACCACATATTATTCACCCATAAAAAAGAATGAAATTCTGCTATTTCAACAACATGAATGGACCTGAGTACATTATGCTACACAAAATAAGTAGGGCACAGAAAAACAAACACTGTATGTTCTCACTTAAATTGAGAATTTAAAAAGCCTGAACTCACAGAAGCTGAGAGTACAATGGTAAAGACCAGGCCTGGAGGTAGAAAAAATGATAAGGTGTTCAAAGAGTACCAACTTTCAGTTATAAGATAAATAAGTTTTGGGGGTCTAATGTATAGCTTTAAAATGTAGTTAATAACAGTGTTTTTTATGCTTATAATTTGCTACAACAGTAGGAGACCTCAAATGCTCTCACTGCAAAATCATAACCATGTGAGGTGACATAATTTTCATCAACTTAATTGTATTAAACCTTTTACAATATATATACATATCAAATTATTATAATGTAGTCAAAACATAATTATGCAATTTTTATTGGTCAAAAAATTAATGTTATGTACACATGCATATATTCACATAAGTGTGTGTATACACATATATAAAACATATACATATATATCAATTACATAAGTTGTTGTGTATATACTTGTGTGTGTTTATATATATATATATACACACACATACATATCAATGACAAAATCCTAGCAAGCTTCAAACTAAACAAGAGAAAATTATAAAATGTTAACTATTTAAAAATCAGGAAACAAATGGGTATTTAATACATGCTCAGCAATATTCTAAGTTACTCAATGGCAAAGTACATGTTTTAAATGTAGAAAGTAGATACATTAAACCATATTACAGTTTAGGAATTATGGCACAGAGTGTTTACAGTTTTAGCCTCAATACATACCAAAAACTTAAAATTTTGAAGTAAAATAACATTAGGTTTTATTATATGGCGCAGATGCTTAGTGTTCTGATAAAATTATTGAGTATGAATTTCCATAGAATCACATTTGAAACCTTCACAGGTATGAAATTATAAAGCAGAAAACATATGACACCTGGATGTGGTGTCTCTGCAATTTCTAAACCAAATCCCAATATCTCCACTACTCTTACACATTTTAGACAAGATTCAAAATGGAAATTAGAAAATGTTTAACATAGAGTTCCTTAAAGATCACAGATGGTCCCATGTCCTCAAAAGCAATAAAAGAGCAAGCAGTCAGGTCCTCCAGTCACTTGTAAGCCATGCAAAGAGTTTGATTTTCTTTGTAACTTAGATGAATGATCTTTGAAGGGGAAGTCCAGTCCTAGAAAATTGAAGAGCATGGGTCAGAAGATGTTTGTCTCTAATGAAAGCAAGAGAAAGAAATCAGGGCTTCTCAGAAAAGATTTCCATTGGAGCAAAACTTCGCAAACCACACTTTAAGATCTGACTTTCTCCTTGACCTTTGGACATCTCATCCGTGTCATCTGCCTTATTCACTCCCACCTCTTTGGATGTTTGGCTACTATCTCCTGTCTCCTCACACTCTGAGGCTTTTTCTTTTTCTCAATATAGGTGATCAGGTTTAGCTTAGAGAACAGCCAAGGACTATGTATTAGAAAAAGTAATATGACTTATGCTGTGATTTTCCAATTACTACTTAGTCCTGTGCTCAGTGGAAAAAACAGAACATTATAAAAGAGTCTAAAAATGTAATACCAAATACTATTTCCTCACAGAAAAATTATGATATTTAAAAACTTTTCTAAATTTGTGGGTCCTTAGCTCCACGACCCAGTGCTGCTGAATCAAAACTTGTTGGTGGTTGTCTGTCCATGGGGACTCACACCTCTGATCCCAGCACTTTGAGAAGCCAACGCAGGCATATCACTTAAGCCCAGGAGTTTGAGGCCAGCCTGGGCAACATGGCGAGACCTAGTCTACGGGTTGAGGGTGGTGAGGAGGGGGAAAGGTGATGGTAATGCGAAGTGGTAATGCGATTATAAGGTGTGGGCAATCATATTTTGTGCCTCTAAATTTGTGCAGTTACCACTAATCTAAAATTAAGGATACATATCAGCTGAAGAAAGAAAAAGATTTATGTCGAGATGAAACCTCCTCGTGGGGATCCGCAGCTGCAATACCGCCAGGGGGCAGCATCCCACCTCTTCCGCCTGGCTACAGCCCCACCAGGATCCCGGCTCCAGCCGGGGCGCTGTGGCAAGTACTAGACCCTGAAGGCACAGGCTAGGGTTTACTGCCCTCTGGGGTGTCTTCCCACTCCCCGGACCCCAGGCAATTCAATTCATTGATCAAGCGCCACTGCAACCATCCAAGCTGGGGCAGCAGGTCCCACAGTCGCTAGCCAAGACCTCCGCTCCAGAACACGTGGGCTGCTTTCCCCGAGGGAAGGACATTGTCTTTACCGGCCACGAAGAAATCCGTCCCTGTGCACCCTATTTCCCATTGCCACCGACTTTGTGTAAACTCTAGTCCTCAGGACACGAGAGAGACCCAGGCCTGACCACATGGACATGCTCAGTGCCACTGCTTCCACCAGATGGACGGGTGCACTCTACAAATCTCAGGGACCACCACACCAAGGAGGCAGAAGGACCCTACGAAATGCATCCCCAAAGCAACCAATCAATCCAAGAAAAAAAAAAAAAAACACGTCTCAGGGCTCCGTTGGTTTTCCCGCTTGGGCAGTCCTGACCCCCTGTTCTAGCCTGGCCCAAGCACCCTCCACCTCACCCCGGCCTGCTCAAAGGTGCCCTGTCTACCTGAGCAGAGCCTCCCTCTCCAAGGCTCTGTCTCTCTTGCTCTACAACTCCCTCACCATCTCCCATTCTCTATTTCCCCCTCCACCTCTCACTCTTCTGTCACCTTCTGTCTCTCTCCTCCTCCACCTTTCTCTCTCTCCCCACATTCCTATCTCTCCATCCCGGTCTCCCTAGCTCTCTTTCAAGCTGTGTCTGTGTCTTTGTCTGTATGTCCTTGTGTGTGTGTCCGAGTGTGTGCATGTGTGCCTGTGCACGTGCACCTGTGTGTATCTGTGTGTGTGTCACGGTGGGTTTGCTCGTGCTGTTGGTGTGGTGTGTCTGGGTATCTGTCAGCCCCTCTTTCCCGGGATCAGGCTGCTGGGGCTCTAGTGCCAGCTGGGGCAAAGCAGGGCCTTCTAGTCCCGTTGGCCACAGGCAGGTCCTCTTCGGGACAAGTGATGATGGTGTGGGCATTGTGAGAAAAAGGGCTGAGCAGGCTGTTCGACCCTGGGCAGCCCTGGCGGCTCTGGGTGTGTGGGGCAAGAGCGGGCCTTGCAGGAGGGGCAGCGAGGGATCCAAAACAATTTTTCCGCGGTAAGGCAGAGGACCAGAGGTGATCCCAGGACTGTGGGCCTTGAGCCCTAACGCCTCCAAATACACCCTCTCCTGAGCCGGACCCATGTGTTGTAATCTTGGGAGCTCGTGAGCCAGTGGAAGGCCTGGAGGGTCAGTGAAAGGGAGGCCGCCTGGTGGGCCTGGAGCCAGGGCAGGGGACTGCGGCATCACAGCCTGACGACAGATTCCTGTTTCCTGCAACATGGGGAGTCTCCAAAATGGCCTGTTTGGAAACTGGAAAGGAGAGCAAAGACACGATGCCGCTTTTCCATGCTTCGCTGGAGGTTTCTGTATCCCCACAGAGCTCGGGAAACAAACAGTCAACATGGTCATGCTTTCGGGGGCCAGAGGCCAGTGAGCAACAGACCACTTTGCAGAGGGCAAAGGAACGTGGAATCCGGAATCATGGTTCACTCGGCTTGAGTGTGACTCCTGTGTGGATGGGAGTATCTGCCTCGCACTCTGTTGCTGGCTTAGTGTGGGGATATGTCATCTGTGAACCATGTGGATGAAAAACATACAACCATTCGAGTCTCAGCTCTGCTCTTTCAGGAATTCACTCATTCCTTGGGAGGCGGAATTCGTCTGAATCGCTCCCAGTTGATGTAACCCAGGCTGGTAATCCTGAGGGCCGTTGAGGGCACTGTCGGCCTACGCGGCCTTTGGCCGAGCACTCAGCCTGCACTGGGCACCCAAAATTTTCCCGGAGTTCGAGGTCCTGCTGGTCCTGGAGGCAGAAGACGGCTTTTCTCTTTGCCTTCCTTTCTCTGTTTCTTGCTTCTTTTCTCCCTCTGTCCATCCTTCCCTCTATTCTTCCTTCTCTCCCTCTCTCCCTCCCTCCCTCTGTTCTTCTCTCCTTCCCTCTCTCCCTCCATCCATACCTCCCTTTCTCCCTCCTTCCCTCCCTCCCTTTTTCTCTTTTACTTTCCTTCCCTCCCTCCATCCCTTCCAAGGTCCCTCTGTTCATCCGCCCTTTCCTCCCTCTGTCACTCCCACTCACTTTGTCTCCATTCCTTTCCCCAACTCTGTCTGGCTTCCCTCCCGCCTAGAAAGGGCAGAACCACAGGTTGTGCGAGATCTCGGGGTCTACATTTAGTTGCCAGGCACTCCACGTGATGCCGGGGAAGATGGCAGGGCACGTGTGGGTGAGTGATGGTGGAGCAGGGAGGCAGTGGAGTTGAGCTGCGGAAAGGAGAGCAGGCCTGGCCGCTGCCCCGGCCGGTGTTTCCCAGGGTGGAGATCTCCGCCTACACAACTGAAGGACGCGGGGGCAGGGGGGTTATATGGTGTGGGGGGGTGGGGAAGGGAGGAGAGCCCTGCCTGGGCTGGTCCCAAACCCTAGCCGGCTGCCTGCGGGCCCACGCATGCACAGTAGACGGCCCATCTCTGAGTACCTGTGCTGGCTCTGAAATCCCTGAGATACTCAGGAAAGAATGACAGCCCTCCTTTCTGTGGAGTCTCTCGCTGGACCTGGACTCAGGGATCCTAGACAAGTCAGCTGGAAGGGAAGACACAGGTCTCCATACCGAGCCAGAGATTCACCGCAAAAGGAGGGCCACCCCCCTTCCCCCATCCTGTCCCATTTCCGCGTCCTAAAGCTCCTCCAGCTGAGCCCAGTGTTCTTCCTGGCTGACGAGTGGTTACAGAAATGTGGGCTCTTCCACGTCCTTCAACTCCCCCAGTGGCTCTGTTGCTAGGAAAGGATGTGCCTTTTGCTGAAATTCTGGGGTCGACAGGAGCTCATATAACAGGGTGGATGTGAGTGCAGATGAATGCTTCAGCTCCTGTAGCGGTTGGGAGGGTGCCTGGATGGCTTACATCTGCTTCTGACATGCAGAGGCCTCCATGGGCATCAGCTGCGGAGGTAGATGTGCCTCGGCTTCGTGTCCCCAAGCACCCTGGCGACCTGGAGACCCTGGCCCCAGCCCCAATATGGACTCACTTGGGACGTGTGCAGTACAAGCACACCTTGCTCCTGTGACTCAGCCTGAGTGGCTCAAGTTGTCCCACTGAGCAGGCACCCAGAAGGCCACCTTGCTGCGGGTCCTGGTACCCCTGCCATCTGTTTGACTCAACGTGAGCAGCCCAAGCTGTCCCATGGAGCACACACCCAGAAAGCCACAGTAGTGCGGATCCTGGTCCCCCTGCCATCAGTTTGGGTGCGGAGGTCACCCAGGTGTCTGAGGGTGGGACAGCGCCACTTCTGAAGAAGGCAGGGCAGCAAACCCAAAATCTCCGTGTGCCACGGCAGGTTGGGAGATTCCTTCTGCCTGCAAAGCCTCACTGGGCTGCAGCAGAGGGGCGAGCCTTGCTGTCTGGCTCACGAAAGCCCCCTGTTCCCCACGCCCTGGTGGGGGTGAAGGTGACAAAGGAGGGAGGGTGGCATCTTGGTGGGCCATGTTGCACAGGCTGCCTGCATGCACGGATTCCCTGCCACCCTGGCCTGGATGCCTGAGCTTTCGATTCTGACACGAAATCTGAATCCTGGACTCTAAAAGACAGGTATCTCTGGCCAGTTCGGGTAAGGGTTATGCTCAAAGCATGCTGGCAGGTCATCTTTTTTGTTCAGGTTACAAACGAGTCTCCTTTGCTGTCCTCGTCCTCAGGCTTCTGGAGGGAAGGGGCTGTCAGAAGGTGTCGGGAGAGCCATCGCGAGGGCACCTGGCCAGAATTTCATGGACAGACATGGGCAGAGAGTGGCTGGCGGCTCCCACGTGCCTCAGTTGGCCTTTGTACTGCACACAGGCCAGTCAGGAGTCCAACACCGCCAGTGGCCCTTATAAAGACCCACCAGCTTCACCCCTTCACGAATACGCATGAGCACCTAAGGGCCCTGGGTAACCGGCCCTCTGAAGCCAGAAACCACAGACCAGGGCCTTGTGTGGTGGGTGAAGGTGGGGCCAGATCAGCCGTGAAAGGGGGGCTTCCGGGGCTGGCTCTCTGAGTTCTCCAGAATTCTACAGAAACTGGAAGTTTCTCTCTGGGCTCACACACGATTTCAGGGAGAAACCACCTTGGAAGGGTGGCGTGTAGAACTGAACCTCCATGATAGTCTTGAGTTTTCCATGCCCACTCCATGAAGGCAGCAATGCCTGTGGGTGTCGCTGTTGCCGTGATAGTCTCACACAGGCAGGTGTGTGGATCTCATTCATTTTCGTATTTTTAAATTTTCATTTTTTATTTCTACCTCTTAAAGTCAATAATAAAGTCACAAGTGCAAAATGAATGCATTTAAAAATATAAAAATACATTTCAGTTACAAGAAGTATGCAATGATCATGAAAATCTACTGTACACTTTGCCAAAGTCAAAGAATGAAAGACAATACGGAAAAGCCTATCTTCAAATATATTCTTAACAAAAACTCTGTCCTAAATAGTAAAAGCATCATCTAAACAGCAGTTCCAACCGAGAAAAAAAAAAAAAAAAAAAGCAGGGTAGATGGGACAGACAACTTTCCCCAGGTTTTCCAGATAAAAACGTGTGGTCACCAGGAATTCAAGGTAACTTCAAAAGCCACATTTAATTCAGAATAAAGTGAACATTTCTGACAGATGACAACAGTATGATACTGATTTTTTTCTTTCCTAGATACAAATGATATGGGACATTTCTTAACAGTTTACTAATCATCTAAGAATAACTGTAGAAATAACCCCAATTCCACCATCCTAGCCACTGGTATAAAACAAATAACCTTCCATTGATACTGTCTTTCACATAACTAAAATATCCTCAATTACTTGGAACAATTTCATGCTTACACATGATCACAAACACTTGTTTTCAGATGTTGTGGAATTACTGGGGCTGAGATTTTTGAAACTGTATCTGAATCTTAGCAGAGAGATAATAATCCTTTCACTATACATTGATTGGGCTTCCTTAACCTGATCTGAGCAACTACTGTAATAATAATCCTGGTGGCAATCCATGATACTCTCAAATTTTTCCCTTTAAGAAATATATAATCCATGTAACTCTAGCAAATATATTACATTGCACACTTTCTTAATAAGGAATGGCTGTTTTCAGGCCTTATTAAGAAAACAAACAAACAAACAATGGCAGTTACTACCTGTTTTTTATCACTGATAAGCTACAATAAACCTCAAATATGGACAGTTTAATTGTGTGATATTAAGTAAAAAATGAAAACCATTATAGTTTTACCAAAAGAAACATAAAAAATATGGGAAGAAGTCAAATGAGCATGGCATGAGTCCCAAAGATTACATTATGATTCTGAACAGGATTTTCCAAAAAAAAAAAAAATCTATCTACATACAATTTCTGTGAATATTTCTTGTACTAGAAAGATCCAAAGCAAATGTAGGCTCAGCCCTACCTTGTCAAGGATGAACATTCAGGGAAACTAGAAGTTCCGTCTGCTAAAGTGCATCTGCTGACCAGGTCTACCATGGCCCTTCTACTTACAGACATCTAAGAAAGTGGCCTCACTCATGCTCATTCACTCGTTCTGTGGCCTATCAAGAGTCACACATAATGATGATTTTGCTTTTCTAAAAAAACCAAATACTTTATACAGTGAACTATAGAGAAAACATTTCTAAATATAATTTTAAAATTCTAGAGAGTGGGGGCAGCCAACATGGCCAAATAGGAACAGCTGAGGTCTATAGCTCCCAGGGTGAGTGACACAGAAGATGGGTGATTTCTGAATTTCCATCTGATGTACCGGTTTCATCTCACTAGGGACTGCCAGACAGTGGGCACAGGACAGTGGGTACAGTGCACCGTGTGTGAGCCAAAGCAGGGCTAGGCATTGCCTCATATGGGAAGTGCAAGGGGTCAGGGAGTTCCCTTTCCTAGTCAAAGAAAGGAGTGACAGACAGCACCTGGAAAATCGGGTCACTCCCACCCTAATACTGCACTTTTCTGACAGGCTTAAAAAACGGCACACCAGGAGATTATATCCTGCACCTGGCTCAGAGGGTCCTACACCCATGGAGTCTCGCTGATTTCTAGCACAGCAGTCTGAGATCAAACTGCAAGGCAGCAGCGAGGCTGGAGGAGGGGTGCCGCCATTGCCCAGGCTCGCTTAGATAAACAAAGCAGCCGGGGAAGTCGGACTGGGTTGAGACAACCACAGCTCAAGGAGGTCTGCCTGCCTCTGTAGGCTCCACCTCTGGGGGCAGGGCACAGACAAACAAAAATACAGCAATAACCTCTGCAGACTTAAATATCCCTGTCTGACAGCTTTGAAGAGAGCATTGGTTCTCCCAGCATGCAGATGGAGATCTGAGAACGGGCAGACTGCCTCCTTAAGTGGGTCTCTGATCCCTGACCTCCAAGCAGCCTAAGTGGGAGGCACCCCGCAGTAGGGGCAGACTGACACCTCACACGGCCGGGTACTCCTCTGAGACAAAACTTCCAGAGGAACGATCAGACAGCAGCATTCGCGGTTCACGAAAATCCGCTGTTCTGCAGCCACTGTTGCTGCTATAAAGGCAAACAGGGTCTGGAGTGGACCTCTAGCAAACTCCAACAGACCTGCAGCTGAGGGTCCCGTCTGATAGAAGGAAAACTAACAAACAGAAAGGACATCCACACCAAAAATCCATCTGTACATCACCATCATCAAAGACCAAAAATAGATAAAACCAAAAAGATGGGGAAAAAACAGAGCAGAAAAACTGAAAATTCTAAAAAGCAGAGTGCCTCTCCTCCTCCAGAGGAACACAGTTCCTCACCAGCAATGGAAAAAAGCTGGACGGAGAATGATTTTGATGAGTTGAGAGAAGAAGTCTTCATATGATCAAACTACTCTGAGCTACAGGACGAAATTCAAACCAAAGGCAAATAAGTTAAAAAACTTTGAAAAAAAATTTAGACGAATGTATAACTAGAATAAACAATACAGAGAAGTGCTTAAAGGAGCTGATGGAGCTGAAATCCAAGGCTCGAGAACTAGGTGAAGAATGCAGAAGTCCCAGGAGCCGATGCAATCAACTGCAAGAAAGGGTATCAGTGATGGAAGATGAAATGAATGAAATGAAGCGAGAATGGAAGTTTAGAGAAAAAATAATAAAAAGAAACAAACAAACCCTCCAAGAAATATGGGACTATGTGGAAAGACCAAATCTACATCTGATTGGTGTACCTGAAAGTGACGGGGAGAATGGAACCAAGTTGGAAAACACTCTGCAGGATATTATCCAAGAGAACTTCCCCAATCTATCAAGGTAGGCCAACATTCAGATTCAGGAAATACAGATAACGCTGCAAAGATACTCCTCGAGAAGAGCAACTCCAAGACACATAATTTTCAGATTCACCAAAGTTGAAATGAAGGAAAAAATGGTAAGGGCAGCCAGAGAGAAAGGTCGGGTTACGCACAAAGGGAAGTCCGTCAGACTAACAGCAGATCTGTCAGCATAAACTCCACAAGCCAGAAGAGAGTGGGGGCCAATATTCCTCATTCTTAAAGAAAAGAATTTTCAACCCAGAATGTCATATCCAGCCAAACTAAGCTTCGTAAGTGAAGGAGAAATAAAATACTTTACAGACAATAAATGCTGAGGGATTTTTGTCACCACCAGACCTGCCCTAAAAGAGCTCCTGAACGAAGCACTAAACATGGAAAGGAACAACCAGTACCAGCAACTGCAAAATCATGCCAAATTGTAAAGACCATCGAGGCTAGGAAGAAACTGCATCAACTAACGAGCAAAATAACCAGCTAACATCATAATGACAGGAACAAATGCACACATAACAATATAACTTTCAATGTAAATGGACTAAATGCTCCAATTAAAAGACAGAGACTGGCAAATTGGATAAAGAGTGATGACCCATCAGGGTGTTGTATTCAGGAAACCCATGTCACGTGCAGAGACACACATAAGTTCAAAATAAAAGGATGGTGGAAGATCTACCAAGCAGATGGAAAACAAGAAAAGGCAGGGGTTGCAATCCTACTCTCTGATAAAACTGACTTTAAAACAACAAAGATCAAAAGAGACAAAGAAGGTCATTACATAATGGTAAAGGGATCAATTCAAAAAGAAGAGCTAACTATCCTAAATATATATGCACCCAATACAGGAGCACTCAGATTCATAAAGCAAGTCCTGATTTACTTACAAAGAGACTTAGACTCCCACACAATAATAACGGGAGACTTTAACACTCCACTGTCAACATTAGACAGATTAACGAGACAGAAAGTTAACAAGGGTACCTAGGAATTGAACTCAGCTCTGCACCAAGCGGACCTAATAGACATCTACAGAACTCTCCACCACAAATCAACAGAATATACATTATTTTCAGCACCACACCACACATATTCTAAAATTGACCACATAGTTGGAAGTAAAGCTCTCCTCAGCAAATGTAAAAAAGAGAAATCATAACAAACTGTCTCTCAGACCACAGTGCAATTAAACTAGAACTCAGGATTAAGAAACTCACTCAAAACCCCTCAACTACATGGAAACTGAACAACCTGCTCCTGAATGACTACTGGGTACATAACGAAATGAAGGCAGAAATTAAGATGTTCTTTGAAACCAATGACAACAAAGACACAACATACCAGAATCTCTGGGACACATTCAAAGCAGTGTATAGGGAAATTTATAGCACTAAATGCCCACAGGAGAAAGCAGAAAAGATCCAAAATTGACACCCTAACATCACGATTAAAAGAACTAGAAAAGCAAGAGCAAACACATTCAAAAGCTAGCGGAAGGCAAGAAATAAGTAAAATCAGAGCAGAACTGAAGGAAATAGAGAAACAAAAATCCTTCAAAAAATCAATGAATCCAGGAGCTGGTTTTTTGAAAACATCAATAAAATTGATAGACCACTAGCAAGACTAATAAAGAAGAAAATAGAGAAGAATCAAAAAGTCGCAATAAAAAATGATAAAGGGGTTATCATCCCCGATCCCACAGAAATACAAAGTACCATCAGAGAATACTACAAACACCTCTATACAAATAAACTAGAAAATCTAGAAGAAATGGATAAATTCCTCGACACATACACCCTCCCAAGACTAAACCAGGAAGAAGTTGAATCTCTGAATAGACCAATAACAGGCTCTGAAATTGAGGAAAAATCAATAGCTTACCAACCAAAAAGAGTCCAGGACCAGATGGATTCACAGCCGAATTCTACCAGAGGTACAAGGAGGAACTGGTACCATTCCTTCTGAAACTATTCCAATCAATAGAAAAAGAGGGAATCCTACCAAACTCATTTTATGAGGCCTGCATCATCATGATACCAAAGCTGGGCAGAGACACAACCAAAAAAGAGAATTTTAGACGAATATCCTTGATGAACATTGATGCAAAAGTCCTCAATATAATACTGGCAAACAAAATATAGCAGCACATCAAAAAGCTTATCCACCATGATCAAGTGGGCTTCATCCCTGGGATGCAAGCCTGGTTCAATATACACAAATGAATAAATTTAATCCAGCCTATAAACACAACGAAAGACAAAAACCACATGATTATCTCAATAGATGCAGAAAAGGCCTTTGACAAAATTCAACAACCCTCCATGATAAAAACTCTCAATAAATTAGGTATTGATGGGGCGTATCTCAAAATAATAAGAGCTATCAATGACAAACCCACAGCCAATATCATACTGAATGGGCAAAAACTGGAAGCATTCTCTTTGAAAACTAACAGAAGACAGGGATACCCTCTGTCACCACTCCTATTCAACATAGTGTTGGAAGTTCTGGCCAGGGCAATTAGGCAGGAGAAGGAAATAAAGGGTATTCAATTAGGAAAAGAGGAAGTCAAACTGTCCCTGTTTGCAGATGATACGATTGTATACCTAGAAAACCCCACTTTCTCAGTCCAAAATCTCCTTAAGCTTATAAGCAACTTCAGCAAAGTCTCAGGATACAAAATCAATGTACAAAAATCACAAGCATTCTTATACACCAATAAAAGACAAACAGAGAGCCAAATCATGAGTGAACTCCCATTCACAATTGCTTCAAAGAGAATAAAATACCTAGGAATCCAACTTAGAAGGGATGTGAAGGACCTCTTCAAGGAGAACTATAAACCACAGCTCAATGAAATAAAAGAGGACACAAACAAATGGAAGAACATTCCAAGCTCATGGTTAGGAAGAATAAATGTCGTGAAAATTGCCATACTGCCCAAGGTAATTTATAGATTCAATGCCATCCCCATCAAGCTAACAATGACTTTCTTCACAGAATTGGAAAATCTAGTTTACAGTTCATATGGAACCAAAAAAGAGCTCACATCAACAAGTCAATCCTAAGCCAAAAGAGCAAAGCTGGAGGCATCACGCTACCTGACTTCAAACTATACTACAAGCCTACAGTAACCAAAACAGCATGGTACTGGTACCAAAACAGAGATGCAGATCAATGGAACAGAACAGAGACCTCAGAAATAACACCACATATCTACAACTATCTGATCTTTGACGAACCTGAGAAAAACAAGCAATGGGGAAAGGATTCCCTATTTAATAAATGGTTCTGAGAAAACTGGCTAACCATATGTAGAAAGGTGAATCTGGATCCCTTCATTACACCTTATACAAAAAATAATTCAAGATGGATTAAAGACTTAAACTTTAGACCTAAAACCATAAAAACCCTAGAAGAAAACCTAGGCATTACCATTCAGGACACAGGCATGAGCAAGGACTTCATGTCTAAAACACCAAAAGCAATGGCAACAAAAGCCAAAATTGACAAATGGGATCTAATTAAACTAAAGAGCTTCTTCACAGAAAAAGAAACTACCATCAGAGTGAGCAAGCAACCTACAAAATGGGAGAAAATTTTCGCAACCTACTCATGTGACAAAGGGCTAATATCCAGAATCTACAATGAACTCAAACAAATTTACAAGAAAAAAACAAACAATCCCATCAAAAAGTGGGTGAAAGACATGAACAGATACTTCTCAAAAGAAGACATTTATGCAGCCAAAAAACACATGAAAAAATGCTCACCATCACTGGCCATCAGAGAAATGCAAATCAAAACCACAATGAGATACCATCTCACACCAGTTAGAATGGCGATCATTAAAAATTCAGGAAACAACAGGTGCTGGAGAGGATGTGGAGAAATAGGAACACTTTCACACTGTTGGTGGGACTGTAAACTATTTCAACCATTGTGGAAGTCAGTGTGGCGATTCCTCAGGGATCTAGAACTAGAAATACCGTTTGACCCAGCCATCCCATTACTGGGTATATACCCAAAGGACTATAAATCATGCTGCTATAAAGACACATGCACACGTATGTTTATTGTGGCACTATTCACAATAGCAAAGACTTGGAACCAACCCAAATTTCCAACAATCATATACTGGATTAAGAAAATGTGGCACATATACACCATGGAATACAATGCAGTCATAAAAAATGGTGAGTTCATGTCCTTTGTAGGGACATGGATGAAATTGGAAATCATCATTCTCAGTAAGCTATTGCAAGGACAAAAATCCAAACACCACTTGTTCTCACTCATAAGTGGGAACTGAACAATGAGAACACACGGACACAGGAAGGTGAACATCACACTCTGGGGACTGTCGTACGGTGGGCGGAGGGTGGAGGGATAACTTTAGAAGATTTACCTACTTGTAAATGACAAGTTAATGAGTACAGCACACCAGCATTACAAATGTATACATATGTAACTAACCTGCACATTGTGCACATGTACCCTAAAACTTAGAGTATAATAATAAAAAAAAATTCTAGAGAGTTAAGATAACCTCATTTTTAAAAATACTGAAATTGTAAAGGGTCCATATAAAAAGCTGCATTAAGTACATACTTCCTATTTTAATAATTCTCTTGCTTTGCTCTTAAAATCTATATGAGAGAAGTCGATATTTTACTCAAGTCTTTTGGAAAGAGATTCAAAAGCAAAAGTAGCAGTGCTGTAAAATTTCATAAAGTTTTTGGGACTTTTAAAATCTAAATTATTCAATATTTTGTATTGTTATTACACTCATTTATTGCCCAGAATATATATACAGCAACACAGCAACAGTGATGGCAACAAAAGTAAGGTAAATAGGTCTACAATCATTTGATTTCCTTATTAGATAAATGAAGTTTTCATAGAGGAAATGCAAATTCAGATCAGGTTACATAAGCTTAACTATTATTTAACCCTTATATAAAATTAAATCTAACCCTCACCACTATAAATCGGTAAGGAATCACTGTCAGGGATCTATAGGACTCGGCTTGTATTTACATTCGACCCACACTTAGAAATTTCATAAATGATGAGATGCAGGCCAAAGGGATTCCTCAAAGGGCTCCACCCAAAAGGAAAAGAAATAGTTAAACAGAGAATTACCACTTATGTATTTGTGGGTAATCAGCTTATTCTTCAGCCTCTAGACAGTGAGGAGGGTGAAAAAATGGAAGAAGATAGCATAGAAGAGGAAGAAAAAGATCACAGTGAAGCGATGAAGCCAGAGGAGCCACCTCAAAATTTTCTGAGTGAAAAAAATCATGAAACTGCCCCTCCCTGAATCTTTAAAAGCTTACTTGACATATTCTAGAGACAAATAACTTAGATCAAGAAGAAAGAATGCCTACTGATTATTCCTTTAGTCCTGAAAATGTAGCATTTGTGAGGAGTTAAAAGAATTATTTCTTTCATCAGAGCAAATTATAGTGGAAAAAATATCACTTGTTACTCTCAGTAACTTAAATTATGTATTGAGTGAATAAAAGAATCCCTTTTATAAAATCTATTTTTCTTTAAATCTTGGAAAACTGTTGTTTTAGCTCAAAGTGATTTCAAAGTGGAATGCAACAGTAGTCAAGACTTGTGTACCATAAATTCTTTTCTGATTCCTTACGAATCTCGCTCGTTTTCATGTAGAAAACGAGAGCGAAACTACAGAGAAAAGAAACGCTCAGTGCATCACGGCCTGACGATGGTTTCCTGTTTCGTAAGAAATGGGGAGTCTCCACTATGACCTGTTTCCAAAGAGGAAACTGGAAAGGAGAGCAAAAACACGATGCTGCTTTTCCACTATTCTCTGGAGGTTTCTGTGTCCCCACAGAGCTCGGGAAACAAACAGTCAAAATGGTCACGCTTTAGTGGGCTAGAGACACATGAGCAACAGGCCCCCTTGCAGAAGACAAAGGAACGTGGAACCCGAAACCATGCTTCAGTCGGCCTGAGTGTGACTCCTGTGTGGGCGGGACTATCCACCTCGCGCTCCGTTGCAGGCTCAACGTGGGGCTATCTCATCTGTGAACCATGTGGATGAAAAATGGACAATCACCCGAGTCTCGGCTCATTGCTCTCTGGGTAGTTCGCTTATTCCTTTGGAGACGAAATTCGTCTGAATCGCTACCAGATGAAGTAACCCAGGCTGGCGATCCAGAGGGCCGGTGAGAGCCCCACAGGCTGACGCGGCTGTGGGCTGAGCACTTAGCCTGCCCTGGGCACCCAACATTTTCCCGGAGTGCAAGATCCTGCTGGTCCTGGAGGAAGAAGACCGCTTTTCTCTCTGCCTTCCCCTCTTTGTTTCTTGCTCCCACCCTCCCTCCCTCTTTCCCTCCGTCCCTCCCTCAGTTCCTCCCTTCCTCCCTCCCTCCCTCCTTCCCTCTCTCCCTCCTATCCTTCCAAACCTTCCAAGGTCCCTGGGTCCATCCGTTCTTTTCTCCCTCCATCGCTCCCTCCCTCTCTGTCTCCATTCCTCTCCCCATCTCTGCCTGAGTTCCCTCCCGCGTATAAAGGGCAGCAACCCGGTTTGCGCGGGGTCTCGGGTCTGCATTTAGCCATCAGGCACTCCACGGTGATGCCGAGGAAGCTGGCTGGGCAAGGGTAGGCGAGTGACGGTGGGGCGGGGAGACAGAGGTGGCGAGACGTGGAAAGAAGAGTAGGCTTGGCACCTGCCCAGGCCAGTGTTTCCCGGGATGGAGGTCTCCGCCCGCCCCAGTGAAGAACGCGGCGGGGGCGCAAGAGGGAAGGGATGAGAGCTCCGCCTGAGCTGGTTAGAAAACGTAGGCTGCTGCCTGCTCACCCGCGCATGAGCAGTAGACACTCTACCTCCCAGTACCTGGACGGGCCCTGGGATCCCCGGGATGCTCAGGAAAGAATGACAGCCCTCCTCTGAGTGGAGTCTCTCATGGGACCTGGAACTCAGAGATCCTAGGCAGGTCAGCTGGAAGGGAAGACATGCCTCTCCATACCGAGTCAGAGGTTCACCGCGAAAGAGAGGCGGCCGCCCTGCCCCCACCCCGCCCCCACCCCGCGTCCTAAAGCTTCTCCAGCAGAGCCCGGTCTTCTTCCTGGCTGAGGAGTGGTTCCAGCGGAACGGGCTCTTCCACTTCCTTCAGCTTCCCCAGTGGCGCCGGACCTAGGAAAGGTTGTGCCTTTTGCTGAAACTCTGGGGTTGACAGGAGCTCATCTAACAGGCTGGAGGTGAGTTTAGAGGAGCGCCCCGGCTCCCGGAGCGGTTGAGAGGTGCCTGGATGGCTTGCATCTGTGCTTGATGCGGAGGCGTCCGGGGTCGCTAGCTTCGGAGGTGGAGGTGCCCCGTCTTTGGTTTCCCATCCCGCCCTGGCGACCTGGGGCTCCAGACCCACCGTGGACTCCGGTGGGACGTGGGTGGTGCAAACACACCTTGCCCTTGTGACTCAGCTTGAGGGGCCCCAAGCTGTCCCACTGAGCACGCGCCCAGCAGGCTGCCGTGCTGTGGATCCTTGTCCTCCTGGCATTTGTTGGGATGTGGAGGCGACCGAGGTGTCTGAGGGTGAGACAGTCCTACTTCCAGAGGAGCCAGGGCAGTGAACACAAAAATTCCCACGTGCAATGGCAGGTTGAGAGATTCCTTCTGCCTGCACAGCCTGGCTGGGCTGGAGCGGGGGGACGGCCCTTGCTCCCTGGCTCATGAAAGCCCACTGTGGGAGAGCCCCAGGCATGCAGGGCGTGTGTGGTGCAGAAAGCCCCGTTCCCCACGCAGAGCTGTGGGTGAACTCTATTGAGGAGGGAGGAGGATGACACCCACTGGGGGTGTTAATTAGTAACCACAGTGGCCTCAAAGAGCTCAAATGGAAGGAAGAATTGCACGTCTCTCACTTTAAGTAAAGAGCTAGAAATGATTAAGCTTACTGAAGATGTAAAATTTTCATCGCTAGAGAGACGTCAACACTTGGCTTCAAAACTTCAAAGGATGGGCTGACTGTCTTTGAGGACCACTGCAGTTGGTGGCTTTAAGTTACAGCCAATGCTCATTGACCACTCTGAAAATCTCAGGGCTCTTAAGAATTATTCAAAATCTATCCTTTCTGTGCTCTAGAAATGGAACATCACAGTCTGAGTGACAACACAACTGTTAACAGGATGGTTTACTGAATATTTTAATCCCACTATTGAGACCTACTGCTCAGAAAAAAAAAAAAAAAAAAACGAGTCCTTTAAAGGGATTGCTGCTTGGCCTGGTGCAGTGGCTAACACCTATAATCCCTGCACTTTGGGAGGCCGAGGTGGTTGGATCGCCTGAGATCAGAAGTTGGAGACCAGCCTGGCGAAAATTATGAAACGCCATGTCTAATAAAAATACAAAAAAATTAGCCGGGCATGGTGGTGGTACTTGTAATTTCAGCTACTTGGGAGGCTGACACAGAAGAATGGCTTGGACCCTGGAGGCGGAAGTTGCAGTGAGCCAAGACCACGCCACTGCCCTCCATCCTGGGCAACAAGAGGGAAACTATATAAAGGAGAAAAAAAAGGAAAGAAAAGAAAAAAGGAAAAAAGATTGCTGCTTATTAATAATTCTCCTATCTACCCAGAAGCTTAGATGGAGATGTACTTGGAAATTAATGTTATGTTCCTGGCTGCTAAGACAATATCTATCCTTCAGCCTGTGGATCAAAGAGTGGTTTTGACTTTCAAGTGTTTTTATTAAATAATAAATGCATTTTGTAAAGGTATAGCTGTCATAGATAGTAATTTCTTTGATGAGTCTGGATAAACTGAATTGAAAACCTTTTGGAAAGGTTTCACCATTAATCCCTTCATGATATTTCAAACTCCTCCTGTGAATCACAAATGTCCTTAATAGCAAATGCCATTAAGGACATTTGTGTTTGATGGGAGGAGGTTGAAATATCAACATTAAAAGGAGTTTGGAAGAAGTTGATTCCAGCCCTCATGGATGACTTTGAGGGCTCAGGATGTCAGTGGAAGAAGTCCCTACAGATGTGGTAGAAATTGCATGACAATCAGAATTAGAATTAGGGCCTTAAGATAAGATTAAATTGCTGTAAACTCATGATGAAACTTGAACAAGTGGCGAGTTGCTTCTTATGGATGAGCAAAGAAAATATTTTCTTGAGATGGAATCTACTCCAGGTGGAGATGCTATGAACATTGTTGAAATAACAAAAAAGGATTTAGAATATTCCATAAACCTAGTGGATAAAGCAGCAGCAGGGTTTGAGAGGGTTTACTCCAATTTTGTAGGAAGTTCTGCTGTGGATAAAATGTTATCAAACAGCATCACATGCTATAGGGAAATCTTTTGTGAAAGGAACAAACTTCATTGTTTTAAGAAATTGACACAGGTACCCAAACTTCAGCAGCCCCCATACTGATCAGTCAGCAGCCATCAACATAGAGGCAAGACCCTCACTGTAGAGAAAAGAAAGAGAGATCAGACTGTTACTGTGTCTATATAGAAAGAAAAGACATAAGAGACTCCATTTTGAAAAAGACTTGTACTTTAAACAATTGCTTTGGTGAAATGTTGTTAATTTGTAGCTTTGCCCCAGCCGCTTTGCCTCAGCCACTTTGCCCCAGCCACTCAGACCCAACCTGGAGCTCACAAAAACATGCGTTGTATGAAATCAAGGTTTAAGGGATCTAGGGCTGTGCAGGACGTGCCTTGTTAACAAAATGTTTACAAGCAGTATACTTGGTAAAAGTCATCGCCATTCTCTAATCTTAATAAACGAGGGGCAAAATGCACTGCAGAAAGTCGCAGGGAACTCTGCCCTTGAAAGCGGGATATTGTCCAAGGTTTCTCCCCATGTGAAAGTCTGAAATATGGCCTCATGGGATGAGAAAGACGTGACTGTCCCCCAGCCTGACACCCGTTAAGGGTCTGTGCTGAGGTGGATTAGTAAAAGAGGAAAGCCTCTTGCAGTTGAGATAGAGGAAGGCCACTGTCTCCCGGTTGCCCCTGGGAACTGAATGTCTCAGTATAAAACCCGATTGTACATTTGTTCAATTCTGAGATAGGAGAAAATCCGCCCTATGATGGGAGGGCAGACATGTTTGCAGTAATGCTGCTTTGTTATTATTTACTCCACTGAGATGTTTGGGTGGAGAGAAACATAAATCTGGCTTACGTGCACGTCCAGTCATAGTACCTTCCCTTGAACTTAATTGACATAGATTATTTTGCTCACATGTTTTTTGCTGACCTTCTCCTTATTATCACCCTGCTCTCCTACTACATTCCTTTTTGCTGAAATAATGAAAATAATAAGCAATAAAATCTTCTCCTTATTATCACCCTGCTCTCCTACTACATTCCTTTTTGCTGAAATAATGAAAATAATAAGCAATAAAAACTTCTCCTTATTATCACCCTGCTCTCCTACTACATTCCTTTTTGCTCAAATAATGAAAATAATAAGCAATAAAAACTGAGGGAACTCAGAGGCCGGTGCCTGTGCAGGTCCTTGGTATGCTGAGTGCTGGTCCCCTGGGCCTGCTAGTGCTTTTCTATACTTTGTCTCTGTGTCTTAATTATTTTCTCAGTTTCTCTTCCCACTTGACTAGAAATACCCACAAGTGTGGAGGAGCAGGCCGCCCCTTCACTCACCAGCAAAAAGATTATGACTTGGTAAGGTTCAGATATTCATTAGTATTTTTCAGCAATGAGATATTTTAAGTTAAGGTATGTACATGGATTTTTAGACATAATGTGATTACTAATTAATTAATTAATAATTATTAAATACTCATTAGACTACAACACAGTTTAAGCACAACTTTTATAAATACTGGGAAACAAAATGTTTATGTGACTAATTTGATTGTAACATTTGCCTTATTGTGGTTGTCTGGAACCAAACCTACACTATCTCTGAGTATTCTTGAAAGTTTTTGGTTGTTCTTTGTTTTGAGAAGGGGTTTCTCTCTGTCACCCAGGCCAGAGTGCAGTGGCATGATCATAGCTCACTGCAGCCTCAAACTGCTGGGTGAAGTGATTGTTCTACCACAGCCTCCTGAGTAGCTGGGACTACAGGCATGCAGCAATATGCTTGGATTTTTTTTTTTTTTTTTTTTTTTTTGAGAAGGAGTCTCGCTCTTTAGCCCAGGCCAGAGTGTAGTGGCTCTATCTTGGCTCACTGCAAACTGCGCTTCCCGGGTTCATACCATCCTCCTGCTTCAGCCTCCTGAGTAGCTGGGAATAAAGGCGCCCACACCAGGCCCAGCTAATTTTCTGCATTTTTAGTAGAGATAGGGTTTCACCGTGTTAGGCAGGACGGTCTCGATCTCCTGACCTCGTGATCCACCCGCCTCAGCCTCCCAAAGTGCTGGGATGACAGGAATGAGCCATCGCGCCCAGCCTGTCTTTTCTTTCTAGTGGCACAAGCCCCATGGAGTGTGGTGCGTCTGATCTACGATGCTTTTGAACAGTGTAGAAAGTGTTGCTGTCTGTATTTAATTTTTTCCTACATGTATGGCCGCGATCAATCACAAGATCAATAAGCCCTTCTCCGTATTCTACTTCCCTTTCTAGCAATGAAGAACTTTGATTGGGTTTTTCCTGCCTACATGCAGGAATGAGTCTGCTGTTTTGTTTTTTAAACCCGAGGGGACTGAGCCTGAAGGCCTGGAGCGCGGCCACCCTCCCCCAACCCCCAACTGGTGATTGTGGTGGTGGTGGTGGTGGTTTTGTGTTCCAGCTTCTGTTCTGTTGCTGTTGTTGTTGCTGCTGCTGCTGCTGGTGCTGTCGTCGTTGTTTTGGTATTTTACAGACTTAGGGGGTGTACCTACTTGTTTGTTAGATCAGCATACTACTACCTCCGGATGTAGAAGTGGACCTCCAGTGTATCCGATACCCACGTGGCGAACGTTGTCTCTGACGGGCGATTTATTCATCCCTCGTCCCCCTGTTGTCCTCCTCCTCCCTTTTGGAGTGTCTGTTATTTCCATCTTGATGACCGTGTGCGTACCTACTGTTTACCTCCCACTTTTAAGCAGAAGGCAGTTCACTGGGTACATACTTGCTTCCAGCTCTATCCATGTTGTGGGAAAAGACGTGAAATCACTCTTTTTTGTGCCTACACCATTAGAGAATTTTAACTTTCTTGGTGATTGTTTTTCTTTTTTCTTTTCTTTTCTTTCCTCCTCCTCCCCCTTTTTTTTCATTTTTTTCAGCTGGGCTCTCCTACTTGTGTTGCTCAGTTGATCAGGTTGGTCTCCTGGCCTTGACACTTCTCCCGTCACATCCACCGCCTGGTTGTTGAAATGAGCATCTCTTGTAAAATGGAAAAGACAAAAAAAATAAAGAGAAAGACAAAAAGTATGGGGTGAACGTTTCTCTTGCCACCTCCCAGGGTGTACCTTGGACCCGATAGGACGGAGGGAGCTTGCCTGGGTGGGTTTTCTGTGCTAAATCCTCCCGGGGGCCTCCTTCCCTCTCCCCCTTGTCCCTGCTTCTCCCCCAGCCAAGGCTCCCACCGCCGCTGTGGGATTTTCCGTGGGAGAGGTATGGGAGAGGACTGATGCACCTTCCAGATCTGTATCCTGCCAGACGTCTCTGGCTCAGTGTCCCCCACTGGCTACCTGCCACCTTCCAGCGAGCTCTGAGGCTGATGCCCCGTCCCCCTTCATGTCCCACCACCCTCTCCCGGCTGGCCGTTGCCTGGTGACCCCAAGGGAACTGCGATGACGCTTTCTTTTTTCTTTTTTTTAAATTTTATTATTATTATACTTTAAGTTTTAGGGTACATGTGCACAACGTACAGGTTTGTTACATATGTATACGTGTGCCATGTTGTTGTGCTGCACCCAATAACTCGTCATTTAGAATTAGGTATATCTCCTAAAGCTATCCTTCCCCCCTTCCCCCACCTCACAACAGTCCCCAGTGTTTGATGTTCCCCTTCCTGTGTCCATGTGTTCTCATTGTTCAATTCCCACTTATGAGTGAGAACATGCAGTGTTTGGTTTTTTGTCCTTGCGATAGTTTGCTGAGAATGATGGTTTCCAGTTTCATCCATGTCCCTACAAAGGACATGAACTCATCATTTTTTATGGCTGCATAGTATTCCATGGTGTTGAATCCTCCAGTGAAGACTTCCACCAGATACCCCGGGTGGGCCGGATGGGATGAGACTGGGCCACCCCAGACCATGCTCTTCTTGGGGGTATGTTGACATACAGGGTGGACTGGCAGCCCCAGCATTGTAAAGGGTGTCCAGGTATGGAAATGTCACATAGGATGTCCTCCGTCCCGTCAGCCTGCCTTCAGCTTCCTCAGGCATGAAGACAACTTCCCATCAGAACCTCTTTTCTTTCCTTTCTCCACCACATACATGAGATGCATGAGAGGGAGAAACAGCTCAATAGATACTGCTGACCTTCATTTGTGGAATCTTCAGTCATCTACACACAGACAGGTGAATAGACAGGTACCCAAATCAAACACCATTTCCGCGTCCTCATGGTGGGATTGGTCTCTGTCTCTCATACACACACACAATTTCCACATCTAGTTCACAAACCACACTAATTTACCCTTTTCACAGTACGCAGTCTGAGTAAAACCCACCCCACCCTCCACCCTGTGGTTGACAAAACTCCTTCTCTACAATTTATAAAAAAGATCATCTGGGCTGGGCACAGTGGCTCACGCCTGTCATACCAGCACTTTGGGAGGCCAAGGTGGGTTTATCACTTGAGGCCAGGAATTCAAGACCAGGCTGGCCAACATAGTGAAACCCCATCTCTATGAAAAATAGAACAATTACCAGTTCTGGTGGCATAGGCTTGTAATCACAACTACTCAGGAGACTGAGGCAGGCGAGTTGCTTGAACTGGGGAGGCCGAGGTTGCAGTGAGCTGAGATCATGCCATGGCAATTATTGAGACAGAGCAAGACTCTCTCTCAATAATAATTATAATACTTTTATAAGATTAGTTTTGCGTGGTAATACCTGCCTGTAGTCGCAGCTACTCGGGAGGCTGAGATAAGGAGAAGAACACTTTAGGCCCCACAGGTCGAGGCTTCAGTCAGCTGTATCCTGGGCAGTCACCAGTCAAGGAGATATGCCCCTCCCCGTTTTCTTTTCTTTTCTTTTTCTTCTCTTTTCTTCTCTCTTCTTCTCCCTCCCTCCCTTTCTTTCTTTCTTTCTTTCTTTCTTTCTTTGTTTGTTTCTTTCTTTCTTTCTTTCTTTCCTTCTTATTTCTTTGTTTGTTTCTTTGTTTCTTTGTTTCTTCCTGCCTTCCTTCCTTCCTTCCTTTCCTGCCTGACTGCCTTCCTGCCTTTTTTCTTTCCTCCCTTCCTCCCTTCCTTCTTTCCTCCTGCCTCAGCCTCCCAATGTGCTGGGATTACTGGCGTGAGGCACCATGCCTGCTTGGCCTAAAGAGACACCCTTTGAAAATAAGACACAGACAGCACCTTCTAGTGATCTGATTGATTGATTGACCGATTTAGAGGCAGCATCTCACTCTGTCAACCTGGCAGTGGTGCCATCATAACTCACTCACTGCAGTGTGGATGCTCCTGGACTCAAGCAATCCTTCCACCTCAGCCTCCAGAGTAGAGTACCTGGGACCACAGGCACGTGCCACTGTGCTCAGATAATTTTTATTTATTTATTTATTTATTTTCCCGAGACAGAATTTCTCTCTGGTTGCCCATACTGGAGTGCAATGGCACGATCTTGGCCCACCACAACCTCTGCCTCCTTGGTTCAAGTGATTCCCCTGCATCAGCCTCCCCAGCAGCTGAGACTGCAGGCATGCGCCATCACGTCTGGCTGACTTTGTATTTTTAGTGCAGACGGGGCTTCTCCATGTTGGTCAGGCTAGTCTTGAACTCCCGACCTCAGGTGATCTGCCCTCCCTGGCCTCCCGAAGTGCTAGGATGGCAGGCATGAGCCACCGAGCCTGGCCTTCATTTTTCAATGTTTTACCACAGATAGGGTTTCATCATTTTGTTGCAACCCTCCTGACCCTGTGCCTCAAAGTGCTGGTGTGACAGGCGTGAGCCACTGCGCCTGGACTCTGGGGAATGATTCACGACCACGACCACTGTACTGATTCTTTCTTTCTTTTTTCTTTCTCTCTTTCTTTCTTTCTTTCTTCTTTCTTTCTTTCTTTCATTGATGAATTTTTTATTAGTGATTGATTGATTGATTGATTTTGAGACGGAGTCTCGCTGTGGGCGAGATGAGGCAAGGCGAGTTGCAATGCTTTGGAAGCCGCAGCACTGCCTTCTAAAGCCCCATTCAAATGCACAAAGCCCTATTCGCTTCCTGGAATTGGAGCTGATGCCTTCCATTACCTTGGGTTTCTCTCCATTCAGAAGCTTTTACAGGCACAACCCCACACAGAGGCTGGCTACGGCTGAGGATTACGGGATGTGGTGGGGCTGGAAACTCTTTCCCCTATTGTTGCAAGCTCAGCCAAGATATCCCCTGACCCCCATCGCTTGCTCACCCTTTGAAATCCCCTCCCTCCACCACCTTGGAGGCTGACCTCTTACTTTAATTTCTGTCTTTCTTCCTTTCCTGCGTTTGAGGAGTGTGTGCAGGAATGAGGGTGTGTAGGGGGAGGGGGAGTGGGGTGGGGACAGAGGGGAACGTCCTAAGGGTCGATTTAGTGTCATGCCTCTTTCACCACCACCACCGAAGATGAAAGCAACAATCAGTTAAATACCGCATGTTCTCATCCATAAGTGGGAACTTATAGATGAGAGTTCTGCGTGGGCAGAACGAGGGACACGAGAGACGCGGGAGCCTACTTGAGGGAGCAGGGGTGGAAGGAGAGACAGCTTCAGGAGAAACCAAAACAAAACGAAGCATGAAAACTGTCGAGTACTGCGCTCAGTGTCTGGGTGATGAAATCATTTGCACACTGAATCTCCCATCAGAAATTTACCTATGTAACAATCTTGCACATGTATGCTTGAGCAAGAAATGAAAGTTAGAGGAGAAAGAGAGAGAGAGGGAGAGAAGGAAAGAGAGAGAGAGAGAGAAGTGAAACGAAACACAACCTCCTTGACCTGAGTCAGGGGGTTTCCGGCCTTTTGGGGGAACATTCAGCGACAATGTAGTATTTGGGCCTCTTCTTTCTTTTTTTCTTCGTTTCTTTTTTTGGAGTGAGTCTCTCTCGCTCTGTCACCCAGGCTGCGGTGCAGTGGCGCTGTCTTGGCTCACTGAAACCTCTGCTTTCCGGGTTTCAGTGATTCTTCTTCGGTAGCTGGGATTACAGATGCGCACCATGACAGAAGGCTAATTTTTCTATTTTTAGTGGAGATGGGGTTTCTCCATGTTGGCTGCGTTGGTATTGAACTCCTGACCTGAAGTGATTTGCCCTCCTGGGCCTCCCAATGTGCTGGGACGACAGGCCTGAGCCGCAGGGATTTCAGCCTTTAAAAGTGCCGGCCCTGCCACCTTTCACTGCGGCCCTTACACTCAGAATGACGTGTCCTCTCTGCCATAGGTTGACTCTTTGAGTCCCCTATGCCATTGCACTCTAGCCTGGGCAGCAAGAGCGAAACTCCATCCCCCCACCTTCCAGTGCAAAAAATAAATAAATAAATAAGTAAATAAATAAAATATCTACACGTGACCTATAAGTGCGTGTTCCCATGAGTGATTTCTAATAAATGGCACTGTACACTGAAAGCAGTGGCTCACGTCTGTCATCTGAGCACTTTGGGAGGACGAGTTGGGTGGGTCACGAATTCAAGAGTTCAAGACCAGCCTAGCCAACATGGTGAAACACCGTCTCTACTGAAAATACGAAACTGAGTCGGGCACGGCGGAGCAGGCACCTGTAATCCCAGCTACTCTGGAGGTTGAGGCAGGATAATCACTTGAACCTGGCAGGCGGAGGTTGCAGTGACCCGGGATGGCGCCACTGCACTACAGCCTGGACGACAGAGTGAGATTCGGTCTCTAAATAAATAAATAGAAAGAAAGAAAGAAAAGAAAAGAAAAGAAAAGAGAAGAAAAGAAAAAAGAAAAGAAAAGAAAACCAGAAAAGAAAGAGAAAATGAAAGAACAGGCACTATATTGCTACTCGTCTAGGACCTTCTCTCTGTATTTCTCTCTGTCTTTCTCTGTCTGTCTTTGTCTTTCTCTATCTGTCTCTTTCTCTGTCTGTCTGTCTCTTTCTTTCTCTCTATCTCTGTCTCTCTCTCTCTGCCTGTCTCACTGTGTCTGTCTTCTGTTTAACTCTCTTTCTCTGCCTGTCTATCTCTCTCTGTCTCCCTCCCTGTCTGTTTCTCTCTCTCTCTGTCTCTCTCTTTCTGTCTGTTTCTCTCTCTCTGTGTCTGTCTCTGTTTCTCTCTGTCTCTCTCTGTCTGTCTCTGTTTTTCTCTGTCTGTCTCTTTCTTTCTTTTTCTGAGTCTCTCTGTCTGTCTCTCTCACTCTCTCTGTGCCTATCTTGTCTTACTGTCTTTCTCTACCCGTCTGTCTCTCTCTCTGTCTGTCCCTCTTCCTCCCTTTCTGTCTCTCTCCCTCTCTCCCTCACTTTCTGTCTGTCTGTCTCTCTTTCTGTCTGTTTCTGTTTCTCTGTCTCATCTCTGTCAGTCTCTCTTTCTGTCTGTCTCTCTCCGCCTGTCTCTCTCACTGTGTCTGTCTTCTGTCTTGCTCTCTTTCTCTGCCTGTCTGTCTCTCTCTCTTCCTGCCTTTCTGTTCTCTCTCGCTCTGTCTCTTTCTGTCTCTCTCTGTCTGTCTCTGTCTGTCTCTTTCTCTGTCTGTCTGTCTCTCTCTCTCTTTTTTTTTTTCACATGGAGTCTCACTGTGTCACCAAGGCTAGAGTGCAGTGGCACCATCTCGGCTCACTGCAAACTCCACCACCCAGGTTCACGCCATTCTACTGCCTCAGCTTCCCATGTAACTGGGACTATAGGCGCCTGCCACCAAGGCCGACTAATTTTTTGTATTTTAAGTAAAGACGGGATTTCACCGAGTTAGCCAGTATGGTCTCGATCTCCTGACCTCGTGATCCACCCGCCTCAGCCTCCCAAAGTGCTGGGATGACAGGAATGAGCCACCGCGCCCAGCCGGTCTCTCTCTTTCTTTCTTTCCTCACTCTCTCTCTCTCTGTGTGCCTATCTTCTGTCTTACTCTCTTCTCTGCCTGTCGATCTCTCTCTCTCTGTCTGTCTCTCTCCCTCCCTGTCTGTTTCTCTCTCTCTCTCTCACTCTCGCTCTCTCTGTCTCTCTCTCTTGCTGTTTCTCTCTGTCCTTCTCTGTCTGTCTCTTTCTCTGTCTGTCTCTCTGTTTCTTTCTCTCTGTCTCTGTCTCTCTCTCCCTCTGCCTGTCTCTCTCACTGTGTCTCTCTTCTATCTTACTCTCTTTCTCTGCCCGCCTGTCTCTCTCTCCCCCTCTCTTTCTGTTTCTCTCTATATATCTCTCACTCTCTCCGTCTCTCTCTGTCTGTTTCTCTCTGTCTCTGTCTTTCTCTGTCTGTCTCTGTCTCTCTCCCTCCCTGTCTGTCTGTTTCTGTCTCTTTCTCTATCTCTGTCTCTCTCTTTCTGTTTCTCTCTGTCCATCTCTGTCTTTCTCTGTCTGTCTCTTTCTCTGTCTGTCTCTCTCTTTCTCTCTGTCTCTTTCTCTCTCTCTCTGCCTGTCTCACTCACTGTGTCTGTCTTCTGTCTTACTCTCTTTCTCTACCTGTCTGTCTGTCTCTCTCTCCCTCCCTTTCTCTCTCTCTCTGTCTCTCTCTTTCTGTTTCTCTCTGTCTGTCTCTGTGTGTCTGTCTGTTTCTGTCTTTCTCTGTCTCTCTCTCTGTTTCCTCTCCGTCTGTCTCTGTCTGTCTGTCTGTCTCTCTCTCTGTTTCTCTCCCTCCCTGTCTGTCTGTTTCTCTCTGTCTCTGTCTCTGTCTCTCTCTCTTTCTGTCTGTTTCTCTCTGTCTCTCTCTGTCCATCTCTGTCTTTCTATGTCTGTCTCTTTCTCTGTCAGTATGTCAGACCCCCCATGGCGGAGAGGGCCCTGCCCCTTCCACGAAAGTGAGAAGGACCTGCTTAGAGAGGCCGAGAGGAATCGAGACAGACTGGCCTTGCTACGCTTCACCACTTGGTGTATGATTTTGGGAGGTCGAGGCCGGGTCCCCACTTGGATGGAAGGGGCATTTTCAGACTTATCTCTCTGTCACATGTGGCATCCCTACTTCTCGTATTTCCCTGATAAGCTCCTCGACTCAAAAATACATGGTTAAGGCCAGGCGTAGTGGCTCATGTCTGTCATCCCAGAACTTCCGGAGGCCGAGGCGGGGGATCACTCGAGGTTGGGAGTTCGAGACCAGCCTTGCCACCACGGTAAAACCCCGTCTCTACAAGAAATACTAAACTGAGTCAGGTACGGTGGGGTATGCGCTTGTAATGCCAGCTACTCGGGAGGCTGAGGTGGGAGAATCACTTGAACCTGGGAGGCGGAGACTGCAGTGAGCCGAGATCGTGCCACTGCACTACAGCCCAGGCTGTAGAGTGAGTAGGACTCTGTCCCTAAACAAACAAACAAACAAATAAATAAATAAATAAATAAATAAATACATTCTTTTCCATGCTGACTGACACTTGCAGGCATCGGTTGTCTTCGGGCATCATCTAGCGGCCACTGTTCTTGAAAGTCTAGGTGACATGGAGGGAGGTCTTGCTTACTTCACTGAGCCTGGGCAACGGGTTTCTCTCTCTCCCTTCTGGAGGTCCCTCCCTCTCTCCCTTGTTGCCTAGGGAACCTCCGCCCTGGCGGGGGCCCTATTGTTCTTTGATCAGCGCTTTAGTTTTCTTTGTGTGTTGGTTTCTTTCAAGTGCATAGACTCTTCTACTTGGGTTTTAGGAGGGGTCACTTTAATTTTCAAGTTGCCTCCTGGCTCCCCCCACTACCCACGTCCCTTTACCTTCATTTAGTGAGTCAGTTAGGTGGGTTCCCCCCAAACCCCCAACCCACCGCCTCCCAACACCCTGCTTGGAAACCTTCCAGAGCCACCCTGGTGTGCCTCCGTCTTCTCTCCCCTTCCCCCACCCCTTACCGGCAATCTCATTCTTGCCAGGCTGACATTTGCAACGGTGGGCATCAGGCCTCACTCGGTGGCCACCATTTTTGAAGATGGGGGTGGCACGGTCCCACTTCCCTGGAGGGAGCTCCGGCCGATGGCATAGCCCTTGACCCGCGTGGGCAAGCGGGCGGGTCTGCTGTTGTGGGGTTTTTTCCCCCCACTTCCCTCCTCAGGCCTCCCTCCCTACGAAAGCTTCACCCTGGCTGGGTCTCCATCACCTTTTATCATGATGTTTTAATTTCTCCGCCCATCAGCCAGTAGTTTCACAATGGGAATGGCATCACAGCTCTAGTCTGGGCGTTGTTAGTATTTGCCCATAATAGAAACGTTTTCTGAAAACTAATACTTTGCTCACTTAAGATTTCCAGGGACGGCGCCTTGGCCCATGTTTGTTGTTTTGTTTCGTTTTTTTCGTGTTTTTCCTTTTTCGTATGTATTTCTTTTCAGGTGAAGTAGAAATCCCCAATTTTCAGGAAGACGTATCTTTTCCCTAAGACATGTTAGCTGCTGTTTTCTCCTGTTGTTAACTAGCGCTTTTGTGAATCTCTCAACGTGTAGTGAGAGCCGGTTGATGTTTACTTCAGAACATCTTATTTTCTAGAAATCCATAAGCGAATGCTGCTGCTGCTCTTGCTGCTGCTGCTGCTGCTCTTGTTGCTGTTGTTGTTTTCAAAGCACACCCTGGCCACCCTTTACGGAATCAAAAGCGTTATAAAATATGTGTAATTATTTCCTGACCACGCCATTCCTCCTCCTGTCTCTGACTCTCTGTCTCTCTTTCTCTGTCTCTCTCTCTCTGCTTGTCTGTCTATTTTTTTCTCTCTCTCTTTGCCTGTCTCTCTCACTGTGTCTGTCTTCTGTCTTAATCTCTTTCTTTGCCTTTCTGTCTCTCTCTCTCTGCCTGTCTGTCTGTCTCTCTCTCTCCCTTTCTGTCTGTTTCTCTCTGCTCGTCTCTGTCTTTATCTCTGTCTCTCTCTTTCTTTCTCTCTGTCTCTCTGTCTCTGTGTGACTCTCTCTCTGCCTGTCTCTCTCACGGTGTTTGTCTTCTTTCTTTCTTTCTCTGCCTGCCTCTCTCTCTCTCTCTCTCTCTCTCTCTTTCACTCTCTCTGTCTCTCTCTGTCCGTCTCGCCTTTCTCTGTCTGTCTCTTTGTCTGTCTGTCTGTATCTCTCTTTCTTTCTTTGTTTTGCTGTCTCTGTCTCTCTCTCTGTCTCTCTCACTGTGTCTATCTTCTGTCTTATTCTCTTTCTCTGCCTGTCTGTCAGTATCTCTCTCTCTCTCTCCCTGTCTGTCTGTCTCTCTCTCTCCCTGTCTGTCTGTTTTTTTCTCTCTCTTTGCCTGTATGTCTCTCTGTCTCTGTCTCTCTGTCTCTCTCTCTCTGTGTCTGTCTTCTGTCTTACTGTCTCTCTCTCTCTGTGTCTGTCTTCTGTCTTACTGTCTTTCTCTTCCTGTCTGTCTCTCTCTCTGTCTGTTTCTGTCTCCCCCTCTCTCTGTCTCTTTCTCTCTCTGTCTCTTTCCCTCTGTCTGTCTTTCTCTTTCTTTCTCTCTGTCTCCCCAACTGTCTCTGTCTCTGTGTGTGTGTGTGTCTGCTTTCTGTCTTACTCTCTTTCTCTGCCTGTCTGTCGGCCTGTCGGTCTGTCTCTCTCTGTCTATCTCTCTCTCTTTCTGCCTCTGTCTCTCTTTCAGTTTCTCTCTGTCTCTTTCCATCTGTGTCTTTCTCTGTGTCTTTATCTCTCTGTCTCTCTCTGTCTTTCTCTCTTTGTGTATCTTTGTTTCTCTCTGTCTGTCTCTCTGTCTCTGTCTCTGTGTGTCTCTCTCTCTCTTGCTCGCTCACTCTCTGGCTCTTTCTATCTCCCGCCCTCTCTTTCTTGGCAAAATAAGTTCAAGTACATCTAATCTAATCCATTACCACGGCCTGAATTCTTAACTTTAGACATCCCAGATTTGATCTCCGTACAAAATACTGTACAGAACTGGAGAGTTGATTTCTGTACTTGGATACCTCATAGATAGTACATATTAATAATGATCCAACCCTAAAATCTGGGGTTGCATCTAGCTTGGCTGTCTCAAAAATTCATACCTCTCTTCACCTAGGATGCTGGGAGGGTTTTCTCAATGTGCATCTGCTCATGTCCTTCATGACCTTTGACCAAGCCCTGTCCGTTCTGTCTGAAATATGTATCTGCAAACACTTCTCTCCATTTCCACAACTACCCACGGCCCATTTTGGAACCACTGGCTCTTTGAAAAAAAATCCCAGAAGGGGCTTTGGCTTTTTGGCTAGGAGGTCTAAACCTGCTGAGAACTTTCCTGCCCAGGATTCTGTGTGAACAAAAGTGCTTCTGATGGGAGCTGGGATCCTCAGGACCATGCTTGCTAGCTCTGGATGAGTCTCTGGAAGGATGCACGGGACTCCACAAAGCTGACCTGTCCCACCGAGGTCAAATGGATACCTCTGCATTGGGCCGAGGCCTCCAACTTACATCACTGTCACCAACCGTTACCTTCAGCATCCTTGTGAGCCTGGCCAAGGCCCTGACTCCGGGGAGACTCTTGGGAGCCTGGCCTTCCTCGGCTAAAGTCCAAAGGGATGGTGACTTCCACCCACAAGGTCCCCACTGAACTGCAAAGATGTGGAGCGTAGGTCAGAGAGGGGACCAAGGGAGGAGACGTCCTGACAGGCAATGAGTTCCCTAGGCTCTGGCCACCCCATTCACGTCCCATGTACTGGGCACCCACGGGACACCACCGCTTTATCCCCTCCTCTGTACACAGCCGCCCCAACCCCACCCCACAACCCAGGCACACACACTGGAGGTTACAAAACCACACGGCCTGAATAGAGCCTGACGGAGCGAGAGCTCATTTCACGAAGCTGGGGGGGGGGTTGGGGTGGTGTGGGGTGGGGGTTGGGGGTCTGTAGAGAGCCCGATTCTCCCTCGTGAGTGGCTACAGGATACAAATGAATATCACTTCTTGGGCGGAGGGGCTTCTTTAGGCCGTCACGTTTGCCGTCAACGTTTGTGGGACTGTCTCTCAAACCCTTCCTTGAGGCCACAAAATAGATTCCACCCCACCCATCAACGTTTCCCCGGGTACTGGATGTATCCTGTCAAGAGACCTGAGCCTGACACGTTGAATTAAACACCTTTATTGGCTTTCTGTGTTTGTTTGCTTCTGAGATGGGGTCTTGTTCTGTACCCCCATGGCTGGAGTACAGTGGCGTGATCTCAGCTCACTGCAACCTCTGTCCCCTGGGTTAGAGTGATTCTGCTGCCTCAGCACCACCACACCTGGCTAATTTTTTTATTTTTAGTAGACACGTGATTTGACCCTGTTTCATTGGTTTTCACTGGAGATTCTAGATTTGAGTCACACCTCATTGTGTGCCATATAATGACTTCTTTTTTTTTAAAGCACAATATATCTGCTTTATTTGAGTGGCTGTGTATATCGTTATAATTGTGTTATAGATGAAGAAAAGGTATTAAACATGGTGCTAATGATAGTGAAAGTGAAAAGAAAAGAAAGACTACCTATTTTGTAGATAGAATAAAGTTGCTCAGTATTTAGAGTTACCTAAATACGTCAGCATTTAAACTCCTACTACTAAAATCTTGCCAGTCTGAATAGTCCTCCTTTAAACACAATTTTGATATGGTTAAGGTTTTTAAGAATGTGACTCCTGCGGAATAGCTGGACAGACAATACACATTTAAAAAAGAACAGCACAAGCATCCACCAGACTTGGGAAAAAATCAAAAACAACACAAGCCTTATGAAGAACTGAGTTCTTAAAATATTATGGAGAACATAGCTATTGGAAGAGATGGCAATATTGGCAAGTTGATTGTTACATTGTTTAGCAATAGCTAGCACTATTTTTCTGGCAATCTTTCAGGCACTGCAACTACTACTGCAAAATGATATATAATCCATTAAACCACATAATCACAAATCAAAAAATATTTTAGTAATATAATGCTTCAGATTTAGAAGCAAATCAAATGTTAAAACTCAACTGCTATAATAACTAACCCCAAAGATAACTGTATCTGACAAAAAAGCTTCTGCAGAGTTACTACTTCAGAATTATACTTTCTCTTGATATTTATTTTATTTTATTTTTATTTTATTTTTTTCTTGAGACAGCATCTCACTCTGTCGCCCAGGCTGGAGTGCAATGGCATAACCTTGGCTCACTGCAACCTCCACTTCCCAGGTTCAAGCGATTATCCTTCCTCAGCCTCCTGAATAGCTGGGACTACAGGCGTCTGCCACCATGCCCAGCTAATTTTTATACTTTTAATACAGGCGGGGTTTCACCATATGTTCTCGATCTCTTGACGTTGTGATCTGCCCACCTTGGCCTCCCAAAGTGCTGGGATGACAGGCATGAGCCACCATGCCTTGCCTTCTCTTGATATTTAAACTTTAAGTCAGTCCAGAGAAATACAATAAATGCCAACAGTAAGTATGGTGTTGAGGCAGAAGTAGGACCAAACTTTTTCATATGTTATTTAGTTGATAACAATATGACCTGGGTAGTAATTTCCTATGTGTCTACTTATACACAAATATAAAAAAGTAAAACAGAGATACTGCTAAATAAAGGATACATTAAGTTCTTAATAGTAACTCAATAAACTGGAACATTTTCAAAAAGCAACCGGTGAACTTTTTCAGTGTTTTTTTCTATTATCCAATAAGTGAATTATGCTATTCCTTTCCAATTTCCCAAGCACTTTTAGTCCCAATCACCATTTTTGTGTTCGAAGAAAATGTAACAAATCAAGTAACAAAACTAAACAAGCAAACAAACAAAACACAACTACAGTATCTGCAAAAGTTTTGTAGAAGACTGAAACTGTTGAGTATAAGCATCTCGTATTCTATTATCATTAGTTAACTGAAGAGTTTGTTAAAGACATACATTTCATAAAAAAAGTTAGTTTGAAGTTATTGACCAGTATGTACCATTCGTAAGTATTAGTAACCAAATTCATGACAATAAAGAGCTATCTAACAAGAAAAATTAGTTACTAGCAGCACCATCAACAAGACTTTGTCTTTACAATTCATTACCACTTACCATGCATTGTAATGTCTAGGATTGACTCTGATAGCATTTCAAAAACAAGCTAATGCTTTGTCCAATTCTTCAGTTAAGACAAACCCTCGCCCTAATAAAGTATAGGCATAAGCATAATTTGGTTCCACTTGGATAGCTCTCTGGAAGAATTTCATTGCAATATCGTGTTCCCGTTGCAGACTGAAACAGTTCCCTGCAGCACACCAGGCCTCTGGCGAATTTTTATCCATCTCTGTTAAGTCTTTTGACAGAAATGAAAGAGCGACATCTATTTGAAGATGCCAAAGTGTTGTAGAGTAGATTTCCATGCCTTCGACTCTATAATTCTCAATCCTTCTAACCTCTGAGAATATTCTTTCAGCTTGCATGTACTCTGAAAGTTCAAAATAGGACCTTCCAATTTGGCACAGTACCCAACCAGTATTGAAGTGGTGAGAAGGTAGATGGCTCAAAATATTTATAGCCTCTTTGCAGTGGTATGAACATAAAGCTAAATAACCTTTCCCCCTTTCACGAAGAAGGCTCATCAAGCCTTCTGCTGCTGCTCTTTGTAGATTAAAAGCCTGAATCTGAGGTGTGATTGTGGATATTTCCTCTTCTGAATTGATGGAAGAGTCCAATTTTGTAATTTCCAGGTTGTCATTTATATGAGATTGAGTTATTCCTCTTTTATTAGTTTTACTTTTTGTTTTTCTGTTTGGGATTTTAGGTTGAAACTTCATTTTTAATTTCTTCTTATTCTCCTTGGTTGTGGAACTGTCACTAGTAAAGAGTCATGAACTTCTTCGATGCAGTTCATTTGGGGGAGATGTCATAGTGGGGCTCATTACCTGAGTTGTTGTAGTTATTTATGGACCAGAACTTTCTGTTAGTGAAAGAATTGGAGTTACCTCTTGGCTATTTCCACTCTGCGAGAAGACAGATTTTGCTCCAGTTTGGCCAATTCTGGCAACAGACTTTTTTGAAGGGACTCCAGTGGATGGCACATCAATTACAGAAGGTGTATTAGTGTAGTTTTGTAAATAAGATCCATCTCCAGGACTTGGGGTTTCTAATGGCAAAATCCCAAAACTTGGGGTAAATGGACTAAGAGCTGCTGGTCCTGTTAATAAACTTCGACCAGTTTTTGGTTTATTTTGAACCTGTTTAGATAATATGGAAGTTCCTGTTCCCAGTGGGATAGTTTCAGGTGAAATTACAGCTGAATCAATAAAAGACACTGGGGAATCTGTATTCAAGGAGTACTTTGAATTGGAAGATTCTAAATTGACTCTGTTTAATTCAATTGTGTCCTGGGGTGTTTCCATAAGAAAGGTCTCAGGCTGTCTGTGACATAAACTGTGGTTAGGTACTTGTGTTGTGCAAAGTTGGGCAGACAGTTGCTAAAGTTCTGTAAAGATGTGAATTTACATGTTTGGTCAGGATCTGGCTTTTCACCTATTTCACATAATGATTCAAAGGGATAACAGAGGAAAGGATTTAAACTAAGTCTCTTTTGGAAACATTCTTATCCTTTGCAATATACACATCTTGCAATTGTATATTGTCTTCAAATATGCACATCCCAACAATGGAAGGGGAAAGCAAACTGAATCACCAAACTCAGTAGCAATATCATCATGGCTTTTCTCCTTATTAAACACTCCACCAGATAAGATTTGTTCCCAGTCTGCAAGCTTACTGAGATCAACACAACATTTTGCAAGCAGGTATTTGCATTGTGGTGTAGGACAACTGTGTCTTTTCAAGAGTCTATATGCTTTATAGCCCTTTCCTGGGAGGTAAGAACAGGTCGCCATTAAAAACAAGGCTTCTTCTGAGTGTACTTCTGCATAAAGGCGTTCTGTGAGGAAAACCCCATCTCGGTAAGCATAGTGGTTTAGTGCTTGCCATATAGCAGCCTGGAAGGGTTCCTGCAGCACTGTCATCCTCGAGGCAAAGGCCCAATTTCTGCAGTGCCTCAGGAAACCCCCACCCCACCCACCCCCTCCCCCCTGTAGCTGCTCCGGCCTGGCCAGCCTCGGCTCATTTAAATTCACCAGTTACTGGGGGATGGGGGTGGCCGAGCCAGAATGACTTCTTTATCCTGCCGACTCTGGAAAGCCCGGCCCCTTGTGATCCATTGCAAAGCGAATGTCACCTCATGTTTGGGAAACAGATCCACTCCCAAATTCAGTGGAGGGATGTGGCATGTAGGACAAAGGACTCTCTTCCTTCTGATTTGGTCTGCATAGCGGGGCCTAGGGCTGGAGTCCTCTCTGTGAGGGCCGCTGACTCCCTCTACCTTGGGTTCCATTGGCCTCACCCTGTGACATGGGTCTTGGCAGATTCTGGCCCTTCCTGGCCCTTAAGTTGCTGTCAGAAACCCCATCTCGTGTTCGGATGCCCCGAATAACTGTGGCTCGTGCCTCTCTGGAAACATTGGAAATCTCTCCTCTACACATGGTCACCTAAAACCCCAGGAGCTCGGGACACACATCTGCCATCCACCTCACTGCTTTTGGGAAAGAATGCTGAGAGTCTTTTGCCAACTCTCTCTTGACTTGAGTTCTTCATGGGTGTGTGGTTAAGACGTAGTGAGACCAGATGTATTAACTCAGGCCGGGTGCTGGTGGCTCACGCCTTTAACCCCAACACTTTGGCAGGCTGAGGCTGTAGGATCCCTTGAGGAATAGCTTAACCCTGGGGAGGTTAAGGCTGCAGTGTGTGAGCCATAATGGAGTAATTTGGATCCAGCAGTTTTCTAAACAGTCATTTTGTAGAATCTGCAAAGAGATATTTCTGAGCTCATCGAGGCCTATGGTGAAAAGGGAAATATTTTCGAACAAAAAGAAAACAGAAGCATTCTGAGAAACTTCTTTTTGATGTGTGTATTCATCTCACAGTGTTGAAACTTTTTTTATTGAGCAGTTTGGAAACAGTCTTTTTGTAAAATCTGCAAAGGGATATTTCTTAGCCATTTGAGACCTAAGGTGAAAAAGAGATATCTTCACATAAAAACTAGGCAGAAGCATTCTGAGAAAGTTCTTTCTGATGTGTGCATTCATCTCACAGAGTTGAACCTTTCTTTTGTTTGAGCAGTTTGGAAACAGTCTTTTTTTAAAATATGCTTATGGATACTTGTGAGCCCTTCACAGCCTATGATGAAACAGGAAATAAGTTGACATAAAAACTAGACAGAATCTTCCTGAGAAAATGCTTTGCAATGTGTGCTTTCATCTCGCAGAGTTTAACTTTTCTTTTGATTGAGCAGTTTCTAAACAGTCTTTTTGTAGAATCCACAAATGGATATTTGCAGCGCTTTTAGGCCTATGGTGAAAACGGAAATATTTTTACAAAAACACTAAAAAGCAGCTTTCTGAGAATCTTCTTTGTGATGCCTGGATTCATATCACAGAGCAGAACCTTTCTTTTGATTGAGCAGATTGGAAACAGTATTTTTGTACAATCTGCAAATGGATATTTCTGAGCCGTTTGATGCCTGTAGTGAAAAAGAATTATCTTCACATAAAAACTAGACAGAATCATTCCAAGAAACTTCTTCCTGATGTGTGCATTCATCTCACAGAGTTGAACCTTTCTTTTCATGGAGCAGTTTGGAAACAGTCTTTTTGTAGTATCTGCAGAGGGATAATTGTGAATGGTTTAAGGACTATGGTGAAAAAGGAAATATCTTCACAAAAAAACTAGACAGAAGCATTCTGAGAAACTTCTTTTTTATATGTGCATTCATCTCACACAGATGAATATTTCTTTTCATTGAGCAGTATGGAAAGAGTCTTTTGGTTCAATCTGCAAAGGGATATTTCTGAGCAGTTTGAGGCCTATGGTGAAAAAGTAATATCTTCACATAAAAACTAGACAGAAGCATTCTGAGAAACTTCTGTTTTATGTGTGCATTCACCTCACAGGGTTGAAACTTTCATTTCGTTGAGAAGTTCAGAAACACTCTTTTTGTAGAATCTGAAAGGGATATTTTTGAGTCCATTGAGGCCTGTGGTGAAATAGGAAATATTGTTACATAAAAACTAGACAGAAGCTTTCTGAGAAACTTCTTTGGGATGTGTGCTTTCATCTCACAGAGTTGAGCCTATCTTTTGATTTAGCAGATTGCAAACAGTCCTTTTGTTGTATCTGCAGAGGGATATTTGTGAACGGTTTGAGGTCTATGGTGAAAAAGGAAATACCTTCACATACAAAGTGGACAGAAGCATTCTGGGAAACTTCTCTGTGATGTGTGCATTCAACTCACAGAGGTGAACCTTTCTTTAGATTGAGCAGTTTGGAAACAGTTCTTTTTTAGAATCTGCAAAGGGATATTTCTGAGCCCATTGAGGCCTAGGATGAAAAAGAAATATCTTCACATAAAACTGGATAGATGCATTCTGAGGAACTTCTTTGTGATGTGTCCATTCATCTCACAGAGTTGAACCTTTCTTTGGATTGGGCAGTTTGGAAACAATCTTTTTGAAGAATCTGCAAAAAATATTTGTGAGCTCTTTATTGCCTATGGTGAAATAGGAAATATCTTCACATAAAACTAGACAGAAGCTTTCTGAGAAACTACTTTGTGATGCGTGCTTTCATCTCACAGAGTTGAACCTTTCTTTTGAATGAGCAGTTTGGAAACACTCTTTTTGTAGAGTCTGTAAATGGATATTTGGAGCACTTTGAGACCCATGGTGAAAAAGGAAATATCTTCACATAAAAACCAGACAGGAGCATTCTGAGAAACTTCTTTGTGATGGGTGTATTCATCTCACAGATTTGAACATTTCTTTGGATGCAGCAGTTTGGAAACAGTCTTTTTGTAGTATCTGCAGAGGGATATTCATGAGCAGTTTATGACCTATGGTTAAAAAGGTTGTATCTTCACAAAAAAAAACTCGACAGATCCGTTGTGAGAAACTTCTTTGAGATGTATGCATTCAACTCACAGAGTTGAACCTTTCTTTGGATTAAGCAGTTTTCTAAACAGTCCTTTTGTAGAATCTGCAAAGGGATATTTCTGAGCCCATTGAGGCCTATGGTGAAAAAGGATATATCTTCACATGAATGCTAAACAGAAGCTTTCTGAGAAACTTCTTTGTGATGTGTGCATTCATCTCACAGTGTTGAAACTTTCTTTTGATTGAGCAGTTTGGAAACAGTCTTTTTGTACAAGCTGCAAAGGGATATTTCTGAGCCATTTGAGGCCTATGGTGAAAGAGAAATATCTTCACATAAAAACTAGACAGAAACATTCTGAGAAATTTCTTTGAGATGTGTGCATTCATCACACATATTTGAACCTCTCTTTTGATTGAGCAGTTTGGAAACAGTCTTTTTTTAGAATATGCAAAAGGATATTTGTGAGCCTTTTCAGGCCTATGGTGAAATAGGGAAAATCTTCAAATAAAAACTGGACAGAAGCTTTCTGAGAAACTTATTTGTCATGTGTGCCTTCATCTCACAGAGTTGAACTTTTCTTTTGATTGAGCAGGTTGGAAACAGTCTTTTTGTAGAATCTGCAAATGGATATTTGCAACGTTTTATGCCTATGGTGAACAGGAAATATTTTCACATAAAAACTAGACAGAAGCATTCTGAGAAACTTCTTTGTGATGTGTGCATTCATGTCACAGGGTTGAAACTTTCCTTGGATTAAGCAGTTTGGAAAGAGTCCTTTTGTAGAATCTGCAAAGGGATATTTGTGAGCCCATTGAGGCTTATGGTGAAATAGGAAATGTCTTCACATAAAAACTACACAAAAGTTTTCTGAAAATCTTCTTTGTACTGTGTGCTTTCATCTCAAAGAGTTGAACCTCTCTTTTGATTGAGCAGTTTGGAAACACTCTTTGTAGAATCTGCAAATGGATATTTGGAATGCTTTGAGGCCTATGGTGAAAAAGGAAATATCTGCACATAAAAACTAGACAGAAACTTCTGAGAAACTTCTTTGTGATGCGTGCTTTCATCTCAGATTTGGACCTTCCTTTTCATTGAGCAGTTTGGCAACAAGTCATTTTGTAGTATCTGCAAAGGGATATTTGTGAGCAGTTTGAGGCCTATGGTGAGAAAGTAAATACCTTCACATAATACCTAAACAGAAGTATTTTGAGAAAACTCTTTGTGATGTTTGCATTCATCTCACTGAGTTGAAACATTCCATTCATTGAGCAGTGTGGAAACATACTTTTTGTGCAATCTGCAAAGGAATATCTGTTTGCGGTTTGAAACCTATGATGAAAAAGTAATATCTTCACATAAAAACAAGACAGAAGCATTCTGAGAAACTAATTTTTTATGTGTGCATTCATCTCACAGAATTGAACCTTTCCTTTGATGAAGCAGTTCGGAAAGAGTTTTTTGTGGAATCTGAAAAGGGATAGTTGTGATCCCTTTGAGGCCTAAGGTGAAATAGGAAATATCTTCACATAAAAACTAGACAGAAACTTTCTTAGAAACTTCTTTGTGACGTGGGCTTTCATCTCAAAGATTTGAACCTTTATTTTGATTGAGCAGTTTGGAAAGACTCTTTTTCTAGTATCTGCAGAGGGCTATTAATGAGCAGACTGAGGCCTATAGTGAAAAAGGAAATGGCTTCTCAAAAAAACTAGACAGAAGCATCATGAGAGACTTCTATGTAATGTGTGCATTCATCTCACCAAGTTAAATCTTTCTTTTGATTGAGCTGTTTGGAAACACTCTTTTTTGTAGCATCTGCAAGGGTATAATTCTGAGCCCTTTGAGGCCTATTTTGAAATATGAAATATCTTCACATATAAACTAGACAGAAGGTTTCTAAGAAACTTCTTTGTGACGTGTGCTTTCACCTCACAGAGTTGCACCTTTCTTTTGATTGAGCAGATTGGAAACACTCTTTTTGTAGAATCTGCAACTGGATATTTGGAGCACTTTGAGGCCCATGGTGAAAAAGGAAATATCTTCACAAAAAACTAAACAGAAGTTTTCTGAGAAACTTCTTTGGGATGTGTGCATTCATCCCACACATTTGAACCGTTCTTTTGATTGCTATGGTGAAAAAGGAAACTTCTTCACATAAAACTATACAAAAGCATTCTGAGAAACTTCTTTGTGATGTGTGCTTTCATCTCACAGAGTTTAACCTTTCTTTTCATTGTGCAGTTTGGAAACAGTCTTTTTGTAGAATCTGCAAAGAGATGTTTGTGAGCAGTTTGAGGCCTATGGTGAAAAAGGAAATACCTTCACATAAAAACCAGACAGAAGATTTTTGAGAAACTTCTTTGTGAAGTTTGCATTCATCTCCCAGAGTTGAATCTTCCTTTTCATTGAGCTGTTTAGAAACAGTCTTTTTGCACAATCTGTAAAGGGATATTTCTGAGTGGTTTGAGGTCTATGGTGAGAAAGAAATGTCTTCACATAAAAATCAGACAGAAGCATTCTGAGAAATTTCTCTGTGATGTGTGCATTCATCCCACAGATTTGAAACTTTCATTTCATTCAGTAGTTCAGAAAGAGTCCTTTCATAGAATCTGCAAAGGGATATTTCTGAGCCCTTTGAGACCTATGATGAAATAGGAAATATCTTCACATAAAAACTAGACAGAAGATTTTTGAGAAACTTCTTTATGATGCTTGCGAACCTTCTTTTTGATTGAGCAGTTTGGAAACAGTCCTTTTGTAGAATCTGCAAAGGGATATTTCTGAGCTCTTTGAGTCCTATAGTGAAATAGAAATTGTCTTCACATAATAACTAGACAGAAGCATTCTGAGAAACTTTTTGTGATGTGTGCTTTCATTTCACAGAGTTGAACATTTCCTTTGATTGAGCAGTTTGGAAACACTCTTTTTGTAGAATCAGTAAATGGATATTTGGAGCGCTTTGAGGCATAAGGTGAAAAAGGAAGTATCTGTACCTAAAAACTAGGCAGAAACTTTCTGAGAAACTTCTTTGTGATGCATGCTTTCATCTCACAGATTTGAACATTTCTTTTCATTGAGCAGTTTGGGAACAAGTCATTGTATAGAATCTGCAAATGTATATTTGTGAGCGGGGTGATGCCTATGCTGAAAAAGTAAATATTCACGTAAAAACCAGACAGAAGCTTTTAGAGATAACTTTTTGTGATGTTTGCATTCATATCAAAGAGTTGAAACTTTCTGTTCATTGAAGAGTTTGGAAACATTCTTTTTGTGCAATCTGCAAAGGAATATTTCTGAGTGGTTTCAGGCCTGTGGTGAAAAAGAAATATCTTCACATAAAAACTAGACAGAAGCATTCTAAGAAACTTCTTTTTTATCTGTGCATTCACCTCACAGAGTTGATCCTTTCTTTTCATTGAGCAGTTTGGAAACAGTCTTCTTGTAGTATCTGCAAAGGGATATTTGTGATCCCCTTTAGGCCTATGGAGAAATAGGAAATATCTTCACATAAATACTAGAGAGAATCTTTCTGAGAAACTTCTTTGTGATGTGTGCTTTAATCCTACACAGTTGAACCTTTCTTTTGATTGATCACTTTGGAAACAGTCTTTTTGAAGAGTCTACAAATGGATATTTGGGGAGCTTTGAGGCCTAAGGTCAAAAAGGAAATATATTCACATAAAAACTAGACAGAAGCATTTTGAGAAACTTCTTTGTGATGTGAGCTTTCATTTCAGAGAGTTGAATCTTTCTTTTGTTTGAGCAGTTTGGAAATAGTCTTTTTGTAAAATCTGCAAAGGGATATTTCTGAGCCATTTGAGGTCTACGGTGAAAACGAAATATCTGTACATAAAAAAGTAGACAGAAGCATTCTGAAAAACTTCTTTGTGATGTGTCCATTCATGTCACAGAGTTGAACCTTTCTTTTGATTGAGCAGTTTGGAAACAGTCGTTTTGTAGAATCTGCAAAGAGATATTTGTGAGCTCTTTATGGCCTGTGATGAAATATGAAATATCTTCACATGAAAACTAGACAGAAGATTTCTGAGAAACTTCTTTGTGATGTGTGCTTTCTTCTCACAGTACTGAACCTTTCTTTTGATTGAGCAGTTTGGAAAGTCTTTTTGTAGAATCTGCCAATGGATATTTGGAGCTATTTGAGGCCAATGGTGAAAAAGGAAGAATCTTCACATAAAAACTAGAGAGAAGATTTCTGAGAAACTTCTTTGTGATATGTCAATTCATGTCACAGAATTCAACCTTTCTTTCGATTGAGCAGTTTGGAAACAGTCTTTTGTAGAAGCTGCCAAGGGAAATTTCTTAGCCTTTTGTGGCTTATGGTGAAAAATAAATATATTCACATAAAAACTAGACAGAAGCTTTCTGAGAAACTTCTTTGTGATGTGCCCACTCATCTCACAGAGTTAAACCTTTCTTTTGATTTAGCAGTTTGGAACATGTATTTTCTTAGAATCTGCAAATGGATATTTGTGAGCCCCTTATGGCCTATGTTGAAATATGAAATATCTTCACATAAAAACTAGATAGAAGCTTTCTGAGAAACTTCTTTGTGATGTGCACTTTCCTCTCACAGAGTTGAACCTTTCTTTTTATGGGGCGGTTTGGAAACAGTCTTTTTGTAGAATCTGCAAATGGATATTTGGAGCGTTTTGAGGCCTATAGTGGAAAAGGAAATATCTTCACATAAAAACTAGACAGTAGCTTTTTGAGAAAACTATTTGTGATATTTCCTCTCATCTCTAATAGTTGACCATTTCTTTTCATTGAGCAGTTTGGAAACAGTCTTTTTGTACAAACTGCAAAGGGATATTTCAGAGTGGTTTGAGGCCAATGGTGAAAAATAAATATCTTCACATGAAAACTAGACAGAAGCATTTTGACAAACTTCTTTGTGATGTGTGCATTCATCTCACAAATTTGAACGTTTCTTTTGATTTAGCAATTTGGAGAAAGTCTCTTGGAAGTATAAGCGGAGTTATATTTGTGAGCAGTTTAAGGCCTATTGTGCAAAAGGAAATACCTTCATATAAAAAGTAAACAGAAGCTTTCTGAGAAACTTCTTTGTGATGTGTGTTTTTGTCTCACAAAATTTCACCTTTCTTTTGATTGAGAAGTTTGGAAACATTCTTTTTGTAGAATCTGCAAATTGATATTTGGAACAATTTGAGTCCTATGGTGAAAAAGGGAATATGTTCACATAAAAACTAGACAGAAGAATTCTGAGAAACTTCTTTGTGATGAGTCCATTCATCTCACAGAGTTGAAACTTTCTTTGATGGATCAGTTTGGAAACAGTCTTTTTGTAGTATCTGCAGAGGGATATTTTTGAGTGGTTTAAAGACTATAGTGAAAAAGGAAATATCTTCACAAAATACCTAGACAGAAGCATTTTGGGAAACTTCTTTGTGATGTGTGCATTCATCTCACAATGTTGAACGTTTCTTTTGATTTAGCAATTTGGAGAAAGTCTCTTGGAAGTATAAGTGGAGTTATATTTGTGAGCAGTTTAAGGCCTATGGTGCCAAAGGAAATACCTTCATATAAAAAGTAGACAGAAGCTTTCTGAAAAACTTCTTTGTGATGTGTGCTTTTGTCTCACAGAGTTGCGCCTATCTTTTGATTGAGCAGTTTGGAAACATTCTTTTTGTAGGATCTGCAAATGGATATTTGGAGCAATTTGAGTCCTACGGTGAAAAAGGAAATATGTTCACATAAAAACTAGACAGAAGAATTCTGAGAAACTTCTTTGTGATGAGTCCATTCATCTCACAGAGTTGAAACTTTCTTTGATGGACCAGTTTGGAATTAGTCTTTTTGTAGTATCTGCAGAGGGATATTTTTGAGCAGTTTAAAGACTGTGGTGAAAAAGGAAATATCTTCACATAATAACTAGACAGAAGTATTCTGAGAAACTTCTTTGTGATGTGTGCATTCATCTCACAGAGTTGAACCTTTCTTTTGATTGAGCACTTGGGAAACAGTCTTTTTGTAGAAGCTTCAAAGGAATATTTGTGAGCCCTTTATGGCCTCAGGTGAAATGGAAATATCTTCACATACAAACTAGAGAAAAGCTGTCTGAGTAACTTCTTTGTTATGTGTGCTTTCATCTCAGAGAGTTAAAAATTTGTTTTGATTGATCAGTTTGGAAACAGTCATTTTGTAGAATCTGCAAATGGATATTTGGATCACTTTGAGGCCTATGTTGAGAAAGGAATTATCTTCACATAAAAACAAGACAGAATATTTCTGAGAAACTTCTTTGCTATATGTGCATTCATCTCACAGGGTTGAACCTTTCTTTTGATTGAGCAGTTTGGAAACAGTCTTTTTGTAGAATCTACAAAGGGATATTTCTGAACGGTTTTATGCCTATGGTGAAAAAGAAATATCTTCACATAAAAACTAGACAGAAGCATTATGAGAAATTAATTTATTATCTGTGCATTCGTCTCACAGGGTTGAAACTTTCTTTTCATGGAGCAGTTCGAAAACTGTCTTTTTGTAGAGTCTGCAAAGGCTTATATTGAAATAGAAAATATCTTCACAAAACAAGTAGACAGAAGCATTATGGGAAACTTCTTTGTGATGTGTGCTTTCATCTCTCAGATTTGAATCTTTCTTTTCATTGAACAGTGTGGAAACTCTCTTTTTGTAGATTCTGCAAAAGGATATTTGGAGGGCTTTGAGGCCTATGGTGAAAAAGGAAATATTTTCACTTAAAAACTAAACAGAAGCTTTCTGAAAAACTTCTTTGTGATGTGCATATTCATGTCACAGAGTTGAACCTTTCTTTTCATTGAGCAGTTTGGAAACCATCTTTTCGTACAATCTGCAAAGGGATATTTCTGAGTGGTTTGAGGTCTATGGTGAAAAAGAAATATCTAAGCATAAAAACTACACAGAGGCATTCTGAGAAACTTCTTTTTCATGTGTGCATTCATCTCCCAGAGTTGAACATTTCTTTTCATTGAGAAGTTCAGAAACAGTCTTTCTGTAGAATCTGCAAAAGGATATATGTGAGCCCATTGAGGGCCATGGTGAAATAGGAAATATCTTAACAGAAAAACTAGACAGAAGCATTCTGAGAAACTTCTTTGTGATGTTTGCATTCATCTCACAGAGTTGAACCTTTCTTTTGATTGATCCGTTTGGAAACAGTCTTTTTGAAGAATCTGCAAATGGATATTTGGAGCGCTTTGTGGCTTGTGGTGAAAAACTAAATATCTTCACATAAAATCTAGTGAGAAACTTTCTGAAGAACGTCTTTGTGATGTGTGCTTTTATCCCACAGAGTTGAACTTTCTTTTCATTGAGCAGTTTGGAAGCAGTCTTTTTGTATTATATGCAGAGGGATAATTGGGAGCGGTTTAAGGCCTACGGTGAAAAAGTGAATATCTTCACATAAAAACTAGACAGAAGCATTCTGAGAAAGTTCTTTGTGGTGTGTACATTCATCACACAGAGTTGAAAATTTCTTTTGATTGAGAAGTTTGGAAACAGTCTTTATGTCCAATCTGCAAAGGGATATTTCTTAGACGTTTGAGGCCTATGGTGAAAAAGAAATATCTTCACATAAAAAGTAGACAGAAGCTTTCTGAGAAACTGCTTTGTGATGCATCCATTAATCTCATACAGTTGAAATTTTCTTTTGATGGAGCAGTTTGGAAAGAGTCTTTTTGTAGATTCTGTAAAGGGATATTTTTTATCCCTTTATGGCCTAAGGTGAAATAGGAAATATCTTCCCATGAAAACTAGACAGAAGCTTTCTGAGAAACTTATTTGTGATGTGTGATTTCCCCTCACAGAGTTGAAACTTTCCTTTGTTAGAGCAGTTTGGAAAGAGGCCTTTTGTAGGATCTGCAAAGAGATATTTTTGAGCCCACTGAAGCGTATGGTGAAAAAGGAAATATCTTCACATTAAAACTAGAAAGAAACCATCTGAGAAACTTGTTTGTGATGTGCACTTTCATTTCACATGTTGAACGTTTCCTTTGATTGAGCAGTTTGGAAAGAGTCTCTTTGGACAATCTGCAAAGGCATATTTCTAAGCCCATTGAGGCCTATGTTGAAATATGAAATATCTTCACATAAAAATTAGACAGAAGCTTTCTGAGAAACTTCTTTTTGATGAGTGCTTTCATCTTGCAGAGTTGAACCTTTCTTTTGATTGAGCAGTTTGGAAGCAGTCTTTTTGTAGTATCTGCAAAGGGATATTACTGAGCAGTTTAAGGCCTATGATGAAAAAGGAAATATCTTCACATAAAAACTAGACAGAAGCATTCTGAGAAACTACTTTGTGATGTTTGCATTCATCTCACAGAGTTTAATCTTTCTTTTGATTGAGCAGTTTGGAAACACTCTTTTTGTAGAATCTGCAAATGGATATTTGGAGTGCTTTGAGGTCTATGGTGAAAAAGGAAATATCTTCACATAAAAACTAAACAGAAGCGTTCTGAGAAACGTCTTTGTGATGTGTGCATTCATCTCAGTGCTGAACCTTTGTTTTGATTGAGCAGTTTGGAAACTGTCTCTTTGTAAAATCTGCAAAGGGATATTTCTGAGTGGTTTGAGGCCTACGTTGAAAAAGAAATGTCTTCACATAATAACTAAACAGATGAACTTTGAGAAACTTCTTTGTGATGTGTCCATTCCTTGCACAGAGTTGAAACTTTCTTTTCATTGATGAGTTTGGAAACCATCTTACTGTAGAATCTGCAAAGGGATATTTGTCAGCCCTTTGAGGCCTAAGGTGAAATAGGAAATATCTTCACTTAAAAACTAGACAGAAGATTCTGAGAAAATTCCTTATGATGTGTGCTTTCTTGTCACAGAATAGAAGCTTTCTTTTTATTGAGCAGATTGGAAACAGTCTTTTTGTAGTATCTGCAGTGGGATATATCTGAGCGTTTTGAGGCCTATGGAGATAAAGAAATATCTTCACATAATAAATAGACAGAAGCATTCTGAGAAACTTATTTCTGACGTGTGTATTAATCTCACAGAGTAGAACCTTATGAATGCACAATTCAGAAACAGTCTTTTTGTACTATCTGCAGAGGGATATTTGTGTGCAGTTTGCAGCCTATGGTGAAAAAGTAAATATCTTCACAGAAAACTAGACAGAAGCATTCAGAAAAACTTCCTTATGACGTGTGCTTTCTTCTCACAGAGTAGAAGCTTTCTTTTGATTGATCAGTTTGGAAGCAGTCTTTTTGTAGAATGTGCAAAGGGATATTTTTGAGCCCTTTGAGGCCTGTGGTGAAATAGGAAGCATCCTCATATGAAAACTAGACAGAAACTTTTTGAGAAGCTTCTTTGTGATTTTTTCCATTCATTTGATAGAGTTGAACCTTACTATTCATAAAGCAGTGTGGAAACGGTATTTTTGTGGAATCTGCAAAGGGATAGTTTTGAGCCCTTTGAGGACTATGGTGAAATAGGGAATATCTTCACATAAAAACTATACAGAAGCATTCCGAGAAAGTTTTTTGTGATGTGTGCATTTATCCCAAAGAGCTTAACCTTTCTTTTGATTGAGCAATTGGAAACAGTATTTTTTTGGAATCTGCAAAGGGATATTTGTGAGCCCTTTGAGGCCTACGGTGGAATAGGAAATATCTTCACATAAAAACAAGACAGAAGTTTTATGCAAAACAACTTTGGGATGTGTGCTTTCATCTCACAGAGTTGAACTTTTCTTTTGATTGAGCAGTTGGGAAACAGTCTGTTTGTAGAATCTGCAAAGGGATATTTTTTTCTTATTTTTTATTTACTTTATATTTATTTTTATTTTATTATTATTATAATTTAAGTTTTAGGGTCCATGCGCACAATGTGCAGGTTAGCTACGTATGTATACATGTGCCATGCTGAGGTGTTGCACTCATTAACTTGTCATTTAGCATTAGATATATCTCCTAATGCTATCCCTCTTCCCTCCCCACATCCCACAGCAGTCCCCAGAGGGTGATGTTCCCCTTCCTGTGTCCACGTGTACTCACTTTTCAATTCCCACCTATGAGTGAGAATATGCGGTGTTTGGTTTTTTGTTCTTGCGATAGTTTACTGAGAAAGATGTTTTCCAATTTCATCCATGTCCCTACAAAGACATGAACTCATCATTTTTTATGGCTGCATAGCTTCAAGGAGAATAAAATACCTAGGAATCCAACTTACAAGGGACGTGAAGGACCTCTTCAAGGAGAAATACAAACCACTGCTCAATGAAATAAAAAAGGATACAAAGAAATGTAAGAACATTCCTTGCTTATGGGTAGGAAGAATCAATATCATGAAAATGGCCATACTGCCCAAGGTAATTTATAGATTCAACGCCATCCCCATCAAGCTACCAATGACTTTCTTCACAGAATTTTAAAGGGATATTTGAGAGCGCTTTGAGGCCTATGGTGAAACAGGAAATATCTTCATATAAAAACAAGACATAGGCTTTCTGAGAAACTCCTTTGTGATGTGTTCTTTCATTTCAGGAGTTGAACCATTCTTTGGATTGAGCAGTTTGGAAACAGTCTTTTTGTATAATCTGCAAATGGATATTTCGTGAGCTTTGAGGCCTATGGTGAAAAAGGAAATATCTTCACATGAAAACTAGACAGACGCTTTCTGAGAAACTTTTTTGTGATGTTTGCATTCACCTCACAGAGTTGAAAGTTTCTTTTCATTGAGTAGTTAGGAAATAGTGTTTTTGTTCAATATGCAAAGGGATATTTCTGAGCGGTTTGAGCCCTATGGTGAAAAAGAAATATCTTCACATGAAACCTAGATAGAAGCATTCTGAGAAACGTATTTGTGATGTGTTCATTTATCTCACAGTGTTGAAACTTTCTTTAGACAGAGGAGCTTGGAAAAAGTCTTTTTATAAAATCTGCAAAGGGATATTTGTGAGCACTTTGAGGCCTATGGTGAAATAGGAAATATCTTCACATAAAAACTAGACAGAAGCATTCTCATAAACTTCTTTGTGATGTGTGTGCTCATCTCATGGAGTTAAAACTTTCTTTTGACTGAGCAGTTTGGAAACAGTCTTTTTTTAGAATATGCATAGGGATATTTGTGAACCCATTGAGGCTTATGGTGAAATAGGAAATATCTTCACATAAAAACTAGATAGAAGATTTCTGAGAAACTTATTTGGGATGTGTGCATTCCCCTCACAGAGTTGAAACTTTCTTTTGATTGACCAGTTGGGAAACTGTTTTTTGTAGAATCCAGAAAGGGATATTTGTGAGCCCTTTGAGGTTTATGGTGAAACAGGAAATATCTTCACATAAAAACTAGACAGAAACTTTCTGAGAAAATTCTTTGTGATGTGTGCATTCATCTCACACAGTTGAACTTTCCTTTGATTTAGCAGTTTAGAAGCAGTATTTTTGTAGAATCTGCAAGTGGATATTTGCAGCTCTTTGAGGCCTATGGTGAAAAAGAAATATCTTCCCATAAAAATTAGACAAAAGATTTCTAAGAAAATTCTTTGTGATGTGTGCATTCATATCACGGAGTTGAAACTTTGTTTTGATTTTGAGCAGTTTGGAAACAGTCTATTCATAGAATATGCAAATGGATATTTGTAGCACTTTGAAGCAAGTGGTGAAAAAATTCCTCTCACAGAGTTTAACCTTTCTTTTGATTGAGCAGTTTTGAAACAGTCTTTTTGTAGAATCTGCAAGGGGTAATTCTGAGCACTTTGAGGCCTATTCTGAAAAAGGAAATATCTACACATAAAATTAGACAGAAGCTTTCTAAGAAATTTTTGTGATGTGGGCTTTCATATCACAGAGTTGAGCCTTTCTTTTGATTGAGTAGTTTGGAAACAATCTTTTTGTGGAATCTGCAAATGGATATTTGGGAGAATTTGAGGCCTATGGAGAAAAAGGAAATATCTTCACATAAAAACAAGACAGAAACATTCTGAGAAACTTCTAGGGATATGTGCTTTCGTCTCACACAGTTGAAGGTTTCTTTTCATTGAGCAGTTTGCAAACAGTCTTTTTGTAGAATCTGCAAAGGGATATTTGTGAGCAGTTTGAGGCCTATGGTGAAAAAGATAATATCTTCACATAAAAACTAGACCAAGGCATTCTGAGAAACTTCTTTGTAGTGTTTTCATTCACGTCACAGAATTGAAGTTTCTTTTCATTGAGCAGTTTGGAAACAGTCTCTTTGTGCGATCTGCAAAGGGATATTTCTGAGTGGTTTGAAGCCTATGCTGAAAAAGAAATATCTTCACATAAAAAGCAGACAGAAGCATTCTGAGAGTCTCCTTTGTGATGTGTGCATTCATCTTACAGATTTAAACATTTCTTTTGATTGAGGAGTTTGGAAAATGTCTTTTTGTATAATCTGCAAAGGGATGTTTGTGAGCCATTTGAGGCCTATGGTGAAAAAGGAACTATCTTCACATAAAAACTAGACACATATTTCTGAGAAACTTCTTTATAATGAGCACTTTCATCTTATAGAGTTGAACCTTTCTTTTGATTGAGCAGTTTGGAAAAAGTCTTTTAGTAGAATGTGCAATTGGATATTTGGAGTGCTTTGAGGCCTATGGTGAACAAGGAAATATCTTCACATAAAAACTAGACAGAATCTTTCTGAGAACCTTGTTTGTGATGTGTGCATTCATCACACAGAGCTGAATCTTTCTTTTGATTGAGCAGTTTGTAAACAGTCTTTTTAAGGATTCTGCCAAAGGATATTTGTGAGCCCTTTCAGGCTTATGGTGAAAAAGGAAATATCCACTAATAAAATCTGGACAGAATCTTTCTGTGACACTTCTTTGTGATGAGCCCATTCAACTCACAGAGTTGAACCATTATTTTCATTGAGCAGCTTGGAAACAGTCTTTTTGTAGAATCTTCAAAGGGATATTTTAAGTGATTTATGGCTAAAAGTGAAAAAGGGAATATCAACAAATAAAATCTAGACAGAAGCTTACTGAGACACTTTTTTGTGATGTGAGCATTCATTTCACAGAGTTGAAACTTTCTTTTGATTGAGGAGTTTGTAAATTGTCTTTCTGTAGAATCTGCAAAGGGATATTTTTAAGCAGCTTATGGCTTATGTTGAAAAAGGAAATATCCACAAATAAAATCTAGACAGAAGATTTCTGAGACACTTATTTTTTTGATGTGAGCATTCATATCACAGTGTTGAAACTTTCTTTTGATTGAGCAGTTTGTAAAGTGTCTTTTTGGAAAACCTGCAAAGGGATATTTGTGAGCAGTTTGAGGCCTAAGGTGAGAAAGTAAATATATTCAGGTAAAAACTAGACAGAATCTTTCTGAGAAACTTCTTTATGACAGCATGCATCTCACAGTTTGGAACTGATCTTTTGATTGAGCAGTTATGAAACAGTCTTTTTTTAAAATCTGAAAAGGGACATTTGTGAAAGCTTTGAGGCTAATGGTGAAAAAGGAAATACATTCACATAAAAACTAGACAGAAGTTTTCCGAGAAACCTCTATTTGATGTGTGCATTCATCTCAAGAGTTGAACCTTTCTTTTAATTGAGCTGTTTGGAAAGAGTTTTTGTAGATCTATAAATGGATATTTGTGAGCGGTTTGAGCCCTATGGTGAGAAGGGAAATGTCTACAAATACATACTAGAAAGAATCTTCCTGAGAAACTTCTTTGTGATGTCTGCATTCATCTCACGGAGTTGAACCTTTCTTTTGATTGAGCAGTTTGGAAACGGTCTTTTTGTAGAATCTTCAAAATGATATTTGTGAACGATTTGAGACTTATGTTGAAAAAGGAAATATCTTCACATAAAAAATAGACAGAACCTTTCTGAGAAGCTTTTTTGTGATGTGTGCATTCATCTCACAGATTTAAACATTGCTGTTGATTGAGCAGTTTGGAAACGGTCTTTTTGTAGATTCTGCAAGGGGATATTTGTGAGCAGTTTGAGGCTTATGGTGAAAAAGGAAATATCTACAAATAAAATCTACACAGAAACTTTCTGAGAAACTTCTTTGTCATGTGTGCATTCATTTCACAGAGTTGAACTTTTCTTTTGATTGAGCAGTTTGGAAACCATCTTTTTGGAGCATCTCCAAAGAGATATTTGAGAGTGTCTTAAGGCATATGGTGAGAAAGTAAATATATTCACATAAAAACTAGACAGAATATTTCTGAGAAACTTCTTTGTGATGTGTGCCTTCATGTCACAGAGTTGAACCATTCTCTTGATTGAGCAGTTTGGAAACAGTCTTTTTGTAGAATCTGCAAAGGGATATTTGTGAGTGATAGTAGGCTTATGGTGACAAACGAAATATCTTCACATAAAAACCAGACAGAAGATTTCTGAGAAACCTCTTTGTGATGTGTGCATTCATCTCTCAGAGTTGAACCTTTCTTTTCATTGAGCAGTTTGGAAACACACTTTTTGTAGAATCTGAAAACTGATATTTCTGAAGGCTTTGAAGCTTATGGTGAAAAAGGAAATATCATCCCATAACAACTAGATAGAAGCTTTCTGAGAAACTTCTTTGTGATGTGTGCATTTACCTCACAGATATGAACCTGCCTTTTGATTGAGAAGTTTGGAAACCGTCTTCTTGTAGAATCTGCAAAGAGACATTTGAGAGAGCTTTGAGGTCTATGGTGAAAAAGGAAATATCTTCACATAAAAACTAGATAGAAGCTTTCTGAGAAACTTTTTTGTGATGTGTGCATTTGTCTCACAGGGTTGAACCTTTGTTTTGATTGAGAAGTTTTGAATCAATCTTTTTGTAGGATCTGCAAAGGGATATTTGCGATCCATTTTTGGCCTACAGTGAAAAAGGAAAAGTCTTCACATAAAAACTAGACAAAACTATTCTAAGAAACTTCTTCATAACGTGTACATTCATCTCACAGAGTGGAACCTTTCTTCTGATTGAGCAGTTTGGAAGCAGGCTTTTTGAATAATCTGCAGAGGTATATATGAAGGAGGTTTGACATCTATGGTGAAAAATGAAATGTCTTCACATAAAAACTAGACAGAATCTTTCTGAGAATCTTCTTTGTGATGTGTGCGTTCATCACACAGAGTTGAAACTTTCTTTTGATGGAGAAGTTTGTAAACAGCCTTTTTGTAGATTCTGCCAAAGGATTTTTGTGAGCCCTTTCAGGCTTATTGTGAAAAAGGAAATATCCACTAATAAAATTTGGACAGAATCTTTCTGTGAAACTTCTTTGTGATGGGTGCATTCATCTCATGGGTTTGAACCTTTCTTTTGATTGAGCATTTTGGTAGAATTTTGGTAGTCTTTTGGTAGTCTTTTGGTAGAATCTGCAAAGTGATATTTCTGGGCGCTTTGAGGCATATGGTGAAAAAGGAAATATATGCACATGAAAACTAAACAGAATCTTTCTGAGAAACTTCTTTGGTGTGTATGCATTCATCTCACGGATTTGAAGCTTCGTTTTGATTCAGAATTTTGGGAGCAGTCTTTTTATAGAATCTGCATAGGGATATTTGTGAAAATGTTGGGGCATATGGTGAAAAAGGTAATGTATTCACAAAAAAAAACTATAGAGAAGCATTCTGAGAAACTTCTTTGTGATGTGTGCATTCATTTCACAGAGTTGAACCTGTCTTTTCATTGAGCTGTTTGGAAACGTCTCTTTGGAGAATCTGCAAAAATATATTTGTGTGCAGTTTGAGGCCTAAGGTGAAAAAGGAAATATCCACAAATAAAAGCTAGAAAGAAGCTTTCTGTGAAACTTCTTTTTGCTGTGTGCATTCACCTCACAGGGTTGAACATTTGTTTTGATTGAGCAGTTTGGGAGCTTTTTGTATAATCTGCAAAGTTGTATTTGTGAACAATTTGAGGTTTATGGTGAAAAAAGAAACATCCTCACAAAAAAGCTAGACAGAAATTTTCTGAGAAACTTCTTTGTGATGTGTGCATTCATCTCACAGAGTTGAAGTTTCCTTTTGATTGATCCATTTGGAAGCATTCTTTTTGTAGAATCTGCATAGTGATATTTGTGAACCCTTTGAGGCCTATGGTGAAAAAGTAAATATCTTCATACAAAAACTAGACAGAAGCATTCTGAGAAACTTCGTCATGTTGTGTGCTTTCATCTCACTGAGTTGAACCTTTCTTTTCATTGAGCAGTTTGAAAACCGTCTTTATGTAGAATCTGCATAGGGACATTTGTGAGCGATTTGAGGCCTATGGTGAAAAAGGAAATATCTTCACATAAAAACTAGACAGAAGCATTCTGAGAAACTTCTTTGGGATGTGTGCATTCAGCTCACAGTGTTGAACCCCTCTTTAGATTGAGCAGGTTGGAAACAGTGTTTCTATAGAATCTGCAAAGGGATATCTGTGAGCCCTTTGAGGCCTATGGTGAAAAAGGAAATAGCCACAAATAATATCTAGACAGAAGCTATCTGAGAAACTTCTTTGTGATGTGTGCATTCATCTCACAGAGTTGAATCTTCCTTTTGATTGAGGAGTTTGGAAACAGTCTTTTTGTAGAATCTGCATAGGGATATTTGTGAGCCCATTGAGGCCTATGTTGAAAAAGGAGTTATCTTCACATGAAAACTAGACAGAAGGTTTTTGAGAAACTTCTTTGTGATGTGTGTGTTCATCTCACAGAGTTGAAACTCTCTTTTGATTGAGTAGTTTGGAAACAGTCTTTTTTAGAAACTGCAAGGAATATTTGTGAGCAATTTGAAACCTATGGTGAAAAAGGAATTATCTACAAATAAAATCTAAACAGAAGCTTTCTGAGAAACTTCTTTGTGATGTGTGCATTCACCTCACATAGTTGACCTTTTGTTTTGATTGAGAAGTTTTTAAATAGTCTTTTTGTACAATCTGCAAAGAGATATCTGTGAATGCTTTCAGGCTTATGGTGGAAAAGGAAATATCTTCACCTAAACCTATTAAAAAGCTTTCTGAGAAACTTCCTTAGGATGTGTGCATTCATCTCACAGAGTTGAACATTTATTTTGATTCACCAGTTCAAAAACAGTATTTTTGTAGAATCTGTAAGGAGACATTTTTGAGCTCTTTGAGGCCTATAGTGTAAAAGGAAATATCTTTACATAAAAACTATACAGAAGCTTTCAAAGAAACTTCTCTGAGATGTGTGCATTCATCTCACAGAGTTGAACCTTTGTTTTGATTGAGCAGCTTTGGAAGACTCTTTTTGTATAATCTGTAAAGGGATATTTGAAGGCGTTTTGAGGCATATGGTGAAAAAGGAAATACCTTCACATAAAAAGTAGACAGAAGCAATCTGAGAAACTTCCTTGTGATGTGCACATTCATCTCACAGAGTTGAAACTTTCTTTTGACTTATCAGGTTGGAAACAGTATTTTTGTAGAATGTGCAGAGGGATATTTATGAGTGGTTTGAGGTCTGCAGTGAAAAAGGAAATATTTTCACATAAAACCTAGAAAGAAGCATTCTGAGAAACTTCTTCATGATGTGCACATTCGTCTCAGAGAGTTGAACCTTTCTTTTCATTGGGCAGTTTGGAAACCGTCTTTTTGTAGAATCTGCAAAGTGATATGTTTCAGTGGTTTGAGTCCTATGGTGAAAACGGAAATATCGAAAAATGAAACGTAGACAGCAGCTTTCTGAAAAACTTCTTTGTGATGCGTGCATTCGTCTCACAGGGTTGAAACTTTCATTTGATTGAGCAGTTTGGAAACAGTCTTTTCATAGAACCTGCAAAGTGATATTTGTGAAGGCTTTGAGGCCCATAGTGAAAAAGGAAATATCTTCACATAAAAACTAGACACATGTTTTCTGGGAAACTTCTTTGTGATGGGTGTATGCATCTCAAAGAGTTGAATCTTTCTTTTGATTGAGCAGTTTGGAAACAGTCTTTTTGGAGAATCTGCAAAGGGATGTTTTTGTGTGGTTTGAGGCATGTGGTGAAAAAGGAAATATTTTCATATAAAAACTAGACAGAAGTATTCTGAGCAACCACTTTGTGATGTGTGCATTCATCTCACAGAGTTGAATTTTCTTTCATTGAGTAGTTTGGAAGCAGTCTTTTTGTAGAATATGCAAAGGGATATTTGTGAGCTTTTTGAGGCCTGTTGTGAAAAAGGAAATATCCACAAATAAAATCTAGACAGAAGACTTCTGAGAAAATTCTTTGTGATGTGTGCATTCATCACACAGAGTTGAACTTTTCTTTTGATTGAGCAGTTTGGAAACAGTCCTTTTGTAGAATCTACAAAGGGTTATTTATGAGCAGTTTGAGGCCTATGGTGAAAAAAGGAGTATCGACAAACAAGAACTAGATAGAAACTTTCTGAGAAACTTCTCTGTGATGTGTGCATTCATCTCACAGAGTAGAAAGCTTTATTTGATTGAGCAGTTTGGAAACAATCTTTTTGTAGAATCTGCAAAGGGACGTATGTAGGTGATTTCAGGTCTATGGTGAAAATGGAAATATCTTCACATAAAAACTAGACAGAAGCTTTCTGAGAAAATTTTTTGTGATGTGCTCATTCATTTCACAGATTTCAAGTGTTCTTTTCATTGACCAGTTTGGATAGAGTCTTTTTGTAGAACCTGCTTTGTGATATTTGTGAGCTCTTTGAAGCCTATGGTGAAAAAAGAAATATCTTCACACAAAAACTAGACAGAAGCTTTCTGAGATACTTCGTTGTGATGTGTGCATTCATCCCAAAGGGTTGAAACTGTCTTTGGATTGAGCAGTTTTGAAACAGTCCTTTTGTAGAATGTACAAAGGGATATTTGGGATCCCTTTTTGGCCTATGGTGAAAAAGGAAATGTCTAGACATAAAAACTAGACAGAAGCATTCTATGAAACTTCTTTTTGATGTGTGCTTTCTTCTCACAGCTTTGAACCTTTCTTTAGATAGAGTAGGTTGGAAAATGTTTTTGTAGAATCTGCAAAGTGATAATTTGAATGCTTTGAGACTTATGGTGAAAAACAAAATACCTTCAAATAAAAACTGGACAGAAGCTTTCTGAGAAACTTCTTTGTGATGTGTGCATTCATCTCAAAGAGTTGAAGCTTTGTTTTGGTTGGGCAGTTTGGGAACAGTCTTTTTGTAAATTCTGTAAAGGGACACTTGTGAGCACTTTGAGGCCTATATTGAAAAAGGAAACATCGTCAAATAAAAACTAGACAGAAGCTTTCTGAGAAACTTCTTTGTGATGTGTGCATTCACCTCACAGAGTTGAACCTTTCTTTTGATTGAATAGTTTGGAAACAGTCTTTTTGTAGAATCTGCAAAGGGTTATTTATGAGTGGTTTGAGGCCTATGGTGAAAAAGGGAGTATCAACAAATAAAAAGTAGACAGAAACTTTCTGAGAAACTTCTCTGTGATGTGTGCATTCATCTCGCAGAGTGGAAACTTTCTTTGAGCCATTTGGAAACAGTCTTTTTGTAGAATCTGCAAAGGGATATATATAGGCAGTTTGAGGTCTATGGTGAAAAGGGAAACATCTTCACATAAAAACTAACTGCTCAATGGGAGGAAACTTTTCTTCTGTGTGATGAATGCACATGTCAGAAAGGAGTTACTCAGAAAATTTCTTTATACTTTTTATGTGAAGATTTTCCTTTTTCACCATATGCCTCAACGTGCTCCCAGATATCCCTTTGCAAATTCTATGAAAAGAATGTTTCCAAACTGCTCAATAAACAGAGTGGTTCAACACTGTGAGACGAATGTGCACATCACAAAGAAGTTTCTCAGAAAACCTCCTTCTCGTTTTTTATGTGAAGATATTCCCTTTTTGAACATAGTCCTCAATGTGCTCCCAAATATACCTTTGCAGAATCTACAAAAAGACTTTCCAAACTGCTCAATCAAAAGAAAGTTTCAACTCTGTTAGATGAATGCACACATCAGAAAGTAGTTTCTCAGCAAGCTTCTCACTAGTTTTTATGTGAAGATAGTCCCTTTTTCAATGTGGGCCTCAAAGCACTCAAAAATATCCCTTTGTAGATTCTAGAATAACAGAGTTTACAAACTGCTCAATGAAAAGAAATATTTACCTCTGTGAGATGAATACACATATCTTAAAGCAGCTTCTCAGAATGCTTCTTTCTAGTTTTTATGTGAAGATATTTCTTTTTTCACCATAGGCCTCAATGTGCTCCTAAATATCCCTTTGCAGTTTGTACCAAAAGGACTGTTTTCAAACTGCTCAATCTGAAGAATGTTTCAACTCTGTGAGATGAATGCACACATCATGAAGAAGTTTCTCAGAAACTTTCTTTATAGTTTTTCTGTGAAGATATTTCCTTTTTCAACATAGGCCTCACCTCAAAGCCCTCACAAATGTCCCTTTGCAGATTCTACAAAAAGACTGTTTCCAAACCGCTCAATAAAAATAATTATTGAACATGGTGAGATGAGTGCACACATCTCAAAGAAGTTTCTCAGAAACCTTCAGTCTAGTTTTTATGTGAATATATTTCCTTTTTCACCATAGGCCTCAAAGCGCTCCAAATATCCATTTGCAGATACTACAAAAAGACTGTTTCCAAACTGCTCAACCAAAACAAAGGTTTAACTCTGTGTGATGAATGCACACATCACAAGGAAGTTTCTCAGAATGCTTCTGTCTAGATTTTAAGTGAAGATACTTGCTTTTTCACCCCTGGCCTCAAAGTACTCACAAATATCCCTTTACAGATTCTACAAAAATACTTTTACCAAATTGCTTAATCAAAAGAAAGGTTCAACTCTGTGAGATGTATGCACACCACAAAGAGGTTTCTCAGAAAGCTTCTCTCTAGTTTTTATGTGAAGATATTTCCTTTTTCACCATAGGCCTCAAAAGGTTCACAAATATTCCTTTGCAGATTCTACAAAAAGACTCTTCACACACTGCTCAATCAAAAGAATGTTTCAACTCTGTGAGATGAATGCTCACATCACCAGAATGTTTCTCAGAAAGCTTCTGTGTAGTTTTTATGTGAAGATATTTCCTTTTTCACCATATGCTTCAAAGGGCTCATAAATATCACTTTGGAGATTTTACAAGAAAAGTGTTTCAAATCTTCTCAATGAAAAGAAACAGAAACATCTGGGAGATGAGTGCACATATCACAAAGCAGTTTCCCAGAAACATTCTGTCTAGTTTTCATGTGAAGGTATTTCCTTTTTCACCACTGGATGCAAAGTGCTCAAAATTGTTCCTTTTCAGATTCTACAAAAAGTCTGTTTCCATACTGCTCATCAAAAGAAAGTTTCAACTCTGTGAGATGAATGCACATGTCAAAAAGAAGTTTCTCAGAAAGCTTCTATTAAGTTTTTATGTGAATGTTTCCTTTTTAACCATAGGCCTCAATGCCCTCACAAATATCTCTTTGCAGATTCTGCAAAAAGACTGTTTCCAAACTGCTCAATAAAAAGAATTATTGAACTTTGTGAGATGAATGCACACACCTCAAAGAAGTTTCTCAGAAACCTTCAGTCTAGTTTTTATGTGAATATATATCCTTTTTCACCATAGGCCTCAAAGTGCTCCAAATAGCCTTTTGCAGGTTCTACAAAAAGACTGTTTCCAAACGGCTCAAAGAAAAGAAAGTTTAAAAACTGTGAGATGAATGCACACATCACTAAGTAGTTTTGCAGGAGGCTTCTGTCTAATTTTTATATGAAGACATTTCCTTTTTCACCATAGGCCTCCATCTGCTCACAAATATCCCTTAGCAGATTTTACAAGAACAGAATTTCCAGACTGATCACAGAAAACAAATGTTTTCCTCTGTGAGATGAATGCACACATCACAAAATTCTTTCTCAGAAACCTTCTTTATACTTTTTATGTGATGATATTTCTTTTTTCTCCCTAGGACTCAAAGCGCTCAAAAATATCCCTTTGGAGATTCTACAAAAGATTTTTTCCAAACAGCTCAATCAAAAAAATAGTTCAACTCCATGAGATGAATGCATACATCAGAAAGAATTTTATCAGAAACCTTCTTTATAGTTTTTATGTGAAGGTATTTCCTTTTTCACCATAAGCCTCAAAGTGCTCAGCAATATCCCTTTGCAGATTCTGCAAAAAGACGTCTTCCCAACTGCTCAACCAAATAAATGTATGAACTCTGTGAGATGGATGCACACATCACAAAGAGGTTTCTCAGAAATCTTCTGTCCATTGTTTATGTGAAGATATTTCCTTTTTCACCACAGCACTCAAAGTCCTGAAAAATATCCCTTGCAGATTCTACAAAAAGGCAGTTTCCAAACTGCTCAATCAAAATAATGGTTGAACTCTGTGAGATGATTGCACACATCACAAAGTAGCCACTAAGAAAGCTTCTGTCTAGTTTTTATGTGAAGATATTTTCTTTTTCACCATAGGCCTCCAAGCACTCACAAATATCCTTTTGCAGATTCTACAAGAACAGAGTTTCCAGACTAATCAGAGAAAATAAACATTTACCTCTGTGAGATCAATGCACACATCACAAAGCTGTTTCTAAGAAACCTTCTTTATACCTTTTATATGAATACATTTCCTTTTTTACCATTGGGCTCAAAATGCCCATAAATATCCCTTTGCAGATTCCACAAAGAGATAGTTTCCATACTGCTCATTCAAAAGTAAGTTTCATTTTTGTGAGATGAATTCCCACATCACAAAGACGTTTCTCAGAAAGCCTCTCTCTAATTTTTATGTGAAGATATTTCTTTTTTCACCTTAGGCCTCAAAGGACTCATAAATATCCCTTTGCAGACTCTACAAGAACAGTTTCCAGACTGACCAGAGAAAAGAAAAGTTTACCTCTGTGAGATGAATGCTTACATCACAAAGCTGTTTCTGAGAAACCTTGTTTATACTTTTTATGTGAATATGTTTCCTTTTTCACCATAGGCCTCAAAGCACTCATAAATATCCCTTTGCAGATTCTACAAAAAGACTGTTTTCAAACTGTTCAATCAAAAAAATGGTTGAGCTCTATGAGATGAATGCACACATCACAAAGAAGTTTCTTGGGAAGCTTCTGTCTAGTTTTTATGTGAAGATATTTCCTATTTCATCATAAGCCTCAAAGCTCTCAAAAATATGCCTTAACAGATTCTGCAAAAATACTGTATCCAAATTGCTTAATCCAATGAAAGGTTCAAATCTGTGAGATGAATGCACACATCACAAGGAGTTTTCTCAGAATGCTTCTCTCTAGTTTTCATGTGAAAATATTTCCTTTTTCACCATAGGCATCAAAGCATCACAAATATCCCTTTGCAGATTCTACCAAAATACTGTTTACAAACTGCTCAATCAAAAGGATGTTTCAATTCTGTGAGATGAATTCTCGCATCTCCAAGATGTTTCACAGAAAGTTTCTGTCCAATTTTTACATGAAGATAATTCCTTTTTCACCATAGGCCTCAAAGCGCTGACAAATATCCCTTTGCAGATTTTACAAGAACAGAATTTCCAATCTGCTCAATGAAGAGAAATGGTTAACTCTGTGGGATGAAATCACACATCACAAAGCAGTTTCTCTGAAATATTCTGTCTAGTATTTATGTAAAGATAATTCCTTTTTCAACGTAGGAGACAAAGTGCTAACTAATAACCATTTGGAAATTCTACAAAATACTGTTTCCAAACTGCTCATCAAAAGAAAGGTTCACCTCTCTGGGATGAATACATATATCAAAAAGTTGTTTCTCAGAAAGCTTCTATCTTGTTTTAATGTGAACGTGTTTCCTTTTTCACCACGGGCCTCAAAGTGCTCAAAATTATCCCTTTACAGATCCTAAAAAAAGACTGTTTCCAAACTGCTGAGTCAAAGGAATGGTTCAACTCTGTGAGATGAATGCACACATCACAAAGAGGTTGTTCACAAATCTTCTTTATAGTTTTTATGTGAAGATATTTCCTTTTAACCATAGACCTCAAAGCACTCACAAATATACCTTTGCAGATTCTACAAACAGACGGTTTCCCAACTGCTCAATCAAAAGAATTGTTGAAATCTGTGAGATGAATGCATACATCACAAGGCAGTTTCTCAGAATTCTTTAGTCTAGTTTTTATGTGGACATATTTTCTCTTTCACCATAGGCCTCAAAGTGCTCAGAAATATCCCTTTGCAGATTCCACAAAAAGATGTTTCCAAACTGCTCAATCAAAAGAAAGTTTCAATTCTGTGAGATGAATGCATACATCACTAAGAAGTTTCTCAGTAGGCTTCTGTCTAGTTTTTATGTGAAGACAATTCCTTTTTCACCATGAGGCTCTATGCACTCACAAATATCCCTTAGCAGATTCTAAAAAAACAGTTTCCCAACTGATTAAAGAAAAGAATCATTTACCTCTGTGAGATGAATGAAGACATCACAAAACAGTTTCTCAGAAACCTTCTTTATAGTTTCCTTTGAAGATATTTATTTTTCTGCCTAGGCCTCAAAGTGCTCAAAAATATCCATTTGCAGATTCTGTAAAAATACCATTTCCAAACTGCTCAATCAAGAGAGAGGTTCAACTCTGTGAGATGAATGCACATATCTCAAAGAAGTATCTGAGAAACTTTCTTTTTACTTTGTATGTGAAGATATTTCCTTTGTCAACATAGGCCTCAAATTGCTCAAAATACCCCTTTTCAGATTGTACAAGAACAGATTTTCCAGACTGAACAGAGAAAATAAACCCTTACCTCTGTGAGATGAATGCACACATCACAAGGCTGTTTTTAGGAAACCTGCTTTACAGTTCTTATGTGAAGATATGTCCTTTTCCACCATAGGCCTCACAGCACTCCAAATATCCACTTGCAGATTCTACAAAAAGAGTGTTCCAAAAACGTTCAATCAAAGAAAAGGTTCAACCCTGTGAGATGAATGCAAACAACAGAAAGAAGTTTCTCAGAATCCTTCTTTCTAATTTCAATTTTAAGATATTTCCTTTTCCACCATATGCATCAAAGTGCTCTAAATATCCACATGCAGATACCACAAAAAGTCTGTTTCCAAACTGCTGAATCAAAAGTGTGGTTAAACTCTTTCAGATGAATACACACATCACTAAGAAGTTTATCAGAATGCTTCTGTCTAGTTTTTATATGAAGGTATTTCCTTTTTCAAAAAAGGCCTTTAATAACAACAAATATCCACTTACAGATCCAACAAAAAGAGTATTTCAAAACTGGTCAATAAAAAGAAAGTTTGAACTCGGTGTGATGAATGCACACATCACAAAGCAGTTTCTCAGAATGCTTCTGTCGAGTTTTTATGTGAAGATATTTCCTTTTCCACTGGAATCTGCAAAGCACTCGAAATATCCAATTTCAGATACCACAAAAAGAGTGTTTCAAAACTGCTAAATCAAAAGAAATGTTCAAATCTGTGAGGGAAATGCACACATCACAAAGAAGTTTCTCAGAATGCTTTTGTCCAATTTTTACGTGAAGATATTTCCTTTTCCACCACAGGCCTTAAAGCACTCCAAATATCGATTTGCAGATACTACAAAATGACTATTTTCAAACTGCTCAAACAAAACAGTTGTTCAACTCTGTGAGTTGAATGAACTCATCAGAAAGAAGTTTCTCAGAATGCTTCTGTCTAGTTTTTACATGAAGATATTTCCTTTTCCATCGTAGGCCACAAATCGCTCCAAATATCCACTTGCAGATTCTACAAAAAGAATGTTTCAAAACTGCTTAATCAAAGGAAAGGTTCAACTCTGTGAGATGAATGCAAACATCACAAAGAAGTTTCTCAGAATGCTTCTGTCTAATTTTTATGTTAAGGTACTTCCTTTTCCACCATAGGCCTCAAAGCGCTCCAAATGTCCACCTGCAGATTCTACAAAAAGAGTGTTTCAAAACTACTCAATCAAAAGAATGCTTCACGTCCTTGAGAAAAATGTATCCATCACAATGAAGTTTCTCAGAATGCTTTTGTCTAGTTTTTATGTGAAGATATTTCCTTTTGAACGTAGGCCTCAAAGTGCTGCAAAATCCAATGGCAGATTCTACAAAAAGAGTGTTTCAAAATTGCTGAATCAAAAGAACCATTCAACTTGGTGAGATGAACGCACCCATCAAAAAGAAGGTTCTCAGAATGTTTCTGTCTAATTTTTATGTGAAGATATTTCACTTTCCAGAAGAGGCTGCAAAGCTCTCCAAATATCCACTTGAAGATTCTACAGAAAGAGTGTTTCGAAACTGTTCAATGAAAAGAAAAGTCCAACTCTGAGGGATGAATGCATACATCACACAGAAGTTTCTCAGAATGCTTCAGTCTAGTTTTTGTGTGAAGATATTTCCTTTTCCACCATTGGCCACAAAGCGCTCCAAATATCCACATGCAGATACTACAAAAAGATTGTTTCCAAACTGCTCAATCAAAAGAATCTTTCAACTCCCCCAGATGAATGCTCACATCACTAAGAAGTTTCTCAGAATGCTTCTGTCTAGTTTTTATGTGAAGATATTTCCTTTTCAAATATAGTCCTCTAAGCGTTCCAAACATACATTTATAGATGCTACAAAAAGAAAGTTTCCAACTGCTCAATCAAAAGATAGGTTCAACTCTGTGAGTTGAATGCACACACCTCAAAGAGGTTTCTCAGAATGCTTCTCTCTAGTTTTTATGTAAAGATATTTCCTTTTCCACCAGAGGCCACAAAGCACTCCAAATATCCATTTGCCAATTCTGCAAAAAACTGTTTCCAAACTGCTCAATCAAAAGTAAGTTTCAGCTCTGTAAGAAGAAGGTGCACATCACAAAGAAATTTCTCAGAAAGTTTCTGTCTATTTTTTATGTGAAATTATTTTCGGTTTCCCTAGAGGCCACAAAGGGCTCCAAAATATCCCTTTGCAGATTCTAGAAAACGACTTATTCAAAACTTTTCAAAATAAAGAAAGGTTCAGCTCTGTGAGATGAATGCACACATCACAAAGAAGTTTATCTGAATGCTTCTGTCTAGTTTTTACGTGAAGATATTTCCTTTTCAACTGTAGGCTGCAAAGCACTCCAACTATCCACTTGCAGATTATATAAAAAGAGTGTTTCAAAACTTCTCAATCAAAAGAAAGTTTCAACTCTGTGAGATGAACACATACAACACAAGGAGGTTTCTCAGAAAGTTTCTGTCTAGTTTTTATGTGAAGATATTTCCTATTGTCCCAGAGGCCTCAATAGGTTCACAAATGTCCCTTTGCAGATTGTACAAAACGACTGTTTCCAAACTGCTCCATCAAAAGAAAGGTTTACCTCTGTGATATGAATGCACACATCACAAAGAAGTTTCTCAGAGTGCTTCTGTCTAATTTTAATGTGAAGATATTTCCCTTTCCACTGTAGTCTGCAAAGCCCTCCAAATATCCAATTGCAAATTCTACAAAAGGAATGTTTCCAAACTGCTCAATCAAAAGAAAGATTCAATCCTGTGAGATGAACACACAAGTCACAAGAAGTTACTCAGAATGCTTCTGTCTAGTTTTTACATGAAGTTATTTCTTTTCCACTATAGGCTACAAAGCACTCCAAATATACACGTGCAGATTCTCTAAAAAGAGGGTTTCCAAACTGCTCAATCAAAAAAAAAGGTTGAACTCGGTGAGATTAATGCAAAAATCACAGAGAAGTTTCTCAGAATGCTTCTGTCTAGGTTTTAGGTGAAGATATATCCTTTCCTCTATAGGTCCCAAACACTACAAATACCCACTTGTAGATACTACAAGAAGAGTGTTTCAAAACTACTCAATCAAAAGAAAGGTTCAACACTGTGAAATGAATGCACACATAAAAAAGAAGTTCCTCAGAATGCTTCTGTCAAGTTTTTATGTGAATATATTTCCTTTTTCAACATATGTCTCAAAGCATTCCAAATATCCATTTGCAGATAGTACAGAAAGACAGTTTCCAAACTGCTCAATCAAAAGAAAGGTTCAACTCTGTGAGATGAATGCACACATCGGAAGGCAGTTTCTCAGAATGTTTCTGTCTAGTTCTTATCTGAAGATATTTCCTATTTCCCCAGAGGCTTCAGTGGTCTGAAAAATATCCCTCTACAGAGTCTACAAAACGACTGTGTCCAAACTGCTCAATCAATACAAAGGTTCAAGTCTGTTAAATGAATGCACACTTCAAAAAGAAGTTTCTCAGAATGCTTCTATTTTTTATGTGAAGATATTTCTTTTTCACCATAGGTCTCAAAGCGCTCCAAATATCCACTTGCTGATTCTACGAAAAGACTGATTCCAAAGTGCCCAATCAAAAGAAAGTTTCAACACTGTGAGATTAAAGCACACATCAGAAATAATTTTCTCAGAAATTTTCTGTTTAGTTTTTATGTGAAGATATTTCCTATTACCCCATAGGCCTCAAAGGGCTCACAAACACCCCTTCACAGATTCTACAAAACGACTGGTTCCAAACAGTTCAATCAAAAGAAAGTTCAACTCTGGAGATGAAGGCACACATCACAAAGACGTTTCTCAGAACGCTTCTGTTTAGTTTTTATGTGAAGATATTTCCTTTTTCACCATAGACCTCAAAGCACTCCAAATATCCACTTGCAGATTCTACAAAAAGAGTTTTTCAAAGCTGCTCTATCAAAAGAAAGGGTCAGCTCTGTGAGATGAATGCACACATCACAAAGAAGTTTCTCAGAATGCTTCTTTCTAGATTTATGTGAAGATATTTCCTTTTCCACTGTAAGAAGCAAAGGGCTCCAAATACCCACTTACAGATTCTACAAAAACAGTATGTCCAAACTGCTCAACTGACAGTAAGGTTCAACTCTGAGATATGAATGCACACATCACAAAGTAGTTTCTCAGAATGCTTCTGTCTAGTTTTTATGTAAAGATATATTCCTTTCCACCACAGGTGGCAAAGCACTCAAAATATCCACTTGCAGAAACTACAAAAAGAGTGTTTCAAAACTGCTCTGTCAAAAGAAAGCTTCAACTCTGTTAGTAGAATGCAGACATCAAAAAGAAGTTTCTCAGAATGCTTCTGTGTAATTTTTATTGGAAAATATTTCCTTTTCCACCATAGGCCTCAAATCGCTCTAAAAATCCCCTTGCAGGTTTTATAAAAAGAGTGTTGCAAAACTGCTCAATAAAAAGAAAGGTTCAACTCTGTGAGATGACTGTGCACATCACAAAGAAGTTTCTCAGAATGCTTCTTTCTAGTTTTTATGTGAATATATTTCTTTTCCACCATAAGCCGCAATGTGCTCCAAATATCCACTTGCACATTCTACAAAAAGAGTGTTTCGAAACTGATCAATGAAAAGATAAATTCAACTCTGTGAGATGAATGCACACATCACAAAGAAGTTTGTCAGAATTCTTCTGTCTCTTTTTTATGTGAAGATATTAACTTTTTCCAACATAGGTCTCAAAGTACTCCAAATATCCAATTGCAGTTTCTACAAAAACAGTGTTTCACAACTGCTCAACCAAAAGAAAGGTTCAACACTGTGAGGTGAATGCACACATCACAAAGAAGTTTCTCAGAGTACTTCTGTTTACTTCGTATGTGAAGATATGTCTTTTCCACCATAGGCCTCAAAGCGCTCCAAGTATTCACTTGCGGATTGTACAAAAAGAGTGTTTCAACAATGGTCAATTAAAAGAAAGATTCAACTCTGTGAGATGAATGCAAACATCACAAAGAAGTTTCTCAGAATGCTCCTGCTTAGTTTTTATGTGAAGATATTTCCTTTTCCACCAAAGGCCCCAAGGCTCACCAAACATCCCCTTGCAGATCCTACAAAAGGACTGTTTCAAAACTGCTCAATCAAAAGAAGGGTTCAGCTCTGTGAGATGAATGCAGACATCAAAAAGAAGTTTCTCAGAATGCTTCTGTCAAGTTTTTATATGAAGATACTTCCTTTTCCATCATAGGCCTCAAAGCGCTCCAAATATCCATCTGCAGATTCTACAAGAAGAGTGCTTCAAAACTGCTTAATCAAAAGATAGTTTCAACCCTGTGAGTTAAATACACACATCACAAATAAGTTTCTCAGAATGCTTCTTTCTGGTATTTATGTGACGATATGTCGTTTTTCACTATAGGCCTCAATCTCCACCAAATATCCATTGGCAGATACTACAAAAAGAGTGTTTCAAAACTCCTCAATCAAAAGAAATGTTCAACTCTGTGAATTGAATGCACACATCAAAAGGGAGTTTTTCAGAATGCTTCTGTTTAGTTTTTCTGAAGATATTTCCTTTTCCACCATAGGCCCCAAAGATCTGCAAACATCCACAGGCAGATTCTGCAAAAGAGTGTTTCAAAACTGCTCAATCAAAAGAAAGTTTTAACTCTGTGAGTTGAATACACTCATCACAAATAAGTTTCTCAGAATGCTTCTGTCTAGTATTTATGTGAAGATATGTCCTTTTCCACCGTATGCCTGAATCCGCACCAAATATCCATTTGAAGATGCTACATTCTGTGAGTTGAATGCACACATCACAAAGAAGTTTCTCAGATTATTTCTGAGTAGTTTTTATGTGAAGATATTTCCTTTTCCATCACAGGCCCCAAAGCGCTCCAAACATCCAAAGGCAGATTCAACAAAAAGAGTGTTTCAAAACTGTTCTACCAAAAGAAATCTTCAACTCTGTGAGATGAACACACACATCAGTAAGAAGTTTCTCAAAATGCTTCTGTCTAATTTTTATATGAAGATATATCCTTTTCCACCATTGACCTCAAGGTGCTCCAAATATCCACTTGCAGATTCTACAAATAGAGTGTTTAAAAACTGCTCAGTCAAAAGGAAGGTTAAATTCTGTGAGATGAATGCACACATCACAAACAAATTTCTTAGAATACTTCTGTCTAGTTTTTATGTGAAGATAATTGCTTTTCCTCCATGGGCCTGAAATGCTCTAAATATCCAATTGCAGATTCTACAAAAAGAGTGTTTTAAAACTGGTCAATCAAAAGAAAGATTCAACACTGTGAGATCAATGAACACATCACAAAGAAGTTTCTCAGGATGCTTCTGTCTTGTTTTTATGTGAAGATATTTCCTTTTCCACTGCAGGACTCAAAGTGATCCATAAATGCACTTGCAGATTCTACAAAAAGAGTGTTTCAAACCTGCTCAATCAAAAGAAAGTTTCAACTCTGTGAGATGAATGGGCACATCACAGAGAACTTTCTCAAAATGCTTTTGTCTAGTTTTTACGTGAAGATATTTCCTTTTGCAACATAGGCCTCAAAGTGCTCCAATCACCACTTGCAGATTCTACAAAAAGAGTGCTTCAAAACTGTTTAATTAATAGAAAGGTTCAACTGTGTGAGATGAATGCACACATCACAAAGTAGTTTCTCTGAATGCTCCTGTCAAGTTTTTATGTGAAGATATTTCCTTTTCCAGTAAATGTTGCATATCATGCAAAATATCCACTTTCAGATTCAACAAAAACTGTGTTTTAAAACTGCTCAATCAAAATAAATGTTCAAACTTGTGGGTTGAATGCACACATCACAAAGAACTTTCTCAGAAATCTTCAGTCTAGTTTTCATGTGAAGATATTTCATTTCCCAGCATAGGCCTCAAAGCGCTCCAAATATCCAATTGCAGATTGTAGAGAAAGACTGTTTCAACACTGATCAATTAAAAAAAAGATTCAACACTGAGAGATGAATGCAAATATCACAAAGAAGTTTCTCAGAATTCTCATGTTTAGTTTTTATGGGAAGATATTACCTTTTTCACCATAGGCCCTAAGGCGCTCCAAACATCCACTTGTGGATTGTACAAAAGGACTGTTTCAAAACTACTCAATCAAAAGAAGGTTTCAACTCTGTGAGATAAATGCACACATCCCAAAAACTTTCTCAGAATGCTTCTGTCAAGTTTTTACGTGAAAATATTTCCTTTTCCACCATAGGCCTCAATCCACTTCAAATATCCATTTGCAGATACTATAAAAAGACTGTTTCAAAACTGCTCAATCAAAAGAAAGTTTCCACTCTGTGAGTTGAATACGAACAGCACAAGGAAGTTTCTCAGATTACTACTGTGTAGTTTCTATTTGAAGATGTTTCCTTTTCCACCATAGGCCCCAATGTGCTCCAAATATCCACCTGCAGATTCTACAAAAAGAGTGTTTCAAAACTGCTCTATCAGAAGAAAGGTTCAACTCTGTGAGATGAACACAAACATCACAAAGAAGTTTCTCAGAATGCTTCTGTCTAATTTTTATGTGAAGATATTTCCTTTTCCACCAAAGGACTCAAAGTGCTCCAAATATCCACTTGCAGATTCTAAAAAAACAGTGTTTCAAAACTGCTCAATAAATAGAAATGGTCAACTCTTTGGGATGAATGCACACAAGAAAAAGAAGTTTCCCAGACTGCTACTTTCTGATCTTTATATGAAGATATTTCCTTTTTCAGCATTGACCTCAGAGATCTTCAAATATCCACTTGCAGATTCGTCAAATAGATTGTTTAAAAACTGCTCAATCAAAAGAATGGTTTGACTCTGTGAGATGAAGGCAAATATCACATAGATGTTTGTCCGAATGCTTTTGTCTAGTTTTTATGTGAAGATATTTCCGTTTCCAACATAGGTCTGAAAGCTCTCCAAATATCCACTTGCAGATTGTACAAAAAGAATGTTTCAAAAATGCTGAATAAAAATAAATTTTCAAGTTGGTGAGATGAATGCACACATCAAAAAGAAGTTTCTCAGAATGCTTCTGTCCAGTTATTATGTGAAGATATTTCTTTTTCCACCTTAGGCCACAAAGTGCTCCTCATTACTACTTGCAGAGTCTACAAAAAATGTGTTTAAAAACTGCTCAAACAAAAGAAAGTTTCAACTCTGTGAGTTGAAACCAGACATCACAATGTAGTTTCTCAGAATGCTTCTGTCTTGTTTTTATGAGAAGATTTTTCCTTTTCCACAATAGTACATAAAGTGCTCCAAATATCCACTTGCAGATTCTACAAAAGGAGTGATTCAAAACTGCTAAATCAAAAGAAAGATTCAACTCTGAGAGATGAATGCACACATAGCAAAGTCGTTTCTCAGAATGATTCTGTCTAGTTTATTGGGAAGATATTTCCTTTTCCACCATAGGCCCCAAAGGGCTCCAAATATCCACTTTCAGATTGCACAAAAAGTGTGTTTCAAAACTGCTCAATCAAAAGAAAGGTTGAACTCTGTGAGATGAATGCACACATCACAAAGAAGCTACTCAGAATGCTTCTGTCTAGCTTTTATGTGATGGTATCTCCTTTTCCACCATAGGCCAGAAATCACTCAAAATATCTGCTTGCAGGTACTACGAAAAGAGTGTTTCAAAACTCCTCAAACAAAAGAAAGGTTCAACTCTGTGAGGTGAATGCATACATCACAAAAAAGTTTCTGAGAATGATTCTGTCTGGTTTTTACGTGAAGGTGTTCCCTTTTCCACCATAGGCCTCAAAAGGCTCCAAATATCCAATTGCAGATTCTACACAAAGATAGTTTAACAACTGTTCAATCAAAAGAAAAGTTCAACTCTGTGAGTTGAATGCACACATCACAAAGAAGTTTCTGAGAATGTTTCTGTCTAGTTTTTATGTGAAGATATTTCCTTCTCCACCATAGGCCTCAAAGCGCTCCAAATATCCACTTGCAGATTCAACAAAAAGAGTGTTTGAAAACTTCTCAATCAAAAGAGAGGTTGAAATCTGTGAGATGAATGCATACATCACAAAGAAGTTTCACAGAGTGCTTCTGTCTACCTTTTATTTGAAGAAATTTCCTTTTCCAACATAGGCCACAAAACGCTCCAAATATACAGTTGCAGACTCTAAAGAAAGAGTGTTTCAAGCTCCTCAATCTAAAGAAAGGTTCAACTCTGTGAGTTGAATGCACTCATCAGAAAGATATTTCTTATAATGCTTCTGTGTCATTTTTAAGTGAAGATATTTCCTTTTCTACCATAGGCCTCAAAGCACTCCAAATATCCACTTGCAGATTCTACAAAAAGAGTGTTTCAAAACTGCTCAATCAAAAGAAAGGTTCAACACTGTAAGATGAATGCACACATCACAAAGGAGTATCTCAGAATGCTTCTGTGTAGTTTTTATGTGAAGACATTTCCTTTTCCACCGTATGACTCAAAGAACTCTGAATCTCCAATTGCAGATTCTACAAATACAGTGTTTAAAAGCTGCTCAATCAAAAGAAAGTTTGAACTCTTCGAGATGAAAGTGCACATCATGGAGAAGTTTCTCAAATTCTTCTGTGAAGTTTTTATGTGAAGATATTTCTTTTCTACCATAGGCCTCAAAGCGCTCCAAATATCCACTTACAGATTCCACAAAAAGAGTGTTTCAAAACTATTCAATGAAAAGAGAGGTTCAATTCTGTGAGTTGAATGCACACATCACAAAGAGGTTTTTCAGAATGCTTCTGTCTAGTTTTTATGTGAAGATAGTTCCTTTTCGACAATAGTCTACAAAGCCCTCAAAATACACATTTGCAGATTCTGCAAAAAGAGTTTTTCAAAACCACTCAATCAAAAGAAAGGTTCATCTCTGTGAGGTGAATGCACACATCACAAAGAAGTTTCTCAGAAAGCTTCTGTGTAGTTTTTATGTGAAGATATTTCATTTTCCACCATTGGCCCCAAAGTGCTCCAAATATCCCCAGCAGTTTCTATAAAGAGTGTTTCAAAACTGCTCAGTCAAAAGAAATCTTCAACTCTGTCAGATGAACACACACATCACAAAGCAGATTCTCAGAATGTTTCTAATTTTTATGTGAAGATATTTCCTTTTCCACCATAGGTCTCAATGCCCTCAAAATATCCACTTGCAAATTCTACAAAAAGAGTATTTCAAAACTGCTCAATCAAAAGAAAGGTTTAAATCTGTGAGATGAATGCACACATCACAAAGAAGTTTCTCAGAATGCTTCTGTCTAATTATCATGTGAAGATATTTCCCTTTCCACTAAAGGCCACAAAGACCTCCAAATATCCACTTGCAGGTTCTACAAAAACAGTGTTTCAAATTGGCTCAATCAAAATAAAAGTTCAGCCCGGTGAGATGAATGCACACATCTCAAAGGTGTGTCTCAGAATGCTTCTATCTGGTGTTTATGTGAAGATATTTCTTTTGCACCTTAGGCCCCTATCTACTTGCAGATTCTACAAAAAGAGTGCTTCAAAACTGCTGTATCTAAAGCAGTGTTCAACGTTGTGAGATGAATGCACACATCACAAAGAAATTTCTCAGAATGCCTCTGTCTTGTTTTTAAGTGAAGATGTTTCCTTTTCCATCGTAGGCCTCACATCGATCCAAATATCCACTTGCAGACTCTCCAAAAAGAGTGTTTGAAAACTTCTCTATCAAAAGAAAGTTTCAACTCTGTGAGACGAAGGCACACATCACAATGAAGTTTCTCAGAATGCTTCTGTTTAGCTTTTAAATGAAGATATTTCCTTTTCCATCATAGACCTCAAAGCACTTGAAATATCCACTTGCAGATTCTACAAAGGAGTGTTTCAAAGCTATTGAATCAAAAGAAAGTTTCAACTCTGTGAGATGAATGCACACATTACAAAGAGGTTTCTCAGAATGCTTCTGTCTAGTTTTTATGTTAAAATATTTCCTTTTCCACCATAGGCTGCAAATCTCTCCAAATATCCACTTGCAGTTTCTACAAAAAGAGTGTTTCTAAACTGCTCAATCAAAAGAAAGGTTCAACTCTGTGAGTTGAATGCACATATCACTAAGAAGTTTCTCAGAACACTTTTTTCTAGTTTCTGTGCGAAGTTATTTCCTTTTCCACCATACGCCACAAATCGCTAAAAATATCAAGTTGCAGATTCTACAAAAAGAGTGTTTCAAAACTGCTCAATCAAAAGAAAGGTTCAACTCTGTGAGATGAATGCAAACATCACAAAGAGGTCTCTCAGAATGCTTCTGTCTAGTTTTTATGTAAAGATATTTCCTTTTTCACCATGGGCTGCAAAGCACCCCAAATACCCACATGCAGAATCCATAAAAAGAGGGTTTCAATACTGCTCAATATATAGAAAGCTTCTACTCTGTGAGATGAATGCACACGTCACTAAGATGTTTCTCAGAATACTTCTATCTAGTTTTTATGTGAAGATATTACCTTTTCCACCTTAGGCCTCAAAACGTTCCAAATATCCACTTGCAGATTCTACAAAAAGAGTGTTTCAAAACTGCTCAATCAAAAATAAGTTTCCAATCTGTGCGATGAATGCACACATCACAAACAAGGTTCTGTGAATGCTTCTGTCTAGTTTTTATGTGAAGATATTTCTTTTCCATCTTAGCACTCAAAGTGCTGCAAATATGAACTTTCAGACTCTACAAAAGGAGTGTTTCAAAACTGCTCAATCAAAAGAAAGGTTCAACTCTGTGAGATGAATGTGCACATCACAAAGAAGTTTCTCAGAATGCTTCTTTGTAGTATTTATTTGAAGATATTTTGTTTTCCACTAGAGGCCACAAAGTTCTCCAAATATCCACTTGCAGATTCTACAAAAAGAGTGTTTCAAAACTGCTCAACCTAAAGAAAGTTTCAACTCTATGAATTGAATGCCCACTTCACAAAGAAGTTTCTCAGAATGCTTCTGTCTAGTTTTTATGTGAAGATATTTCCTTTTCCTCCATAGGCCTCAAAGTGCTCCAAGTGTCCAGTTTCAGAAACTACCAAAAGATTGTCTCCACACTGCTCAATCAAAAGAATGGTTCAACTGTGTCAGTTGAATACACACATCACAAGGAAATTTCTCAGAATGCTTCTGTCTTGTTTTTATGTGAGGATATTTCCTTTTCCACCATAGACCTCAAAGCCCTCCAAGTATCCACCTGCAGATTCTACAAAAAGAGTGTTTCAATACTGGTTAAACAAAAGACAAGTTCAACTGTGTTAGATGAATGTATACATTAAAACCAGCTTCTCAGAAAGCCTCAGTCAAGTTTTTATATGAAGGTATTTCCCTTTCCACTGCAGGCCTCAAATCGCTCCAAATATGCACTTGCAGATTCTACAGAAAGTGTGCTTCAAAACTGCTCAATCAAAAGAAAGTTTCAACTCTGTGTGTTGAATGCGCACATCAGGAAGAAGTTTCTCAGATTACTTCTGTGTAGTCTTTATGTGAAGATGTTTCCTTTTCCACCATAGGCCCCAATACACTCCAAACATCCATGTGCAGATTTTACAAAAAGAGTGTTTCAAAACTGCTCAATCAAAAAAAGTTCAACTCTGTGAGATGAACGCAAACATCACAAAGAAATTTCTCAGAATGTTTCTGTCTAATTTTTATGTGAAGATATTTCCTTTTCCACCAAAGGGCTCAAAGAGCTCCAAATATCCACTTGCAGTATCTATGAAAAAGGATTTCAAAACTGCTCAATCAAAAGAAAGTTTCATCTCTGTGAATTGAATGCACACATCACAAAGAAGTTTCTCAGAATTCTTCTGTCTAGTTTTTATGTGAAAATATTTCATTTTCCTCTATAGGCCTCAAAGCACCGCAAATAACCATTTGCATATACTACAAAAATACTGTTTCCAAACTGCTAAATCAAAAGAAAGGTTCAACCCTGTGAGTGGAATGCACACATCACGAAGAAGTTTCTCAGATTTCTTCTGTCTAGATTTTATGTGAAGATATTTCTTTTTCCACCATAGGTTTCAAAGCTCTCCAAGTATCCAATTGCAGATTCTACAAAAAGAGTGTTTCAAAAGTCCTCAAACCAAAGAAATGTTGAATTCTTTGAGAGGAATGCAGACATCACATGGTATTTTCTCAGAATGCTTCTGTCTAGTGTTTATGTGATGTTATTTCCTTTTCCACCATGGGCCTCAAAGTGCTCCAAATAACCTCTTGCGGATTTGACCAAAGGAGTGTTTCAAAACTGCTATGTCAAAAGAAATGTTTACCTCTGTGAGATGAATGCTCACATCACAGAGAAGTTTCTCAGAATGCCTCTATCTAGTTTTTATTTGAATATATTTCCTTTCCCACCATAGGCCTGAAAGCTCTCCAAATATCCATTTGCAGATACTACAAAAGACTGTTTCCAAATTGTTCAATCAAAGGAAACGTTCAACTCTGTGAGTTGAATGCACACATCACAACGAAGTTTCTCAGAATGGTTCTGTCTAGTTTTTATGTGAAGATATTTCCTTTTCCACCATAGGCCTCAAAGCGCTCCAAATATCCAATTGCAGATACTACCAAAAGACTGTTTCCAAACTGCTCAATCAAAAGAAATGTTCAACTCTGTGAGATGAATGCACACATCACAAAGAAGTTTTTCAGAATGCTTTTGTCTAGTTTTTAAGTGAAGATATTTCCTTTTCCATCCTAGGTCTCAATGCGCTCCAAATATCCACTAGCAGATTCCACAAAAAGAGTGTTTCAAAACTGCTGAATCAAAAGAAAGTTTCAACTCCGTGAGATGAATGCATATATCACAAAGAAGTTACTCTGAATGCTTCTGTGTAGTTTTTATGTGAAGATATTTCCTTTTCCACTATAGGTCGCAAAGCTGTCCAAATATCCACTTGCAGATTCTACAAAAACAGTGTTTAAACTGCTCAATAAAAAGAAAGTTTCAAATTTGTGAGATGGATGCACACATCACAAAGAAGTTTCTCTGAATCCTTCTGTCTAGTTTTTATGTGAAGATATTTCCTTTTAAACTGTAGGCCACAAAGCGCTCCAAATATCCATTTGCAGATACTACAAAAAGACTGTTTTCAAACTGCTCAATAAAAGGAAAGGTTCAACTCTGTGAGTTGAATGCTCACATCAGAAAGAAGTTTCTCTGAATGCTTCTGTGTAGTTTTAATGTGAAGATGTTTCCTTTTCCACTATAGGCTGCAAAGCACTCCAAATAGCCACTTGCAGATTCTAGAAGAGTATATCAAAACTGCTCAATCAAATGAAAGGTTCAACTCTGTGCGTTGAATGTACACATCATGAAGAAGTTTCTCAGAATGCTTGTGTCTAGTTTTTATGCGAAGATATTTCCTTTTCCACCATAGGCCACATAGTGCTCCAAATATCCAATTGCAGATTCTGCAAAAGGAGTTGTTCAAAACTGCTCAATCAAAAGAAAGTTTCAACTGTGTGAGATGAATGCAAACATCACAAGGAAGTTTCTCAGAAGGCTTCTGTCTAGTATTTATGTGAAGATATTTCCTTCTCCACCATAGGCCTCAAAGCGCTCCAAATATCAAGTTGCAGATTCTACAAAAAGACTGTTTCAAAACTGCTCATTTAAAAGAAAAGTTCAAAACTGTGATTTTAATGCGCACATCAAAAAGTAGTTTCTATGGTTTTAGGTCTAACGTTTAAGTCTTTAATCCATATTGAATTAATTTTTGTATAAGGTGTAAGGAAGAGATCAATTTTCAGCTTTCTACATATGGCTAGCCAGTTTTCCCAGCATCATTTATTAAGTAGGCAATCCTTTCAGCTTTGCTTGTTTTTCTCAGGTTTGTCAATGATCAGATATTTGTAGATATGCAGTGTTATTTCTGAGGACTCTGTTCTGTTCCATTGATCTAGATCTCTGTTTTAGTACCAGTACCATGCTGTTTTGGTTACTGTAGCCTTGTAGTATAGTTTGAAGTCAGGTAGCATGATGCCTCCAGCTTTGCTCTTTTGGCTTAGGATTGACTTGGCGATGCAGGATCTTTTTTGATTCCATGTGAACTTTTAAGTAGATTTTTCCAATTCTGTGGAGAGAGTCATTGGTAGCTTGACGAGGATGGCATTGAATCTATAAATTTCCTTGGGCAATATGGCCATTTTCACAATATCGATTCTTCCTACCCGTGAGCATGGAATGATATTCCATTTGTTTGTTTCCTCTTTTATTTCATTAAGTAGTGGTTTGTAGTTCTCTTTGAAGAGTTCCTTCACGTCCCTTTTAAGTTGGATTCCTATGCATTTTATTCTGTTTTAAGCAATTGTGAATGGGAGTTCACTCATGATTTGGCTCTCTGTTTGTCTGTTATTGGTGTATAAGAATGCTTGTGATTTTTGTACATTGATTTTGTATCCTGAGACTTTGCTGAAGTTGCTTATCAGCTTAAGGAGATTTTGGGATGTGACAATGGGGTTTTCTAGATATACAATCATGTCCTCTGCAAACAGGGTAATTTGACTTCTTCTTTTTCTAATTGAATACCCTTTATTTCCTTCTCCTGCCTAATTGCCCTGGCCAGAACTTCCAACACTATGTTGAATAGGAGTGGTGAGAGAGGGCATCCGTGTTTTGTGCCAGTATTCAAAGAGAATGCTTCCAGTTTTTGCCCATTCAGTATGATATTGGCTGTGGGTTTGTCATAGATAGCTCTTATTATTTTGAGATACATCCCTTCAATACCTAATTTATTGAAAGTTTTTAGCATGAAGCGTTGTTGAATTTTGTCAAAGGCCTTTTCTGCATTTATTGAGATAATCATATGGTTTTTGTCTTTGGTTCTGTTTATATGCTGAATTACATTTATTGATTTGTGTATATTGAACCAGCCTTGCATCCCAGGGATGAAGCCCACTTGATCATGGTGGATAAGCTTTTTGATGTGCTGTTGGATTCTGTTTGCCAGTATTTTATTGAGGATTTCTGCATCAATGTTCATCAAGGATAATGGTCTAAAATTCTCTTTTTTTGTTCTGTCTCTGCCAAGCTTTGGTATTAGGATGATTCTGGCCTCATAAAATGAGTTAGGGAGGATTTCCTCTTTTTCTATTGAATGGAATAGGTTCAGAAGGAATGGTACCAGTTCCTCCTTGTACCTCTGGTAGAATTCGGCTGTGAATCCAAACCATAAAAACCCTAGATGATAACATAGGCATTACCATTCAGGATATAGGCATGGGCAGGGACATCATGTCTAAAACACCAAAAGCAATGGCAACAAATGTCAAAATTGACAAATGGGATCTAACTAAACTACATAGCTTCTACAGAGCAAAAGAAACTACCATCATAGTGAACTGGCAAACTACAAAATGGGAGATAATTTTCACAACATGCTCATCTGAGAAAGGGCTAATATCCAGAATCTACAATGAACTAAAACAAATTTACAAGATAAAAAGAAACAACCCCATCAAAAAGTGGTCAAAGGACATGAACAGACACTTCTCAAAAGAAGACATTTACGCAGCCAAAAAACGTGAGAAAATGCTCACCATCACTGGCCATCAGAGAAATGCAAATCAAAACCACAGTGAGGTACCATCTCACACCAGTTAGAGTGGCATGCATTAGAAGGTCAGGAAACAACAGGTGCTGGAGAGGATGTGGAGAAATAGGAACACTTTTACACTGTTGGTGGGACTGTAAACGAATTCAACCATTGTGGAAGTCAGTGTGGCTCTTCCTCAGGGATCTAGAATTAGAAATACCATTTGACCCAGCCATCCCATTACAGGGTATATATGCAAATGAATATAAATCATGCTGCTATAAAGACACATGCACACATATATGTTTATTGTGGAACTATTCACAATAGCAAAGACTTGGGACCAACCGAAATGTCCAACAGTAATAGACTGGATTAAGAAAATGTGGCATATATACACCATGGAATACTATGTAGCCATAAAAAATGACGAGTTCATGTCCTTTGCAGGGACATGGATGAAATTGGAAATCATAATTCTCAGTAAACTATTGAAAGGACAAAAAACCAAACAGCGCATGTTCTCACTTGTAGGTGGGAATTGAACAATGAGAACACAAGGACACAGGAAGGGGAACATCACACTCTGGGGACTGCTGTGCGGTGGGAGGAGGGTGGAGGGATAGCAATAGGCGATATACCTAATGCTGAATGAGGACTTAATGCGAGCAGCACACCAGCATGACACATGTATACATATGTAACTAATCTGCACATTGTGCACATCTACCATAAATCTTAAAGTACAATTAAAAAAAAGAAGTTTCTCAGAATGCATCTGTCTACTTTTTATGTGAAGACATTTCCTATTCCACCCAAGGCCTCAAAGCACTCCAAATATCTACATGCAGATCCTAGAAAAAGAGTGTTTAAAAACTGCTCAATCAAAAGAAATGTTCAAATCTGCGAGATGAATGCACACATCACAAAGAAGTTTCTCAGAATGCTTCTGTCTAGTTTTTATGTGAAGATATCTCCTTTTCCACTGTAGGCCTCAAAGCCCTCTAAATATCCATTTGCAGATACTACAAAAAGATTGTTTCCAAGCTGCTGAATGAAAAGAAACGCTCAACCCTGTGAGTTGAATGCACATATAACAAAGAAGTTTCTCAGAATTCTTCTGTCTAGTTTTTATGTGAAGATATTTCCTAGCCCAACAAAGATCTCAAAGCATTCAAAATATCCACTTGAAGATTCTACAGAAAGTGTTTCAAAACTGCTCATTCAAAAGAAAGGTTCAACTCTGGAAGATGTGTGCACACATCACAAAGTAGTTTCTCCAAATGGTTCTGTCTAGTTTTTATGTGAAGATACTTCCTTTTCCACCATAGGCCGCAAAGTGCTCTGAATATTCACTTGCAGTTTCCACAAAAAAAGTGTTTCCATACTGCTTAATCAAAAGAAAATTTAAACTCCACAAGATTAAGGCACACATCACAAAGAAGTTTTTCAGAAAGCTTCTGTGTAATTTTTATGTGAAGATATTTCCTTTTCCACAATAGGCCTCAAAGCACTTCAAATGTCCACTTGCGGATTCTACAAAAAAGTTTTTCAAAACTACTCAATCAAAAGAATGTTTCAACTCTGTGTGATGAATGAATACATCACCAAGAAGTTTCTCTGAATGCTTCTGTGTAATTTTTATGTGAAGATATTTCCCTTTCCACCATAGGCCTCAAAGCGCTCAAAATATCCACTTGGAAGTTCTACAAAAAGAGTGTTTCAAAACTGCTTAATCAAATAAAAGTTACAACTCTGTGAGATGAATGCACACAACACAAGATGTTTCTCAGAATGATTTTGTGTAGTTTTTATTTGAAGACAAATCTTTTTCCACAGTGTAGCTCAAAGCGCTCCAAATATCCACTTGGGGATTCTACAAAAAGAGCGTTTAAAAACTGCTCCACAAAAAGAAAGTTTCAACTCTGTGAGATGAATGCACACATCAAAAAGGAGTTTCTCAGAAAGCTTCTGTGTAGTTTGTATGTGAAGATATTTCCTTTTCCACCATAGGCTGCAAATGGCTCCAAATATCCACTTGTAGATTCTGCAAAAAAAAGAGTTTCAAAACTACACTATCAAAAGTTAGTTTCAACGCTGTGAGTTGAATGCTCACATTACAAAGAAGATTCTCAGAATTCTTGCGTTTATTTTTTTGTAAAGATATTTCCTTTTCCACAATAGGCCTCAAATTGCTCCAAATATTGACTCGCAGATTCTACAAAAAGAGTGTTTCAAAGCTGCTCCATCAAAAGAAAACTTCCACTCTGTGAGATGAATGCACACATCACAAAGGAATTTCTTATAATGCTTCTGTGTAGTTTTCATGTGAAGATATTTCCTCTTCCACAATGGGCCTCAAAGAGTTCCAAATATCCACTTCTGGATTCTCCAAAATAATGTTTCAAAACTGCTCAATCAAATGAAAGCATGAACTCCGTGAGATGAATGCCCACATCACAAAGATGTTTTTCAGAATGTTTCTGTAGAGTTTTCATTGGAGGATATTTCCTTTTCCACCATAGGCTGCAAAGGGTTCCAAATATTCACTTGCAGATTCTACAAAAAGAGAGTTTCAAAACTGCTCTGTCAAAAGATAAGTTCAACTCTGTGAGTTGAATGCACACATCTCAAAGTTGTTTCTCAGTATGCTTCTTTGTAGATATTCTGTGAAGATATTTCTTTATACAACATAAGCCTCAAAGCGCACCAAATATCCACTTGCAGATTCTACAGAAAGAGTGTTTCAAAACTGCTCAATCAAAAGAAAAGTTCAACTCTGTGAGATGAATGCACACGTCACAAAGATGTCTCTCAGAATGCTTCTGTGTAGTTTTATGCGAATATATTTCCTTTTCCACAACAGGTATTTAAGCATTCCAAATATTCACTTGCAGATTCTACAAAAAGAGTGTTTATAAACTGCCCAATCAAAAGAAAAATTCAACTCCTGGAGATGAATGCACATATAAAAATGAGTTTCTCAGAATGCTTCTGTGTTGCTTTTATGTAAAGAAATTTCCTTTTCCACCATAGGCCTCTAAGTGCTCCAAATATCCACTTGCAGATTCTACAAAAAGAGTGTTTCAAAACTGCTTAATCAAAAGAAAAGTTCAACTCTGTGAAATGAATGCACACATCACAAGGAAGTTACTCAGAATGCTTCTTTGTAGTTTTTATGTGAAGATATTTATTGTTCCACAATAGTCCTCAAAGCGCTTCAAATATCCACTTGCAGATACTAAAAAAAGAGTGTTTCAAAACTGCTCCATCAAAAGAAAAGATCAACTCTGTGAGAAGAATACACACATCACAAAGAAGTTTCTCAGAATGCTTCTGTGTAGTTTTTATGTGAAGATATTTCCGTTTCCACGATAGGCCTCAAAGTGCTCCAAATATCTACTTGCAGATTATACAAAAACAGTGTTTCAAAACTGATCAATCAAAAGAAAACTTCAACTCTGTGGATGAATGCACACCTCACAACTAAGTTTCTCAGAATGCTTCTGTGTAGTTTTTATGTGAAGATATTTCCTTTTCCACAGTAGGCCTCAAAGCCCTTCAAATATCCACTTGCAGATTCTATAAAAAGGATGTTTCAAAACTGCTCAATCAAAACAAAGTTTCAACTCTGTGAGATGAATGCACACATCACAAAGAATTTTCTCAGAATGGCTCTCTGTAGTTTTTATTTGAAGATATTTCCTTTTCCACGATAGAACTCAAAGAACTCCAAATATCCTATTGCGGATCCTACATAAAGAGGGTTTCCAAATTCTTCAATCAAAGGAAACGTTCAACTCTGTGAGATGAATGCTGATACCATGAAGAAGTTTCTCAGAATGCTTCTGTGTAGTTTTTATGTGAAGATATTACCTTTTCCCGTTAGGCCTCAAACTGCTCCAAATATCCTCTTACAGATTCTGCAAAAAGAGTGTTTCAAAACTTCTCAATCAAAAGAAATGTTCAACCCTGTTTGATGAAGGCACACATCACAAAGAAGTTTCTCAGAATGCTTCTGTGTAATTTTTATGTGAATATATTTCCTTTTCCTTATAGGCCTCAAATCGCTCCAAATATCCACTTGCACACTCTACATAAAGAGTGTTTCCAAAATGGTCAATCAATAGGAAGGTTTAACTCTGTGAGATGAATGCACACATCACAAAGAAGTTTCTGAGAATGCTTCTGTGTAGTTTTTATTTGAAGACATTTCCTTTTCCACTATAGGGTGCAAAGTGCTCCAAATATCCACTTGCAGATTCTACAAAAGAGATATTCAAAACTGCTCAATGAGAAGATAAGTTCAACTCTGTGAGTTGAATTCACACTTCACAAAGAAATTTCTACGAATGCTTCTGTCTAATTTTTTGGTGAAGATATTTCCCTTTCCAAAATAGGCCTCAAAGGGCTCCAAATATCCACTTGCAGATTCTACAAAAAGAGTATTTCCAAGCTGCTCAATGAAAAGAAAGTTTCAAATCTGTGAGATGAATGCACACATCACAAAGAAGTTTCTCAGAATTTTTTCTGTAGTTTTAATTGGAAGATATTTCCTTTTCCACCATAGGCTGCAAAGGGTGCCAAATATCCACTTGCAGATTCTGCAAAAAGAGAGATTCAAAATTGCTCAATCAAAAGATAGGTTCAACTCTGTGAGTTCAATGCACACCTCACAAATAAGTTTCTCAGAATGCTTCTGTGTAGTTTTTATTTGAAGATATTCCCTTTTCCACAATAGGCATCCGAGATCTCTGAACATCCACTTGTAATTTCTACAAAAAGAGAGATTCAAAACTGCTCAATCAAAAGATTGGTTCATCTCTGTGTGTTCAATGCACACATCACAAAGAAGTTTGTCAGAATGCTTCTGTGTAGTTTTTATGTGAACATATTTGATTTTCCAGTTAGCCTCACAGTGCTCCAAGTATCCACTTGCAGATTCTACAAAAAGAGAGACTCATAACTGCTCAGTCAAAAGATAGATTCAACACTCTTAGTTGAATGCACACATAATGAAGAAGTTTTTGAGAATGCTTCTGTTAATTTTGTTATTTGAAGATATTTCCTTTTCCACCATGGGCAAAAAGCACACAAAATACCACTTGCAGGTTCTATAAAAAGTGTGAACTGAAGATGGCCGAATAGGAAAATCTCTGGTCTACAGCTCCCAGCGTGAGCTATGCAAAAGACAGGTGATTTCTGCATTTCCATCTGAGGTACCAGGTTCATCTCACTAGGGAGTTCCAGACAGTGGGCGCAGGTCAGTGGATGCATGCACCGTGCGTGAACTGAAGAAGGGCGAGGCATTGCCTCACTCGGGAAGCACAAGGGGTCAGGGAGTTCCCTTTCCTACACAAAGAAAGGGGTGAAAGACGGCACCTGGAAAATCGGGTCACTCCTACCCGAATACTGTGCTTTTCTGAAGGGCTTAAAAAATGGCGCACCAGGAGATTGTATCCTGCACCTGGCTCAGAGGGTCCTACACCCGTGGAGTCTCACTGATTGCTAGCACAGCAGTCTGAGATCAAACTGCAAGGTGGCAGTGAGGCGGGGGGAGGGGCGCCTGCCTTTGCCCAGGGTTGCTTAGGTAAACAAAGCAGCTGAGAAGCTCGAACTGGGTGGAGCCCACCACAGCTCAAGGAGGCCTGCCTGCCTCTGTAGGCTCCACCTCTGGGGGCAGAGCACAGACAAACAAAAAGACAGCAGTAACCTCTGCAGACTTAAATGTCCCTGTCTGACAGCTTTGAAGAGAGCAGTGTTTCTCCCAGCATGCAGCTGGAGATCTGAGAACGGGCAGACTGCCTCCTGAAGTGGGACCCTGTCCCTTGAACCCCGAGCAGCCTAAGTGGGAGGCACCCCCCAGTAGGGGCAGACTGACACCTCACACAGCCGGCCGGGTACTCCAACAGACTTGCAGCTGAGGGTCCTGTCAGTTAGAAGGAAAACTAACAAACTGAAAGGACATCCACACCAAAAACCCATCTGTATATCACCATCATCAAAGACCAAAAGTAGATAAAACCACAAAGATGGGGAAAAGCAGAGCAGAAAAACTGGAAACTCTAAAAAGCAGAGTGCCTGTCCTCCTCCAAAGGAACGCAGTTCCTCACCAGCAATGGATCAAAGCTGGATGGAGAATGACCTTGATGAGCTGAGAGAAGAAGGCTTCAGACTATCAAATTACTCTGAGCTATGGGAGGATATTCAAACCAAAGGCAAAGAAGTTGAAAAATTTGAAAAAAATTTAGAAGAATGTATAACTAGAATAACCAATACAGAGAAGTGCTTAAAGGAGTTGATGGAGCTGAAAACCAAGGCTCCAGAACTACGTGAAGAATGCAGAAGCCTCAGGAGCCGATGTGATCAAATGGAAGAAAGGATATCAGTGATGGAAGATGAAATTAATGAAATGAAGCGAGAAGGGAAGTTTAGAGAAAAAAGAATAAAGGGAAATGAACAAAGACTCCAAGAAATATGGGACTATGTGAAAAGACCTAATCTATGTCTGACTGGTGTAAATGAAAATGACGGGGAGAATGGAACCAAGTTGGAAAACACTCTGCAGGATATCATCCAGGAGAACTTCCCCAATCTAGCAAAGCAGGCCAACATTCAGATTCAGGAAATACAGAGAATGCCACGCCACAAAGATACTCCTCGAGAAGAGCAACTCCAAGACATAATTGTCAGAGTCACCGAAGATGAAATGAAGGAAAAAATGTTAAGGGCAGCCAGAGAGAAAGGTCAGGTTACACACAAAGGGAAGCCCATCGGACTAACAGTGGATCTCTCAGCAGAAACTCTATAAGCCAGAAGAGAGTGGGGGCCGATATTCAACATTCTTAAAGAAAAGAATTTTCAACCCAGAATGTCGTATCCAGCCAAACTAAGCTTCATAAGTGAAGGAGAAATAAAATACTTTACAGACAAGCAAATGCTGAGAGATTTTGTACCACCAGGCCTGTCCTAAAACAGCTCCTGAAGGAAGCGCTAAACATGGAAAGGCACAACCAGTACCAGCCACTGCAAAATCATGCCAAAATGTAAAGACCATCAAGACTAGGAAGAGACTGCATCAACTATCATGCAAAATAACCACCTAACATCATAATGACAGGATAAAATTCACACATAACAATATTAACTTTAAATGTAAATGGACTAAATGCTCCAATTAAAAGACACAGACTGGCAAATTGGATAAAGAGTCAAGACCCAACAGTGTGCTGTATTCACGAAACCCATCTCATGTGCAGAGACACACATAGCCTCAAAATAAAAGGATGGAGGAAGATCTACCAATAAATGGAAAACAAAAAAAGGCATGGATTGCAATCCTAGTCTCTGATAAAACGGACTTTAAACCAGCAAAGATCAAAAGAGACAAAGAAGGCCATTACATATTGGTAAAGGGATCAATTCAACAAGAAGAGCTAACTATCCTAAATATATATGCACCTAATACAGGAGCACGCAGAATCATAAAGCAAGTCCTGAATGACCTACAAAGAGACTTAGACTCCCACACATTAATAAAGGGAGAATTTAACACTCCGCTTTCAACATTAGACAGATCAACGAGACAGAAAGTCAACAAGGACACCCAGGAATTGAACTCAGCTCTGCAACAAGCGGACCTAATAGACATCTACAGAACTCTCCACCCCAAATCAACAGAATATACATTTTTTTCAGCACCACACCACACCTATTCCAAAATTGACCACATACTTCGAAGTAAAGCTCTCCTCAGTAAATGTAAAAGAACAGAAATTATAACAAACTATCTGTCAGATCACAGTGCAATCAAGCTAGAACTCAGGATTAAGAATCTCACTCAAAACCGCTCAACTACATGGAAACTGAACAACCTGCTCCGGAATGACTACTGGATACATAACAAAATGAAGGCAGAAATAAAGAGGTTCTTTGAAACCAACGAGAACCAAGATACAACATACCAGAATCCCTGGTATGCATTCAAAGCAGTGTGTAGAGGGAAATTTATAGCACTAAATGCCCACAAGAGAAAGCAGGAAAGATCCAAAATTGACACTCTAACATCATAATTAAAAGAACTAGAAAAGCAAGAGCAAACACATTCAAAAGCTAGAAGAAGGCAAGAAATAACTAAAATCTGAGCAGAACTGAAGGTAATAGAGACACAAAAAACCCTTCAAAAAATTAGTGAATCCAGGAGCTGGTTTCTTGAAAGGACCAACAAAATTGAAAGACCGCTAGCAAGATTAATAAAGAAAAAAAGAGAGGAGAATCAAATAGATGCAATAAAAATTATAAAGGGGATATCACCACTGAGACCACAGAAATACAAACTACCATCAGAGAATACTACAAACACCTCTATGCAAATAAACTAGAAAATCTAGAAGAAATGGATACATTCCATGACACATACACTCTCCCAAGACTAACCCAGGAAGAAGTTGAATCTCTGAATAGACCAATAACAGGAGCTGAAATTGTGGTAATAATCAATAGCTTACCAACCAAAAAAAGTCCAGGACCAGATGGATTCACAGCCAATTTCTACCAGAGGTACAAGGAGGAGGTGGTACTCTTCCTTCTGAAACTATTCCAATCAATAGTAAAAGAGGGAATCCTCCCTAACTCATTGTATGAGTCCAGAATCATCCTGATATCAAAGCCGAGCAGAGACACAACCAAAAAAGAGAATTTTAGACCAATGCCCTTGATGAACATTGGAGCAAAAATCCTCAATAAAATACTGGCAAACCGAATCCAGCAGCACATCAAAAAGCTTATCCACCATGATCAAGTGGGCTTCATCCCTGGGATGCAGGGCTGGTTCAATATACACAAATCAATAAATGTAATCCAGAATATAAACAGAACCTAAGACAAAAACCACATGATTATCTCAATAGATGCAGAAAATGCCTTTGACAAAATTCAACAACGCTTCATGCTAAAAACTCTCAATAAATTAGGTATTGTTGGGGCGTATCTCAAAATAATAAGAGCTATCTATGACAAACCCACAGCCAATATCATACTGAATGGGCAAAAACTGGAAACATTCTCTTTGAAAACTGGCACAAGACAGGGATGCCCTCTCTCACCACTCCTATTCAACATAGTGTTGGAAGTTCTGGCCCGGGCAATTAGGCAGGAGAAGGAAATAAACGGTATTCAATTAGGAAAAGAGGAAGTCAAATTGTCCCTGTTTGCAGACGACATGATTGTATATCTAGAAAACCCTATTGTCTCAGCCAAAAATCTCCTTAAGCTGATAAGCAACTTCAGCAAAGTCTCAGGATACAAAATCAATGTACAAAAATCACAAGCATTCTTACACACCAACAACAGACAGAGAGCCAAATCATGAGTGAACTCCAATTCACAATTGCTTCAAAGAGAATAAAATACCTAGGAATCCATCTTACAAGGGACGTGAAGGACCTCTTCAAGGAGAACTACAAACCACTACTCAAGGAAATAAAAGAGCATACAAACAAATGGAAGAACATTCCATGCTCATGGGTGGGAAGAATCAATATCGTGAAAATGGCCATACTGCCCAAGGCAATTTACAGATTCAATGCCATCCCCATCAAGCTACCAATGACTTTCTTCACAGAATTGGAAAAAACTACTTTAAAGTTCATATGGAACCAAAGAAGAGCCACATCGCCAAGTCAATCCTAAGCCAAAAGAACAAAGCTGGAGGCATCACACTACCTGACTCCAAACTATACTACAAGTCTACAGTTAGCAAAAGAGCATGGTACTGTACGAAAACAGAGATATAGATCAATGGAACAGAACAGAGCCCTCAGAAATAATGCCACATATCTACAACTATCTGATCTTTGACAAACCTGAGAAAAACAAGAAATGGGGAAAGGATTCCCTATTTAATAAATGGTGTTGGGAAACTGGCTAGCCATATGTAGAAAGCTGAAACTGGATCCCTTCCTTACACTTTATACAAAAATCAATTCAAGATGGATTAAAGACTTAAACGTTAGACCTAAAACCATAAAAACCCTAGAAGAAAACCTAGGCATTACCAATCAGGACATAGGCATGGGCAAGGGCTTCATATCTAAAACACCAAAAGCAATGGCAACAAAAGCCAAAATTGACAAATGGGATCTAATTAAACTAAAGAGCTTCTGCACAGCAAAAGAAACTACCATCAGAGTGAAAAGGAAACCTACAAAATGGGAGAAAATTTTCAAAGTTACTCATCTGACAAAGGGCTAATATCCAGAATCTACAATGAACTCCAACAAATTTACAAGAAAATAAACAACCCCATCAAAATGTGGGCAAAGGATATGAACAGACACTTCTCAAAAGAAGACATTTATGCAGCCAAAAAACACATGAAAAAATGCTCACCATCCCTGGCCATCAGAGAAACGCAAATCAAAACCACAATGAGATACCATCTCACACCAGTTAGAATGGCAATCATTAAAAAGTCAGGAAACAACAGGTGCTGGAGAGGATGTGGAGAAATAGGAACACTTTTACACAGTTGGTGGGACTCTAAACTAGTTCAACCATTGTGGAAGTCAGTGTGGCATTTCCTCAGGGATCTAGAACTAGAAATTCCATTTGACCCAGCCATCCCATTATGGGGTATATACCCAAAGGACTATATATCATGCTGCTCTAAAGACACATGCACACGTAAGCAACCCAAATGTCCAACAATGATAGACTGGATTAAGAAAATGTGGCACATGTACACCATGGAATACTATACAGCCATATAAAATGATGAGTTCATGTCCTTTGTAGGAACATGGATGAAATTGGAAATCATCATTCTCAGTAAACTATCGCAAGAACCAAAAACCAAACACTGCATATTCTCACTCATAGGTGGGAATTGAACAATGAGAACACATGGATACAGGAAGGGGATCATCACACTCTGGGGACTGTTGTGGGGTGGGGGGATGGGAGAGGGACAGCATTGGGAGATATACCTAATGCTAGGTGAGGAGTTAGTGGGTGCAGTGCACCAGCATGGCACATGTATACATATTTAACTAACCTGCACATTGTGCACATGTACACTAAAACCTAAAGTATAATAATAATAAATTAATTAATTTAAAAAAGTGTGAACTGCTGAATCATAAGATAGCTTCAAACTTGTGAGATGAATGCACACATCACAAAGAAGTTTCTCACAATGTTTCTGTGTAGTTTTTTTTTTTGAAGATATTTCCTTTTCCACCGTAGGCCACAAAGGGCTCCAAATATCCACTTGCAGATTCTGCAAAAAGAGAGACTCAAAACTGCTCAGTCAAAAGATAGGTTCAACAATGTGAGTTGAATTCACACATCCCAAAGAAGTTTCTCAGAATTCTTCTGTGTAATTTTTATGCGAAGGTATTTGGTTTTCCACAGTAGGCCTCAAAGGGCTCCAAATATCCACCTGCAGATTCTACAAAAAGAGAGATTCAAAACTGCTCAATCACAAGATAGGTTCAACCCTTTGAGTTGAATGCATACATCACAAAGAAGTTTCTCTGAATGCTTCTATGTTGCTTTTATTGGAAGATATATTTTTTCTATCCTCTTGCAGATCCTACAAAAAGGGAGATTCAAATTAGCTCAATGAGAAGATAAGTTCAACACTGTGTTTTGAATTCACACCTCACAAAGAAGTTTCTCAGAATGCTTCTGTTTAGTATTTAAGTGAAGATATTTCCTTTTCCACAATAGACCTCGAAGCTATCCAAACATCCACTTGCTGATTCTGCAAAAAGAGATTGAAAACTCTTCAATGAAATGGTAGGTTCAATTCAGTGAGTTTAATGCAAACATCAAAAAGGAGTTTTTCAGAATGCTTCTGTGTAATTTTTCTGTGAACATATTTGATTTTCCTCAGAAGGCCTCACAGCACTCCAAATATCCACTTGTAGATTCTACAAAAAGAGAGATTCAAAACAACTTAATCAAAAATTAGGTTCAACTCTGTGAGTTGAATGCACACATCAGGAAGAAGTTTCTGAGAATGCTTCTGTGTAGGTTTTATTTAAAGATGTTTCCTTTTCTACCACAGAGTGCAAAGGGCTCCAAATATCCACTTGCAGGTTCTACAAAAAGAGAGATTCTAAACTGCTCAATCAAATGATATTTTCAACTCTGTGAGTTGAATGCACACATCACAAAAACTTTCTCAGAAGGCTTCTAAGTAGTTTTTATGTGAAGACATTGCCTTTTCCACAATAGGCCTCAAAGGGCTGCAATTATCTACTTGCAGGTTCTACAAAAAGGATGTTTCAATACTGCTCAATCAAAAGAAACTTTCAACTCTGTGAGATGAATGTATACATCACAAAGTAGTTTCTCAGAATGCTTCTATCTGGTTTTTATGGGAAGATATTTCCTTTTCCACAACAGGCCTCAAAAATTTGCAAATATCCACTTGCAGTTCCTACAAAAAGAGAGTTTCAAAACTGCTCAATCAAAAGAAAAGTTCAGCTCTGAGATGAATGCACACATCACAAAGAAGTTTCTCAGAATGATTCTGTGTAGTTTTTATCTGAAGATATTTGCTTTTCCACAGTAGGCCTCAAAGTGCTCCAAATATCCACTTGCAGATTATACAAAAAGATTGTTTCAAAACTGCTCAATCAGAAGATAGGTTCAACCCTGTGAGATGATGGCACACATCCCAAAGAAGTTTCTCAGAATGTTTCTGTGTAGTTTTTATTTGAAGATATTTCCTTTTCAACCACAGGCCGCAATGGGCTCCAAATATCCACTTGCAGATTCTGCAAAAAGAGAGATTCAAAACTGCTCAATCAAAAGATAAGTTGAACCCTATGAGTGAATGCACACATGCCAAAGAAATTTCTCAGAATTCTTCTGTGTAGTTTTTATGTGAAGATATTTGGTTTTCCACAGTAGGCCTCAAAGGGCTCCAAATATCCACCTGCAGATTCTGCAAAAAGAGTTTCTAAACTGCTCAATCAAAAGAAAGATTCAACTCTGTGAGTTGAATGCACACATCAGAAAGAAGTTTCTCAGAATGCTTCTGTCTACTTTTTATGTGAAAATATTTCCTTTTCCACAATAGGTCAAAAAGGGCTCCAATTATCCACTTGCAGATTCTACAAAAAGAGTGTATCAAAACTGCTCAATCAAAAGAAAAGTTCAACTCTGAGATGAATGCACACATCACAAAGGAGTTTCTCAGAATGCTTCTGTGTAGTTTTTATCTGAAGATACTGGCTTTTCCATGGTAGGCCTCAAAGCGCTCCAAATATCCCCTTGCACATACTACAAAAAGAGTGTTTGAAAACTGATCAATCATAAGATATGTTCAACCCTGTGAGATGAATGCACATAACAGGAAGTAGTTTCTCAGAATGTTTCTGTGTAGTTTTTATTTGAAGATATTTCCTTTTCCACCATTGGCTGCAAAGGGCTCCAAATATACACTTGCAGATTCTGCAAAAAGAGAGATTCAAAACTGTTCCATGAAAGAAAGTTTCAAATCTGGGAGTTGAATGCACACATCCCAAAATAGTTTCTCAGAATGCTTCTGTGTAGTATTCATGTGAAGATGTTTGCTTTTCCACCATTGGCCTCAAAGTGCTCCAAATATCCAACTGCAAATTCTGCAAAAAGAGAGATTCAAAACTCATCAATCAAATCATAAGTTCACTTCTGTGAGATGAATGCATACATCACAAAGAAGTTTCTCTGAATACTTCTGTGTCGATTTTATTTGAAGATATTTCCTTTTCCACCATAGGGCACAAAGGGCTCCAAATATCCACTTGTAGATTCTACAAAAAGAGAGATTCGAAACTGCTCAATGAGAAAATAAGTTCAACACTGTGAGCTGAATGCACACATCACAAAGAGCTTTCTCAGAATGCTTCTGTATGGTTTTTATGTGAAGATATAGCTTTTTCCACAATAGGCCTCATAGCTCTCCAAACTTCCACTTGCAGATTCTGCAAAAAGAGAGATTCAAAACTGCTCAATCAAAAGAAAGTTTCAACTCTGTGAGTTGAATGCACACATCACAAACAGGTTTCTCAGAATGCTTCTGTGTAGTTTTTATGTGAGCATATTTGATTTTCTACAGTAGGCCTCACAACACTCCAAATATCCACTTGCAGATTCTACAAAAAGAGTGTATCAAAACTGCTCAATCAAAACATAGGTTCAACTCTGTGAGTTGAATCTACACATCCCAAAGAAGTTTCTCAGAATGCTTCTGAGTAGTTTTTATATGAAGATATTTCCTTTTCTGCAATAGGCTTCAAAGGTCTCCAATTATCCACTTGCAGATTCTACAAAAAGAGTGTTTCAAAACTGCTAAATCAACAGAAAGGGTCAACTCTGTGAAACGAAAGCACACATCACAAGAAAGTTTCTCTGTATGCTTCTGTGTAGCTTTTATTTGAAGATATTTCCTTTTCCACCATAGGGCGCAAAGGGCTCCAAATATCCACTTGCATATTCCACAAAAAGAGAGACTCAAAACTGCTCAATGAGAAGATAAGTTTAACTCTGTGAGTTGAATGGACACCTCACAAAGGAGTTTCTCAGAATGCTTCCATGTAGTTTTTTGGTGAAGATATTTCCGTTTACACAATAGGCCTCAAAGATCCGCAAACATCCACTTGCAGATTCTGCAAAAGGAGAGATTCAAAACTGCTCAATCAAACGATAGGTTCAACACTTTGAGATGAATGAACACATCAGAAAAAGTTTCTCAGAATGCTTCTGTGTAGTCTTTCTGTGAACATATTTGATTTTCCAAAGCAGGCCTCACAACGCTCCAAATATTCACTTGCAGATTCTACAAATAGAGCGATTTGAAACTGCTCAATGTGAAGATAAGTTCAACTCTGTGAGTTGAATGCACACCTCACAAAGAAGTTTCTTAGAATGCTTCTTTTTAGTTTGTATGTGAAGATATTTCCTTTTCAACAATTGGCCTCAAAGCTCTCCATACATCCACTTGAAGATTCTGCAAAAAGAGAGATTCAAAACTGCTCAATCAAAAGATAGGTTCGACTCTGTGAGTTGAATGCACACATCACAAAGAAGTTTCTCAGAATGCTTCTGTGTAATTTTTATGTGAACATATTTGATTTTCCCTAGAAGCCCTCACAGCACTCCAAATATCCACTTGCAGACTCCACAAAAAGAATGTTTCAAAACTGCTCAATCATAAGATAGGTTCAACCTTGTGAGATGAATACACATCACAAAGAAGTTTCTCAGAATGCTTCTGAGTAGTTTTTATTTGAAGAAATTTCCTTTTCCACAATAGGCCACAAACGGCTCCAAATATCCACATGCAGATCCTGCAAAAAGAGAGATTCAAAACTGCTCAATCAAAAGATAAGTTCAACTCTGTGAGTTGAGTGCTCACATCCCAAAGAAGTTTCTCAGAATGCTTCTGTGTAGTTTTTATGTGAAGATATTTCCATTTCCACAATAGGTCTCAAAGCTCTCCAAACATCCACTTGTAGATTTTGCAAAAACAGAGATTCAAAACAGCTCATTCAAAAGAGAGGTTCAAATATGTGAATTGAATGCACACATCACAGAGAAGTTTCTCAGAATGCTTCTGTGTAGTTTTTAGCTGAAGATATTTGCCTTTCCATGGTAGGCCTGAAAGCGATCCAAATATCCACTTGCAGATTCCACAAAAAGAGTGTTTCAAAACTGCTCAATCATGAAATAGGTTCAACCTTGTGAGATCAATGCACACATCAAAAATAAGTTTCTCTGACTGCTTCTGTGTAGTTTTTATGTGAAGATATTTCCTTTTCCACAATATGTCTCAAAGGGCTCCAAATATCCACTTGCAGATTCTAAAAAAAGAGTGATTCAAAACTGCTCAATCAAAAGATATGTTGAACTCTGTCAGTTGAATGCATACATCACAAGTAAGTTTCTCAGAACGCTTCTGAGTAGTTTTTATGGTAAGATATTTCCTTTTCCACAATAGGACTCAAAGGGCTCCAATTATCCGCTTGCAAATACTAGAAAAAGAGTGTTTAAAAACTGCTCAATAAAAACAAAGCTTCAACTCTCTGAGATGAATGCACACATCGATGAGAAGTTTCTCAGAATGCTTCTGTGTAGTTTTTATGTGAAAATATTTCCTTTTCCACAATAGTCCTCAATAGGCTCCAAATATCCTCTTGCATATTTTACTAAAACAGTGTTTCAAAACTGCTGAATCAAAAGAAAGTTTCAATTCTGTGAAATGAATGCACGCATCACAAAGTGTTTTCCTGAATGCTTCTCTGTAGTTTTTATCTGAAGATATTTGTTTTTCCACGGTAAGCCTCAAAGCGCTCCGGATATCAACTTGCAGATTTTACAAAAAGAGTGTTTCAAAACTGCTCAATCGTAAGATAGGTTCAACCCTGTGAGATGAATGCACACATCACAAAGAAGTTTCTGAGACTATTTCTGTGTAGTTTTTGTTTGAAGATATTTCCTTTTCCACCATAGGCTGCAAAGGGCTCCAAATATCCACTAACAGATTCTGCAAAAAGAGATTAAAAACTGCTCAATCAAAGCATAGATTCAACTCTGTGATTTGAATGCAGACATCCTAAAGAAGATTCTCAGAATGTTTCTGGTTAGTTTTAATTTGAAAATATTTGCTTTTCCACAGTAAAGCCCAAAGGGCTCAAATTATCCATTTGCAGATTCTACAAAAAGAGTGTTTCAAAACTGCTCAATCAAAATAAATTCTCAGCTCTGTGAGAAGAGTGCACACATCACAAAGAAGTTTCTCAGAATGCTTCTGTGTAGTTTTTATGTGAAGATATTTCCTTTTCCATAATAGGCCTCAAAGCTCTGCAAACATCCACTTGCAGATTCTTCAGATTCTTCAAAAAGAGAGATTCAAAACTGCTCAATCAAAAGATGGCTCAATCCTCTGAGTTGAATGCAGACATCACAAAGAAGTTTCTCACAATGCTTCTGTGAAGTTTCTATGTGAACATATTTGATTTTCCACCATAGGCCTCACAGAGGTCCAAATATCCACTTGCAGTTTCTACAATAAGAGAGATTCAAAACTGGTCAATCAAAAGATAGGTTCAACTCTGTGAGTTGAATTCACACATCAAGAAATAGTTTCTGAAAATGCTTCTATGTACTTTTTATTTGAAGATATTTCCTTTCCCACCATACGGCACAAAGGAAAACAAATACACACTTGCAGATTCTACAAAAAGTGAGATTCAAAACTGTTCAATCAAAAGATAGGTTCAACTCTGTGAGTTGAATGCACACATCACGAAAAAGTTTCTGGGTTTATTTGAAGATATTTCCTTTTCCACCATTGGGCGCAAAGGGCTCCAATTATCCACTTGTAGATTCTACAAAAAGAGTGTTTCAAAACAGCTGAATCAAAAGGAATGTTCAACTCTGTGAGATGAATGCACACATCACAAAAAAGTTTCTCTGACAGCTTCTGTGTAGTTTTTATGTGAAGATATTTCCTTTTCCACAATAGACCTCAAAGGGCTCCAAATATCCCCTTGCAGATTCTACAAAAATAGTGTTTCAAAGCTCCTCAATCAAAAGAAAAGTTCAACTTTGTGAGATGAATGCACACATCACAAAGAAGTTTCTCAGAATGCTTCTGTGTAGTTTTTATCTAAAGATTTTTGCTTTTCCAAGATAGGCCTGAAAGCGCACCAAATATCCACTCGCAGATTCTGTAAAAGGAGTGTTTCAAAACTCCTCAATCATAAGATAGGTTGAACCCTATCAGATGAATGCACACATCACAAAGAAGGTTCTCTGAATGTTTCTGTGTAGTTTTTAATTGAAGATATTTTCTTTTCCACCATGGGACCAATGGACTCCAAATATCCTCTTCCAGATTCTGCAAATAGAGAGATTCAAAACTGCTCAATCAAAAGATAGGTTCAACTCTGTGGGTTGAATGCACACTGCCCAAAGTAGTTTCTCAGAATGCTTCTGTGTAGTTTTTATGTGAAGAGATTTGCTTTTCCACTGTAGGCCTCAAAAGGCTCCAAATATCCACCTGCATATTCTGCAAAAGGAGAGATTCAAAACTGCTCTATCAAAAGATAGGTTCAACTCTGAGAGTTGATTGCATACATCACAAAGAAGTTTCTCTAAATAGTACTGTGTAGTTTTTATTTGAAGATATTTCCTTTTCCACTATGGGGCGCCAAGGTCTCCAAAAATCCACTTGCCGATTCTACAAAAAGAGAGATTCAAAACTGCTCAATGAAAAGATGGGTTCAGCCCTGTGAGTTGAATGCCTACATAACAAAGAAGTTTCTCTGAATTCTTCTGTGTAGTTTTTATTTGAACATATTTCCTTTTCCACCATAGGTCACAATGGGCTCCAAATATCCACATGCAGATTCTACAAAATGAGAGATGCAAAACTGCTCAATTAGAAGATAAGTTCAACTCTGTGAGTTGAATGCACACCTCACAAAGAAGTTTCTCAGAATGCTTCTGTGTAGTTTTTATGTGAAGATATTTCCTTTTACACCACAATCCTCAAAGATCTCGAAACATCCATTTGCAGATTCTGCAAAAAGAGACATTCAAAACTGCTCCATCAAAAGATAGGTTCAACTCTGTGAGTTGAATGCACACATGACACAAAAGTTTCTCAGAGTGCTTCTGTGTAATTTTTATCTGAAGATATTTGCTTTTCCACGGTTGGCCTCAAAGCCCTCCAAATATCCATTTGCAGATTCCACAAAAAGAGTGCTTCAAAGCTGCTCAATCATCAGATAGGTTCAACCTGTGAGATGAATGCACACATCACAAAGAACTTTCTCAGAATGTCTCTGTGTAGTTTTTATATGAAGATATTTCCTTTTCCACCATAGGGTGCATAGGGCTCCAAATATCCACTTGCAGATTCTGCAAGAAGGGAGATTCAAAACTGCTCAGTCAAAAGAAAGGTTCAACTCTGTGAGTTGAATGCATACATCCCAAAGAAGTTTCTCAGAAGGCTTCAGTATAGTTTTTATGTGAAGATATTTTCTTTTCCACAGTAGACCTAAAAGGGCGCAAAACATCCACCTGCCGATTCTGCAAATAGAGAGATTCACAACTGTTCAATCAAAAGATAGGTTCAACACTGTGAGTTGAATGCATACCTCACAAAGAAATTTCCCTGAATGCTTCTGTGTAGTTTTTATTTGAAGACATTTCCTTTTCCAGCATAGGGCTCAAAGGGCTCAATATATCCACTTGCAGAATTTACAACAAAATAGATTCAAAACTGCTGAATGAGAAGATAAGTTCAACTCTGTGAGTTGAATGCACACCTCACAAAGAAGTTTCTCAGAATTATTCTGTGTAGTTTTCATGTGAAGATATTTCCTTTTCCACAACAGGCCTCGGAGCTCTCCAAACATCCACTTGCAGATTCTGCAAAAAGAGAAATTCAAAGCTGCTCAATCAAAACGTAGTTTCAACTCTTTGAGTTGAATGCACACATCACAAAGAAGTTTCTCAGAATGCTTGTGTGTAGTTTTTATATGAGCATATTTGATTTTCCAAAGTAGACCTCACAGCACTCCAAATATCCACTCACAGATTCTACAAAAAGAGAGATTCAAAACTGCTCAATCAAAAGATAGGTTCAACTATGTGTGTTGAATGCACCCATCTCACAGGTGTTTCCCAGAATCCTTCTGTGTAGTTTTTTTGTGAAGATTTTTTTTTCGACATTACACCTCAAAGGACTCCAACTATCCATTTGCAGATTCTACAAAAAGAGTGAATCAAAACTGCTCTAACAAAAGAAAGGTTCAACTATTTGAGATGACTGCACACATCACAAAGAAGTTTCTCAGAATGCTTCTGTGCAGTTTTTATGTGAATATATTTACTTTTCCACAATAGGCCTCAAAGGGCACAAAATATCCACTTGCAGATTCTGCAAAAAGAGAGATTCAAAACTACTCTATCAAAAGATAGTTTCAACTCTGTGAGTTGAATGCACACATCCCAAAGAATTTCTCAAAATGTTTCTGTGTAGTTCTTACGTGAAGATATTTGCTTTTCCACAGTAGGCCTCAAAGGGCTCCAAATAGCCACCTGCAGATTATGCAAAAAGAGAGATTCAAAACTGCTCGATGAGAAGATAAGTTCAACAGTGTGAGTTGAATGCACACCTCACAAAGAAGTTTCTCAGAATGCTTCTGTGTAGTTTTTATGTGAAGATATTTCCTTTTCCACAATAGTCCTCAAAGCCCTCCAAACATCCACCTGCAGATTGTGCAAAAAGAGTTTCAAAACTGCTCAATCAAAAGATAGGTTCAAGTCTGTGAGTTGAATTCATACATCACAAAGAAGTTTCTCTGCATGCTTCTGTGTAACGTTTATTTGAAGATATTTCCTTTTCCACCATAGGGTCCAAAGGGCTCAAATATCCACGTGCAGATTCTACAAAAAGAGAGATTCTAAAATGCTCAACCAAAAGATAGATTCAACTCTGTGAGTTAAATGCACACATCACAAAGAAGTTTCTTAGAATGCTTCTGAATAGTTTTTATCTGAAGATATTTCCTTTTCCACAATAGGCCTCATAGGGCTCAAATTATCCACTTGCAGATTCTAGAAAAAGATTGTTTCAAAACTGCTTAATCAAAACAAAGTTTCAACTCAGTGAGTTGAATGCACACATCACAAAGAGGTTTTTCAGAATGCTTCTGTGTATTTTTTTATCTGAAGATATTTGGTTTTCCATGGTAGGCCTCAAAGGGCTCCAAATATTCACTTGCAGATTCTACAAAAAGAGTGTTTCAAAACTTCTCAATGATAAGATCAGTTCAACCCTGTGAGATGAGTGCACTCCTCAAAAAGATTCTCAGAATGTTTCTGTGCAGTTTTTATTTGAAGATATAACCATTTCCACCATAGGCCACAAAGGGCTCCAAATATCCTCTTGGAGATTCTGCAAAAGAGAGATTCAAAACTGCTCAATCAAAAGGAAGGTTCAACTCTGTGAGTTGATTGCACACATCCCAAAGAAGTTTTTCTGAATGCGTCTGTGTAGTTTTTATGAGAAGATATTTGCTTTTCCACATTAGGCCTCAAATGTCTCCAAATATCCACCTGGAGATTCTGCAAAGTTAGTGATTCAAAATGACTAAATCAAAAGACAGGTTCAGCTCTATCAGTTCAATGCATACATCACAAGGAAGTTTCTCTGAATGATTTTCTGTACTTTTTATTTGAAGATATTTCCTTTTCCACCATACGGCACAAAGGGCTCCAAATATCCACTTGCAGATTCTCCAAAAAGAGAGATTCAAAACTGCTCAATGGGAAGATAAGATCAACTGTGTGATTTGAATGTTCACCTTGCAAAGAAGTTTCTCAGAATGTTTCTGTGTACTTTTTATGTGAATATATTTCCTTTTACACAAAGCCTCAAAGCTCTCTAAACATCCAATTGCAGATTCTCCAAAAAGAGAGATTCAATACTTCTCAATCAAAAGATTGGTTCAACTCTGTGTGTTGAATACACACATCATAAAGAAGTTTCTCAGAATGCTTCTGTGTGGTTTTATTTGAAAGTATTTTATTTTCCACAGTAGGGGTCACAGCGCTCCAAATATCCACTTGCAGATTCTATGAACAGAGAAATCCAAACGGCTCAATAGAAAGGTAGGAACAACTCATTGAGTTGAATGCACACATCATGAAAATTTCTTAGAATGCTTCTGAGTAGTTTTCATTTGAAGATATTTCCTTTTCCACAATAGGTCGCAAAGGGCTCCAAATATCCACTTGTAGATCCTTCAAAAAGAGAGATTCAAAACTGCTCAATAAGAAGATAAGTTCAACTCTGTGAATTGAATGCACACATTTCAAAGAAATTTCTGAGAATGCTTCTGTGTAGTTTTTATTTGAAGTTATTTCCTTTTCCATCACAGGGCACAAAGTGCTCTAAATATCCACTTGCAGATTCTACAAAAAGAGAGATTCTAAACTGCTCCATCAAAAGATAGATTCAACTCTGTGAGTTGAATGCAAACATCACGAAGAAGTTTCTCAAAATGCTTCTGAGTAGTTTTTATGTGAAGATATTTCCTATTCCACAGTGGGCCTCAAAGGGCTTCAATTATCCACTTGCAGATTCTACGAAAACAGTGTGTCAAAACTGCTCAATCAAAAGAAATTTTCAATTCTGTGAGATGAATGCACACATCACAAAGAAGTTTCTCAGAATGCTTCTGTGCAGTTTTCATGTGAAGAGATTTCCTTTTCCACCATAGGCAACAAAGGACTGCAAATATTCACTTGCAGCTTCTACAAAAAGAGTGTTCCAAAACTGCTCAATCAAAAGAAAGTTTCAACTCTGTGAGATGAATGCACGCATCCCAAGAAGTTTCTCAGAATTCTTCTGTGTAGTTTTTGTCTGAAGATATTTATTTTTCCACGGTGGGCCTCATAGCACTCTAAATATCCACTTGCAGACTGTACAAAAAGACTGTTTCAAAACTGCTCAAGCATAAGTTAGCTTCAACCCTGTGAGATGAATGCACATATGACAATGAAGTTTCTCCAAAAGTTTCTGTGTAGTTTTTATTTGAAGATATTTCCTTTTCCACCATAGTCCACAAAGGGCTAAAAATATCCACTTGCAGATTCTGGAAGAGACAGATTAAAAACTGCTCAATCTAAAGATGGGTTCAACTCTGGGAGTTGAATGCACGCATCACAAAGAAGTTTCTCAGAATCATTCTGTGTAATTTTTATGTGAAGATATTTGCTTTTCCACTATAAGCCTCAAAGGGCTCCAAATATCCACCTGCAGATTCTGCAAAAAGAGAGATTCAAAACTACTCAATCAAAAGACAGGTTCAACACAGTGAGCTGAATGCACACATCACAAAGTAGTTTCTCTGATTGTTTCTATGTAGTTTTTATTTGAAGATATTTCCTTTTCCACCATATTATGCAAAGGGCTCCAAATATCCACTTGCAGATTCTACAAAATGAGAGATTCAAAACTTCTTAATGAGAAGATAAGTTCAAGTCTATGAGTTGAACGCACAGCTCACAAAGAAGTTTACAGAATGCTTCTGTGTAGTATTTATGTGAAGATATTTCCTTTTCCACAGTAAGATTCAGAGCTCTCCAAACACCCATTTGCAGATTCTGCAAAAAGGGAGATTCAAAACTGCTCAATAAAAAGATAGGCTCAATGCTTTGAGTTGAATGCATACATCCCAAAGAAGTTTCTCAGAATACTTCTGTGTTGTTTTTATGTGAAGATATTTCCTTTTCCATCATAGAGGTCAAAGAGCACCAAATATCCACTTGCAGTTTCTACAAAAAGAGTGTTTCAAAACTGCTCCATTAAAAGAAATTACAACACTGTGAGTTGAATGTGCACATCAAAAAGCAGTTTCTGAGAATTCTTCTGACCAGATTTTATGTGAAGATAATTCCCTTTCCACTGAAGGCCTCAAAGCGCTTCAAAAGTCCACTTGCATATTCTACAAAAGGAGTGTTTCAAAACTGCTCAATGAAAAGTTATGTTCAACTCTGTGAGTTGAAAGCACACATCACAAAGAATTTTCTGAGAATGCTTCTCTTTAGTTTTATGTGAAGATAATCACATATCCAATGAAGGCCTCAAAGCGGTCCAAATCCACTTGCAGATCCTACAAAAAGAGTGTTTCACAACTTCTCTATGAATAGGTATGTTCAACTTTGTGACTTGAATGCAAATATAAAAAATAAGTTTCTGAGAATGCTTCTGTCTAGTTTTTATAAGAAGATATTACCTTTTCCACCATAGCCCTCAAAGCACTACAAATGTACATTTGCAGATTCTACAAAAAGAGGGTTTAAAAAGTGCTCTATCAAAAGAAATGTTCAACTCTCTGAGTTGAATGCACACATCACAAAGTAGTTTCTAACAATGCTTCTGTCTAGTTTTTATTCCAAGATATTTCCGTTTCCAATGAGGGCTTCAAAGGGCTTCAAATTTCCACTTGCAGATTCTACAAAAATAGAATTTCAAAACTGCTCTATGAAAAGTTATGTTCAACTCTGTGAGTTGAATGCAAACATCACAAAGAAGTTTCTGAGAATTCTTCTGTATAGTTTTTATATGAAGATATATCCTTTTCCAAGGAAGGCCTCAAAGAGCTACAAATGTCCACTTGCAGATTCTACAGAAAGAGGGTTTCAAAACTGCTCTATCAAAGGGAAGGTTCAACTCTGCGAGTTGAATGTGCATATCACAAAGAAATTTCAGAGAAGGCTTCTCTGTAGTTTTTACATGAAGATATTCCCCTTTCCAACGAAGGCCTCAAAAACGGTGCAAATATCCACTTGCACATCCTACAAAAAGAGTGTTTCAAAACTGCTCTATCAAAAGGAAAGTTGAACTCCGTTAGTTGAATTTACGCATCACAAAAAAGTTTCTGAGAATGATTCTGTCGAGTTTTTATGTGAGGATATTCCCAATGATGGCTTCAAAGCAATCCAAATATCCACTTGCAGATTTTACAAAAAGAGTTTTTCAAAAGGCTCTATCAAACGGAAGGTTCAACTCTGTAAGTTGAATGCACACATCACAAAGAAGTTTCTGAAAATGCTTCTGTCTAGTTTTTATTTGAAGATATTCCCATTTACAATGAAGGGTCTCAAAGTGGTCCATATATCCACTTGCAGATGCTAAAAAGAGTGTTTCAAAACTGCTCTATCAAAAGGAAAGTTCAACTCTGTCAGTTGAATGCACACATCACATAGAAGTTTCTGAGAATGCTTCTGTCTAGTTTTTATGCGAAGATATTCCCATTTCCAACGAAGGCCTCAAAAGGGTCCAAATATCCACTTGCAGTTTCTTCTAAAAGGGTGTTTCACGACTGCTCTACGAAGAGGTATGTTCAACGCTGTGAGTTGTATGCAAACATCAAAATGAAGTTTCTGAGAATGCTTCTGCCTAGTTTTTATTTCAAGATATTTCCTTATGCACCAAAGCCCACAAAGGGCTACAAATGTCCACTTGCAGAATCTACAAAGGAGTGTTTCAAAATTGCTCTATCAAAAGGAAGGTTCAACTTTGTGATTTGAACGCACACATCCCAAAGAAGTTTCTGAGAATGCTTCTGTCTAGTTTTTAGATGAAGATAATCCCGTTTCCAATGAAGACCACAAATCCAGTCCAAATATCCACTTGCAGGTTCTTCAAAAAGCGTGTTTCACAACTGCTCTATGAAAACGTATGTTCAACCCTATGAGTTGAATTTACACATGACAAAGGAGTTTCTGAGAATGTTTCTGTTTAGATTTTATGTGAAGATATTCCCGTTTCCAACGAGGGCCTCAAATCCGTCCAAATATACCCTTGCAGTTCCTTGAAGAAGAGTGTTTCACAAATGCTCTATGAAAAGGAATGTTCATCTCTGTCAGTTTAATGCACACATTACAAAGAAGTTTCTGAGAATGCTGCTATCTAGTTTTTATTTGATGATATTTCCCACCATAGCCCTCAAAATGCTATAAATGTCCACATGCAGATTCTGAAAAAAAAAAGTGTTTCAAAACTGCTCTATCAAAAGAAAAGTTCAACTCTGTGAGTTGAATGTACACATCACAAAGTAGTTTCTGAGAATGCTTCTCTCTAGTTTTTACTTGAAGATATTCCCGTTTTCAATGAAGTCTTCAAAGCACTCCAAATATTCACTTGCAGATTCTACAAAGAGAGTGTTTCAAAGCTGCTCTATCAAAAGGAAATTTCAACACTCTGAGTTGAATGCACACATCACAAAGAAGTTTCTGAGAACACTTCCGTCTAGTTTTTATTTGAAGACATTTCCTTTTCAATCATAGGTCTCAAAGTGCTCCAAATATCCACTTGCAGATTCTACAAAAAGAGTGTTTCAACAATCCTCTATCAAAGAGGAAGGCTCAAATCTGTGAGTTGAATGCACACGTCACAAAAAATTTTCTGAGAATGCATCTGTCTAGTTTGTATGTGAAAATATTCCAGTTTCCAACGAAGGACTCAAAGCGGCCTAACTTTCCAATTCCAGATTCTACAAACAGAGTGGCAAAAAACTGCTCTATGAAAAGTTACGTTCAAATCTGGGAGTTGAATGCACACATCACAAAGAAATTACTGAGAATGCTTCTGTCTAATTTTTATGGGAAGATATTCCCGTTTCCAATGAGAGCCTCAAGTCGGTCCAAATATCCACTTGCAAGTTCTTCAAAAAGATTGTTTCACAACTGTTCTATGAAAAGGAATGTTAAACTCTGTGAGCTGAATGCACACATCACAAAGAAGTTTCTGAGAATGCTTCTGTCTAGTTTTTATGTGAAGATATACTCGTTTCCAATGAAGGCCTAAAAATGGTGCAAACATCACTTTGCAGATTCTACAAAAAGAGTGTTTCATAACTGCTCTATCAAAAGGAAGTTTCAACTCTGTGAGATGAACGCACACATCACAATGTTGTTTCTGAGAATGCTTCTATCAAGTTTTTATGTGACGATATTCCCGTTTCCAACAAAGTCTTCAAAGCACTCCAAATATCCACTTGCACATTGTACAAATGGGGTTTTCAAAACTGCTCTATCAAAAGGAAGGTTGAACTCCATGAGTTGAATGCACACAACATAAAGAAGTTTCTAACAATGCTTCTGTCTATTTTTTATGAGAGGAAACTCCCACTTCAAACGAAGGCCTCAAAGCAGTTCAAATATGCACTTGATGCACTTGCAGGTTCAACAAAAAGAGTGCTTCAAAACAACTCTATGAAAAGTTGTGCACAACTCCGTGAGTTGAATGCACACATCACAGACATTTTTCGGAGAATGTTTCTGTCTAGTTTTATGTGAAGATATTTCTGTTTCCAAACTAGGCCCCAAATTGGTCCAAATATCCACTTCCACGTTCTTCAAAAAGAGTGTTTCACAACTGCTCTAAGAAAAGGTATATTCAATTCTGTGAGTTGAATGCAAACATCACAAAGAAGTTTCTGAGAATGCTTCTGTCTAGGTTTTATGTGAAGGTATTTCCTTTTCTACCATAGGTCTCAAAGCGATCCAAATATCCACTTGCAGATTCCACAAAAAGAGTTTTTTGAAACTGCTCTATCAAAAGGAAGGCTCAATTCTGTGAGTTGAATGCACACATCACAAAGTACTTTTTGAGAATGCTTCTGTCTAGTTCTTATTTGAAGATATTCCCTTTTCCAATGAAGGCTTCAAAGCGCTCCAAATATCCACTTGCAGATTCTACAAAAAGAGTGTTTCAAAACTGCTCTATCAAAAGGAAGATTCAACCCGGTGAGTTGAATGCCCACATCACAAAGAAGTTTCTGAGAATGCTTCTGCCTAGTTTTTTTGTTAAGATATTTCCTTTCCTACCATAGTCCTCAAAGCACTCCAAATATCCACCGGCATATTCTACAAAAAGAGTGTTTCAAAACTAGTCTATCAAATGGAAAGTTTAACTCTGTGAGTTGAATGTATACATCACAAAGAAGTTTCTGAGAATGTTTCTGTCTAGTTTTCATGTGAAGATATTCCCGTTTCCAACGAAGGCCTCAAAGCAGTCCAAATTTCCACCTGCAGATTCTACAAAAAGAGTGTTTCACAACTGCTCTATGAAAAATTATATTCAAATCTGTGAGTGCAATGCACGCATCACAAAGTAGTTTCTGAGAAGGCTTTTGTATAGTTTTTTTTTGAAGTTATTCCCTTTTCCACTGTAGCCCTCATAGCGCTACAAATGTCCACTTGCAGAATCCACAAAAAGAGTGTTTCAAAACTACTCTATCAAAAGAAAGGTTGAACTCTGTGATTTGAATGCACACATAGCATAGAGTTTTCTGAGACTTCTTCTATCTAGTTTTTATTTGAAGACATTCCTGTTTCCAACCAAATCTTCAAAGTGCTTCAAATGTCCACTTTCAGATTCTACAAATGTTTCAAAACTGCTCTATGAAACGGAAGGTTCAACTCTGTGAGTTGAATTCGCCCATCACAAAGAAGTTTTTGAGTCTGCTTCTGCCTAGTTTTTATGGGAAGATATTCCCGTTTACAACCAATGCCTTAAAAAGTTCCAAATATCACCTTGGAGATTCTCCAAAAAGAGTGTTTCAAAACTGCTCTATCTAAAGGAAGGTGCAACTCCGTGTGTTGAATGAACACATCCCAAAGAAGTTTCTGAAAATGCTTCTGTCTAGTTTTCATGTGAAGATATTCCCGTTTCTAACGAAGGCCTCATAGTTTTTATACAGAGGCCTCAAATCGGTCAAATATCCCCTTGCAGATTCTTTAAAAAGAGTGATTCAAAACAGCTCTCTGAAAAGGAAGGTTCAATACTGTGAGATGAATACAAACATCACAAAGAAGTTTCTGAGAATGCTTCTGTCCGGTTTTTATATGAAGATAGTCCCTTTTCCATGAAGACCTCAAAGCGGTCCAAATATCCACTTGCAGATTCTCCAAAAAGAGTGTTTCAAAACTGCTCTTGGAAAAGATATGCTCAACTTCGTGATTTGAATGCACACATCACAAAGAAATTTCTGAGAATGCTTCTCTCTAGTTTTTGTTTGAAGTTATTTCCTTTTCCACCATAGCCCACAAAGCACTTCAAATGTCCCTTTCAGATTCTAAAATAAGAGTGTTTTAAAACTGTTCTATCAAAAGAAATGTTCAACGCTGTCAGTTAAATGCACACATCACAAAGTAGTTTCTGAGAATGTTTCTGTCTAGTTTTTATTTGAAGATATTCCCGTTTCCAATGAAGTCTTCAAAGTGCTACAAATATCCACTTTGAGATTCTACAAAAAGAGTGTTTAAAAACTGCTCTATCAAAATGAAGGTTCAACTCTGTGATTTGAATGCACACATCACAAAGAAGTTTCTGAGAATGCTTCTGTCTAGTTTTTATATGAAGATATTTTATTTTCCACAGAAGTCCTCAAAGCACTCCAAATGTCTACTTGCAGATTCTACAAAAAAAGGGTTTCAAAACTGCCCTATCAAAAGAAAAGTTCAACTCTGTGAGTAGAATGAACACACAACAATGAAGTTTCTCAGAATCATTCTGTCTAATATTTAAGTGAAGATTTTCCCGTTTCTAATTAAGGCCTCAAAACGGTGCAAATATCCACCTGCAGGTTCTACAAAGAGTGTTTCAAAACTGCTGAATCAAAAGGAATGTTCAACTCTGTGAGTTGAATGCACACATCACAAAGAAGTTTCCGAGAATGCTTCTGTGTAGTTTTTATGTGAAGATATTCCTGTTTCCAATGAAGGCCACAAATCAGTCCAAATATCCACTTGCAGATTCTTCAAAAAGAGCGTTTCACAACTGCTCTAAGAAAAGGTATGTTCAACGCTGTGTGTTGAATGCAAACATCACCAAGTAGTTTCTGAGAATTCTTCTGTCTAGTTTTTATTTGAAGATATTTCCTTTTCCGCCATAACCCTCAAAGCGCTACAAAGGTCCACTTGCAGATTCTACAAAAAGAGAGTTCCAAAACTGCTCTCTCAAAAAAAGGTTCAACTGTGTGAGTTGAATGGATACATCACAAAACAGATTCTGAGAAGGCTTCTGACTAGTTTTATTTGGAGATATTCCCGTTTCCAATGAAGGATTTAATGCACTCCAAATATCCACTTGCAGATTTTAACAAAATAGTGTTTCAAAACTGCTCTATCAAAAGAAAGTTTCAACTCTGTGAGTTGAATGCACACATCACAAAGTAGTTTCTGAGACTGCTTATGTCTAGTTTTTATTTGAAGATATTCTGGTTTCCAACGAAGTCTTCAAAGCACTCTAAATACTCACTTGCACATTCTACAAATGGGGTTTTCAAAACTGCTCTATCAAAAGGAAGGTTCAACACTGTCAGTTGAATGCACACATCACAAAGATTTTTCTGAGAATGCATCTGTCTAGTTTTTATGTGAAGAAACTCCCGTTTCCAACGAAGGCCTCAAAGCGATCCAAATATCCACTTGCAGATCCTACAAAAAGAGTGTTTCAAAACTGCTCTAGGAAAAGTTGTGTTCAATTCTGTGAGTTGAATGCACACATCACAAAGTATTTTCTGAGAATGTTTCTGTCTATTTTTATGTGAAGATATTCTCGTTTCCAACCTAGACCTCAAATGAGAACAAATATCCACTTGCAGGTTCTTCAAAAAGAGTGTTTCACAACTGTTCTATGAAAAGGTATCTTCAACTCTGTGAGTTGAACACAAACATCACAAAGAAGTTTCTGAGAATGCTTCTGTCTAGTTTATATTTGTAGATATTTCCCTTTCCACCACAGCCCTCAAATCACTACAAATGTCCACTTGTAGATCCTGCAAAAAGAGTGTTTCAAAACTGCTCTATCAAAAGAAGGTTCAAATCTGTGATTTGAATGCACACATCACAAAGAAGTTTCTGATAATGCTTCTGTCTGGTTTTTATGTGAAGATATATCCTATTCTATCAAAGGCCTTAAAGCACTCAAAATATCCAGTTGCAGATTCTACAAAAAGAGTGTTTCAAAACTGCTCTATCAAAAGGAAGGTTCAACTCTGTGAGTTGAATGCACACATCATAAAGACGTTTCTGAGAATGCTTCTGTCTAGTTTTTATGTGAAGATATTCCCATTTCCAACAAAGGCCTCAAAATGGTACAAATATCCCCCTGCAGATTCTACAAAAATATTGATTCAAAACTGCTCTATGAAAAGTTTTGTTCAAACCTGTGAGTTGAATGCACATATCAAAAAGACGTTTCTGATAATGCTTCTGTCTAATTTTTATGTGAAGATATTCCCATTTCCAAAACAGGCCTCTAAGTGGTCCCAATATCCACTTACAGATTCTACAAAAAGAGTGTCTCAAAACTGCTCTATGAAAAGCTATGTTCAACTCTGTTAGTCGAATGTACACATCACAAAGAAGTTTCTGAGAATGCTTCTGTCTAGTTTTTATGTGAAGATATTCCCGTTTCCAACAAAGGCCTCAAAGAGGTCCAAATATCCACTTATAGATTCTACAAAAAGAGTGTTTCAAAAGTTCTCTATGAAACGTTATGTTAAACACTGTGTGTTGAATGCACACATCACAAAGATGTTTCTGAGAATGTTTCTGTCTGGTTTTCATGTGAAGATATTCCCGCTTCCAACGAAGGACTCAAATTGGTCCAAATATCCACCTGCAGGCTCTTCAAAAAGAGTGTTTCATAACTGCTTTATGAAAAGGTATGTTCAACTCTGTGAGTTGAATGCCCACATCACAAAAAAGTTTCTGTGAATGCTTCTGTCTAGTTTTTTTAAAAGATATTTCTATTTAGAACATAGCACTCAAAGCACTAGAAATGTCCATTTGCAGATTCTACAAAAAGAGTATTTCAAAACTGCTCTATCAAAGGAAAGGTTCAACTCTGTGAGTGGAATGCACACCTCACAAAGAAGTTTCTGAGAATACTTCTGTCTAGTTTTTATGTGAAGTTATTTTCTTTTCTATCGTAGGCTTCACAGTGCTTCAAATATCCACTTGCAGATTGTACAACAGTGTTAGAAAACTGCTCCATCAAAAGGAAGGTTCAACTCTGTGAGTTTAATGCACACATCACAAAGTAGTTTCTAAGAATGCTTCTGTCTAGTATTTATGTGAAGATATTCCCGTTTCCAACAAAAGCCTCAAAGTGGTCAAAATATCCAGTTGCAGATTCTACAAAAAGAGTTTTCAAAACTACTCTATGATAAGAATGGTTCAACTTTGTGAGTTGAATGCACACGTCACAAACAAGTTTCTGAGAAAGCTTCTGTCTAGTTTTTATGTGAAGTTATTTGTGTTTCCAACGAAGGCCTCACAACAGTCCATATATCCCCATGCAGATCCTACAAAAAGAGTGTTTCAAAATTGCTGTATCAAAAAGAATGTTCAACTATTTGAGTTGAATGCACACATCAGAAAGAAGTTTTGGAGAATGTTTCTGTCTAGTTTTTATATGAAGATATTCCCGTTTCCAATGAAGGCCTCAAATCGGTCCAAATAGCCACTTGCAGTTTCTTCAAAAACAGTGTTTCACAACTGCTCTATGAAAAGGTGTGTTCAACACGGTGAGTTGAATGCAAACATCAAAAAGAGGTTTCTGAAAATGCTTCTGTCTAGTTTAAATTTTAATATATTCCTTTTTCCACTATAGCCCTCAAAGTGCTACAAATGTCCTCTTTGGGATTCTACAAAAAGAGTGTTTCAAAGCTGTTCTATCAACAAAAAATTTCGGCTCTGAGAGTTGAATGCACACATCACAAAGTTGTTTCTAAGAATGCTTCTGTCTAGATTTTATTTGAAAATATTCCCGTTTCCAAAGAATGCTTCAAAGCACTCCAAATATACACTTGCAGATTCTACAAAAGGAGTGTTTCAAAACTGCTCTATCAAAAGGAAGGTTCAACTCTGTGAGTTGAATGGACACATCACAAAGTTGTTTCTAAGAATGCTTCCGTCTAGATTTTATTTGAAAATATTCCCGTTTCCAACGAATGCTTCAAAGCACTCCAAATATACACTTGCGGATTCTACAAAAGGAGTGTTTCAAAACTGCTCTATCAAAAGGAAGGTTCAACTCTGTCAGGTGAATGCACACATCACAAAGAAGTTTCTGAGAATGTTTTGTCTAGTTTTTATGTGAAGATATATCCTTTTCTACCATAGGCTTCAAAACGCTCCGAATATCCACTTGCAGATTCTACAAAGAGTTTTTCAAAACTGCTCTATCAAAAGGAAGTTTCAACTCTGTGAGTTGAATGGACACATCACAAAGAAGTTTCTGAGAGTGCTTCTGTCTACTTTTTATGTGAAGATATTTCCTTTTCCACCGAAGGCCTCAAAACGCTCCAAATGTAAACTTGCAGATTCTACAAAAAAAGTTTTTCAAAACTACCCTATCAAAAGGAAGGTTCAACTCTGTGTGTTGAAGGCACACATCACAGAGAAGTTTCAGAGAATTTTTCTGTCTAGTTTTCATGTGAAGACGTTTCCTTTTCCACCAAAGGCCTCAAGGTGCTCCAATTGTTTACTTGCACATTCCACAAAAAATGTTTCAAAACTGCTCTAATAAAAGTAAGGTTAAACTTCATAAGTTGAATGCACACAGCACAAAGAAGTTTCTGAGAATGCTTCTGTCTAATTTTTATGTGAAGATAATCCCGTTTGCAACAAAGGCCTCAAATCGGTCTAAATATCCACTTGCATATTCTACGAAAAGAGGATTTCAAAACTGCTCTATGAAAAGTTATGTTCAACTCGGTGAGTTGAATGCACGCATCACAAAGTACATTCTGAGAATGCTTCTTTCTAGTTTTTATTTGAAGGTATTTACTTTTCCAACATACCCTCAAAGTCCAAGAAATGTCCTCTTTCAGATTCTACAAAAAGAGTGTCTCAAAACTGCTCTATTAAAAGGAATGTTCATCTCTGTGAGTTGAATGCACACATCACAAAGAAGTTTCTGAAAATGCTTCTGTCTAGTTTTTATGTGAAGGTATTCCAGTTTCCAACGAAGGACTCACAGCGTTCAAATTATCTGTTTGCAGGATCTTCAAAAAGAGTGTTTCACAACAGCTGTATGAAAAGGTATTTTCAACTCTGTGAGTTAAATGCTATCATCACAAATTAGTTTTTGAGAATGCTTCTATCTAGTTTTTATTTGAAGATATTTCCTTTTCCAACATAGCCCTCAAAACTCTACAAATGTCCACTAGCAGATTCTACAAAACGAGTGTTTCAAAACTTTTCTATTAAAACAAGTTTCAACTTTGTGAGATAAATGCACTCATCAAAAAGTGGTTTCTGAGAGTGCTTCTGTCTGGTTTTTATTTGAAGATATTTCCGTTTTCAACGAAGGCTTCAAAGTGCTCCAAATATTCACTTGCGGATTCTATAATAAGAGTATTTCAAAACTGCTCCATCAAAAGGAACGTTCAACTCTGTGAGTTGAGTGCACACATCACAAAGAAGTTTCTGAGGATGCTTCTGTCTAGTTGTCATGTGAAGATATTCCAGTTTCCAACAAAGGCCTCCCAGTGGTCCAAATATTCACTTGGAGATTCTACAAAAAGAGTGCTCTGAAACTGCTCTATGAAAAGTTATATTCACCTCTGTGAGTTGAATGCACACATCACAAATAAGTCTCTGAGAATGCTTCTGCCTAGTTTTTATATGAAGATATTTCCAATTACAACATAGCTCTCAAAGTGCTAGAAATGTCCATTTGCAGATTCTACAAATAGACTGTTTCAAAAGTGCTCTCTCAAAGGAGAGGTTCAACTCTGTTAGTGGAACGCACACATCGTAAGGAAGTTTCTGAGAATGTTGCTGTCCAATTTTTATGTGAAGTCATTTTCTTTTCTACCATAGGCTTCATGGCACTCCAAATATCCACTTGCGGATTCTACAAAAAGCGTGTTAGAAAACTGCTCTATCAAAAGGAAGGGTCAAATATGTGAGTTGAATGCACACATCACAAAGTAGTTTCTGAGAATGCTTCTGTCTAGTTTCTGTGTGAAATTATTCCCGTTTCCAGCAAAAGCCTCAAAGCGGTCCAAATATCCACTTGCAGATTCTACAAAAAGATTTTTCAAAACTGCTCTATCAAAAGAAAGGCTCAACTCCATGAATTGAAAGAGTACATCTCAAAGTAGTTTTGGAGAATGCTTCTGTCTAATTTTTATTTGAAGATATTCCCGTTTCCAATGAAGGATTCAAAGAGCTCCAAATATCCACTTGGAGATTCTACAATAAGAGTCTTTCAAAGCTGCTCTATCAAAAGGAAGGCTCATCACTGTGAGTTTGAATGCACACATCACAAAAAAGTTTCTGACAATGCTTCTGTCTAGTATTTATGTGAAGATATTTCCTTTTGTACCAAAGGTCTCAAAGGGCTCGAAATGTCCTCTTGCAGATTCTACCAAAAATGTGTTACAAAATTGCTCTATCAAAATAAATGTTCAACTCTGTGAGTTGAATACACACATCACAAAGATGTTTCTAAGAATGCTTCTCTCTAGTTTTTATGTGAAGGTATTCCCGTTTAAATTGAAAGCCTCAAAACGGTCAAAATATCCCGTGCAGATTCGACAAAAAGAGTGTTTCAAAACTGCTCTATCAAAAGGAAGCTTCAACTCTGTGAGTTGAATGCACACATCACAAAGAAGTTTCTGAGAATGCTTCTGTCAAGTTTTTATCTGCAGATATTCCCTTTTCCAATGAAGGCCTCAAAGTCATCTAAATATCCACTTGCAGATTCTACAAAAAGAGTGTATCAAAACTGCTCTATGAAAAGTTATGCACAACAATGTGAATTGAATTCACACATCACAAAGAAGTTTCTGAGAATGGTTCTGTCTAGTTTTATGTGAAGACATTCCCATTTCCAATGAAGGCCTCAAATCGGTCCTAATATCCACTTGCAGGTCCTTCAAAAAGAGTTTCACAACTGCTCTATGAAAAGGTGTGTTCAACTCTGTGAGTTGAATGTGCACATAACAAAGAAATTTCTGAGAATACTTCTGTGTAGTTTTTATTTGAAGATATTTCCTTTTCCACCACAGCTCTCAAAGCACTACAAGCAACCATTTGAAGATGCTGCAAAAAGAGTGTTTCAAAACTGATCTATCAAAAGAAAGGTTCAACTCTGTGAGTTGAATGTACACGTCACAAAACAGTTTCTGGGAATGCTTCTGTCTCTTCTTTATTTGAAGAAATTCCCGTTTCCAAAGAAGGCTTCATATCTCTCCAAATAGCCAAATGCAGATTCTACAAAAGGTGTGTTTCAAAACTGCTCTATAAAAAGGAAGGTTCAACCCTGTGAGTTGAATGCACACATCTCAAAGAAGTTCCTGAGAATGCATCTCTCTAGATTTTATGTGAAGACATTCCCATTTCCAATGAAGTCCTCAAATCGGTCCTAATATCCACTTGCAGGTCCTTCAAAAAGAGTTTCACAACTGCTCTATGAAAAGGTGTGTTCAACTCTGTGAGTTGAATGTGCACATAACAAAGAAATTTCTGAGAATACTTCTGTGTAGTTTTTATTTGAAGATATTTCCTTTTCCACCACAGCTCTCAAAGCACTACAAGCAACCATTTGAAGATGCTGCAAAAAGAGTGTTTCAAAACTGATCTATCAAAAGAAAGGTTCAACTCTGTGAGTTGAATGTACACATCACAAAACAGTTTCTGGGAATGCTTCTGTCTCTTCTTTATTTGAAGAAATTCCCGTTTCCAACAAAGGCTTCATATCTCTCCAAATAGCCAAATGCAGATTCTACAAAAAGTGTGTTTCAAAACTGCTCTATAAAAAGGAAGGTTCAACCCTGTGAGTTGAATGCACACATCTCAAAGAAGTTCCTGAGAATGCATCTCTCTAGATTTTATGTGAAGATATTTCCTTTCCTAATGTAGGCCTCAAAGCACTCCATATATCCACTGGCAGATTCTACAAAAAGTGAGATTCAAAACTGCTCTATCAAAAGAAATGCTCAATTTGGTGAGTTGAAAGTACACATTACAAGGTAGTTTCTGAGAATGCTTCTGTCTAGTTTTTATTTGAAGATATTACCGTTTCCAATGAAGGCTTCAAAGCACTCCAAATAACCACTTGCAGATTCTACAAAAAGAGTGTTTCAAAACTGCTCTATAAAAAGGAAGGTTATACCGTGTCAGATGAATGCACACATCACAAAGAAGTTTCTGAGAAAGCTTCTGTGTTGTTTTAATATGAAGATGTTTCCTTTTCTACCTTAGGCCTAAAAGCACTCCAAATATCCCCTTGCAAATTCTACAAAAAGAGAGTTTCAAAACTGCTATATGAAAGTGAACGTTCAACCCCATGAGTTGAATGCATGCATCATAAATAAATTTCTGAGAATGCTACTCTGTAGTTTTTGTGTAAAGATATTTCCTTTTCCACCTAAGGCGTCAATGCACTCAAAATGTCCACTTGAAGATTCTACAAAAAGAGTGATTCAAAACTGCTCTATGAAACGTTAAGTTCAACTCAGTGAGTTTAATGCACACATCACAAAGAAGTTTCTGAGAATGCCTCTGTCTAGTTTTTATGTGAGGATATTTCCTTTTCTATCATAGGACTCAAAGTGCTCTAAGAATCCACTTGCAGATTCTACCAAAAGTGTGTTTCAATACTGCTCTATCAAAAGTAAGATTCAACCCTGTGTGTTGAATGCACACATCAGAAAGAAGGTTCTGAGAACGCTTCTGTCCAGTTTTTATGTGAAGATATTTCTTTTTCCAGGAAAGGCCTCAAAGCCTGCCAAATATCCACTTGCAGATTTTACAAAAACAGTGTTTCAAAACTACCCTATCTAAAAGAAAGTTCAACTCTGTAAGTTGAATGCACACATCACAAATAAGTTTCTGAGAACACTTCTGTCTAGTTTTTATGTGAAGATATTTCCTTTTCTAGCATAGGTCACAAAGCTCTCTAAATATCCACTTTCAGATTCTACGAAAAGAGTGTTTCAAAACTGCTCTATCAAAAGGAAGGTTCAACTCTGTGAGTTGAATGCACACATCACAAACCAGTTTCTGAGAATGCTTCTGTCTAGTTTTTATGTGAGGATATTTCCTTTTCCAGCATAGGACTCAAAGCCCTCCAAATATCCACTTGCAGATCCTACAATAACAGTGTTTCAAAACAGCTCTATCTAAAGGAAGGTTCAACTCTGTCAGTTGAATGCCCACAACACAAAGAAGTTTCTGTGACTGCTTCAGTCTAGTTTTTATGTGAAGATATTTCCTTTTCCACTGAAGGCCTCAAAGTGATCAAATGTACACTTGCAGATTCTACAAAAAATGGTTTCAAAGCTGCTCTATGAAAAGTTATGTTCAACTCTGAATGCACATATCACAAAGAAGTTTCTGAGAATACTTCTGTTTAATTTTCTTTGAAGATATTTCATTTTCCACCATAGCCCATGAAGCACTACAAATGTCCATTTGCAGATTTGACAAAAAGAGTGTATCCAAACTGATCTATGAAAGGTAACATTCAGTTATGTAAGTTGAATGAACACATCAAAAAGCAGTTTTTGAGAATGGTTCTGTCTTGTTTTTAGTGGAAGATATTCCCGTTTCCAATGAAGGTTTCAAAGTGCTGCAAATGTCCAATTGCAGATTCCACAAAAAGAAAGTTTCAAAGCTGCTCTATCAAAAGGAAGATTCAACTCTGTGAGTTCAATGCACACATCACAAAGAAGTTTCTGAAAATGCTATTGTCTAGTTTTTATGTGGAGATATTTCCTTTTCCACTGAATGTCTCTAAGCTCTGCAAACATCCACTAGCAGATTTTACACAAAAAGTGTTTCAGAACTGCTCTATAAAAAGGAAGGTTCAATTCTGTGAGTTGAATGCGCACATCACAAAGAGGTTTCTGAGAATGCTTCTGTGTAGTTCTTATGTGAAGATATTCCCCTTTCCAACAAAGGCCTCAAAACGGTCCAAATATCCCCTTGCAGATTCTACAAAAAGAGTGTTTCAATCTGCTCTATCAAAAGTAAGGTTGAACTCTGTGAATTGAATGCACACACCACAAAGAAGTTTCTGAGAATGTGTCTCTCTAGTTTTTATGTGCAGATATTCCCGTCTCCAATGAAGGCCTCAAAGGAGTGCAAATATCCACTTGCAGATTCTACAAAAAGAGTGTTTCAAAACTGCTTTATGAAAATCTATGTTCAACTCTGTCAGTTGAATGCACACATCACAAAGAAGTTTCTGAGAATGCTTTTGGGGAATTTTTAGGTGAAGATATTTCCGTTTCCAATGAAAGCCTCAAATCAGTCCAAATATCCACTTGCAGGTCCTTCAAAAACAATGTTTCACAAATGTTCTATGAAAAGTTACATTCAACCCTGTGAGTTGAATGCACACATCTCAACGAAGTTTCTGACAATGTTTCTGTCTAGTTTTTATGTGAAGTTATTTCCTTTACTAACATAGGCCTCAAAGCGCTCCAAATACCCACTTGTAGATTCTACAAAAACATTGTTTCAAAACTGCTCTATCAAAAGGAAAGCTCAACTCTGTAAGTTGAATGTACAAACCACAAAGGGCTTTCTGAGAATGCTTCTGTCTAGTTTTTATTTGAAGATATTCACGATACCAAAGAAGGCTTCAAACCGCTCCAAATGTCCACTTGCAGATTGTACAAAAAGAGTGTTTTAAAACTGCTGTATCAAAAGGAATGTTCAACTCTGTGAGTTGAATGCACACATCAAAAGGTAGTTTCAAAGAATGCTTCTGTCTAATTTTTATATGAAGATATTTCTTTTTCCACTGAGGTCCTCAAAGCACTCCGAATGTCCACTGGCAGGTTCTACAAAAAATTGTTTCAAAACTGCTCTATCAAAAGGAAGGTTCAAATCTGTGAGTTGAATGACGTCATCAGAAAGAAGTTTCTGAGAATATTTCTGTCCAGTTTTTATGTGCAGATATTCCCGTTTTCAACGAAGGGCTCAAATCAGTTCAAATATCCCCTTGCAGATTCTACAAAAAGAGTGTTTAAAAACTGCTCTATCAAGCGGAAGTTTCAACTCTGTGAGTTGAATGCACATATCGCAAAGAAGTTTCTCAGAATGCTTCTGTCTAGTTTTTATGTGAAGATATACCCGTTTCCAACGAAGTCCTCAAATTGGCCCAAATATCCACTTGCAGGTTCTTCAAAAAGCGTGTTTCACAACTGCTCTATGAAAAGGTATTCTCAATTCTGTGAGTTGAATTCACACATCACAAAGGAGTTTGTGAGAATGTTTCTGCTTAGATTTTTATGAAGATATTCCCCTTTCCAACGAAGGAATGCAACCGGTCCAAATATCACTTTGCATATACTACAAAAACAGTGTCTCAAAACTGCTTTATCAAAAGGAAGGTTCAACTCTGTGAGTTGAATGCACACATCACAAAGACATTTCTGAGAATGCTTCTGTGTAGTATTTGTGTGAAGGTATTCCCGTTTCCAATGAGGGCCTCAAATTGGCCCAAATATCCACTTTCAGATTCTTCAAAAAGCGTGTTTCACGACTGCTCCAAGAAAAGGTATTTTCAACTCTGTGAGTTGAATGCACACATCACAAAGGAGTTTGTGAGAATGTTTCTGCTTAGATTTTTGTAAAGATATTCCCCTTTCCAATGAAGGAACGCAATCAGTCCAAATATCGCTTTGCAGAGTCTACAAAAACAGTGTCTCAAAACTGCTCTATCAAAAGGAAGGTTCAACTCTATGAGTTGAATGCACACATCACAAAGACATTTCTGAGAATGCTTCTGTCTTGTTTTTATGTGAAGATATTCCCGTTTCCATTGAGGGCCTCAAATTGGTCCAAGTATACAGTTGCAGGTTCTTCAAAAACAGTGTTTCACAACTGCTCTATGAAGGGAAATGTTCAACTCAGTGAGTTCAATGCAAAAATCACAAAGAAGTTTCTTAGAATATTTGTCTAGTTTTAATTTGAAGATATTTCCTATCACACCATAGCCCTCAAAGCACTACAATTGTCCACATGCAGATTCCGTAAAAAGAGTTTTTTGAAACTGCTCTATCAAAAGAAAGGTTGAACTCTGTGAGTTGAATGCACATATCACAAAGTAGTTTATGAGAATGCTTCTGTCTATTTTTTATTTGAAGATATTCCGGATTCCAATGAAGGAACCATAGCGTTCAAAATATCCACTTGCAGATTCTACAAAAAGGGGGTTTCAAAACTGCTGTATCAAAAGGAAGGTAAAACTCTGTGAGTAGAATGCACATTTCAGAAAGCAGTTTCTGAGAATGCTTCCCTCAATTTTTTATGTGAAGAAATTCTCGTTACCAAAAAAGGCCTCAAATCGATCCACATATCCCCTTGCGGACTCTACAAAAAGAGTGTTACAAAACTGCTCTATGAAAAGGTATGTTCAACTCTGTGAGCAGAATGCACACATCACAAATAAGTTTCTGAGAATGCTTCTGTCTAGTTTTTATGTGAAGATATTTCCTTTTCCACAGAAGGCCTCAAAGCGCTCCAAATGTCCACTTGCAGATTCTACAAACGAAGTGTTTTGAAACTGCTCTATCAAAAGGAATGTTAAAATCTGTGAGTTGAATGCACACATCACAAAAAGTTTCTGAGAATGCTTCTGTCTAGTTTTTATGTAAATGTATATGCGTTTCGAATGAAGGCCTCAAAATGGTGCAAACATCCTCCTGAAGTTTATACAAAAAGAGTGTTTCATAACTGCTCTATCAAAAGGAAAGTTTAACTCTGTGAGAAGAATGCACACATCACAATGCAGTTTTTGAGAATGCTTCTGTCTAGTTTATATTTGAAGATATTCCCGTTTCCAAGGAAGGATTCAATGTGCTCCAAATATCCACTTGCAGATTCTACAAAAAGAGACTTTCAAGCCTGCTCTATCAAAAGGAAGTTTCAGCTCAGTAAACTGAATGCACACATCACAAAGAAGTTTCTGAGAATGCTTCTGTCTAGTGTTTATGTGAAGATATTTTCTGTTCCACTGAATGCCTAAAAGTGCTCCAAATGTCCACTTGCAGATTCTACAAAAAGAGTGTTTCAAAGCTGTTCTATTAAAAATTATGTTGAACTCTGTGAGTTAAATACATACATCACAAAGAAGTTTCTGATAATGCTTCTGTCTACTTTTTATGTGGATATTTCCTATTCCACCGAATTCCTAAAAGTGCTCCAATTGTCCACTTGCAGATTCTACAAAAAGAGTGTTTCAAAACTGCTCTATGAAAAGTTATGTTCAAATCTATGAGTTGAATGCACACATCACAAAGCAGTTTGTGAGAATGCTTCTGTCTAGTTATTATGTGAAGATCTGCTCGTTTCCAAGGAAGGCCTCAAATAGGTCTAAATATCCCCTTGCAGAATCTACGAAAAGGGTTTTTCAAAACTGCTTTATCTAAAGGAAGGTTCAACACTGTGAGTTGAATGCACACATCACAAAGAAGTTTCTGAGAACGCTTCTGTCTTGTTTTTATTTGAAGACATTTCCTTTTCCACCATAATCCTTGAAACGCTCTGAATATCCACTTGTAAATTCCACAAAAAGATTGCTAAAAACTGTTCTATCAAAAAGAAGGCTGTACACTGTGAGTTGAATGCACACATCACAAAGTAGTTTCTGAAAATGAATCTGCCTAGTTTTTATTTGAAAATACTCATGATTCCAAAGAATGCTTCAAAGCACTCCAAATATCCACTTGCAGATTCTACAAAAAGAGTGCTTTAAAAGTGCTCTATCAGAAGGAAGGTTCAACTCTGTGAGTAGAATGCACACATCAAGAAGAAGTTCCTGAGAATGCTGTTGTGTAGTTTTTAAGTGAAGTTATTTCCTTTTCTACCACAGGCCTCAAAGCGCTCCAAATATCCACTTGCAGATTATACAAAAAGAGTGTTTCAAAACTGTTCTATCAAAAGGAAGGTTCAATTCTGTGAGTTGAATGCACACATCAAAAAGAAGTTTCTGAGAATGCTTCCGTTTAGTTTTTATGAGAAGATATTTCCTTTTCTTCCATAGGCCTTAAAGCACTCCAAATATCCACTTGCAGATTCTAGAAAAGGAGTGTTCCAAAACTGCTCTATGAAACATTATGTTCAATTCTGTGAGAAACATCTCAAAGATGTTTCTGAGAATGCTTCTGTCTAGTTTTTATGTGAAGATATACCCGTTTCCAAAGAGGGCCTCAATTCGGTCCAAATATCCACTTGCAGGTTCTTAGAAAGCATGTTTCACAACTGCTCTATGAAAAGATTTGTTCACCTCTGTGAGTTCAATGCAAACATCACAAAGAAGTTTCTGAGAATGATTTGTCTAGTTTTTATATGAAGATATTTCCTTTTCTACCATACGCCTCAAAGCACTGCAAATATCCACTTGCAGATTCTACAAAAAGAGTGTTTCAAAACTGCTCTATCAAAAGGAAGGCTCAACTCCGTGAGTTGAATGCACACACAAAAAATTAGTTTCTGAAAATTCTTCTATCTAGATTTTATTTCAAGATATACCCGTTTCCAATGAAAGCTTCAAAGCGCTCCACATATCCACTTGCAGATTGTACAAAAAGAGTGTTTCAAAACTGCTTGATGAACCGTTATGTTCAACTCTGTGAGTTGAATGCACGCATCACAAAGAAGTTTCTTAGGATACTTCTGTCTAGTTTTTATATGAAGATATTTCCTTTTAAACTGAAGGCCTCAAAGCGCTCCAAATATCCTCTTGCAGATTCTGCAAAAAAAGTTTTTCAAAACTGTTCTATGAAAAGGAAGATTCAACTCGGTGAGTTGAATGCTCACATAACAAAACAGTTTCTGAGAATGCTTCTGTGTACTTTTATGTGAAGATATTCCTGTTTCTGATGAAGGCTTCAAAACGATCCAAATATCCCATTGCAGATTCTACGAAAAGAGTGTTTCAAAAGTGTTCTATCAAGAGGAAGGTTCAACTCTGTGAGGTAAAAGCACACATCACAAAGAATTCTCTG